>NC_135504.1:56489353-57089353 GCF_052857255.1 Amblyomma americanum
GAGCGCAGCTGAGTACCAAGGATGTTAAACTGTAATATGCTCCTAATACGATCCATTGAAAGCTAGAATTCTTTTTCTACTAAACGTCCTGAAGATAACATAGCCATTGCTTCGGCTATAAATTTTATGAAACAATCAGGATTGCCACCTGGTCTCCAGATATACCTTCGAATTGAATTTTTCAAATTAGGGCCTTCCGCGTGGCCTCCTCCTTTGCTTATTATTTCGTCGTCACTGAAGCGGAAACTAGCTAAGCAGGCATGTATTATGCAATGTCAGTTTGGCAGATATGCATACCAAAAATGTCTCGGAAATTGATAGTTGGTTTTCAAATATTAGAAATTGAATGCACAGATAATTTCTCAATTATATTTGAAGAACTGCAAAGTTCGAAAACTGCTAAATGAGGAACTTGAAGTTTCTTGGAAGTTAAATGTACACCAGTGGTTGTCAGTCAAAAGGCTTGATTGCTTTTTTTTACTCTTCCGGCTACAGAGAATACAACATTGAAATGTAGTGCCTTTAGAATAATCTTTTACAAAATTAAGTGTTAATTCCTGAATGACTTTAATTTCAGTGCCTTGGGACTTCTCTGGAGCTCTGCACAAACACCGTGGTAAGCGCCATTTCGCCATGCATATACACGTATGGAGCACATGCGTAAGCATAGAGTCCATCCTAATGCACAAAAAGTATCGGCGGTGTGGGAAAAGGGTGTCATCTATGCTAAAGCAGGATAACAAGGGCAGGAAAGCGAACAGGTAAGTCAGCAAAAAGGATTAAGCACGCGAAAGCATTCGTGCTGCTCGTAGCCACTCCATCGTGCAGGCTTGAGGTTTCCTGGAAGCCCTAAAACACTTGAGTGTTTAGGGACTTGTGGTACCGGAGCTCGTCTGAGAGTATTCTCTGCTACAAAACCCTAAAACAAATCGGACATCCACGCGGTCAGGTTTAAAGCGCTGTGGCTGTTTGTCTAAGGAGAACTGAATGTCTATGTAGAAGCTAACGTAATCCCTAGCGCTTAATACTCATACTCACATCCGTCTTGCAACTGAGCGCATTTTCTTAGCGTAGTGCCTTGACTTATTGCCTCGGTAATTACTGCTTCGAGTTTGTGTATTCGTTTATTTTGGAGATGTAGTTTCGCGCAGCTTCAATTTTGTGTTTTTCTTATGCGCAATGTCCACCAGTTAATCAGTCCAAAACACTGCAATGTTTTTGTGTCATGAGGGCATAATATAATACGCATGAAAACCACTCTACCATGTTCCTTAGATAGTTTGTAATGATTGTTCATGCCCAAAGCCGCCTATGCGGGGCATATCATTTTTCCTGCGACCCGAGAAGCAACCAGGTTTATCTCCAATGATCGGAGTGGCGAGCAATTCCTATATTTTTGAGATTTTTCTGAGTTTCTTTTGGCGCCTTGTCTCGAATGTTGTAGGTAAACTTTAAATCAGCGGAGCCGTGAGCGTAGCGATTCTGCCCTTCGACTGCATTCAAGCAGGTTTGTTGCCATTATCGCGGTCGCCGATTGTTTCATTCTTTGTGAGCGCAGCTTAACCCAATGACATCTTTGGTGTACTATGCTAACAGTTACGGGCAACCGAAGAGCGATTTGACGGAACACGCGAACAAACCGGGCTCTTGATGTCCAGAAGGCTTTTAAACTCTTAAAATACTTAATAATAATACTTAAATTAATCTAACGCTTAAAGAAGATTACTTATAAAGCAGCAGATAAATCAACCATTCGGAGGTCGTGGGTTCCGTTCCCACCGGCGGCATGGTTGTTTTTCCTGCTGCTTTATAAGTAATCTTCATTATGGGACAGATTAATTTAAGTATTATTATCCCACTGATTAGCTGTGCACATTAAAAGAACATTCCCCTATGCACTTTGGTTACTGTTTGCTTCCTTCATAAGTGTGTATATATATATATATATATATATATATATATATATATATATATATATATATATATATATATATATATATATATATATATATATATATATATATATATATATATATATATATATATATATATTTAATTAACAGATTAATACACACTACAAATATTACACTACAAATTTAAAAAAGTTAATCTCCTGTGCGCCTTCGTTTCCGTGACTGTTGGCTTCCTATATATATATATATATATATATATATATATATATATATATATATATATATATATATATATATATATATATATATATATATATATATATATATATATATATATATATATAAAAGTGAAACAACGAACTGAAATAGAATGTTGAAAAATGAATAAGGCTCCACGATCGCATTGCTGTAACCATTTTTTTCTTTGCATCTTGTTTTGCGGTGCAGGAGGACATTGTGGCGGCCCTATGCAAGATTGTGCAGGTGAGTACACATTTTCAGTCCGCCTCAAAATTTGTGCAGTGGAAGTGAGTTTGCTCAGCATTGGAAGCGATTCGCAGTTACGCACTGTTGACAGAAGCTTTTCGCATTGTCAGTGTGAAAAACGCAGCAAAATGAGGTCGCAATCAAAACCACTGTCCCGAGCATTGCTGAAAAAAATTATTTGTTAGCCGTCGACTGAGCTGTGGAGCTACAGGCGTGCTTTCCTACCTAAAGGCGCAGCAAAATCATTGCTAAAAGCGGCCTGTCTGCTTATTCGCCCTTGTGTAAAGTTGCATTGTCTAGAATGGTATGCATGAAAGTGACATCGGCACACACCGTTCAATTTTGCTTCGCCATCACTTGCAACGAGGTTAGGGCACTGAAATATTTTGAAGGTTGGTAATGCTGCTAAAATGTGGCAAAACAACAAAAAATTATAGCTTATACATCGAGCAAGAAACAAGCAGCGAAGTTAATGAGTCTTCACTGTCGCAAGTTGTGCTCAAGTCATCGAGAGAGGAGCTCAACAAATGCAATACCGAGGAGTGCTCCAGCAGCTTATGACATAGCAAACTTGCACAAACATCAAATATAAGCCCATGATCACTAAGCCCGTGCTTAACATTGAGCTTTGCGCAAGTTTGCTTCGTCGTAAAGCGCAGGAACAGTGAAGAAGATGCCGCCGCGCACCCTAGCTAAAGAATTGGCTGGCGGCACGGTGCATTGAAGTCGTTGAAAGGTATAAAATGCAATTTCTTTATTTTCATTGCGTTGCGTTGCTCATAAAACGTTTCTTATAAGTCTTTGGCGCAGTGGCATAAAAGTGCTTGCGTAGAGGAAAATATCCTTTTTAAACAAAACTGAGCGCAGCTATGACGTCGCGAATAATACAAGCAAAGCATCAAAATCATTTTGCAAAAATTACAGAGCCGAAAAGAAATCCTAGGTTTTTTTTTTCTTCCAATAAGCGTGGAGAAGATGCAAAGAGGCAGGAATTATTTCCACGAGTGCATGGAGGTTGGTAGAATAACTCACAACCTATATAATAAGATGGGCAAACTTTCTTATTCATTTTCGCAGAACAAGAAACGAAACAAGAAATTACAAACTGAAAAATAACGACTAGACCTCACTGTCCTATAGAATAACATGCCTCACTCTAGAAACATTGCAGTTTTTCTCAACAACTTGCAGCTGATGCATGTGATGAGGCCGGTACAGAATTAAAAGTAGGGGTCAGGCTGCACACATCAGCGATGTGCATCAGCAGCTGCTTCTGTGCTGACGCCCGCAATACCTAATGACTGAAATTGCTTCGGATAAAGAGAGGAACTGGTGTTTGCCGGTAATGCTTGCAGCAACTGCTCAACTGTTCATGATGACATTCTTTGGATGAGCCCACTGTCTGTAAATGAGAAATTCTTGTTGCTTCGCAGTGCCTGATATCAGCCCTTCTTGAACTCAATGCTGTGGGTGCGGTGTCTGCCTTGCTGGATATTATCGAACTCGTCCTCGCCCTCTTAGGCCTGGGTGAGTCTAAAAAGCATAACACTGGATAACATTTCAACAGGCGTTTTAGGGCGTGCCCCTTATCAAGCATATATGTCTTTCTTCCTGTTATTAACTTCTCTAAGGCCGAAATGAATGTGGCCCCAGTTTTGGGATGTGCAGTCAAAACTTTGGGAACTTAATCTATATTTCCGCTGAGCTTAGTGAGTGTTTGACAGATTTTTGTTCAGCATAACATTTACAACAACCACCAAAGATTTCTTTCGCAATTTTGGCAGGAGTGAACGGTTATAAAAGTAGAATAAATTATCCGCTTCTGTTAACAATGAAAGTTCATTCAAGAGCGAAAAACTTTTTCCAGATGTCGCCAGCAGAGTCCTACTTTGTAAACGACCGCTGGTCAAAATGCACAGTCCATCTAGGAATCCTTTATTTGTTATTATATTTCAATACCAGTGCGCAGATTAACTTTTCAATATTCTGGCATTAAAAATTAAAACCGGTACTTATAAACCGGTTCTCTTTCCATAGGCTAAGGTAAATTGTTGTCGAAACTTTAACTGTGCTATGAATGTTAAATTAATTTACTGGCGATACTGGCATTCCGAAAAAAGAAGCATTTATGTCTACACTATAAATCGCTCTTTTTGTTATTTTTTTTTCAAATACCGGCGATACTAACTACATAAAGAGATATTGGGGGAGTGCTTCAATGAAGGATTAGAAACAGTTCCCTAATTGAATTGGTTCTGTGTAGAAGACCGGTGGACTGAGCACAAATTGCTGTATTCTGTCGGAATTCCGCGAGCTGTTTTATCTTTCGGAAGGTGTTCATTCCGATGTCTTGCCTTCTACACTTACATATGAGACCATGTTCCCGCTAGAGGCGCCAAGAACTTCCTCCGCTAGCAAAGCGCGACCGCCCCCAAGTGGTTTCGATCTCGCCACGTGTGTTTCAAAAGCAGATTCATGGAGTGCACACAGCTTAATTCTGCCGCTCCGTAGGGAGACGAGTAGAGCTCTCCAGGTATGAGATCAAAACCCAACTTTAGAATATTGAAGTCCATTCAATTGGCGGTTCTAATAAGCTTTGTTAACAGTTAACATCCAAACTTAGCTTCAAGCACTTTTTATAAGATATTGGAACGTGCAGGAAACTTTGTTTGATATGCGACACGAGTTGGCCGAGTTCAGTATTTACTGTGTAGAGAAAGCACAAAGCAGAGAACCCCTCACATAATTAAAAGAACGGGAACAGAGCCAAGTTTATAGTGCACCAGCATTCGTGCGCGCTGAGCACAGTGATGGAGCTCTAAAACAATAATGATCACGACATGGCACACAAGCGCGAAGTGTGCAATATCACACGAGCAAATGTGCCTAATAGTTTACTTTTGAAATATATTTTAAACGATAAGCTATGACAGAAACAAAAACGGGATGATAGCCGCACATGGCCGCCTAATGCAATCATCTGAACTACTGCTCGCAGCAATACTCGAAGTTGACTTACTCTATAGATTTTTCTTTCTATGAGTGGAACTGAATCGTTACTGGTACTTTTGTCGGTGCAGACTTTCGTTATCGGTAGTATATAACTCAGATCCCGTTCAATCGTGTTTTTGTTGTTCAGCTCAAAGGATAGATTCATTCAATGTCGGTATAAATTAGCAGCGTTGAAAATTTTACGACAGGCTGTTCATTGGCGTAACTGTTAGCAACCATGTACGCCTTTGTCATCATCACTGTCCTCGTTCTCAGCCGGCATGCTGTCGGGTGGTAGAACTACCTAGGCTTCACAATACTTTTTCAGTTAGCAAATAAAGGCATGCACTGATGTTTTGAAAAGCATAGCTTTAAAGTTAACATTTTAACATTTTCGGTTAAAATTTCTCTTCAGTTCTTTAGGCCTATGAATAAGAGGATGTTTGGCTCATTCCGCTGTTTTGCAATGTCGTCGCAGATGCGGTGAAGCTCACGGCAGTAATAAAACCCCTGTGCTGTGTGTCCAACGAGGCCGGCTGCTACACAATCTTTAAAGGAACTGAGACTTGCAAGAAGCCGATCACCATTACTCTCCCCGGAAACCTCAACCTGGAGCAGGTAACTCAGGCCGTCATCGACTTCTCATGGTTTTTATTCCTTTCTAGACGCTAGCTAGTGGCAGAGCACAGAATTACGTTATTGTTTTTATTGTGGAGTAGGTACTTAAATATTGTACTGCTTTCTTGCGATGATGCGCGATAGACCAACAAACATGAATCGTAACGTAGAATTGGCCTGGGCCAAGTAACTATTCTGCTATATAATTTCTCCTGCCATTGAGTTTCGTTTTTTTTTTGTTTCCGGCCTCGTGACAGCGGCCTTGACGTCAGAAGCAGAGCTCGGGTCGTGTGAGCAACGTATAAAGTGGAATACAATATTTTAATCCTCGTTTTAATTTACTACTGCTTTCACATCATCCTGCCCCTAGATCGACATCGGCAGGAAGTGAAGCGCTGGTAATATGTTGGTGTTTTTGCTCGTAGTATATTGCTAATTGGTAACTTATTGTTACTGTGTAATGATGCTGAGGATCTTTTCAGTTACGAGGTACGGTGTTCCTCTATCACCGTAAAAAAATCCCTCGTCTGAAAACAGGAGTTTAAATACTAATTCTACATTCCAACTTTTAAATTGCGCTCACATATTCGCTGTGGCGAGGACGATTGCCGACCTCAGTTACAGATATCTAATGGTGCGGTTTCATGCTTGAAAACAATTCCTTTCCAGTGCTTCGCCGACCCCCTACTGCTCTGCAATGAAGGTGGTGCCTGCACGGTAAGCTAGTGCATTCAAGTCCTTAGTTTGCGCATGTCCTTGTCATATAGTAACTAACTCCTATTGTACAGCCAGTATTGTAATCTCTGCAATAAACCGTCTGAACAAAAACGAAAGATCCCGGTAACCAGTGGAAAATCGCCTAGCTGGAAACTCGCCTGTGTATACATTATTATTTTTTGAAATACTGCACTGTTCTTGCTGTCGGACTGCAGCAATTTCTTCCGTACTGTTATTAATATATTGTTTTTATCTATAGAATTCAAATGTCTTCAATTATGTATTATGTATCCCGCCGCATTCATCGTAATCACAAAATCGGAATTGTGTCATGCAATACGAAATGCTTCATTACTGCCGCGAACCTCACGTGACTGGAACCACCTTCCCGCAGAAGTTACTGGCGTTGTAAATTATGAGCAGTTCCGCGCCGCACAAGCTAACATCCTATATTCTGATGCTACTTAACATTATTGTAACCAACTGTATTTTGTCTATGGTTTTTATATTTAGCACTCCTCCTATGTAATGCCACTGGCCCTGAGGGGCAATTAAAATAAATAATAAATAAATATAGCCAACGGTTCCTACACGGAAATCTTAAGCAATCTTCCAACAAATTTTTATCGGCGTCCTCCTGAAACAAAAGCAGTGTGTAGTTAAATTGCTCCTCGTTTACACTCCCAATAGCGAGATACAGCACGTTAATTTCCTTAGTGCATTTTCAAACTACTTTTTCTATTTCTCGATATTATCTGGTAGACACCGCCTTACAAGCCTTGCTGTTGCTTAAGCGCACCCAGAATTGTGGCTTCTTCCTTTAACGCAGGAAATATATATTATTATTAAATGCGTTAAAACGCAATCACCAAAGCTACCATGCCCTGAGTGCTGACAAAGGCCTCAAGACTAACGACAGACAGGCCATTTTAATTATTAGAGCGTTTTGTTCCTTTACTCCTACTTCGTAGGAGTGCTTTCAGTGACGTTGCTCTTTCTCTTCTGTTTCAGGACAATGTTCTCGTCAGCTTGGTCAACGCTTTGTTGGTAAGACGTGTACACGATAACAACATTTTTAAGCTCCTTTTTTTGCGAGCGTAAAGATAACCTAGGATAGGAGTTAATTTCAACTCGGTAAAAAAGCTTAGAGCTCTGTCAAGCAAAATGAGGTAATATTTTAAATTCT
Source organism: Amblyomma americanum (assembly GCF_052857255.1). Lineage (NCBI taxonomy): Eukaryota > Metazoa > Arthropoda > Arachnida > Ixodida > Ixodidae > Amblyomma > Amblyomma americanum. The sequence goes on from NC_135504.1 coordinate 56,497,265, forward strand.
GAACTGCTGTGTGTTGAGAAATTCTTGCCAAAATAGCAGGATAAACATTTGACGATTCAAGCAGCATATCTCCACAATATTATCTGAGCGCTGACATGCACCACCATCGTATGCTGGTACCTCCAACCACAAACAGCACATGCGCACATAATCTCCACAGTCAAGCCAGCACCAGCTCTCTCGGCGCCACATGTGCACGCACATCTTTCGGCTTTCGTAAGATATATACGGTGGCATTACGTACGCGCACTAGACGTAAACAATGTACTCTGGTATTACTGTGCAAACGCTGCAGTTAGAGCGCCTGCTTTAAACTTAATGCACACACGCGCATCGCGCACGCTGGTGGTACGTGACTTCACTTAAAAGACCGGCATATCAAAGTGATTCATGTCTTCATATTAATAGAACACGTAGTCAGAAACCGAAATAAAAATTCCGGCAACTGTTGCTACATGACGAGTAACAAGCCTGGCTCTCCGCAGTGCCTGCTGAAAATCCTTCTTGGATCGAACCCTGGAAGCCTTCTCTACGGGCTGGCCTGCGCCTGTGCAGGCCTGCTGCAGAGCGCTGCTGTGACTGCCACCCTTCTAATAAAGGCTGCTTGTCTCGCCGTAGCCGCTGCCATCAAACTTTCCGTCACATGTAAGCTGCTGCCGCCTGGCATTATTTATTTATTTCTCCAGACTGGCAATCCTATACGTGAATTGACATCATGGGTATGAATTGAACAATATTCGTTAAAGATAACACACTAAGCCAAGTCAGCATATCACACAGCTTTGTGGGAGTAAGGTGTTAAAAAGTTTTTCCAAGTTTTAGAATACAAGCTTTCAATCGTACAGAGTAAAGCTGCAAAAGTAATTAGTGAACCCACACCAAGTACTAGATGTCATGGGCTGAGCATACTGAAAAACAGAGTAAAATAGAACATAACAAAGCGGGGAAAATGTGCTCTGACGTGAAACCACGCATGCAATGAGCTTCTTCGGTAGCTGCTTGCTGGACGTGCTCACTTCCATAAACCTTTCATGACTATTGTTTTATTGTTTTCTATGTATAATGCTTTCTAGGAGAGCTACAAAAATTTTAACGATGACCAATTTGTGATGGTTGGGTCAAAGCTATTCCATTCATGTATGACTAGCGCGGCGGCGAATAAGTGTTTAAAGCAGTCGGTCCCGATTGTGTACTCGTTTATTGTGTGCGAGTGCTCATGGCGTGTGTGATTGATATCTGTAATCGAGATATATTGAGAGATGTCAGTATTAAGCCGATAATTAAGTAGTTGGAGCATGAATCTAAGACGTGCAAGTTTGGCTATCTTCTGAACGGTAAGCATACTAGCTCGGTTGTGTAGGTCAGTTGGTGAGGCAGGCTATATTTAATAAAAATGAACCTGATATCCTACCTTTGTATTTGTTATATTTTGCTTACTTGTAGTTCTGTGAAGCGAAACCAGAAAGTATTAGAGTATTCCGGAATTCGCCATATAAGTGCATTAAAGACGAATAGGTTTGTCTCTGACGGTGCTGGTTTGATAAGCCTTGTGAGGAACAAGAGTCTTGTTAAAGCTTTGGGTATGATATTGTTTATATCATAGCTACATCAAAGGTCATGGGATGTGATCACACCGAAGGGTTTGTGCTCTATAACTTAATTGAATGGATTGCTATAAATAGTATATCGAAAGATTGATTTTTGTTTTGTCTTGGTTATGATAAACCCGGAAATTTTTTTACACTAAGGTTAATTTACCAGTCAGTACACCAATTGTTTACCGCTTCGAGGTCGTTGTTCAGAGCTACATTGTCTTCGGGTGAATCAATCTCGCAGTTGATTGTGCAATCACCGGCGAAGAGCCTGATGTTAGAGAAAATATTCGCTTGTCATCCATTAATAAAGGTAAGAAACAAAACAGGGGTTAACACGGAACCTTGTGCCGTTCCGGATGTTACAGATACTAAGTTGTAAGTCTCCTGGAAAAGTAAAACGTATTGTTATTTGTTATTTAAATATTCTTGAATCCAGGGAACCCAACCCTTATTGCAGCTTTATTATTAATTTCGGATGGGACACGCGTATAAACCTTTCAAAAAATATTGTACAACTATATCTAATTGTTTTTATTATCGATACTGGAACACAAATCATGTACTACTTGTATTAGTTGTGCGGTTGTAGACAATCCTCGTTGAAATACATCCTCTAAAGGGGATAAACTGTGTTCATGTTCAAGACATGCCGTTATGTATTTTACGATCATGTGTTCTAGAAGTTTGTAAGCAGTGGAAGTCAGTGATATAGGCGTGTAGTTTGTGACACCGTCTTTCTTCTTGAGCACCTCGCGTGGTCGCTGAAAAAGGCATCTATTGGCGCTGCGACTAATTTGATTTTTGGAATTTGCAATCTTCCTTAATGAAATTTCCCCCTCAAGAGGAATCAAAGATATTAGTTTATTTTCCTGTTTTCAATAAATACTGAATAGAAATCGAAATTTACCTGCGCTGTGTAGTATAAAGCGTTCTGATGACAAGCAGGTTTCTTTCAATGAAAGCGGGGCTTTTATAGGGCAGTAAATAATAAAAATATTGAAAAATAAATGTTCTCCTCAGGGAACGTTTTCCCAGCCATATGAGGGCAAAGATTTATTCAAACGCGCATCCCTTTAGAGTCTTTAGACATTTTAGAGTCTCATTCCTCATGATGCTCTCCTTCCAGTTTACCTTTGCGGCCTTAAAAGCCTGCCGCAATCTCAAGATATTAATAGTGCCATATGAAAACTTGCAGGAGTAGCACGAATGAGGTGACACTGTATTGCGCCCCCCATCGGTAACCATTGCAGGCAGCCATAAATGCGGTCTTTGTTGGATATATAGTTATGAGGATTGATCCGGCACCTTATTCTCATAATCGAATATCGCTAATGTTCGGCAAATTCGCCAGACACCATTCGGGGAGATGAGAACGTTTATCTATTTAGTTTTTTCCCGCTTCCTGAGCTTTCCATTCTAAGAGCACACGACTATTTTACATCATGTACCACAGATTTTTTCGATTAAACCGATATAAACAACTGCAATTATTTGCCAATATTAGATTTTTCAATTGACGATGGTTTTCGATTTACTTATTTCTTTCATATTTGTAAATTCTTTTAGTAAATGCAAACCAAAATTAGAAAAGAAATATAGAGAAAACCTCAACCCAAGTATATATCTGGTTTGCTTCCACTTATTAGGTAATAGAATACTGGACAGAAAATGTACAGAGATAAAGAATGAAGAGTGCCTGCGAAAAAGGTCGCTCAGTTTATCTAAACAAACTCGATAAGGGAAGTTAAAGAGAGCAACTGAAACAGCGCTTCGTAAATGTTTGCGCCTGTCAGATATAGGTTTCTTGTTCAATGTTTAAGAAAGGTGAACTGAACATGCAGCTTCTATTTTAAGCGGGCACTTTCGCTCTTGTTGCTTGGTTCACTTCGTGACGTACGAATTGTGAATCTCATACAACTCTTTCTTTTGCAGGTGTCTAACGAAACTGGCCGAAGTTACGCGACTTCGAGAAGCAGAAAAGTTTCTTATCGTCCAAGCTGCATAAGTTCATTTGCATATCACACGCTACATAACCAAGAAGACGAAGATGCCGTAATCGTTACACGCATAATTCTGCACGAAATCAAGGGCATCAGTATCGTCAGCAATACACGCCTCCTGTTCAAAAACAATTTTGTCCTGTGTCTTGTTCTTAGCAATGCGGCTTGTTCTGAGTATAGGAACCCACTGAGTAGAACAAAAGCTGCGGACTTCTTTTGATCCAAAGAATGAAGTTATGCGCGAGAAGGTTTTGCCACTTTCATAATTCAGCAGCTCTCCACTAGAGCGTCGGCCATAGCTTTATAATCAAATACTTTTGAGGGATAAAATTATTGCATTACTAGTTTCGCATTTATCAACCCACCAAATTGAAAAAAAAACACGCAAAAATTCCGCTTTCCTTCCTTGTATTGATGAATGCTGAGGTCCTTGACATATAACAGGTGTTGCAGGCTAGGCCTAATTTTTTAAATGTTTAAGTTTTTGAGTTAGAGGGAAGTTGTTTGCAGTGTACTGATACCTGTGTTGGCGAACGTCGAAAACAGGCGAACCGTGTTAACTAGTAGAGTAAGTAACTCAGTTCTAATATTTAACCTTTAACTGTTACAGATAGGCGCCCAAATTATGCCGAAGTGCCTACTGTTTCATAGAACATGTGGGCCAGTTGTCCGTTATAGATGCAAAGAAAGAACTGCGCAAATAAGACACGGATGGCGAAGAGGCAAAGACGCACACAAGCGCAGACTAACAATTTTATTACACGAAGGAACACATGGAATATATAAAGCGATCTCTGCATCTTATCCTACATGCCAGTATGTAAACACGTGCGCAAGAAAAAAAAAACTAGTGCAAAACTACGGCTTTGTAAACGATAGCCCCAATCTGGGCCGGCCTACTGTAAGAAAACACAGAAGCCATAAACGTCGCAAGTGAAAGCACACAGACGAGGGCCACCCGTAATAGATGGTGGAAACTGCAACAAATTGACCGGAACAAAATCCTAATCAGTCTTCAAGCACAAGTGCGAATACCTATCAACGTTAGGCAAGCACCCAGAACAGAATAAGAACCGAACTATCCACTCCATTCTACGTCATTAAACAACAAAGCAGCGAAAAAAGGCACCACGTCACAACAGCACATAACACACAGTATAAGCTCACAAAAGCTGCGACATAAATCAACAAAAGAAAGTTAAAATAGGCACAAATCAAATGAAATCAAAGAGAAACCACACAAAAGCTGTCCTGCTCCAAAACTTTAAAAATATGAAAAAGCGGAACTATCGTACAAGCTGACTTTGTCTAACGACCCTTTCACTGAACACAGAAAACGCTTACCAATGAATCACGAAAATAAACAGAACGACTCCTCTAACGGAGAACACCAAAACTACAGAACCTCCACATTGCCTTTCAAAAACGAAAATTATTTGGATTACAAGGGAATGGAAGAGTTACTTACGCAATTGTTTGTGGCGCCATTGTGGAAAGTTTCATTAAAGAGGCGCTCCGATTTGTCTTTATACCTTGCAAAAACTGCGCCTTCTGTAAGCATGGTACCCAGTCCCGTTTGTTCATGATTTTGCAGTCCGCGCAATGCTCAGAGAAGAACTCCCCTGCGTTGTTAGATACTTTTAACCTGTGCTTTCTTGCTCTTTCTTGAAGCATCTGCCGGTTTGGCCTACATGTAAGCTTTGCCGCAACTAAGGGGTATGCGGTACATCGCACCAGATACGCAATTCGGGACCTTCCTTCTATGACTGACAGCGCATGGGACGTTCTTAGCATACTTCATCATCACGCACACATTCGAAAATTTGATTGGACCGGTGAAAGCCAAATTGACGCCGCATTTCTTCGCGATTCTCTTGACATTGTGCAACAGTTAGTGAATGTAAGCAATCACGTGGGTCTTCTTAGGCTTGGCGTCATCGTTATCTTTGCTGCCAGTTTTCATTCTTTGCAGTAGGTTTTCGGGCACGCTCGAAATGACATCCGGAGGGCACCGAGCGCAACGGCTGAAGCTGTAGTCCTGGAATCTGTCCCCGACTTTGTGATTGCACGACTTATTCACGGCTGACGTGACGCACAACGAAAGGATGCCTCTCTTAACCAACTCAGAATGGGCGCTGGTTTGAAGGTTCAGCAAAGACGCTGTTCTTTGATGTGCAACTCCAAGTCTAGGAATTGAAGATCCCTGTCTGACGTTGAATTGAAGCCCACAGGAAAGAAAGGAAAAAGTAGACACGTCCGTAGAGACCATTTCCCAAAGGTTGCCATTTCTCGGGACACCCACGAAAACCGAGTAATCTTTTACAAACCTGCACACACATGTGACACCCAGATGCCGCAATTTGCCTTGTAGGCGTCTGTCAAAGGATGACAGAGAAATGTCACCGAGAACTGAAGCTATCATTGAAGCTAAACAAATTCCTTCTCTTTGAATATGACACGGCCTATTGTAATGGATGGCTGTGGCCTACAGGTAGAAATCTAAAAGTTCCAAACAATTTCCTGAGCTCAGGCTAACCGACGTCTCAAACCGTAGCTCTCCGTGACACTCGACGCCTTCTGTGATGGCGGGGAACAGACCTTCGTGCGGAATAGAATAATACATATCTTCAATGTCTACAGAAAAGGCTCTAGTAGAAACCGTTAGCCCTTTCTCAATAAGCTGGACTGCTTCCTTGAAGCTTCGAGCAAGAAAGAGGTCATTCTGCAGTAACAGCTTCAGATTGTTTTGAAGAAAGCTTGCGAGCTTCCGCTGCCAGCTGCTCTTATCGGACATCATGAGTCGAAAGGGGCAACTGGCCGCCGCGGTGGCTCAGTGGTTACGGCGCTCGGCTGCTATTGAATTTGAAACGTCCTTCCTAATGGCTTTTGACGATATGGTTAGAAACCCAGGCTCCCGGTTTCTCGTGGCGCCTTAATAAAATTTTTGGTCTGCTAGTACGCTCAAGTGAGCTCGGCCGCTCCTGCATCGTTCCTGCATCGTGTGTCCATCGCCTCATTGGAGGTAGTGGTTGTAAACACTTGTTTACTATGTACAAGGAGGTGTTTGGCCCTATGATCCAGGTCCTCACAAATCTTGGTGAAGCTCCTATTACGGAGCCCCAATGGCATCTAGCACCGCTCGCGCAATGGCGACCAAGGTGCGTTGGAACTGTAAGTCAATGCCGCTGACCAGAGACGCATCCCAGGCCTCCCTAGAAGGGTGGGAGATGAAGGATTGGGAAGGGTGAGGATTTGAAAGGCAGTCCCAGACCGTATGGAAAACGTCCGGGAACGGTCAATATCCGGTAAGCAGGATGTGCTGACGCTGCAGCGTCACGTGACCAAGGTTGCCCGCCTGCCTCCTATGTTGATCTCTGGGCACCAACTGCTATAGAGTCATGCTCCTGATTTTGCGCTCACAGCGCTGACCCCTACGCGAAAACCTACCAGAAAACACCGACACGTACGACAAAACACCGATGTCGATGCCGACAACGCCGACACCGGATTTTCTGGACAACGAGGTCTTTAGCGCTATCGCGGTAAAAGTTTCCATAGTGTTCTTATTTCCCAGTAAAGCTAAAATGTCGTCAATTCATGAAAAATAAACAAGTTGATAACAGATTGCAATAATATGAATAGTCAATCCCAATTTCTTTTTGTCTGGAGGAAATATATACTCTGCCTTCCGACAAAGTCTATAAAAATTTCAAATTCTTCTTGCACTTCATGCCGAGGGGATCCCTGCAGTGGGCGGTCCCAACTATTCCGGGAGTCTCCATTTCTTTCGCTCTTTCGGGAATTAAAAAAATATATTGGATGAGGACAATCCTACGCCCTCCTGTATACTGTTTTTAGAAGCCTCGAAAAGCCTCATGTAATACCCCTGTAATGGGGCCATTGAGGTTGTAATAAATAAATAGATAAATAAGTAAAAGCTCCTTTTCGTTGTACTGGGACGTATATTGTAAACACAAATGAAGAATATTTAATACTAACAGGTAAAGCGAGGAACGGCAGATTTTCCTGCTAGTAATGGTGCCCGCAAACTGTACTGCATCAAACGAACACGCTCTTCGCTCGAGAAAATTCCACTTCAACTTTCGATCGTTAGTGCCCAACGTGCTTAACTCAGTAACGTTTCATCATCGATTCCACGTTTCTCGCTAAAGTATCCTGAAAATAAAGAGGCAAAGACGGCTTTGACAATTCAAGGGTGTGCCCATCTCTTAGAAACGCCGTTACAAGAGTCTCAAAGAGTATGGTCCTCTGCGCGATAAGCATCTGCCATTTTACCTTTCCCGTTTGCATTCACGTGGAAAAGTGTTGCGACGCAACGATTACAAAGCCAGTATTTTTTTTTCTTTCGATAAACCTGCTGTTTTGGAGATGATGACACACTGATGTCGCTCATAGCAGTTTTGTAAACACAAACACACACAATAAAAGACTTTGTTTCCAACTGTTAAGTTATTCGAAAAGTGTGCCACACACTATTCGGTGGGGGACGCGGTGTATACGGACGAAAAAGTGAGGTTCCGGTTTTGTTTTCGCGAAAACAATGCGCTTTTATGCACGAGTGGAGAATGCAAGTTTTTAATCCAATTTCACTATGTGTTCTTGGATACCAGTTGAAGCTATACGCGGAACGACTGCGAAATGTAAGCATACAACCGTGAAATGGGTTTGTAGCAAGACTTTCATTTGAGCTAGTTGGTTGTAGCTTGACATGGTTTACGCCAAAAAGCGTACAGGCGCTAAAAGACGAAGACTGTCTTGAGTGTGCTTGTCTTCGTGTTTTAGCGCCTGTACGCTTTTTTGCGTAAACCATGTCAATGGGTTTGTGTTTCACATTTTACCTATTTCACCGCGGGACGGCGGAAAATCGCTCGGGCAGCAAGCAACGGTTTGCGGAGATGTGTCGATGTCGTCGTCGTGTTCTCCCGTGGATTACGTCGATTACATTTCGAACGAAATCCAACTTATTCGTCTCCTCACGGTACGTCTGCACGGTTATGTTTGATTAATGCGATCTCCCAAACCATTCTAAGACGCGCTGTGTGTGCAGTACAGACTATATGCGCAGCAGTAATCTTACTATCCCGTTAGTACTCTGCATTAGAAGCAGCGGACTGCCGCTTATATCTGAGCCGCTAAGTTGTTCCTAATGCGCAGAAAGGCAGTCGATGCGAAACCCTTGATGGTAGCTGCTCCTCGTGAGCTGTCTACTGGCTTTTTTTGCGTTGCAAGATGGCTGTGTGGCCAGAAATGTTAGTTAGCCCCTGAATGACGGCCACAATGGAACTACAGGCGTTGGCGCTGTGTGAGCTCGATTTACTTGGCGCCCCCAGAAACACACACTAACGTTATGAGTTGGATTACGTTTATTTTTAAACTGTTTGTGTTATCGCCTCTTTGGACCACGTAGTGCTGTTCATTGAGATGTGTGCAGTGCTCGTACGCATAGACTCTCGCTCGGCGCATGTCGTGAACAGTGACGTTTCACCAAAGATGTTTTGTAGTGCTATAGACTGGAGCACGGGACGTTTGTCACAGTTGTCGACAAGCAGCGCTGGAGGAATGCTTATAGTGTGATGGTGGAATAAAAGTCGTTGCCATCGCGGACGGTCAGTGTGGGCAAACATCGTGAAGAACCTACGAGCTGCATCCCGTCTCTCCTTACGTTGCACGCGCATGGATTCGTCTATCCGTGTTATTCGAGCCGCTGTCCTGCGCTTTCATTTTGAAAGCTGAGTTAAAGTCGCCCCGACGGGAGGTGCCTTACAGTTTGTTCCGAGAGGCTAGTTCATTAATCCCGATGACGCGTGCACAAATTTCTTTAACAAGCATTTGTGCGAGAGCCGGAGTATGCGTTTCTGTTTTCAGACTGATACATTACTGAAACACCAATGTATTTCGGCGCTTATTTGCGCACACGAATGGAGTTCATCTCTGCTGCGTGAGTGTTTGCAAACGTTAATATTTTCGGTGAGATAATTCCTACTTGGAGCGTGTTCATTGCTTTCGTTGATATTTCTACCAGCCTTAGGTTAGGGCACCTGCATGCAAGAGCCCTCTCTTTACTGTGCTGCACAGTAATCCGTATGTTGTCTCAAGTTCACGCTTGTTTTTTGAACGGCGCAGCTGCGGCCAATATGTGCTGCTCGAGTTTTTCTGGATAATGCAGTCGGCATGGAAGCGTTGCAAGCCACTTGTTTTTTGAGGGCGCGCTGATACACGACAATGCTATTCCCTATTTGTGCTTCAAGTTATGGGCGCTAAACTGAGGTGAGCTGCTTCGCGTCTGCCTGGCAGGTTTTGCATGGCTTGTGCCCGTTTGAGTATTGGCGTACGTATCAGGCTTCACGCAGGGCATTTTGAAGCACTTCTTCAATAGCGAGTATTAAAATAAATGCTGCAATATTCTCCTGTTGGCATGCCTGTGTAAGAAGCACTGAATGTGCTTTTTATAGAGATGACATCCACAACGGCTTTTAATGAGTCAATGCTGACATGTGGCACAATTCTTCGGAGTCGCCAGTTCCAGCCTAAAAGGAATGCTGTAGAGTCTGTATTAACAGCAGGTAATTAGTGCAAATGGTGATTTCTTTAGAGGTTATGGGTCTTTGTTGGAATATTTTTTGAAAACCATTTAGGATTTGTCAAGCGTATTTATTGAAATGCTGAAGCCAGCACGATGGCTAAGTGGTTGTCGTGATTGTGTGGTGACCTGAAGCACGCGTGTTCAATCCCGGCCTCGACAGTCGCATTTTGATGAAGGCAAAATTTTAGTGGCACGTGTAGTATGCAATGTTAGTTCATGTTAGGTAAGCCCAGGTGGTAGAAATTATCCGCAGCCCTTCATTACTACATCCCTCATAGCCTGAGTCATCTTGAGTCTTTGAACCTCCTAAAAACAAACCAAAGCGATCAAGATTTTATTTCTAAGATGGGATAGCCAATGTGGGCCATGCTTTGTAAATCCTTGTGCAGAGATGGAGTACCACTTTTTTAGTTGCCCGTATAATATTGTTCCCTTGGGCTGTACTGATTAACAAGCCTGGATGACTGACTGCAGACAATAGGCCGTAAGAAGGCTTCCGAGGAAACTGGCTCTGCCGTTACATTCAGAATTTATTTTATTATGAGCATTCTTATGATGCCTGTATTGCATATTTCCAACCTTGATAGCTAATTGTAAATAAACTAAGTTTGTAAGTATATTGATCGTCATGTCATTTGTGAAGACCCTGTGATGACCTTTTTCAACGGTTCTAGTCTATCTATTGACAGACTATAGACACGGAAGACCATGAAGGACAATGAACACAATGAAGACTGAAGGTTTAGTATACAGAGCTCTATAGACTGTCTATAGACATATAGCTATAGCATTGCTAGGCCGTAAGTCTGTGGATAGATAAAGAGGAGGAGGGAAAGGCAGGGATGTTAACCAGAAAGGGGTTCCGGTTGGCTACCCTGCACTTGGGAAGAGGGATTAGGGGACTAAAAGGAGGAAGAGAGAAGGGAAAAAGGCATAACACACACACGCACAACGCTGTCACAATTTGTCACTCAATCCAATCGCTCTTAAGTAGGCAAAGAGTGCCTTTAATGCCTTGAGGGCAGTCGAGTGCTGTGGCCACGGACCGAGGATCTTTTGCTCTGTTAATGGGCGAGGATCAAGGCGGTCCAGGGCACAAAACAGTGTATGTCTTGCACTCGCAAATGCAGGGCACTCACAGAGAAGATGAACAATGGTCTCCTCACAACCACAGCTCTCACAGGCAGGGCTGTCGGCCATCCCCATCCGGAAAGCATAGTAATTGGTAAATGCAACACCGATCCATAAACGGCATAACAGTGTTGCGTCTCGACGTTCTAAGTTACGTGGAAGACGAAGGCGCAGTTCAGGGTCCAGTGCCTTGAGGCGGAGGTTGCAAAACTCTGTCGTGTTCCACGCTGAAAGTGTGAGCTCCAGCGCCAAAGGCCGAAGCCCACACGCAGCGTCAGGTCTCGATATTGGATTCCTCCCTTGAAGTCCGTCGTTGTGAGCAGAACGGGCAGCCGCATCGGCCTGGTGATTACCGTTAATACCACAGTGTCCTGGCAGCCATTGAAAAATGATGTCATGACCTTTGGAAAAGGTGCCGTGGTACAGTAGACGGATCTCAGCAACAAGTTGCTCCTGCGACCAGCGGCGTAGCGCAGCTTGCAGGGCTTGAAGGGCTGCTTTAGAGTCAAAGAAAACCGTCCAGTCATGTGGAGGTTCTTTACTGATGAACTCTATCGCAGCCCGTAAGGCTGCGAGTTCCGCTCCAGTTGAAGATGTTGGATGGGTCGTCTTCACTTTCATGAAGATGGATCTGGCCGGTATCACCACCGACCCCACAAAACTGGTCGAGTGAACTGATCCATCTGTGTAAATATGTATGCGGTGACTGTGGTAAGAATGCTGGTGATTCAATGGCAGTGATACACCAGCTTTCTTTGTAATGCCAGAAATATAGAGGTGAACCCGAGGTTCATGAATACTCCATAAGGGTGAGCGCGGTCTTGACGCTGGGGTGAACTGCTATGGATGATATGCGCGATGGGCTTCAATGACTTTGGCGAATGCAGTACGCGGCCTAATTATTGGGAGTGTTGCGAGGTGATGACAGAGAGCCCGTGTGAGATGCCGAATATGTGTTCTCATGGTGTCAACAGCAATGTATGTAGGACAGGATGTTGCCGGGCAACAACAACAGTTGCTGCTGTTGATGCACATTTAGGCAGTCCAAGACAGATACGGAGAGCTTGCGCTTGCAAACTTTGAAGAGTCTTGATATTTGTTTTTCTAATGGAACTGAATATCGGAAGACTGTACCGCATGTAGCCCAGAAATAGGGAACGGTACAGTGGTAGCATCGAGCGCACTGATGCGCCCCAGGACTTTCCCCCGAGGAAGGAGAGGACGTGGACAACCGAAATTAGTCTCTTTCTCATGTCGTAGATATGTGGACTCCACGAGAGGTTCCTGTCGATGACAACACCAATGAATGTGTGGCTTCTCTCATAGGGAATGGCTTCGCCATTGATGCGAATGGTGTAACGTGACATTATTTTGCGTGTGAACGCCACAAGTGAACACTTTTCGGTCGAAATGTTCAGGCCCTGCAAGCGAAGATAAGATGTCAATATAGATGCCGCTTTTTGAAGTCTTGCACTAACTTGAGGACGGGTCACCCCTGATGCCCAAGTACAGATGTCGTCTGCATATACCGAGATCTGAGCAGATTGTGGCAGTACGTCGACCAGGCCGATAAAAGCAAGGTTGAAGAGAGCTGGGCTCAGCACGACACCCTGAGGGACTCCGCGCGAATTTCGGTGTAAGGACGTTGGTCCGTCCTCAGTCAGAACAAAAAACGACCTCTCTGATAAATAGCTGCGTATCAAGCTGAACGTGCGGCCTCCGATCTCAACAGCTTCCATTGCGTTCAAAATGGCCTGATGCATTACGTTGTCGTACGCGCCGTTGATATCTAAATACAATGCCATGGTCAATCTCTTCAAACTTTTGCTGTGTTGCACCGACGTTACAAGGTCAACCACGTTGTCGATAGAAGAGCGGCCCCGTCGGAACCCAGAGAGGAAGGTTGGATAAATCTGATATCGCTCCAAGTACCATTCCACGCGTGTGAGCAGCATTGTTTCCATGACATTGCCGACGCAGCTGGCGAGTGCAATTGGACGGTATGATGAAAGATCGAGCGGTGATTTCCCCGGCTTAAGAAGTGGAGCCAGTCGACTGGTCTTCCAATCATGAGGAACTATGCCAGCAGTCCATGACTTGTTATAAGTGTCCAAAAGAACCCGTCGAGCTTCTTGGCCAAGGCATGCAAGTGCGGAGTACGTCACACCATCGGGCCCTGGTGATGATGACCTTCTACAACAAACCAGCGCAGCATCAAGTTCTTCCACGGAGAATAGTGCATCCATCCGAGAATCCGGTGAGGGTGGAACATTGTTGCAGTGCAGCATTGCGCCTGGTTTCGGAGGGCCTGTTATTGTTGCGCAGAAATCTTCAGCTACCTCAACCACACGGCGCCTTTGGTGGAGCGCTACGGATTTGAACGGGTAGCGGTGTTGAGGGTACGTGCGACCCCGAATTACACTCCAAACGCGTGACAAAGGCTTCCGTGGGTCAAGTGTTTGGCAAAATGTCCTCCACCGTTGTTTTTGCAGTGCCTGAATTCTGCGCTGAATCTTCTTCTGTATGCGCCTAGCATCTCTTATGTCTAGGCGCGACTTTGTGCGTCGGTATCTGTGCTCTGCCCTGCGCCGTTGTGATCGCAGTCGCTGCAATTCGAAGTCAAAATCGTTGTAGTTAGCGACAGGGTTAAAGGGGAAGGTGGCGTGTTCCATGCCCTCCTTAACTTTTTGTTTAAGACCGGTAGAGAAGCCCTCTGCGCAAGCAGCCTCCATAAGTAATTTAAAAACTGTCCAGTCAATGCGCCGCCTACACGTGGCTGGGGAAAATGTGGAATGGCCGGTAATATTCAAATAAGTTAGGATATGGTCGCTGCCATGGGTTTATACATCCGAAACCACCGGGCGCTGTTGTTAAGGCACTTTGAAACGAAAGTGAAGTCCAAGCAGCTGCTATATGTCACCCCTTGTATATAGGTCAGGCTTCCGTCATTCAGGCACTGGAGGTCATGGTCAGAGGCGAAGGACACAAGCTGTCTTCCCCTAACGTCCATCCTAACGCCTCCCCACATGATGTGATGAGCATTGAAGACGCCCATAATAACCCACGGAGCAGGTGTAGCTGCCATCAAACCACTCAACCTTCTGGCGTCGAAACGACTTGATGGCGCCAAGTACACTGCCAGTAGCGTAAACGTCAGGTCACGGCTCTTCACTGTCAGGCAAACGTACTGATTGTCTTCGGAGGAACTGAATGTTGCACATATGTAAGTTCACGTCGAATGTAGACGATGACATTGCTGGATCTGTTGCACGTGGGTGATGAAAATGCCTCGTAACCGGATATTCGCAAAATTGCCGGGGTCTTCGGTTCACAAATCACAAGAATGGGGAAGTGATTCTCGTAGACGTAGTGCCGTAAATCGGAAATCCGGGACTGGAGCCCACGAGCATTCCATTGGAAAATGAAAGCTTGCTTGACTTGCTTTTGAAAAGACAGGTCCGAAGGAGCCATGATGCCGTCTACTGTAGAGCCGCAAGAACTGGATGTAGCGCGTCCAGCACTTGAAGTGCGCTATGTGCTGCTGGCGTGTGTAGGCTGGAAAGCAGAGCACGCATGGCATTCATCAGTGTCGTGAGCATTGCAATCACTTGCATATCTGGGCCATGACCTTGATCGTGCCTGTTGGCTGGATCAGTCGTAGGCGCTGCACACTGCCCTGAGTGCGCCAACATCCCTGACGCAGTAGGCGTAGAAGGCTTTGGCAGTGGTGGCCAAGTTGCATCTGAGGCAGCAGGTCCAGCCTCACCAAGCGCCTGGCTCCCTTGATTTGGTACGGTTTTTGGTGGATTCGGACAAGCTGTAGTTGGGTTTGGGGCATTATTGTCAAATGTTACTGCTTTCTTTGAAGAACTTCGGCGGCGCGAACGACGTCGTCGCACCTTTGCGGCGGCTTGTTTGTGCGTAGAATGGTCTCGCACCATTTGCTTCAGTACGGCCCGCTCGGTCTTTAGACGGGGGCAGTCTTTCGAGGAAGAGTCATGAGGACCGTGGCAGTTGGCGCACTTCAAGGTAGTCGCGCGGCAAACATCACCGCTCTGTGACTCGGAGCAGCGCGGGCACACGATGGAGTTGATGCAGACGCCGCTCACATGGCCGATCCTCATGCACTTCCTGCATTGAAATGGCTTAGACACAAAAGGTCGAACTGGATGACGAAAGTGCCCAACCTTCACGTACGATGGTATGCAGTCACCCTTGAAGGTCAGCTTGATGCATGGAGATCTGCCTAACCGCTGAACGTGAATGATGGAAATGCCGTCGGTTGCCGGCTTGATCAACATGGGTAAATCTGCATCATAGATGGCGATATCGACGTTGTAGACTACGCCAGCTGTCGTGCCGCTGTCCTGGAGAATAAGGGGGCGTACACTGATGTTGCCGAGTTTTGTGATTGCGGTTAAATTCTCTAGTGAACTTCGCTCCACCACATCAATGGCAATGACGTTTTTGAACGGTTGGTTCTGACATCTTTTATGCCTCCTGGTAAGAGGCTCTCCAGATAAATAGAGATGGCTTGCCTGTTCAGTAGGTTCAAGTTGTCCGTTGAGTTCAACGGCACAAACAAGGCTGTATGCGCTGAGGAACTTCGCGCCGTGATGATCGTTGGCGTTCTGGATGAGGACACCGTTGACGTGTTCGATGAGGACGATTCGGCTTGTCTACGCAGTCTGCGCTTGGCCTTCTTGCCAACAACCGGTATGAAATCGTCGTCGGCCGAGGACGAGAAGTCTTCACTTGGCACCGAGTACACAACAGTGCCCTGGCTGCTCGAGTCACTCTGGCGGTGCAGGCGCTTCCTCTGGGCGGCTGCTGCGGACCCAGCGGGTTCCAATAGAGGCACAGCAGCCTCCACTTCCATCGCCGTGGCAAAAAGGGAGCGGCGCCTCCCTGATTATAGCACAAATTACCAAAAAACTGCACAGACTGGAAGGCAGCGTTCTGATACAGAAGTCTGTGGAATGTCTGCATACAGTCATAGACCTATGTCTACTAGACCACCAGACTTTTGTCTATAGACTGTCAATAGACAGCAATCTTTAGGAAGTGTATGGAAATAAGTGTACAGATCGTCTATGTATTCCATAGACATATGTATATTAGACTTTCGGTAGAAATTTGTCATTAGACTATTATAGACAGGTCGAAAAGTGCATGGGCTTAAATTTTAGATTGTCTTAGGCTTGTTTAGAGGGTTTTTCTACAGAAAGGTTGTGGACATCATAGACTGAAGTCCATAGACACTCAATGAACTATCTAAAGACATTTTTGTAAGGGACTGATGGCGCTAACGACAGTCATCACTCAGCGTCATATATCTCGTCCATTGATCTCAGATCTCGCTATTGCATCACACGGAGAGAAAACCGCATTAGTGATTCCCAGCGGCATCTTCAATTTTTTTTGTATTTTATTTTATTTGCATTAATTGTATTTAAGCTTGCGACGTTCTAGCGTTTCATGGCCTTGGCTTTCCGCGTATTAAAATACGATATCTGTATGTGCTATTTGGGCGAAGTCGCTATCTTTGGCAAGACATTTCAAGAGCACAGTGAATACCGTGGCATATTACCCTAGTGCAACAAAAAAGCTGAAGTCATTTTAAATTCCAATAAGTGCCTCTCGCAGCCGAGCAAACTGCCGTTTTGCAGATTCTCGGGGATGAGGACGGAATCAGTTCCGATCTGCAGAACCTTGCCGCAGTTCGGGATTTTTAAAACCCAGAAACCTTAAGGCCTTCGGAGTGTCCCCGGAGTATCGTCATATTTCTGCCGCTTTATTCGCGGTTTTTCGCACCTTGCACACGCCCTCACTTATATTCTGCTCAAGGAGTCGCTGCTAGTGTGGACCCCCGAATACGATTAGTCTTTCAAACCGCAGAAGTTTCCTCTCACCTCGGCACCCATTTTCGCAATTTTGATCCTACTGCTGCCGCAGAGATCCACACTAATCCCATTGTCGTCGGCCTTGGGGCGGCACTTGTCCAGATTCATACCGGTGCTGAAAGCGTTACTGCGTGTACCAGTCGCACATTAACGAATTCTGAGAGCACCTACACTCTAACTTAACTGCAATGATAGGCCGTCGTCTTTGCTGACCCCAATTGCCACCCTTCTCTGTATGCATGTCCGTTTACTGTTGTGACCTATTATCATTCCCTATGCTTGCTCAGAGGCGTGCACGATCCTTCTGGTCGTCTGGTGCGTTGTGCTCCGCGCTGCAAGAATTCTTTTTTGACGCGTACAAATGTATTCGACGCCACAATGCTGCCGATTGCGGGTCGCGTCATCCGTTGCCACCTACATCTGGGAGGAAGGCTTCGACAGCTTTTTGGATTCGCCCTCAACACCGTTTCTAAATAAAGAGGCCTTTTGGCGAGAGCAACAAGACCTCGCATTGCAACATTTTCTTGCAGGGGCCCACGCAGGAGCGTGGTGAACGCCTATCATCGTTAAAACAGCATCCTGCACAAGAAGCACAACACGGTCGATGTTGCCTCCCTGCTTCTGGTTATCCCAGAAAATCTCCGCAGTTATGCACGACACGCACGACGACATCACGCCGACCAACCCTCGGTTCTCCCGTTCGCTGCACAAACTTCGTGAGCACTTATTTTGGCTAAACCTGCATAAGACCACTAAACAACACGTTTCGCAAGCTGTCACGAAAATCGACGTCTGAAGCTTCGCACAACTCCGCCTGCATGCCTTCTACAGCAGCCGTTGAGGCCACAATCGGCGCCATTCAAAAAAGTTGGTGTCAACCTTCTTGGCCACTTTTCCAAACGCTTCAGAAGGGCGCTGCTGCGTTATAGTCTGTGTCGACTGTTTGATGCGAAACGTGGAAATTACAGCGCTTGCATGAGCGAAGCCAAGTGATATGTCGCCAATCGCCGCGATGGCTCACTGGTTAGAGCACTCGACTACTGATCCAGAGTATCCGGGTTCAAACCCGAGCGCGGCGGCCGCATTTCGATGGAGGCCAACGCAAAGGCGCCCGTATCCTGTGCGATGTCAGTGCTCACTAAAGATGCCCAGGTGGTCGAAATTATTCCAGAGCCCTCCACTACGGCACCTCTGTAATCCTTTCTTCTCTCAGTTCCTCCTTTATACATTCCCTTACGGCGGGTGGTTCCAGTGTCCACCGATATGTGAGACGTACAAATACTGCGCAATTTCCTTTCCCGAAAAACCAATTTTCATTGTTTCATGTCTTTTTTATGTTGTATTCTGTTATTTTTGTTATTGAGCTCCCCGTGCTACCATCAGCGACCGTCGAAGGCAGTTTACTTCTGACCTCGCAGATGAGCTGCTTCGACTGTGCGACTGTAACTACCGCCACTACACTGCTTACGACGTAAAGACCTGCGGTCTTGCAGAGAGTACAAACAGCACCCTGACCAAAATGCTGTCCGTGTATGCTTCTTGTTTCCGTTTTTTTTTTATTCCCAATATAATTTATGTCCACGTATGCTGCATCGGAACACGGGAACTGGGAAGCCATGATGCCATTCGTGACGTACGCATACAATGCCGCGAAGCATGAAGTCACCAGTTATTCCTTTTTGTACCTGCTCTACGTCAGGATGACGCGCGCCTTTCGCGAAACCATCTTCCCCTTCTCGCTACACGAAGACATTTCCATCTGCTTGTTGTTATGTCCCGCTGAAGAAGCTCGAAGACTGGCCACTCTGCGCAGTGTCTTCTCGACCCCGCTCGAAAGGCCACTATGACGAGCGTCACGTGACGTCTTAATACTCTCCAGGCGATTTCGCGTGGCTTTGGTGAAGATTTCGCAAACGCGGTTTGTACCAGAAGTTTTGTTCACGTATTCTGGTCCTTTCGTCGTTCTGAGTCTACTAAGCGATTTCAACTACGTTCTCGCCAAATTTACCGCAGACTGTCGCACCTCCCGCAAAATACATGCAGACAATGTGGCTCATCTCAAGAGCTGCCATCATCGGCCACCCTGACCTGCTTGAGGACCACCTTCGTCTGCCACCGGGAAAATTATCATGCGTCACGCAGCCAGCGCGTTAGAAGAGGACGAGGCTGAGGACGGGCGGAGACCGTTGGCTGGGCTGCCTGCTCTGTTTCCCGTAGTCTACCCAGAATTGGAATGTAAATAAACCCATTTCTATCAAATTAATATAACAGTTGCTTGGTGGTGACCGCGACACAGTGTACGAGAAGAGTGTTGCGTAAAATTTAAACTCCTTATTGGGCGGATTGGCGCCTAATAAGCTGAACTGCTCCGCAGCGAAGGGGGCAACAATCATGTTCGGCGGTGGTCCAACATAATGACTGCCGCTCAGGGCAGCGCTCAATTTAAAGCCCACAAGTAACTGTGAGATACGCGCCAAAAGCAACTATATCAATCTCGAAGGATGCAGAAGCCGCAGCGCGTGGCTATGATCCTTCTAGACAAACCTGGTCGCATATGTAAACAGACTGTAAACAGTTTCGCTGCAGTGTGGATATATATGCTATATGGTCTATGGCCTATGGGGGATTAACTTCCCAAAGGTACTCAGGCTACGAGAGACGCCGTAGTGAAGGGCTCCGGAAATATCGACCTCCTGGGTTTCTTTAACGTGCACTGACATCACAAAGTACACGGGCCTCTAGAATTTTGCGTTCATCGAAATTCGACCGCCGTGGTCGGGGTCGAACCTTAGTCTTTCTGGTCAAGTAGCCAAGCGCGATAACCAGTGAGCCACCGTCGCCAACCGTCACTAGAAGGAAAGCAAGAGAAATTTTTCTTGATGTTTTTTTCACTTTGTTGTCTTGATGAATGGGAAAGTGTCTTGGTATCCATTTTGTCCCTCATATATAATTGTTTCAAAGCTGTAAGAGACGCTCAGCTGGAGTGCTTATTAATCAAAAAAGCGAAACCCCACTCCGCATTTTTTCGCTATTAAGACAGTGTGGCGAGTCTCTCAATCAACAAAGGGCACTGCGCACACACGCGCAAGTACAAGCGCAGCGACTGTCGTGAGTCTGCGCTTGTTGTGTACCCTTCTCATTCTTCTTGGCGGGCGCGCAATGCCCTTTGTTGACAACCTCTTTCATTCCTTGCATCTAGAGGCGTCCACCGGTTTTGTACAGTTCAATAGGCGCGCAAACGCTAACCAGGCCGCTATGATAAGAACAAGACACAAGACAACGTGGTTTTTGAACTGAATGCATGTATATTGACGACCTCCAGAATTTTGGGATTAGGGACTACAGCGTCGATTTCAACTTTTTCATGTAGCGTATGAAAGGCAAAAGAAAAAGAAATCGTAGAACTTGGACGGCAAGAAAGTGTCTTGCTTGCCGCAGTCGTATCACTTCGCCCAGATTTCTTAGACACCTGCGAAGGAAATAGTTGTTTGAGCTACACAATTTACAATTCGTAAAAAGACGGAAACAAACGAGAGAACGGTAGCTGCCATTTCAGTTCACTTGCCTTAAAAGCTAAGCAAGAAACCTATTTTTGATTCGGTCGAAGGTTTTCAAAGGTGCTCTTTCATTTGGAGCCTCTAGCTTCCCTGTCGAAGGTCTTTTTCCTAAACGAAGCGCCTTATTGCGCAGGCGCGCTTCTTTCTTACTGACATGATGTCCCCCCCCCCCCTTTCTCAAACTCCCATTTTCTAGTAAAAGGAAGCAAACCAGATATAATCGCGGCTAAGTTTTTTGCGTATTCTCTTAGATTTTGGTTCCAATTTTTTGAAAAAAACTACAAATATCCGAATAATTGATAAGGAAATCGATAGCTATCCGGCATTCTACCAGTTATTATCTGCTAACAACTGCAGTTTCTTGCATTGTCGTAATCGAAGTATTCCTTGGTACTTCATGGGAAACAGGTGTTTGCGTTTGCAATGTAAAGCTGAGAAAGCGGGAAAAGTAACTGAATACATAAATATTCTTATTGCTCCGAATAACATCTGCCAACGTTGCTAAATATTGCTGATATTCAATAATGAGAACAAGGTGCCTTAAGCAAACCGATATCATATGTCTAACAGACGCCGCATTCCAGGTCGCCCTGGGTGGTTCCCGCTTGAACACCATTACAGCGTCACAGTATTCGCTCCTCGCGTAAGTATAATAAACTTAAAATGTTGAAAATAGTTGACGAGTATAACGGCGCAAAGAATAACTGAAAGAAGGGTACGATGGGGACCAACGTTGTGAAATGGTACAACTCCGCGTCGGTGCAAGGAAAGCCTGTGCAACAAGGACTTGTAAAACCTGTAGTGTTGGTGAACCTTCATAGGGACGTTGTAGATTGCTCCCTCAAATTTGTCCTTCTAAACAAAAATAATTTGTGTGGATCTTTCTGGGTATGCAGATTTTTTTTACAACAGAACGAGAACTTGAAACTCGCAATTCAAACTCAAGGCCGAGAAGGACTGCGTGGTCACCGCTAGGAACTGAATGGAGCTATAGCCTGGCTTCATAGATGCAAGATTAAAACAAAACTTTTGACCTGACGATACTCTGATTGCGGAAACGCTTATTCCAGAAGACACCGATATTTCATATAAGTTTAACATTTACTACCTTATGAAAGCCCCATTTTCAGTGAAAGGAGCCTGTTTCCCATACCAAAATCTCCTATGGCCGGCTATAGGTATTTGGCCCAAATAGCTATAAACCTTTCCTACATCTATCTATAGCCGTAGATTCAGGCGATATATTTTTCGATAGAGAGCTAAAAACCGTTGTATTGTTCCAAAGCTACAGCTTTAGAGGCATAGATTTTTTAATAGCTGGCAGTAAGCACCTCTTTCGGTGCGTATAGACGTTCATAAAAGGCCATAGACGGACACAGCTTTTTTCACAGACGCCCATAGGATGTTTTTGTTTGGGTTGTCATTAGAACGCGGTAATCTACTCAGTACAGACAAACTTGAACTTGATTTTTGTATCGACCCAACTGAAATAATATCGCTAATTTTTATATATCTATAATACCTGTATTATCTATGCTATCTATGAAGGAAACCAACAATATTATCTATAATATATTTTGAGGCACGAAGTTCGTAAAGGAAGGTAAAGTAACCAAAATTATGCGAGCCATCACTCCAGTACAACTCCTTTAGGGTGCCGATCATGGGGCGCTTTACAAATATCGGGCTGCAGCTTACATGTGACGTAGAGCTTGATGGTAGCGGCCACTGCAAGACATGCAGCCTTTATTAGAACGGTTGCTGTCACTGCGGCGCTCTGCAGGAGGCCTGCACAGGCGCAGGCCAGCCCGTAGAGAAGGCTTCCAGGATTCGAGCCAAGAAGATTTTTCAGCAGGCACTGCGGAGAGCCAGGCTTGTTACTTGTCGTGTAGCAACACTCGGCGGATTTTTCACATCCTTTTACTATTGCTAGTTATATTGTTTTGGAGAATTGCAGCGTTTTGATAAACTACTCCAGCAATAAGGCAATGCTTATTAAAGTCGCTTGCTGCCAGAGTGCACGCTGCATGTACGTGAATTAAATTTAAAGGAGACGTTGTAACTATAGCGCTTGTACCGTAATTCTAGCTAAAAATAGTTACGTCTAGTGTTAGCACGGATAGCCAGCGTATATATTTTACTAAAGCCGCCAGAAGTGCATGCGCATGTGCGTCCAAAGAGCAGGTGTCGGCCTCCTCACGGGGATTATGTCCGCATGCGATGCTGATGGCTATCGCAAACGGTATACGATGGCTGTGGATGTGCGCTCAGACAACTAATAACAACAGCTGTTGTTATTTAGTAACAACAAAGCATTGGCATATACGCGGCATTTGCCTGCTTCGCTCGTCACATGTTTCGCACACTTATTTTGCCAAGCATTTCAGACCATACACCAGTTCACCCTTTATATGTTATCGCAGTCTGCTTGTCGGAGCTTCAAAATCTTTACACATGCAAAAAAAAATGAAGCTTCAAGACTGTTATTTTTGTACGTCTTACCAGCAAAACGTTCACCAAGCTCACGAGAACGTTGTCCTGAAACAGAAAAGAAATACGAGGCCATAAAAATCACTAAGATGTAGAAATAAGGGAACACAAGAGTGGAATAATTAAAATACTTTTGTGCCTTTATTCATCTGGTGTTAGTCAGCACATAAGAATGTTGTAGCTTTAAAGTATGCTTTTTAACCAGCTTAATAATCATAATAACAAATATTTCCTGTAGTTAAATGGAGGCTACAATTGCTGGTCTGCTGAAGCAACAGGAAGGTTTTTAAAGTTTTCTCTTCAGGTTGATAGCAAGCAAAAAGTACAAATAAAACTAACTTCCTTTAGCTCGCAATTACAAGTATAAGGACGGAAGAATTTAAAAACGCACAGGTTTTCTCCCAGGATATTACACAAACGAACATCATAAGCTTCATGAAGACTACTGTAGAGGAAACGTTGCACAAATTTCAAGATGTTTGAACTCTGAATTAAATTTTATATGTCGCTACCTGTCAGGAAGAGACTTTTACCAATCGAGAGGAAGACCGTTGTAACGTTTCTTTATCTCTCTAAAAAAAAGGGTAAGCTATACGCGGACCAGATTCCATCTATGCGATTTTCTACTGGTTACTGGTATCTTTCGTTTATGTTGAGACGATCTATTACAGTGATTACAATGTATGCTAAAAAATATGAGATATTTTCTATGTGACAAGGACATGCGCAAAACTAACGGTTTGAATACGGTGGCTTACCGTGCAAGCTGCACCTTCATTGCAGAGGAGTAGGGGGTCGGTGAAGCACTGGAAAGGAATGGTTTTCAAATATGAAAGCACGCCATTACCTCTCATTAACTGTCCCCACCTGTCGTCCTGGCTGCAGCGAATATGTGAGTGGGCGTTTTTATTTCGAATAGGAAGTACGTGAAAGTCCCACTTTCTGTTAGAGGATTTGTTTTGTTTTGTTTTTGCGACAATAGTGGCAGATCAGTCCTCGCAGCAAAAAACTCCTCAGCTTCATTGCAGTTCAACAAGGACGTTTTGCAGACAGGCCAAATTGTGGCACTAAAGTGAATATAGCTTGCTTGGTCATGGGTTCAGCCGGGCGGCTGTTCGACGCGTGGTCTACAGGAACCCAGGTGTTGGAACCGCATTCCTTGCAGTGCACACGTGTTTCCACGTGGTACACCGCTCTGTGTGCCTGTCACCGCCGTTGTACCGTGTGTAAACAGTCTACGAAGTCAGACTTGGATAGAAGAAGAAAAAGAGCAATGACGCTAGTACTGGTCCCTGTTTTTTTACTGCCTTCTACTGTCCCAGTCAGAGTGTGAGTCATCGGCGAATAACTGCGCATTTCACTTCCCAATAACCAACGCTATTAAACTTTTTTTCTCCCAAAGCCGCCAGTCAGTTCTTTAGGAGGCGGCACTTTTCTGATTACCTTGAAGGTGAAATATATTTGTGAGTGTCACCACTAAGCCCTACATATGACTTTTCACCTTGGTATACCTGTATCTGTAGTGCGTTACCTCTGCCTTTCCTCCTGCAGAAGTGAGAGCTGCTTAGCTCTGAAATACAGATTAACCGCATGTGAGACGTGGGGATCTCCGGTTGGAAATGTTTGCGTAAATTTCTCAGCATAAATATGGCAACAAGCTGGGTGTGAATTCAGAAGCAACTTAGACAACGATGGTGAATTCCACTTTGGGATTGGAGTGCAGCGCCCCATGACTTGAATTCAATGACTTGAAGCCTCACTTCGAGGCTTGAGAGGGAAGTCAATCATTATCATCGTGTTGTGACTACTTGACACCTCTGCTCCAATTGTGGAAACATTTACACGAGAAGTAGATTTGCGACTTTCGAATTGCTTGTTTTTTAGCCAGCTCAATTTTTCAAGCTGTCGCGGGCCTGTACAAAATGTTTCATGCTAATCTAAAGAGCTCAAAACAAAAAATACGGTTTCCTTTTAAACGATTATGGCGCGCATCTCGAAGAGCTGCTCAGGAATTGATATTTGAAGTTCGCCAACAGGCTGGTAAGGAGGGCGGGTGAGGTTGAAGGGAGCATATCCTGGTCTTAATCTTCTCTTGTTACCTTTTCTAATGCACGCAATTTATGTAAAATTGCAGGAATAGATGTGGTTTAATTGCGTTTAATAAAGACTCCGCAAAAACCAGCACACGTTAGCTATGTATTTTAGCAATTTTTACTCGCGACCGCGACCTCCTTTGAAAATCTGTGTGCTTCGTACACAGTAGGGTAATCTGTTCCGACAATTAAGAACCAAGGCATGCTGAGCAAGGAGGTCCGATTAACCCCTTTAATCCGCAGATAAGCGCATACCTGTAGTTTTAAGAGTCTTTCCTTCTGCAGAACCTATGCTTTAGGACATCAACAAGCTTATGCTGGCGCAGTATTTGTGCAATACGAACATGTAAGGAAAGAGGGGAGGAACACAAGAAACCTGAGTTTAACTTTAAAGGTCCCTCCAACATGAAAGGGCGCAGCGAAATGATACTAAATGTCGAAATTTTGGTATTTCTGTATTATAGTTGAAGATACTTTAACATATTTTTCTTGCAGACAAACCTCGTCTGAAAATAGCAAAAACTTCGCTTAACAGGTTTATATTTAAAAAGATAAAAGTTATGAAATCTTTCAAGTTTCTTGTCGCTCAGCTTGAAGTTTCTTGTGCAGTCAGGTAGGTGGAAGGTGTAGATAAAGAGGATCAGCTATGCATTTATTACATAAATAACGGCTAGTTCACAATTTATGTTACCGGTCGGTCTTCTGAAGAAACGCTTATTAAGCGCTTTGCGGTGATAACGGCTTTCAGCGGGAGGACTATGATGTCACCGTATCTTGTGAGCTTGGGGCCTAAAGTAGACTGTGTTTCAAATGTTAAAGACAATTTATGGTCCCGCATTTTTGTTTAGAATAATGCGGAAGACTTTTGCAAACATTAACTACGTTGTTGGAAACACTACAGCGGCGAGAAGATGAACAAAAAATAGCATTTACAATCTAATGATGCCCCAGCTTTGGTCATCACTACGGGTATAACTTCACAGCTAACGTTGAAGCTGTGCAAATAATTCCACCATAGCAATATAATACCAGCTGTTCACTCCTTGCCAAAGCCGATCCATGGGCAGGATGATGTGAAGGAAGTAGTAAATTAAAACGACGATTAAAATATTGTATTTCACTTTATACGTTGCTCGCACGGCCTGAGCTCTGCTTCTGACTTTAAGGCCACTGTCACGATGCCGGGAACAAACAAAAAACGAAACTGAATAGAAGAAATAATTATATCGCAAAATATTTACTTGGCCCAGTCCAATTCTACGTTACGATTCATGTTTGCTGGTCTATCGCGCATCATCGCAAGAAAAGAAAGGAGTGCAATAATTAAATACCTACTCCACAATAAAAACAATAACGTAATTCTGTGCTCTGCCACTAGCGTCTAGAAAGGAATAAAAACCATGAGAAGTCGATGACGGCCTGAGTTACCTGCTCCAGATTGAGGTTTCCGGGGAGAGTAATGGTAATCGGCTTCTTGCAGGTCTCAGTTCCTTTAAAGATTGTGTAGCAGCCGGACTCGTTCGACACACAGCACAGGGGCTTTATTACTGCCGTGAGCTTCACCGCATCTGCGACGACATTGCAAAACAGCGGAATGAGCCAAACATCCTCTTATTCATAGGCCTTAAGAACTGAAGAGAACTTTTAACCGAAAATCTTAAAATGTTAACTTTAAAGCTACGCATTTCAAAACATCAGTGCATGCGCTTTTCAAAAAATTAGTGCATGTCTTTATTTGCTAACTAAAAAAAATATGGTAAAGCCTAGATAGTTCAACCACCCGACAGCTTACCGGCTGAGAACGAGGACAGTGATGATGACAAAGGCGTACATGGTTGCTAACAGTTACGCCAATGAACAGCCTGTCGTAAAATTTTCAACGCTGCTAATTTATACCGACATTGAATGAATCTATCCTTTGAGCTGAACAACAAAAACACGATTGAACGGGATCTGAGTTATATACTACCGATAACGAAAGTTTGCACCGACAAAAGTACCAGTAACGATTCAGTTCCACTCATAGAAAGAAAAATCTATAGAGTAAGTCAACTTCGAGTATTGCTGCGAGCAGTAGTTCAGATGATTGCATTAGGCGGCCATGTGCGGCTATCATCCCGTTTTTGTTTCTGTCATAGCTTATCGTTTAAAATATATTTGAAAAGTAAACTATCAGGCACATTTGCTCGTGTGATATTGCACACTTCGCGCTTGTGTGCCATGTCGTGATCATTATTGTTTTAGGGCTCCATCACTGTGATCAGCGCGCACAAATGCTGGTGCACTATAAACTTGGCTCTGTTCCCGTTCTTTTAATTATGTGAGGGGTTCTCTGCTTAGTGCTTTGTCTACACAGTAAATACTGAACTCGGTCAACTCGTGTCGCATATCGCAACAAAGTTTCCTGCACGTTCCAATATCTTATAAAGTGGGCTTGAAGCTAAGTTTGGATGTTAACTGTTAACAAAGCTTATTAGAACCGCCAATTGAATGGTCTTAAATATTCTAAAGTTGGGTTTTGATCCTATACCTGGAGAGCTCCACTCGTATCCCTACAGAGTGGCAGAATTAAGCTGTGTGTACTCCATGAATCTGCTTTTGAAACACACGTGGCGAGATCGAAACCACTTGAGGGCGCTCGCGCTTTGCTAGCGGAGGAAGTTCTTGGCGCCTCTAGCGGGAGTGTGGTCACCTCGGTGACAGTATACGGTAAGACGTCGAAATGAACACCTTCCGATAGATAAAACATCTCGCGGAATTCCGACAGAATGCCGCAATTTGTGCTCAGTCCACCGGCGTTCTACACAGAACCACTTCAATTAGGGAACTGTTTCTAATCCTTCAATAAAGCACTCCCCCTAAGATCTCTTTATGCAGTTAGAATAGCCGGTATCTGAAAAAAAATAATAACAAAAAGAGCGATTTCTAGTGTACACATAACAGCTTCTTTTTACGGAATGCCAGTATCACCGGTGAATTAATTTTCATCCATAGCACTGCTAAAGTTTCGACAAATATTTACCTTAGCCTAAGGAAAGAGAACCGCTTTATAAGGACATGATTTAATTTTTAACGCCCTCTTATTGAAAGTTAATGTGCGTACTGTTAATGAATTATAAAAACAAATAAAGGATTCCTAGATGCACTGTGCTTTTTGACAAGCACTCATTTTCAAAGCACTACTCTGCTGGAGACATCTGGAAAAAGTTTTTTGCTCTTGAACGAACTTTCGTTGTTAACGGAAGCGGATACTTTATTCTACTCTACATTTATAGCCGTTCACTCCTGCTAAAATTGTAAAAGAAATCTTTGATGGATGTCGTAAATGTTATGCTGAACAAAACGCTGCCAACCACTCACTAGCCTCAACGGAATTATAGTTTAAGCTCGCAAAGTTTTCACTGCACATCCCAAAACTGGGGTCACATATTCATTTCAGCTATAGAGAAGTTGATAACAGGAAGAAAGATATAAATGCTTGATAAGGGGCACGCATCAAAACGCCTGTTAAAATGTTATCCAGTGTTATGCTTGTTAGACTCACCCAGGCCTAAGAGGGTGAGGACGAGTTCGATAATATCCAGCAAGGCAGACACCGCACCCACAGCATTGAGTTCAAGAAGGGCTGATATCAGGCACTGCGAAGCAATAAGAATTTCTCATTTACCGAGAGTGGGCTCATCCAAATAAAGTCATCATGAACAGTTAAGCAGTCGCTGGAAGCATTACCGGCAAACACCACATCCTCTCTTTATCCGAAGCAATTTCAGTCAATTAGGTATTGCGGACGTCAGCACAGAAACAGCTGCTGATGCACATCGCTGATGTGTGCAGTCTGACCCCCTCCTTTTAATTGTGTATCCGCATCTACCACATGCATCAGCTTCAATGTTTTGAGAAAAAATTGTAAGGTTCCTAGAGTAAGGCATGTTATTCTATAGGACAGTAAGGTCGTTTAGTCGTTATTTTTCAGTTTGTAACTTCTGTTTCGTTTCTTGTTCTGCGAAAATGAATAAGAGAGGTTGCCCATTTTATTATATAGGTTGTGAGTTATTCTACCAACCTCCATGTGTTCGTAAATATTTTCCCGCCTCTTTGCATCTGCTCTACGCTTATTGGAAGAAAAATCTAGGTCTTCTTTTCGGTTCTGTAATTTTTGCCAAAACAATTTTACTGCTTTGCTTGTATTATTCGCGACGTCATAGCTGCGCCCAGTTTTGTTTAAAAAGGATATTTTCCTCTACGCAAGCAATTTTATGCGACCGCGCCAAAGACTTATAAGAAACGTTTTATGAGCAATGCACCGCAATGAAAATAAAGGAATTGCATTTTATACCTTTCAACGACTTCAATGAACCTTGCAGCCAGCCAATTCTTTAGCTAGGGTGCGCGGCGGTATCTTCTTCACTGTTCCTGCGCTTTACAACGAAGAAAACTTGCGCAAAGCTCAATGTTAAGCACGGGCTTAGTGATCATGGGCTTATATTTGATGTTTGTGCAAATTTGCTGTGTCATTAGCTGCAGGAGCACTCCTCGGTATTGCATTGGTTGAGATTCTCTCTCGATGACTTGAGCATGACTTGCGACAGTGACGACTCATTAACTTCGCCGATTCTTTCTTGCACGATGTATAAGCTATTATTTTTGTTTGCTTTGCCACCTTTTAGCAGCATTACCAACCTTCAAAAATATTTCAGTACCTTAAGCAAGTGATGACGAAGAAATATTGAACGGTGTGTGCCGATGTCGATTTCATGCATACCTGTACAGACACTGTAGCTTTACACTACGGCGAATAAGCAGACAGTCCCCTTTTAGCAATGGTTTTGCTGCACCTTTAGGTAGGAAAGCACGCCTATAGCTCCACGGCTCAGTCGATGGATAACAAATAATTTTCTTTCAGCAATGCTCGGGACAGTGGCTTGGATTCCGACCTCATTTTGCTGCGATTTTCACACTGAAAATGCGGAAAGCTTTTGTCAACAGTGCGTAACTGCGAAGCGCTTCCAATGCTAAGCGAATTTACTTCCTCTGCACAAATTTTGAGGCGGACTGAAAATGTGTACTTACCTGCACAATCTTGCATAGGGCCGCCACAATGTCCTCCTGCACCGCAAAACAAGATGCAAAGAAAAAAATAGTTACGGCATTGCGATTGTAGTGGTTTTTTTGTTTTTGCAACATTGTATTTCTATTCGTTGTTTCACTTTTTCTGCAGACCTCCCTAACACTGCTTCTTTTCATGTGGCCTTCGTGTCAGCTGAGTAGGCTAAGGTTTTGCGGCAGGGGATGTTAGTTAAATACGTCACAGTTTTCACTCTTCTTCACCTCATTCTCCCCTCCTTGCTACACCAAGCCACAAGCGCAGGGTAGCAATCCGGTGCCTCATTCTTTTTCGCCTACTTGCCTTTCCTACCGTATATTCTATTCTCTCTCTCTCTCTACACACACAATCACACACACACACACACAAACACACGTTATATATATATATATATATATATATATATATATATATATATATATATATATATATATATATATATGTGTTCGTCAAATGAGCCCCTCATTTCCATTACCTTGTATATATATATATATATATATATATATATATATATATATATATATATATATATATATATATATATATATATATATATATATATATATATACAAGGTAATGGAAATGAGGGGCTCATTTGACAAACATATGAAGGAAGCCAACAGTCACCGAAACCAAGTTGCATAGAGGGAAGTTTCTTTTTGTTATTTGTGGTGCTGATAAGTCGGAGAATATTACTTCGATTAATCTGTCGCTTAAAGAAAATTACTTATAAAGCCGCATAAAAACAACCATGCCGCCGGTCGGATCCGAACCCACGACCTCCGAATATCGCGTCCGGTGCTCTACCAACATAGCAACAGTGACGGCTGTCCAATGTGCTGCTCTCGTGGGTATTTATGTTTATTGCGCATAAGCGAACCTTCAGAGTGTTCACCAGCGCCACCCTCGTCCATAGCGGCGGACGTAGCACGTCCTGTATTACCGCGATTGTGACGGGGAACATCATCTAACCCCGAGGGCGGAAACTGTGCGAGAGCCCTCTTAAGCAACCTGTGGCATCAAGACTGCCAGAACCGAGACCATCGTTAAGCTATTAGCAGACAAGGTAATGGAAATAGGGGCTCATTTGACAAACATATGAAGGAAGCCAACAGTCACCGAAACCAAAGTGCATAGAGGAACTTTTCTTTTTTTTTAATTTGGGGTGCTGATCAGTGGGAGAATAATGCTGAGATTAACCCATCGCCTAAAGAAAGTTACTTTTTAAAGCGGCAGAAAAAACAACCATGCCGACGGTGGGAACCGAACCCACGACTTCCGAATATGAGTGTGAACCCTCTGAAGGTTCGCTTACACGCAATCAACATAAATACCCACGAGAGCAGCAGATTGGACAGCCGTCGCCGTAGCTCAGTTGGTTGTGCACCGGACGCGATATTCAGAGGTCGTGGGTTTGGATCGCAACGGCGGCATGTTTGTTTTTTATGCTCCTTTATAAGTAATTTTCTTTAAGCGACAGATTATTCGAAGTAATATTCTCCCGATGATCAGCACCAAAAATTAAAAAAATGGCTGCGGTTTAGCTCTGGTTAAACCTGTTTGAATTGCGAAAACTCGCTTAGCTGCTTCGGCTTCTCGTCGTTTTCGCAAAAGTTTTTCTCGTTGTTCCTCTGCTTCCTGGGCACGTTGCAACCTCTTTCACGCGACGAGCGACTCCCTTCTGGCTGCGGCGGGGAGCAAACTGACGTCACGCGTCGTCATAGCAACGGAGAAAGCTGACGTCATACCACCTGCCAAGCGCAGCGCCGGCTCTTGGGGGGAGGGGGGGGGGAGGGGCGGAAGGTTCCTTCATATGTTTATCAAACGAGTTTCTCATTTTCATTACCTTGTCTGCTAATAGCTTAACGAGGGTCTCGGTTCTGGCCATAGGTAGCATAAGAGAGCACAGATTCCGCCCTCGCCGTTAGATGATGTTCCACGTCACACTCGCGGTAATACAGGACGTGCTACGTCCGCCGCTATGGACGAGGGTGGCTCTGGTGAACACTCTCAAGGTTCGCTCATACGCAATAAAGATAAATACCCACGAGAGCAACAGATTGGACAGCCATCGCCGTAGCTCAGTTGGTAAGAGCACCGGACGCGATATAAATGACTATTGCCTTTCTTCATATATATATATATATATATATATATATATATATATATATATATATATATATATATATATATATATATATATATATATATATATAATCACCAAAAATTGAAAAAACATAACAGGATTTAATTCACGCGTTTCGGCTGGAGGACCAGCCTTTTTCAAAAAAAGGCTATATATATATATATATATATATATATAAAACACAAAATCGAAGCTAATCGAAACTACATCTCCAAAATAAACGAATACACAAACTCGAAACATAATTACCGGGGCAACATGTCAAGGAACTACGTTAAGAAAATGCGCCCAGTTGCAAGACGGATGTGAGTATGAATATTAAGCGCTAGAGATAACGTTACCGTCTACATAGGCATTCAGTTCTCCTTAGACAAACAGCCACACCGATTTAAGCCTGACCGCGTGGATATCCGAATTGTTTTAGTGTTTTGTAGCAGAGAATATTCTCAGACGAGCTCCGGTAACAGAAGTCCCTAAACACTGATGTGTTTTAGGGCTTCCAGGAAACCTCGAGCCTGCACGATGGAGTGGTTACGAGAAGTACGAATGGTTTCGCGTGCTTACTAGCTTTCGCTGACTTATTTGTTCGCTTTCCTGCCCTTCTTACCCTGGTTTAGCATAGATGGCACCCTTTTCCCACACCGCCGATATTTTTTCTACATTAAGTTGGACTCAATCCTTACGCATCATGTGCTTCATACGTGTATATACATGACGAAATGGAGCTTACCACGGTGTTTGTGCAGAGCTCCAGAGAAGACCCAAGACACTGAAATTAAAGTCATTCACGAATTAACGCTTAGAAATTAAAGTCATTCAGGAATTAAAACTTAGTTTTGTAAAAGATTATTCTAAAGAGCCTACATTTCAACGTTCTATTCTCTGTAGCCGGAAGAGTAAAAAAAAGCAATCAAGCCTTTTGACTGAGAAGTACTGGTGTACATTTAACTTTGGAGAAATTTAAAGTTATTTATTCGGGAGATTTTGAACTTTGCAGTTCTTCAAATATAATTGAGAAATTAGCTGTGCATACAATTTCTAAATTTTGAAAACATAC
Organism: Amblyomma americanum; assembly: GCF_052857255.1. NCBI lineage: Eukaryota > Metazoa > Arthropoda > Arachnida > Ixodida > Ixodidae > Amblyomma > Amblyomma americanum. Next base: position 56,530,945 of record NC_135504.1, read on the forward strand.
TATAAATTTCCGAGATATTATTGGTATGCATATCTGCCAAATTGACGTTGCCTAATACATGCTTGCTTAGCTAATTTCCGCTGAAATGACGACGAACTAACAAGCAAATAAGGAGGCCATGCGGAAAGCCCTAGGTTCAAAAATTCAGTACGAATGTATATCAGGAGACCAGGTGGCAATTCTGATTGTTTCATAAAATTTCTAGTAGATGCAATGGCTACGTTATCTTTACGACTTTTCCTAGAAAAAGAACTCTAGCTTTCAATGGACTGTTTAGGAGCATATTACAGTTTAACATCCTTGGTACTCAGCTGCGCTCTATTATAGTAGCAACGAAATTGATGAAGTTGCATTCACCGTTTCAAGATTCAAGATGTTCGGCAGAGTTGCATTCAGGCACTTGGGGGCTGGAATGGAAACAACGTGCATGTCACTTTACATGTCTTAGGATAACTACTGCTGGCATAGCTCATCCAAGAGTAAAAATGCGGGTTTAACCCGAAGAAAAACGTGAATATCAGCTTCACGAAAAAGAAACATTAATCTACTTGCTGAAAACAATATTGTTTGCACTCACAAAATAGCATTATGAGAAAGTTATTTCATGAAAGCGATGCGCAACTTGTCTAAGAGTGGAACCTGCTGAACATGCCTCGGCTTTGTCGGTTCCATTATATACAGGGCGTTTCACCTAAAATTTTACGCAATTTTTAAAGTCGGGCTTTCTGAGTTAGAAGCGCGCTTTTTTCAGTATAACATTGTCAGTGGTGCAGTGCATCGGATTACACCTAAGAAATACTATCTAGCAGGATGGTTAACTAATATTGAATAGTCAACTTTTTAGCTATTACTTTCAGGCTTTTTAATTATTCAAATGCGTGTAGCCCACCGTAATTAATAGCCATACCAGTTTTTAGAATTTAGAAAGCCTGGTTTTCTTGTCGCGGCTGCCGAACAAATTTTCACTATTTCAATGAGTTACGTGCCCTGGAGAGATCGCTTTGCCTGCGAGCTTCCTGAAACCGCATGTATTTGGGCGCTATGTGGCCATAATTTGTTGCCATACAGTGTCCATACAGTGTTCATGTAGCCATACAGTGTCAATTGGTCCTTTGCCAAGCTCGAACACATTTTTTTAATCTCTCGGCTCATCTCAATTACGCCTTCTGTCAGCGCGATAAAGGCGTCCTGTATAAAATGTGTATATGCGCCTGCGTTTGAACATTTGTTCTGTACTCCCGCTGAATATGTCCCGATTCAGTACTAACGAGTCATCCATTTTCCTCTCCTGTGCACTATCTCGATGAGTATGTAAAAGTTATTAGATAGAGTAATAAATCTTCTTTACTACATCTGCTAGTGTACGTGCCACACTAAACATTTCATTTGGTGTATTTATTTAGTTTTTTTTATTACTCAAGGTCATTTCCTTGCCAAACGGCGCGATGCTTTATGCTGATAACTATAAAGCCTCCCCGTTTTGGACATTTTCGCTTATTGTCTTGTATGCTTCCTGTGCATGAATGTTCATAAATTGGGCTTTCGTTGTGTTTTTGTAGAAAATAATAAGTTGCGCCATAAACATGTTCATGAAGGAGTAGAGTTGCCACAATTTTCATTGTTAATTTCAGCTTTGCAATTGATCTATACTTGAAATGTGTTCCTACTTAGCTTCGGTTTTGCTTTCTAATCTGAAAAAAAGTTGCGACGTCATACGTGAATATCAGATCACGTCAGGCACACAAAAACTGCACTACAATAGCTCTTTTTCCAGTCTGTGCCAATCCTGCTTCTGAAACCGTTTTTAAATAAAGATTCACGGTTAATAAAACGACAAAGGAACGATTATACTGCAGCGTTTGTTCGCCACACGTGACCTCATATTCACTTGTGACGTCACAGGGATGTTCGTGAACCTGAAACTGAAGCTTAAATTACAGAGTTAGATAAATTAAAATAGCTATTTATTAAACTCCAGCGAATTATCAAGGGGTGATTCAAGTTTACTAATGTCACACGCATCATTTTGAAAAACGACACCAGAAAAAAAATTTTGCTGCCACCCCTTATAACATGGCTCTTCAACGAAACGGCTTGAAGAGTAATAACTCCGACTAGTAGTATATCCGAAATTACTAAAATAAGCAAATTTTACTATTGATACGAAGCGCTTATCTTTATTTTTGAAAATAAGTGCATAACTGCACCCATAAATAAAAAAGGCGCCAGAAAGATAACTCGCTACTGCCGTCTCTAACAAAACGTTCACAGATAACAATAACGAAAAGCAACGACAGTGAGGAACAGTTTGGTGAAAGTTGGCAGACGTGAGAACCTTAGATTTTATTAGTTTTCGTGATTTACTGCACTTGGAATTTTCCAGGAGGCTGGTCCACGAAATCACGAATCGCGAGAAACAGAGACAATCAGAGCCGCAATGGCGCTAACTGCAACATATCCACGCTCCAAGCAGTCCCTGGTATACTAACAGGGGCTGACACCCTATGTGGCGGCTCTAAGAGAGTTGATGAATACGCTTTGATATTTAAGGCGATGGAGTGGCTTGTAAAAAAGGCGCCATGATTACCATGATTGGCCTGCAAGAGAGCGACGCATTTTTACCTCCACTTCGCTGAAGAGAAGCCGAGCACCGACCAAGCCGATGAGAAGCTCAAACCGTTTGGAAAAGTCCTGGATAATTGACGGCACTGAGCATCGAAGCCCACCAATCTCACGTACACAAAAGACAATGGTTGCTTAATAATTGCTCTTTTAGAGGATAACGGTTGCTAAGAGTCCTCTAAAAAGCAGTCCTTATTACCTCTTTAGTCACCTCTGGTTCACAGAGTAGCATGCAAAAATAAAAGGGCAATCGCGACGTACAGAACTGTGAATGATGTGGCAGCTTGGAAAGAGAAAGAACAATGAAAGCAGGATATGCGTCACAAGGGCCTAAGTGCCGGAGGCTAGAAGGAGAAGCTGGGATTACGTAATTCGCAAAGAGGAGCCTTAAGATTGGTGTTCGTCGCCAGAGCAGCGGGCATCAGCAGCGCCAGGACAAGGATTACGGGAGCCATGGTGAAAGATTGTCCACTTGCGATGCGATCTCTCTCAGGGACTCAGAAGAGTGCAGTAAATGCGGTCTATCGCCATGCGTATTTATCTGGCTTGGGAAACGGATAAAAGTTTTTCTGCCTACAGCACGTGTCGTTGAGAGTTCCTGAAAATAATTAAAACAACAACGGGACGGAAGGAATAATGTGCACGAGGCGCATCGCGTCTAAATATTTAAACGTTGGTGTGTCGTCTGCTTCGGGCGATAAAACATGGCACGAGTCCGGCTGGAGTGGATTGAACCCAATTAGTTTATTACGTGCGACATTTGTAGGCGCTACGCGTGAGAATACTGACTTCCTCTGCATGACAGGCGCATTTTACGCGCATGCCCCTTGGCTTCCGGGATGATGATTCCGGTACCGATACATTGGGCATGATAACCGTGCTTACGCGATTGAAAACTACGAGCACCGGGGCTTCCTGCGCAAGTACCACTTCTAATAGCATCAAAGTGTCCCGGATATGAGGAGGCTGTTTTTCATTTGGGGTCAAGTGGATGTTGAGCTAAGCGAGTGCGTCGTTTAGTTTCTGACATACGGCCATTTCCTAAATCAATAAACGCGTTTAGATAACACGTTATTTAGGCGTACACGTGCCTTCGACATCAGACTCTTTTGTGTGCGGTTTCTAACAAAGTGAAATAATAAACCTGTCGTTGTTAACAGCAAGCCTTTGTGTTTGGATGTGTTGGGTTTAGTGCCGTATATTCATCTGAAGTTCAAGGTATTTATAAGAATATTTCCTTGAGAACGTTACAAAAATGTGAAAAACAACTGTTGTGTAGACGGCTTAAAAAGGCTAATAGTGCAAGTTTCAAAGTAGCGAGGGAGCCTTAGCGACTATCGTTAGCTGGGCAAGGGTCTCGATGCTCTCAAAAAGCCAAATAAAGACCTCAGACTTCTTCGCAGAAATAAAGAAGTGGCTGAGGTGTACCACAAAATGTAGCGAAGCTCTGAGTGCAAATGCACAGCTTGTGAAGAAAACTCGCTTTTTTTGAAAGGCTAAAAACATAAGGCATACTAACAATGCATTATCACCTAAGAGAAGCGTACGGTGATAAGGGCTGATAATAAAATGTTACAGTAATGTCAGGTCCACATTTTTCACAAGCAAGATTGACATGTTTTGTCAACAGGAAGTTATGAATAACGTGTATGTCCTGTGCGGAGACATAAAATTACTTCTATAAAATGTTCCTGATGCCTAAAGACTTTCTATTCATACAAGGGGGGTTTTGCGATTTCGAGCTTGTTAAATCTGTTATCCCAAGTTGTCTGCCATTTAGCCTTCAAATTACTCCGTATTTGGCACAATCTCTGTGTTGCGTGCAGCTTTCTGGATTTCGCGGCTGCTAGCTTGTGCAGCACACAGGTCGGGTCTCTCGGTACCATTTATCCCGACGTGCACGTGGACCCTCCAACATCTTATAACATGTCCTTGTGTCTAAAGTTTTCATTGTTGTGAATGGGGCTTCTTACTAATGGCTCTACTGCATGTCTGGAACGTAGTGCGGTGAGCAGGCTAAAAGTTTCTGCGTAGATTATGTAGTTTTCAGTACTGTAATTGATGATTCTGGCTACAGCTACAGAGAGAGAGCTACAGAGCTACAGAGCTGCTGAGACGTTAAGCTGTAAAAACGGACCCACAGTTTATAATCGTTACTATTTTAGCCCAGTTTCCTTGCACTACCTCGCTTTCGACATAATCTGTGGTTTTTGAGCTGTGAGTGCAAAGTTGGATTCGCGGCCATGCCCAGGATCCATATAGCATTCAAGCGGATGCTATGACTCATCTTCATACATTAGACGATCCGCCACCATCCCCTCTTCCCCCAGGTCCGTTCATGTCCCATGTTTCCGATTCCGAAGTTCTGCGCCAGCGAACACGCGCTCTGATTCCTCCGTGTTCGCACCCTCTCCCCCGTAGTCTTACTCGGCAGGAGGAGGTATCCGTGCGCCGGATTCGGGCAGGGGCGGCTCTGACACCATCTGTCCGTCATCGGTGGCGTGCCAAAGATCTGCCAGCACCTGACAGGTGCTCTCACTGTAGCGCTGCACGGGACATATGTGATGTGCGGCACTTGTTGTGGACGTGCCCAGCGACGGCTGCTATCAGAAAACGGCTCCTCAGGGAGGTGGGCCTGCGGTGGAACCGCGAAAGTGACTACGTGAAGTGGACTATGGACAACCGTTTCATTAGCGACCTCTGCGACTACCTCAGCGCAGGGTTCTTCACTCCTTCTTTTAACTTTCAATCCCATGCATTCCTTCCCACCCCCTTCCTCTTTTCAACTTATGCCTCATGGCACACTTCTCGAATAAAAAAAAAGAGTGCAAAGTTCTTTGTACTTCACATATTTTTGTTGTAGTATCTCGTATTCCTGCAATACGTGTTCATGTGGTGTTCGTTTTTAAAAAAAAAATTTCTAGTCAAAAGTGAAATGCACTGGGAAGACTGCAATGGGGGAAGATGGCAGTGCCTTGAGGCGATATCGGAAGTGTATTCAGTATTTCCTAGTTTTGGCAACGGTCCTAGAAGCGGAGAGGCAAAAGTCTGATCGACTGGTGTTTATTTTTTAACAGTGTTATGGAAGTGCACTTTGTAAGTATGGGATAAGAAAGTTGTTTTGGTGAGGGCCGTATCTTCGGGACATAAGAGCATGTAAGCATTGTTCTCTTGTCTTCAAGGCAACGTTCATTTGTTTCCACGTGAATACTATTTATGCGGGATGATCTGTATGATACAGCTGAGAGACGCGAACCTATATTCAGTACAGGATCTAGTTTTTAAAGGTATGATGATCACATTGACGCATACGGATCACGTTGATCCTGCTTGGGCCAAGCAGTGGCCTGCAGTATTCTGAAATAAACAAAAATAAATCAACAAAATATATCCTTAGTCTGAAAGTGACCATACCTGGAGCGATAGATACGCAGAGAACATATCTTGTTGGATCCTCCGCGATTTCGTGAATGTACTTTGAGCATATTCAGGGACTCGAGGCTTTCTTGTTTTTTGTATTTGGCCGCTGCGGTGGCTGAGTGGTTACGGCGCTCGGCTGCTGGCCCAAAAGACGTGGGTTCAATCCCGGCCGCGGCGGTCGAATTTCAATGGAGGTGAAATTCTAGAGGCCCGTGTACTGTGCAATATGAGAGCACGTTAAAGAACCCCGGGTAGTCGAAATTTCCTGAGCCCCTCACTATACGCCGTCTCTAAATAGCCTGAGTCGCTTTGGGATGTTAAACCTTCATAAACCTATATCTTTTTTTTCGTCCTTATGAGCTGTAAAAATGCGAGCTTTCCTTAAATGTTATGAATAAATACGTATACTCTTGTTTAACTTTATACATAATTTCATTTATGTGCAGGGTGGGATCGATGTGGAATCCTCGTTTGAGCTGAAAAATGAACAAGTAGTTTTTTTGTGGGAAAAATTGGAATCCACTCAATTCTGCCCAGATTGCTACTTTGTTTAATGTGAGTTGCTTCTTTCTGTCACAACTTGGTAAGCTGGAAGATGTGCATGCAATCTGAAGGTCATCGACATAGATGGAATAGGTGATGTACTGCGGAGTTATTATTATATGAAATCATTTTTACAATAAAAAGCGTGGTTCTTAATATACACCCCTCTGATATACCAAATTCTTGAGTGAATTTTCTCGAAAGGACGGAACCTAGGCGTACATGAAATGAACGAACCGAGAAAATCTTTGAAGCAGTTAAGCAGCCTGGCACGCAGTTTTAGGTACGATAGGCTGCGAGGAATGAAAACCTCGGGGGGGTATCGTAATACTTTTCGATATCAAAAAATACTGTCAGATAGTATTGTAGGCGCCTTAACGCTTTACGGGCTGTGTTTTCAAGGCGGAAGTGATAGTCATTTTTAGAACATTTTTTTACACACAGTGGTCAACGTGAAGTTCGTGGAATTCGATGATGAACATTAAGCTACTATAACCCACTTTCGAACAAAGTTGGCACAACAGCTCGTCTGTAACTACCAATACAAGTTGGCGGTCTTCCACTTTTCAGAAATGACAAAACAACTACCTTTTCCAAGCTTCCCGAATTTTTTCTAGTGTCACTGTTTTAATTAACCATTCCCCTTCTCGTAGGATAGGCTTGCAGCGCTCCATTTCGAGTGTAAACAGCACCCGAAGCTTTTGAAAAACTATATGCATTTCCGGTAGCCTGGTTGGTGACAGACTTTTCTAGTTGACTGCTTGGGAAAAACTCGTCTCTGGTGCCAGTTCAACACGGCAACTATAGTGCTTTTTGGTCGAATTGCACTCACGTCCTAAAAATCAAATTATCATCATCAATCCTCAGAGAGTAACCTCAAAGGGAAATCAGATACAGTTAGCCCACTACAGGGTCGACTCTTCCCAGCAGAGACTCTTTTGCGCCGTTAGCACAGTTCAGCGGTTTTTGGCTCGGAGTTCGTTTGTCGTAATTTCCTTCTCCCGAAATTCTTCACGAAGCGCGTGTGTTCTCATTTCCAAGCTTGTTAGCGCCGGCTCTTTTTTTTTTTCAGTTAACACTTCTTCTTTATGGCTCTCTTGTCTATGATCTCTTAGAATTCGTTTCATTTAGAAACATCCAGGCTGGCACGTCGGCCTCTTTTGAAAAACTGCTTTTAAGTCTCGTTATTTTGTGTTATATTGCTGCTGTCGTGCGTATTGGGGGGACATCGGCAGCAAAGTTTCGTGTCATCAGCGTTTTATTCATGGGCATTGCTTTCTCGTCACGCAACCGAGTCCGAGGCGTTCAGCACGCTCAAGAAAACTCCGAATATCCCTTTACTCGTGCAGAGAAGGTTAGGAGCTGTGCTCGCTCCCTGTGAAGCAATCAAAAAATGCACAGCTATCTTCCTCACAGTACGAATCAGCATGGACTAATTTTTACGTTCATTCCATGTACTTCAACACGAAAACTACTGGTGGTTATGGAGTTTAAATTTCACTCGCCCAGCGCTCAGAGCAGTACGTGGTCAGGTTTTCAGCAAGGTCCACTGAGGTTTGAACGGTCTGTGCATCATATTTTCGGCAGTGAATTTCCATTTCAAGTCGGATTTGCAAACCCCCGGAATGCACTTCATTTTGCACGCAAACGCTTTCGCTACGCTTTCTTTATACCTTACACGCAACCGCATATGTATAAAGAAAGCGCATGTGCACATGATTCTTGCCCCTGTGTCCCATTCAACTCCCACTGCTGGAACAATTATATTCGCGTACTAATAAACAATGTAGTGCCAAACGCCCTCAAACCAGGCCTTCCAGCCAAGGGCATCGACTAGTTCTTATGACGTCGCGGCTGATAGCCAAGCGTGTAATCGCAGATGACTGGCACGTATCTCCGTGAAATGAGACTAACTCCGACGTCATGGCGCATTCGTCAATATCATAGCTTGACGTCCTTCTTTCAGCTGTACGCTGCTTCGTTGTTGTATCCCACAGTAGATTAGTTTCATGAAACAACCCACCAAAAAACAAGGTTTAGCCGAATGTAGTCCTCTATCGCCCAACCACTACGACATTTATAGCGCAGAGTTATCCATTAATGTTGGGACAAAGTTGCGGTTTGCGATTAGTCTTACATTTGCCGATCGTCGACTTGCGATGGCGGTCCAACCTCGCATGCCAACTTTACTGTCAACATATTGTGCAGGGATGCCTGCTCGAAATGCTAAGTTATTTACGGAGCTTTCGTATTGAATGCTGTCGTATTCACTCATTGCTGCAGAAATTTACAAAGTCTAGGCCTGACTTACTGCTCGAACTCACAGCTGCGCGTGTTCTTGTTTCTTCCTACGGCTTGTATGACAGTGAGCGCTAGAAGGTGCTAAATAGAACAGCATAGTGGTCAGTCTATCCTTTAGTTTCAAACAAGCTATTCTTGTTTAAATATACTTCCGTGGTCTCGTCCGCATTCTCGGCCTTGTGCATAGAAGCATTCTGAGAAAGTTCTCTTAATGATGTTGCTATAGTTTGTGCAATATCTGGCTACTCTATTGTTATACGCTCCAGCAGCGGGCTTCGATAAGGCTTGGAACATGAACGATGCGCATGTAGCAACGTTATTCTCGCAGTAATTTTTGATTGGAACCTGTGTGTATTCACGCGAGAGGCAACACGAAACACCGCAGCGACAGTCACACACCAAGCTCTGCTTCCATGCTGAGCTAAACTGACCCGCCACCGGCATCCGCCATCCCTGCGGTCAATATTTCGCACCCTATAGATATCGCGCGTTCTCCGGCAGAGACACCATTGATGTCGAGGGTTGGCTCAGCACGGGTGATCGTGTGAGTGGACATAACAGGTGACATAAGCTCTCATCTTGGTCAACTTCATATTGTACCTCAACGCACGGCTCGGTTGTGGTTTGGTACCTACGAAGGTGAACTGAAGAGCTGGGACGTCTCCAAGCTGCAGTTTGTTACTTTTTGGGGAAGACCATCGTTCGCCAATTCTCTGCTAAGAATTCGCCTGCCGCGCCCAAACTCCGATGCACTAGTATGTTTCATATACTCAAGACGTCCTGGCCCTGTACGTCAAGGTTGACGACCGCCTATCTGAAAGCAATAAGCTCCTGGAGGTGATTCTGCTCTTAAGACACGGCCCGAAAATCCTCCTTTGACTCTCCGCACACGATGCAACTAGGTCGACGTGCACGCAGATGATGTACTATCGGGGAAACAAGTGGCATACTCCACGCAGCGGGAGCCGGAGAAACGGAACACTGCATCATAGCGCCATCTAGAGCACGAAACATTGAAACGAGTCAAGCAACATGCCTGCAGATAATAAAGGACTCCCATTGGCTGTCTCGATTCCAGATGCCGCCTGTAGATGGCGTTACAATGCAGTTTTCTGTTGCTCCGGCTCGCGCTGCGTGGAGTATACCACTTGTATCTCCGATAGTCCATGTAACCTACTTTATCGGTACCGGAGATCAGGTGTCTGGGATTTCATCCATACTTCATCGTCACATGCACAAAGTGCCCACGCCTGCCTCCTCAGCGGTTGTCAGTTTGGCTGGTTGAGGAACCTGTCATTGTTGTAATGTTCACTACTCGTGTGTTCGTCGCCGGCCGAAATATTGTCCTTTTACTTACTGCTCTCACCCATAAACTTCATGACCCCATACGGGGGGTTGATTTTCTCTCCAACCAGTCAGCCGTGAGCGACTGCACCTTAAGCGGCGTCCAGCCAACCCTTCCACTTCAACTGGAATCGGCCGATGTCATCGTCCACCGCATTTGAAATGTTGACTTTGTCCGTCTGACACCTAAAGCCGCAACCTACGCTTCCTTTGAGTCTGTTCAGGTTGTCTCCGACGGTGACAACATCGTTTCTGCCATTACGGACGTTCTACTTGCTGTATATCTTGCACTTCCACATAATCTTCCCACTGCAGCCGAAAACCGCACGTACAAGTGGGAACAAAAGTAAAGTTATCCTCCTATTGACTTACAACATTTTTCAGGCGATGCCTAAATGTAGCTGAAAGCTCTGGTATATCAGGTTGGTAGCGGACGCGAGCGCAGCCTCTCATGAACAAAGAATATTTATTCATGTCCGATACGGAAGGCGTGATTGCCGTTACTACGGAATAGCGTGCTCCGTTTACGTATACCCGCACCTGTACCTGCAAGCTTTGGACCGTGCCTCTTATGTTCAGCCGCTTTGTCAATGAATGTTACTGGCGACACTTAGCCCAAAATACTTGCCAAATCTTGTCTCACGCTGCGCACATGCTATTCTATAAGTGGTCATCCTCTCCTGTCGCCATGACAGGCGCCGAGCCCCCAAAACTATAGATCATGACCAGTCGCCAGACAAATTTCATTATCTTCAACGTGTTTTAGAGTCCTTGCGCGCCATCTTCGGTTTTTACGACCGTCCTTTGGTGCGAACTAGCACTTCTAAGCATTGCAGCAGCAGCGACGAATGTGCTACACTCTGTATATTGACGGCCATACAGTCTCCAGCACAAAACGAGCCATCACTCAAAAAGCAAGTTTACATGGTGTTGGTCAGCAACCTCGTTGGGCCACCCTCAAGTCGGTGTGCCACCCTTGCGGTATCAGTTAAATAATGAGACGGTACCTCGCTCTTTTGCGTCAATTACCGCCAGCTTACGCGAATAATAAAAAATGCGGCTAATTTGCCATATAAACGTTGCAATGAACTACATTCACAAAGCCAAATATTTCTCATGCACTGATCGTTGCAGTTTATAGCTCATCTCTGTGGACAACATCGACCTTAAAAACACGACATTCGTTACTTCCGACGGCCTCTACGGTGTGAAGCGGTGCTGATGTGTCTATGAATGCGCCGGCCACTTTCGAGCAGATGATAGACTCGTTTCTTCCAGGGTTGAAATGGAGAACCTCCCTGGGCTACCCAAACAATGTCGTAGTCATGTTATCTATGTTCAATACGGACCATGAAGAGCTTCTATCTATCATCGCTCTTTTTAGATAAGCCGGGCGTCCGCTCAACTCAGCCAAGAGTCAAATCGTCTACAGTCAGCTTACAATACTTGGCCATATCTTGGAGGCCTCGGGAATACGTCCAGATGTGAGTAAGATCATTGAGAAGGTTTTCCTATTCTCCGGTCCCGAAAGGATATCCGCACCTTTATGAGCCCTTGTTGCTACTTCCATCGCTTCGTTAAAAATTTCGCATCAATTGCCAGTTCACTCACAGGCCACCTCAAGATTGGTGTTCATTTCACCAGGAGCCCAGCTCAAGTGAAAGATTTTTCATTGCTCGTGAGCTTGCTTACCAGGCCACATATTTTAGCACATTTTGACCCATCAGCACCCTACTGAAGTTCGCATCGACGCGAACGGAAACGGGGTAGCTACTGCTTGTCGTAAGCCATCGACGACATCCTTCACTCCACATTTACCCAGCCCAAACTCTCCACAACCTATCAGCTCCAAACCAGTGGCCTCACCGAAGGCCTCAACCAAACATTGACGATGGCTTTCTGGTTGCATCGCTGCCGACCATCACGAGTGGGACAATGTTTTGTCTTGTTCCGCACATATTATAATTCTCCCCCGCCATCATAGCTTGGGCCTTTTCCCCTTTCTGTTTTTTTTTTTGTGCCGCCATTCATCTCACATGGGTTTGGACAAGTTGCTACCGCCGTCTATTGCTTGGACCACAGAGTACGAACACAATACAAAAGCACGAACTGGCATTGTGCATCACGTTGCCCGCAATGGTCTTTCTGCATCTGAAGTCAAGCAGAAGACTATTTACGAACACCGACATCGGAAAATTCCTTTCTCACCGAGGCCTCTCCTCGTCATGTGGCGTTCTCATTATCGTGTTCAACTGTCTGAAAAATTGCAGCCCCGATACACCGCCCCTATTAAGTCCTCCATGAGACGACGGACGTTACATACGAAATTTTGCCTGTTTCTTCAACGATGCCATGCACTCTCCCCGTGAATGGTATCGTTCATGTGGGGGCCCATAATTGATGAGAGAATTGAGCGGCATAACGCTGCAGGTGTTATTGTTGCAATGTCGTTATTGCTATCATCAGAAGCTAACTTGAAAGAACTTAGATGATAACTCCGCAAACGTTTTGTTTTAGTACAAAGCGGTTATTAGGATCCTTGAGGCTCTATTGGTGTTTGTACCACGCCATTAGGAGCATTTGTCGTTCATAAAATTGGGTTTCAAAATTAAGCACGTTTTAAGGCCGCTAAGTTTAAACTCGTGCTGCTACCACCATGAAATACTACGGGATCACCGCTTATAAATGAGTGGCTATGAAGCATAGCCTGGAGGTTCGGTGGTCAGGAACCTGTCTCTGCACTTTCATTCCGGAAACAGCTGGCAGTTAAAATTTCAATAGTTCCTTTCCAAATCATTTCTACCCACTAAAATCTCTCTGTTAATTAAAATTAGCCTTTTTATGATTAAAACTCAGTGACTCATTCATGCATACACACTTCAACTTAATCTCAGTGTCAATAATCAGTGTGTCGCTGCGTGATGCACTCAGGACCCGTTAGTGGTCACCAGCACTACCTCCGATAGGTTGAATATTTTATTTTGTAAGCGGCGTACGACTAGTGTTTTTTTATGAGAAGGCTGTTTAGCATCCTGTGTTTAACTTTCGCAGGTGGAAGATAGAGAATCAAGGAAAACGTACCTTGGTTCATCGTTAACAGGCAGGTACACTTCTGAGTTGAATCATGCTGGGGAGCCCCTCGAATAATCTTCAGAGATTTGAATGTTACGGATATATCTTTTCATTTTTAGGAGTTCACAGAAAGCTTATTGCGAGTTATGAAAAATTTTACAAAGAATAGAGCCTTCACATTTATAATGGCTGGAACATCAACAGGCTCGACAATCTTTTCATTGGCCCGCAACGCACTTCACAAAGTGCACTAAATATTTCGGCGATAAAAAAATAACGAATCAATATCCTGATATCTTAAGTTGAGATTTCTGATACAAGATATTGCAGCAAGACACCCGTATTCTGAGATATTGGCTTGAACCTCTTTCTACTATCTTATCAGCCGTGAAAAGCCGTGAAAAGCCGCGAAAACGTGTGATGGTCTGACGCACGCGGTGAGTGCCACAGTTTCCTTTTTTGTCTGCGGTTTTACTTCGTATGTCTTAGCAAATAGAACTCATTCAGCAGCATCAGAGAGATAAGCATCAGTGCCTTGCACAGATAAGCATATACAATGATATGGCTTGCTCCGACGACTTTACGTAGTACAATAGCCCTTCGTGGGAGCTTACATTCGCCCTGCATGATCCTCTTGTTGTGGGTTGCCACAGAGATGAAACCGGATGAAACCGAGTTTTCCCTGCCTGCGTAGGAAAAGGCCGATGTGCGGCCGTCCTGAGTTGTGCACAGGTAGCGATCCCGGAGTGCCTGTGCCACCTGCGTTGTATTTCCTTGGAATGAGTGCATGGGTTTGTGTAGTTGCTTGTGCGTTTCTGTGCGGGTCTGCGTTGGGTTGATGAGGGCTCGGAAGAGCCGCCATGTGTTGCGGCTCGACATTTGCCTAGCCGCCGTGTTGCAGCGTTCCACCCAGTTGGAGTCAGTGAGTTGGGCCGCGTACTCTGCTGCCTGCCGGGTGAGGTCCGCAATGCGCGCTTTGAGCTTCTTGTTGTGTTTCTGGCGCTTCCAGCGGCGCGTAAGGCCGCGGCGCGCTTGCCAGAGGTGGAGGAGGTGGTTGTCCACGTCCGTGACTGCCTCTGTGAGCTGTATCTGCTTCTCGTGGGAGCGAAGGTGCGATAGGACTAACTGGGATCAATTCGTGTAGCCTTGCTTTGTGATGTACGTGTTGGCGTCGGATGGGAAATTTTGGCGAAAGGTGGTCCAATTGGGGATGTGTGCTTGTGTGGTGGGGCGCTTGAGGGGGCGCGTATAAACAGTAGTGTTGAGGATGCACAGGTCGCTGCCGAGGGTTTCCTCGGTGTTGATCCAGTCAGCGTGTCTTATGTTGCGAGTGAAGGTGAGGTCCGGGCATGTGTCTCGGGTCACCGAGTTGCCTGCGCGCGTAGGAAATGCCGGGTCAGTGTGCAGGGTGAGTCCCAGTGTGGACGCCAACTCCGCCAGCATGCGTCCGCGCAATTCCTCCTTACGGTAGCCCCATAGCTGGCTAGGGGCGTTGAAGTCGCCCACAATCAGCAGGGGGTCGCGACCCGTCTCTTTAAGTGCACGGCTAAAGAGGTCCGCGAAGGTCACTCGCTTCAGTTTCGGGGAGCAGTATACATTAAGTACGTGTAGGGGAGGATCCGGCCGTCGAAGGGGAAGGATCCTTACCATGGCGTATGAGTACGGTATATTGAGATCGAGGTCAATTTCGGAGGCGGTGCACGACTTGTGTACCAGGAGACACGACGAGGGGTCTCGCTGGAACGTCGCGTAATTAGTCAACTTGGCCGCCGTTCCTGGCTCCTGGAGGGCGACCACGGCGGGCAAAGCCTCGAAAGTTTCTAGGTAGAGACGCAGGTTCGCGCGTTTCTGCCGGGCCTTGAAGCCTCTACAATTCCATTGCGTTACGGTTACCAATTTGTGTGTTTTCGGAGGAGGGTACGCTTGTTAGGTCGTCCTGCCATCATTAGCAATGGAGGTGTCAGATGGGGGCTGATGGGACTCCGACCCAGAGCCAGCACCGGGTTGGGGTGCGGGGTTGGAGTTCACCGAATCCGGGTCTCTGGGAGTGCCGATAATTTTCTTGTGCCTGTTGTAGGCTCGGATCCCCTCGAACCGCCGGCTCGTTCGGGTGGTGTTGGATTTCATGCACCGGCTGATAGCTGCTGGGACCGATGCCGAGCATTTGGTCTCCATGCAGCTCATCGCCGTTTCAAGCATTTTCTGGAAATGGGAGGTGAGACGCGCCTCCATTGCGGCCATTGCCGACTCGAACGCGGGCGGCATTTCGGGCTCACTCTCCATGGCGTCGGAACTCGGGATACCCGTCGCAGCAGCTAGCTTTTCTTCTAAATTTTGAATTTTGGTGAGCAAGTGCCCGATCTGTGCTCTTAGCTGCTCATTTTGTCTGCGGCTTTCGACATCAATGCCGTAAGCCGAGGAGGGGGAAGAGGGTGAGGAGGAGGGAGGGGAGGAGGCGACCTCTATCCAGCTGTTCACCTGAGTGTGTTGCTGCTGCGCCGGGGCGCGGGCTCCGGCATCGCCACCTGGTTTGAGGGCGGGGAAGTGCTTGGCGTCGTCTCCGCTAGGGGGCGGTGGTGGCGCCTGCTTATTCTTCTTCATTTCCTTCTTTCGCTTCTTCTCTCCCGTTGACTTCACTCCGGGAGAGAAGGAGGCCGCGTTGATGTCTCCCTCGCGCGAGCCGGTGGCGTGATTGCCGCGTACCGCGCCGCCATTGGCTTCGTCGACGGGGGCACCATGCCTGTTTCCAGGCGCTGGCTTCTCGGTTACCCCATGTTGGGAGGGCTTGGCTCCGGCAAGATGAAGTCTGCGGAATTTTGCCTTACAATCTTTCGAGCCCGTGGGGTGGGCTAGTCCACAGATTACGCAGGACGGGTTGCACTCGAGGGGCGCACGGCCGTCCTGCGTCACAGTCACAGTTTGGCCGCAAAGGCCGCACTTGGGCGAGTTAGGCGTGGGGCAAATGTCCGCGCGGTGTCCCACAGTACCGCACTTCACACAGGCCGGCACAGTGCGCTTGTATTCTCGGACGGCGGTGAGTTCCCCGTTGTAGTGGACGTACCGCGGAACCACCTTTCCAACAAAGGTGATCACCGCGATGGATGATTTTCCGAGGCGGCGAATGTTGGCAATCTGGCCGTCTCGCCAGGCAATTTGGGCGGTGAGCGTTGCGCTGGTTTCTTCGTCGGCGATGCCTCCGATGACGCCGCGGCACACGTCCCCGGTTTGTTTCAAATGCCCGTGTACGGGCAGGGGTGCCTTTGGTTGTCGACAACTTGAATTCGCCGAGCAGGCGATCGGCAAGGTGTGGATTCCGTGAGCCCACAACGAGCAGATTCTGCTCCCAGGCGGGGACGATATTTAGAACGTGCTCGGCAGTAGAAATACCGAGGTGCGAGTTCAGGGCTTTGCCCAACTCACCACGTCGGAACGTATTCCGTAGGTCGGCGGTGACCCTGGGCTTGATTATGACCACGTAGTCTTCAGGGTGCATCTGTGGCGTTGGGCGGGGTTTCCACTGACGCGACTGGGCTTGTTTTGTACGCGATGGGGCAGGCCCGTGCGTGAGGGCTTGCTGCTTGGCTTGGGACGCCACCGATGTGGCAGCCGCCGTGTTGGAGCCGGCTCTGCTGCGCCGGTTGACAAGTTGAAAGAGCTCCTCGTGCTCGAAACGTGCAGGTTCCGCGGGAGCTTCAGGTTGAGCTGCCGAAACAGTCGTCCAGGCCATTTCGGCAGGGTCGTAGCCCCTTAGAGGGGCTTGGGAAGCCATCTTGAGTTGCGGCGAGGGTGTCGCCGCCACGGGAGCGACGCAGCCGTTAGGCCTAGCGCCCACTCCTCGTGGCAAAGTGACAATCTCCCTTCGCAAAGCGCAAATTGGGCCCACCTGATGAAATTTGGTGTCTCCAGAGTCCTGGTGATGTTAGGGACCCACTCGATCAAATTTCAAGAGAGGCCGAATTGATGCGCCGAAAGAAATAGCGACACTTGACGGAGCCGATATGGCATGCGTCCGCTCGCGTTCTTTGCGGCCGTCACCGACTTCGCGAAAGATGTCGCGGTGGACGTGCAAGAACCTTTTAATGTTGTTATAGTAGCGATAGCTACATTACGGTAGCATTTAGAGCCTTCAGCGTGGCGGCGCCGCCACCCTTTGGCTAGGCCACGTGGTGCGGAGCAGCTGCCGGCGGCGAGGCGCCGTGACTGATCACGCGGTTCGCCACGTGGTTGGTAACGTGACCAAGTTCCACTCGGTCAGCTGTAGCTATCGCGTCACTCCAGGTTTAACCAGAGCTAAACCACCGCCATTTTTTTGTGCCTCCTTGACCATAGCGTGGACTCTGATGAGGAGGAAGAAGACGAGGATGCCACGACTAATGCAGTTGTAAACGACTTCTCGGGTATGTGTATGAATACTTGCTGACAGCGTGTTTTTTATCATAATTTAGACACAATAGAAGCATGTATATTGTCTCCTAGGCGCACTAAATTAGTTGGTTATATTGATTTTAATGGCGCAAAAGCAACTGATGCTATGATGCGCCAAACACACGGTTAGAGCTTTTGTTAAAGGTTGCGCTTTTTATATCTTAAGTTTGTTTAAAACATTGGCTTCTCTGAGAACCTAAAAATGCTTGAAAAATCAACCAGTGCTTGATCTCCCAAAAGTAACATGGGGTGTAGCGGGATGTATTCATTGTACAGTGTTGTGAAATATTTTTTGTTCAGATGTTCCAGTTTTGTGCATATAATTAAACTGTGGTTTACCGTGAGTTCATCGCCACACATTTCGCAGAGAGGTTTGCCTTTTTTTTTGTCAGTAAGAAGTTGTGAGTAAGGTGGGTGTGTTCAATGCGCAGTCGACACAACATAACTTCTATAAAACGCTCCTGATGTTTACATGATCTCCATTCTCCCAAAACGGGTTTTATAGAATGTAGTTTGTTTGTCTGTTCGTCCCATGCAATCTGCCACTTATTCCTGAGTTTACTGTGCAGTAATTTAGAAAAATCCCTCTGTGGTATGTTAACTTGTTTTATATCTCCAATTCTAGCTTGTGTTACGCAAGCATCTGCTCTCTCATTACCTAAAATTCCAACGTGGCTAGGGACCCAGCAGAATATAATGTTATGTTTTTGCTTCGAGATTTTAACTATGTTATGTATGATTTTTCCTATTATGGGTTCAGCAGCATTTGTAGAGTGCAGCGCTTTGAGCATACTCAGTTAATCGGTGTAAATGATGCTATTTTTATGTTTTGTTTTACTATTTGTTCTACGGCTACAAAGGTGGCATAACACTCCGCAGTAAATACCGATGCATATTGTGGTAATCGTATCATTTTTTCATTTTTTTCTTGAATTACTGCACTTCTGACATGACTTTCTGTTTTTGAGCCATCAGTGTAAAATTCAGTGTAGGTGTCATATTTTTCTTGTAGTGCAAAGAACTCTTGCAGTATGTGCTCGTGTGGCATTTCCTCTTTGTTTACGTGTGTCAGTGTGAAGTCACACACCGAAGGGAGGCTGTACCATGGTGGCAGATATTCATGTCTTTGTGCAATATTGCGTAGGGCGTCCAGCACTGCTAACTCTTTACATTTATCCTCAAAGCGCATTATCAGTGGCCTGATAAAATGTGGTTTATTAGTGAATAATTTTCTAGATGGGCACTTGGTAACAATAGGATAGCAGAGATGTTTAGGAAGAGAACGGGTTTTTAGGATGTACGTGCATGTTAGTGTGACTCTTCTATCCTCTTGTGGGGGCTCATTAGCTTCAACATAAAGAATATTTACCGGGGATGTTCTATATGCTCCAGTTGATAGGCGCAGGCTAAGATTATGAACAGGGTCCAGTCGTTTCAAGTAGGATGCTCTTGCCGAACCATATACCACACACCCGTAGTCCAGCTTGGAGCGCACTAAACAGCGATATATTTGTAATAAGCATGCTCTATCGGACCCCCACCGTTTTCGCGAGAGTACCTTTAATACATTGAGGGCTTGGGATGCTTTCTTTTTCAGGTTGTTATTGTGTGGTAGAAATGTAAGTTTCTTCTCAAAAGTGGCGCCTAAAAATTTATGTTCCTGTTTGACTGGCAGTGTGGTTTGATTCAAGCACAGATTGGGATCGACATGTAGGCCTCGTCGTATGAGAATAGGACAGCTACTGTTTTTTGAGGGGAGAACTTGAATCCATTTTTTTCTGCCGAAGCAGCCAGTTTATTTAGTGTGATTTGTATTTCTCTCTCGCAGGACAGTATGTTGGAAGAAGTGTATGCTATCTCTAGGTCATCTACATAAACTGAATGCACTACGAACTTGGGTGCTACTTTGGCCAAAGAATTCATTTTTACTATGAAGAGTGTTGTACTTAAAATGCATCCCTGGGGTACGCCATTCTCTTGGGTGAATGCCATTGAAAGAGCTGCTCCTAGACGGACTCTGAATGTGGGGTTAGTCAGGAAGTCGTTCAAGCAGTTCAGCATCCTGCCGCGGATCCCTAGCTCTGCTAGGTCATGGAGGATGCCGAACTTCCACGTGGTATCATAGGCCTTCTCCAAATCGAAGAAGAGACCGATACAGTGCTGTTTGTGGATGAACGCCTCCCGGATGGTGTTTTCTAGGCCGACAAGGTGATCAGTGGTCGAGCATGCTTTCTTAAATCCACATTGATGTACATCTAAGAGTCGACGAGATTCAAGTGTGAAGGTCAGTCTAATGTTCATTATGCTTTCGAAAGATTTAGCACTGCAGCTGGTGAGGGCTATCGGTCTGTAATTGTTAGGACTTGGTGGTTTTCCGGGTTTCAGGAAGGGTAATGTTATTGCTTTCTTCTACTCCTCAGGTATATTCCCAGTTGTCCATATTTTGTTAAAGAATTTCAACTATGCCTAGAGACTATAGAACATGTTTTAGTGGCGTGTCCAGCGTATGCACGTGAAAGACTCATACTCGCATCAGCTCTGAAGCCTATGGACACATCGCTCCTCTCTGAGGATTTGATCCTCGGCGCTTGGCCAGATAGTTTTAGAACTGTAAAGGCAACGCGAGCGCTCTCACGCTTTTTGAGCGACACGGACCTCGTCTCGCGTTTGTGATGTCAGAAAGTGTGCCTTGTTTATTTTTAAAGTAGTTTTTCATCTGCCTCCTCCCATCATCATCGTCCCCCATCGTGACCTTCTTTTATCTCCTCTTCCCGTCCCCCAGAGCAGAGTAGCAGGCCAGATATTTATTTTTCAGGCCAACTTCTCTGCCTTTATTATCAATAAACCCCCTCTCTCTCTCTCTCTCTCAAATATGCCTGAACGGCAGCCTCGGAGAGATGGGCAAGCACAGTGTAATGCACATTATCTGGGCCTGGTGCGGTCTTTTTACCAGAAGATAATACCCTATTCAATTCCTGGAGTGTAATGGGTTGATTGTAGTCCTCGTGCATACCTGCTGCAAATGGAAGTTTTTGTTTTTCTGCTATTGCTTTGTACTTCTGGAACGTGTTTGTGTAATTGGATGAACTGGAAACTTCAGCAAAATGCTCACCCAGTATGTTGGCCTGTTCTTCTAATGATGTTTGTGTCCCGGGTGCAGTCAATAGAAGAAATGTGAAAGGGGTATGGTCACTACTGAATCTACGAACCTTTTCCCACATTTTTTAGGTTATTGAGCTGTTTATTGAGGACACGTATTTCTGCCACGAGGATTTCTCGGCATTTCTTCGAAAGAATCGCGCTCTGGCCTTGGCCCACTTAAAGGCAATCGAGTTCTCCGCTGTGGGATACCGACGCAGAGAGCCCCAAGCTTTATTTTGCTGTTTTTTTTTCCAATGTGCATTCTTGTGTCCACCATACTTTATGTTTTTTGTGTACGAGTCCTGATGTTTGTGGTATGGCTAGTGTAGCGGCCGATATTATGCATGTAGTAAACTTTTCATTAATTTCGTCTATGCTGAGGTCTTCACAAAATTCTTTTTCTTGTGTGGCACTTGCTGTAAAAAGTGACCAGTCGGCGAGGTGAAGTTTCCAGCGCCGTGGTCTGGTGGGGATGACTGGAGTAGACGATGAGAGGCTGATGATAATAGGTAGGTGATCACTTCCCAGAGGGTCATTTAAAACATCCCATTTAAAATCGTTAAAAAGCGATGGTGATGCGAAAGCTAAATCGAGAAAGCTCATTTTTGCCGAGCTTGGGCAACATTAAGTGGCTTTTCCCGTATTTAAAAGACAGATATTACTTGAGAGGATAAAATCTTCGATTATTTGTCCCCTTGAGTCACATCGTTCGCTTCCCCAAAATGCGGAGTGAGCGTTAAAATCGCCAACTACCAGATATGGCTCCGGCAGTTGATCAATCAGGCCTTCTAAATCTTCGATTGTTAATCTGATGTGCGGGGGAAGATATACAGAACATACTCTTATTGTTTTGTAGGTAACGACGCTAACTGCAACTGCCTCAAGTTTTGTGTTAAGTTTAATTTCTTGAGCAGGGACGCCGCCTTGAATGACAACTGCGATACCACCCGAGAGTCTATTTGACTGCTCGCGATCGTGTCAATAAGTTTTATAGTGTTTTAAGATATTCGCATGTTGCGGACCAAGACTGGTCTCCTGAAGGCACGAAGCAATGGGAAATATTGACCCTAAAATATCTGTTACGTCACTGTAGTTTCTCAGTAATCCTCGATAGTTCCAATGAATCACAAAAGTCATGTTTGTGTTGTTGAGTGGGAATGGAGCAGAAGGGATTTACTTTTCTGGGCCCGTAATTAGGGGTCTGCCTTTTTTTCGCTCGAGAGAGCTGTTCCGCCGCTTCAAAGCAGACGGACTGGGAGTTATATCCATCACCTCAAGAGAGGTGCTGGAGGACCGCGAAGCCGCGGATGTCTGATTTTTAGGCCTCCCCCGCTGGGGGGAAGTCCTGCGGGAGGCCGACCCATTGGATGGATCTCCCTGCTTTGGGGATGGCAGAACAGCTTTCGCTGTCTTTGCCTGGGGCGTTGGTGGCTCTGCCATAGGCTCACTGAGCGTGCCCTTGGCAGATGTCGGAGTGCTGTGTGGCGCACCGCCCCTGCGCACCACATCAGCAAAGGTTGTTTTTGTAGAGAAGGTGAAAGTGTTCTTCGCGAGGAACAGTCGACTCGCTTCCTTGAATGTGATGTTTTGTTTTCATTGTAATGATATCTTTTCATTTTTCCATGTTTGACATGACCTTGAATATGCTGGGTGATCATCTTCGCAGTTTGTGCAGCGAAATGCTGCTCCTTCACAGTTATCGGAAGCATGGTCTTTTGAGGCACATTTAGCGCACGTTTTGTTCCACGACAACTCTGTGACCCGTGTCCATATGTTTGACAATTGAAACACCTTCGTGGATTTACTTTCAAATAGCCTGCTTCTATGGACTCTGGAAGTGTGCTGCAGTTGAACGTGAGTACTATCTGTTTTGTCGGGATTTCTTTGTCATCTTTTCTTATCTTTATACGGTGTACGTTTATGACATTTTGGTCCTTGAGGCCCTCCAGCATCTCTTCCTCAGTGAGGTGGAAAAAATCTGTTTCAGAAATCACACCACGGACGGTGTTCAAGGATCAGTGTGCAGTGATAGACACAATGTTGTCCCCAATTTGCTCTTGGTTAGAAAGTTTGGAGTATTGGACGATGTCTTTTAGTTCAAGTAGTGGGTCACCATTGGGCATTTTTGACAGTTTTTAATCTGGACCGATGGCATCAGTCAGACATTTTGAGACTAAGAATGAGGACATAGTTCTTGCAGATTTTTCTGTTTCCTCACTATGGAGGACATGAAATTTTTGAAATGATTCCTCCGTTTTCCTGAAGCATTGAATAGTCATATCTTCGGTCCGCACTCTTTTATGAGAGCGATCAGGTTTTGAAAGGGGGGGGGGGGAGCCATAAAAAAAAGTTTGGTGTTCTGCAGCTGTGCTAGCCGCCCACCACGGAGCCCAACATGGGGATGGGACAGGCGCCTTTAAAAAGCCGTGCGTACACCAGCTATACACCGCCACTATAACCTAATACGGCATAACACAAAGTTGTCAGCCATACTTGGTTAACCGTCGCCGGCTATGAAAAGTGAAAAAACCGAGAAAGGAGGAGGGGACAGGAAAGCTGTAAGAAAGAGATAGGAAAGTGAAAGATGGAGGGAAGGACAGGAAAAGGCGACTGCCGATTTCCCCCGGTCGGGTCAGGCCGGAGGTGCCGTCTACAGGAAGCTTGGGCCAAAGTGGTGTGTTGCCTCCGCCAAGGGGCCTTATCGGTCTAAACGCTCGGCATCGGCTCAACCACCAGGATTCCCTTTTCCCCGGACACGGAGATGCCACGCACGGCGAGGTGCGGGTGCTCGGGTCCGTGGTGATGCACGGATCACCATCATCCCCCTGCGGGGTTGTCCTTGCGGATGCTCGGGAACCCGCGGTGTCGCCAATTACCGACGCCTGCAAACTGCAGACGCCCCCCTGCGGGGTCTAGGCCCACTAAACTTACATTGGGATAGATGTGAGGATGATCGATGCAGGTGGATGCAAGGCCACACATCAAGAAAGCAAAAGTGCCGCCCACCTTGGCAGAAAAGCAAGCCAGAGTTCAGCTGGGCTACCGGAACTAAGGGCGCCGTTAAGAGAGACTTGAAGCTAAAGAATTAGTTTTTTTTAAATGTCTCCGAAATAGGTGTTTAGCATAGTACTTGGCGATAAGATTGTGACTCACATTTTGATAAAACCGGGCGATATGCGAAGAACAATGAGCACGGTTTCGTCATCGTCATAGACGACTTGAAGAAATTCATTGGAATTTTCTTGCTCAGTGAATATCACAAGCTCTCGAGATAGCGCCTCTACTGGTCCCTCGACGAGGACGCTGGCGTAGCATGTGTTCAAAACGGCATGGTTAATAATTGGTTTTTGGCGAAAGGAAATGTCGCAGTATCTGTCTCATATATCGTTGGACACCCGAACCACGCCTTAAGGGAAGGGATAAAGGACGGAGTGAAA
The DNA here is from genome assembly GCF_052857255.1 of Amblyomma americanum. Lineage (NCBI taxonomy): Eukaryota > Metazoa > Arthropoda > Arachnida > Ixodida > Ixodidae > Amblyomma > Amblyomma americanum. The sequence continues at coordinate 56,555,250 of NC_135504.1, forward strand.
GAAGAAAGGAAGAAGGAGGTGCCGTATTGGAGGGCTCCGGAATAATTTCGACCACCTGGGAAACTAACGTGCACTGACATCGCACAGCACACGGGCGCCTTAGCGTTTTGCCTCCATAAAAACGCAGCCGCCGTGGTCGGGTTCGAAACCGGGGAGCTCAGGAGTAGTAGCCGAGCGCCCTAACCACTGAGCCACCGCGGCGGGTAAATGCAAGCTTCGACAGCGATTTCTGGACATAGAGCGCTTCTTACACCTAGCCGACAATCTATTGCCTCAAGGGACAAATGACAGAACCACTGATAGAACTCCTGAACAAAAAGTCCAGACAGCATGGCATTTTTCATGAAATCTTGTCCGTAGAAGAATCAGATGTAAAATATTTGGGCATCACTCACGCAAACAGTTCATGAGCTATATGCTTCGGCTACAAAAACTGGATGTTTTTAAGCCCGGATGGGTACTGCTCTTCATTCGACACTTACTCTGGTAAGTCTATTGCACCTGACACAAGACCACAGGGATCGCGTGTCGTTCTTTCTCTTCTTGAAGTTGTGTCAACGGCAAGCGACCACGCTCTATTAGTTGGCATTTTATTTAATCCCCCCGGCTTCTCGTTTATTTGCCCACACTCGGATTTAGTGCAACCGGGACTATTCGAGAAAATCGTCTGAATGTATGCCCTCCGCTATTGAAAACGAAGATGCAGCAAAAAGAACGTGGAGAATACTGCTTTTGTCTTGATCCAGAAAGCCAGGTCAATTTTGTAAGGTCGAAAGACAATAGCACAGTGACCATGGCGACAAACTACGACACCATCGATCATATAGGCTCTATAAACAGATGGTCATCTTCGGAGAAGAAAACAGTAAACATGCCACAACGTCATCTATTTAGCAGCTACAACAGTGGCATGGGAGGTGTCGACCTTCGCGATCAAACTGTCAGCAACCAAAGAATTGGCATCCGAGAGAAAAAGTGGTGGTGGCCGCTATTTTCGCAGATGATCATGGCCGTAGTCAATACATGGTGAATACACCAACCTGCAGGAGATTCACGACTTGACTTATTTTCATTAACTCGCATAATAGCGAGGCACTACCTACGCTTCGGTGTACCTAGCAAAAAAATCGAGACCTCCAGCGTCTATTGTGCCTGCCGTTGTCCTCTATCCGCACGGACGTATTTACAAGCTCCCAAAACAGCTGCGGAGCACTGTCTGCCACCGAACGTCGAAACGGTGCTGTGAAAACTGCCCTGTAACGCTGTAAAGAATGAGCGCTTCAGTGAGTCTGATGCGGCGAGGTATTTTTCGTATAGGTATGGGAAGAGCCCGCCGTACTATCTAAGTACAGTTTCATAACTACTGCACGAATAAAAGGTACAAATTTTAAACTTCGTTGATGATGTTGTTTGCTTTAGTTATTGTAATGTGGAAAGTTATTCCAAATTCATCCAGTAGCTTTTGCATGGGCCTTAATGGGTAAAGTATACCTTTTCTTCCCCTAATTATCTCTCGGCTAGTTTATTATTTCCGTAATTAACGAAGGTATCAACGGTGCAAACTTGCGGTATTCTGACGGAGCATGGCTACCGTGCATGTTTCTCTGGATCACTTGGCCACTCGATATATAGGCACGCAGGTTGTGGGCGTTGCTGAAAGTGAGGGATACATATTCGGCACGTGCAGCATGCAAATCCACGAGGAGGATGTACGCGCAGGCGTTTATAATGAGGGTTCGTATAGCAAAATACTAGCCTGACCTGATTTTGACGAACTGCACTAATGCCAACATTAGGGTAAAAAAAGCGTTGCAAAAAAGGTCGGCACGTGGTACCTTCGTCAACGTGCATATTCGTCCTCCTTCGCACTACACAAAAAAATATTCTGTCAAAACAAAGGGAAAGTCGAAGCCATACTCGTCATGGGTGTTACAGATTCCAGCTACTTAAGACCTTGGCCTGATTAACATAGAACGGTGCGAAAAAACTAAGCAGCTGCAGTCCTTCACAGAGCATATAAAAGCAAAACCGCTCAGTCGTACTTCAGCTTCTTAATACCTTGGCCTGATTAACATAGAACGGTGCGAAAAAACTAGGCAGTTGCAGTCCTTCACAGAGCTTATAAAAGCAAAACTGCTCAGTCGTACTTCGTGGCACATGTATGCTAAAAACACATATCGTTCAAACACACACAGTATTTCATGCATTCGGCATGTGTCAGAAATTGAAGGACGCAGGCAGAGCGTATACTGCAGCCTGGTTCCCTTTGAAGTCCTTGTGGGTAAACTTGCTACTCACTCGCATGACTCTCCAAAGCCACTGGAGTAGTAGCCAAAAAGGAAACGCCGAGGTCCATATTCAACACCCGAGCAGGACTGGGTAGAAAAAACAAACATAGGAATGTTTTGACCCGATGTAGGCGATGCGTATTTTCCCTTCTGGCATCCTTGGGTATTTGTTTTTTTCTGAACTCGGGACAGCACGTGTTAAAAGAAATATAAAAATGCCGGGTTTTTTGATCGAGATAAATACCCGGGACGTCAGCCGTCAAGCACACAGCAGTAGTGTTGGCCCCTAAGAGTAATCACCGCCTGACATCACCGTCTTCTGCCATGTCTCCCTTCATCTACGTCTTTGCTCTGCTGTTGCCCACTGCCATCGAAACCAGATGTAGTAAGGCGCACTTTTTCTCTAGTAGTAGTTGGAAGCGGGCTGAGTTGGTTGTTACTCATATTAAACAGCGCGAAAAAGATGAAGACTTTTTCGCTTGTGTTGTGCTTGTTCCGTCTAAGTCTTTTTTGCGGTGTTTGATATAGGTTTTCGAGTAGCCTTCTCCTATATGTTTAAGGCCTCCTGCAATTCCGCTATTAAAAAATATATCCTGTCGCTACAGTGACGCTCGCCACTGTTAGGTGTGTCCTCATTTTGCATTTTCATTGCAAGGATTTGTCCGCAGTCTATCATTACAATTTCCCAAGCGCTTTTTCTTCAACACCTCAAGTCTTAAGTGCCCCTTCCCTTGGTTCTTTCTTTATGCTTTTTATGGTCAAGTATCGAGTTGCTCCACCTTTATCTACGTACAAGCGTTCTCAAAAGTTAACAGATACAAAGGATTCTTTCTGTTGCATGGAGCGGGGTGCGTATCGCACCCACAGAAGTCCTAGATTTTGGCGCAATCAGGGAGAAAGTGACAGTTTCCTTCATTAGTTTCTGAGCGCTGGCGACGCATACTCGACCGCAAAACATGTTCTAAACAAACAGCCATTGGGTGTTTTTTTTACTGGCACTGCATTTTTTTCAGGACTTCATTTTCGTACGCCCAGGCTTTGTACCCCTCTCTATGTATGGCTGCCAACGTATTTATTACTCTCGTTTCTTTTGCTAATTAATTCCTATTTGTTCCCTATTTCCGCTTTACACCTTTTATCAGGCGTTGAGCTGCCCATGAAAGTATGCACATTGTACCTTACACGTATTGAGCAGTGTTTCATGCCGGTGATGACCTTCGCCCCTTTAATCATCAAAATAGACTAGTGCTATCTATAGAAATGTAGGACAAAGCGTCGGCATGTTTTTAAAAATTCAAGGTGCGTTCGCGTAAAAAAGATTATAGTAGAAAACTTATATTTCGTTTTTGTTCGACTGCCGCTGCAAAAGGTGAACAGAGTGAGAACAAGCCTGACTGCTGTCTGAATAGCCTAGAGGGTCAACTCTCTGGCAACAGATTAGGTTTTTTTGTGGCGTATTGTCTCATCAGGGCTTGCTTGATGACAAATAGTTCCGTTTAAGCTGCCGTGCTTTGTGTCCAGATTCCGAAAGCTTAGACGATAGCTACATCAGGGGTTGATGGTTAAACAGCTCTGAAACTGTTGAAATTACAAAGGAAACTGTTAACTATTTTCTCAGCGCACAGCCGTTATTTTCAGCATGAGGCCGCGATGTGCAAATCCGCGAGCAGGGTTTAAGATAGTTGAGAAGAGGAGAATGGCCAATCAGAATCGGTTGCAGGAGTCAGATGGAGAGGAGGAAGTACGGCTCCCAATCACAGGCATGGAGACGATAGGACACACACTCTCTAACACATCCGCAGCGGCGCCCACTCCTTATTAAAATTATTAATGCGAAAGCATTAGAAGACTCACATAAAGGTCAACAGTACGCAAAATCTGTCCGCAAAACGTGTTCACAGCAAATGGTGCTCATTATAAAATAACAATAAGGAAATAAAATTGAGGTCTAGGTGGAAATCGAACCCGGGCTGCCGACCTGCGACATGGGGACGCTGCCCTGCGGATGCTAAGGTCCGCTTTAAAAAAAAAATAACGGCGAGATGTGTGCTGAGGCTTGCATGAGTAATTATGAGCATGTTAATTAAAGATGTCGCAATCGACCGAGTACCAAATATCCTCCGTTTCCGATAAATTTCATTCCTGCTTGGCGTTAGGGTGCCTCGATGCGCGCGCGCTCCGCTGAGGTTGAAGACGACTGCGTCGTCTGCTACGGCGGCCGCCATTGCCATGCCCACTTCAGAGGCGCGGGGCGTGCGCCAACAGGTTTTTTTCACTTGCCGCAGCAAAAGCGCGCTTGTGTTCGCGACCAAAAGACAATACAACTGCGTTTCACGCCTTTTCTAATGAAGTGTCAACAGAACAGGCTTGTAAGGGGCAACTGTCCAAATATTTTAAGATTTGGACGGTCGTTTCTCCTAGCACACGGCGACTCGGGTGCTAGATTGGAAAGAGTTCATAGAGCGCACTAGGAACCTAACTGCAGGATTAAAATAAATTAATAACAGCAATATCATAAGCAGGTAGATTGCATTCAATTACTCAATTGTGTAACTAATTAAGAACGCTCCAGTTGCCTTATTCACATTTATTGTCAACCTAGAATGACGGTTTTTTTGTAGAAGGAAAAAGCTTAATGTGCTTTACGTACCTTGTCCTAAGAAATAAAAGCCAGCGCATTCGCCACACGTACACGAACCGAATATCGCAGTACCTGAGCCGCGCATGCATGCATTGTGCACTGAAAACCCCAAATATCTCCAGGCATTTTTATACTCGTGTAGTCGGCCATTCGAACTTGGCGGGACCACTGTATATTGGTCAAATGATGAGGAAAGTTATTAGTCGCAGTGAAAATACATCCGTTTATACTCGAATGGAATCGAAATTTTGAGGTCATTAATAGGTCAAACTAATGAGAGTCGACTGCATTAGTATATTCAACGCGCACTTAAGACAGTGTTTTAAAGACAAAATAACAATCTATTGCCGCGATCAGAGGTTAGTTGAAAACAAACAATCATTAATATTGTTTAAAACTATGAAAGTTGTTTATTTGCCCCGGAAAAAAATATTTCAGGGTACTTTGAAGGCATGTTTGCAGATTATCCTTGTCTTCAGAACCTGGAGTCAGTGCAATTTAGGACACTTATTAGGTGTAAAAATAGGAACTCTGCTAATGCTAGCAGCATGAGTGTACTTCAGCGTGGATAGAAGCTTAGGTTAAATTAACTCCCGCACACGTCTTGCTTGCGTGACCATTGAGACGAGCTTTCTGAAGGTGTCGGAGGAAGATGCGCAGTCTCAATCTTGCGTACCTGTCGGCCAGCGTTTTCCGTATTTCTTCATCATGGCTTGCGCACAGCTTCAAGCGCGGTCGGTATGCTTGCTTGCAGCAGACCTTTCCTAGGTATGCTGTAAGTGAGCGGACAGGTGACTTCATTGTCACTAGTTTGCCTGTGCACCATGAGTTTATCCCTTCAAAGTGCTCCTCGTAGATTTTGAGCATGTGCATCACATCATCACTGGGATAAATTAGGTTGCCACCTTCTGACACATATTCCTTCAGAGCAGTCAGAGAGGCATGTTCGTCACTAGCACATCCCAGTAGGGCATCCTTGCATTGCTGGCAGCTGACAGACGGCAAGATTCCTTTCAAAATGAAGCCTCCTATGTAGTGTAGAATGCTGCACTCTGTTGTGGACAGTTCTTCAATGAACAGAATTTCTGAGTCATTTATCTCATCAGCTTCCACTTCTGTCCTTTCTTTCTTTGCCTGGGAGAGAAGGTCTACCAGATATTCGCGGTCATCGAGATCGTAGCTCGTCGTCCGTGGGGTAAATAAAAACTGGCTCACGCTCACAAGCCTCAGAGCGCATTTCATATCATACGCAATGGGCACAGGTTTTCTTAGTCGAACCACCGAAAAGAGGTTCTCCAGACAATCCTGTAAGAGTCTGCTGGTAAGAAAAAAATCGTACCCCTCATTTCCCAGCAACACTTCTTGGAGGTGGATGACAACGGTTGTTGCAATGAGAAGGCCAGCTTGGCATGGTTTCCACAGTGATGTGGACCCCATTTTCGTACTTCTAATGGTTTCCATTGCCGTGTGCAACGTGCCTAGGGCGGCATAATACTTGGCCATACTCCTGCGACTTAAGGCCATTGTTGGGTTGCGAGACGACATTAGAGAATACCACTTGAAAATGAGCTCCAAAAACCATGCAGTGGTTTCAGCTTCTTCTTCAATTACAGATGCTCTTATTAAAAACCGAATAGCAGCTGGTGCTTCGCGGAAAAACTGAACGGCAACACCAACTTTCATTTTCGTGAAATGGCCACTGCTAGTGTGCACCTCGCATAGGTTGGGCGCTACCTTGAGCTCGTGCTCTGCGTCATAGTCGAGCACAGCCTGAACATGCTCGAGTTTGACCTCCGAGGATGGCAGGTGTTCTCCTTTACAGTGGCGTCACTCAACGTAAAAACTGATGAACTTAGTAACTGTCCTCTGAGATTTTTGAGAACGTGTGCAGGGTCAGCCGTGAAAAACAGTTGCTTTCCATCCAAACATGGGTGTGGTATAGAGCACACAGTTGAGGAGTTCCTGTGGCTTGAAAAGCCAAAGTCTCGCCACATCGCTCGATTTGACGCACCCATATCAGATGTCACAACACGAACTCTGAGGGACACCTGGCTGCATAATTGAACAAGCTCAAGGACATAGTGCTTGAGCACAGAGCCCTCTACGTGATGTCCGGTGAATTCATAAGCGATCACCTGTTTCCACCTCTGATTTAAACCGCCTAGCATGAACACTAACGCGTGATTGGCAGGCTCGTCAGGCTTTGGCGGTAGCGTCTTTCCTCCAAGGAGCGCATCTTCAGCACGGTCCAACTCATATCCACTTGAAATCTCCATTTCATCCAAAAAAAGGATGCAATCTTTCTCCACCTCCTCCATGGCCATTGCCTTGCACCGCATGACGTCAATCACCTCGTGAAGTATCCCCGGAAGGAACTTCAAACCTTCGAGCCTGCGAGTCAGTGTCCTGTTTGACGGAAGGGGATATCCCAGCTTTCTGAGCGTTTCATATCCAGTTGTCCCGGAAGCGAACTTAATTTGAAGGCCTTGCTTGACCGTTTCAGGCGTCCAGGAATTGCCCCGGTTGTTGCTCCTAGACAGAGCACGGAGCTGATCTTTATTCAGGAACTTGACATTTTTTGAAAAATTCCTGATTTCGCTTTCAAACCTCTGAACATGATTTTTGAGGCCCTTAATACTGTTTCTGGCGGCAGCATGATGGTCCTGAAGGTCTGTGTATTTCCTCGTGATGTCCGCTAGCTGCTTCTTCAGCTCTGCAGAATACGAGGAAGCAGTCTGGGTCCCACTAGGTTCGCCGGCTTGCTCTCTCCTGTCTGCATCCTGAACCTGCTGTGGACACTCAGCAATGACATTGCTGACCTGGAACGAGTCCATTTCGGATGTATCTTCCTGAAGCGGAGGTCTGAATTGAGACTGCTCCGTGGTCTCAGAGAGCGTTATTCCTTCACATGACGAGCTGCTTGCTTCCACGGGGGTCGCATCTGATTTACCATTTGAGAGCGAGATCTCTGAAGCCGCTCTTTCCTTCGGTGCTTTTCGCTTCTTAGGTAAAGCTGCAACATAAAAAAATATGCACTTTAAGATCGGTTTATTCGACCTGGCGAGCTAGTACATTCTTTTCTACAACAAGCAAGATGGGACCAAGGATCACATCTTTTCTACAGTGTACTCTTGAGAACGCACATAAACAGGAGCAAGCATGTTAATGTTGTACGCTAACGTGCACGAACCCGACATTTCCAGAAGGTTAATAATGTTTTTTTTATTTAATGCTATCCACAAGCATGTTCCCGAGACGGCTTGTAAGCAATGCAGGTAACAATAGCTATATAATACTTATCCGGACTTTAGAAATAACAACTTACGTTTGAATGAAAAAAGAGTTGGAACTGCATTCGGCTTCAGCTTTTTCCATCCATCTGAACGATGCTGTTCAAAGCTGCTTGGTTCAAAGTGAGCCTGCAAATGAATGTGTAAGGTTGAGGCACATTAGCATTTTTGTTTCACTGTAGATGATATAGACAAAACCAAGTATATCATATAACTGGTATGTCCAAAACTGTGTAGTATAACCAAGTGTGTCATAAATGAAACTTTGTTTTACACTTGCTTGACGGAGAGCATCCGTAGAGCACCCAGAGCGAGATTTTATTTACAGACCCCAAGTATAGATAATTAATATAGCAACGTGCGAACAAAAATTCCAGTCATCATGAATATGTGCTCGCAGCAAACAATGCAGGTCATAGAGACGAGGGGGTGCATGTGCTCAAGGACAGGGTGCGAAATAAGTGATAGCAGGTACCAAGAAAAGCCTATGCAGAATGCACTGAAAAAGTGAAGCTTTATTTTCGCATGCATTACTAACCGAACAAATTCACTTTTTCTCAGCTGTTATAAAATTTTTAGGACAGTACCACTAATTTTATTTGTAACAAGCACAGGAGCACAATTATGCCATGTGTACTATAAGCGGCTTTCCGCGCATCTTATACCGAGCAATGAAATCAATTAGGTGGCATCAGTGATGTGAGCTGCAGTCGGTACACTGTTACGGCTGTCGCTAAACGTTTTAATGCGAGGGCAGCTCTCGCATTCCTTGGCTCGTTGTGCGAAAAGCCCGCCGTTGCCGTGGCAGGAATGCGTGGCAAGCACCCCCCCCCCCCCCCCCCCCCGTAATTAACCCGGGCGGGGGGTTATGACGAGTGTATTGTCACCGCGGGGGTGACAATGCACAAGTTTAAACCTGTCGGCGTGGTGAAGGAATGTAGAAGAACATCTTGCTGGGCGAGTTGGTGCATAGCTTTCTTGGGATCGAGCATAGCTTTCTTGGGAAGGAAGGAGCGAGCAGACAGCGGAATATTTCTGCAGCTACCGAGTGCATTAAAAGGAAAATCCCGCGGTCAACATCAGCTGGCCTTCAGTTTTCGGAGAGCGAGGTTACGGTGCTATGCCGTCTTCACCGTCTGAGGTTCAATCACTCGTGTCCACATCACCACTCGAGACAGCAAAGCGTGGCCGTAGGCGGCAGGGCATGGTGAGAACTCCGCAAATAAAACCCAGCTGAGAGATCGCAATATGACCGATTTGTCGTCTCGCTTTGTCGCGACCTCATAATAAGCAACTTTCGGAGCCTCGCAAAAATTACATAGCCGCACTACACATTGCAGTAGTATTTCGCCGCAGCCCTACACTCAGCAACAAGTAACGCTCTCGCCTTTACACAACATAATGATTGCTTAGGAGCCCACATAATCAAAATAGACTGCACTTTTTTTTTATTTTACTATGAAGGGGAATTGTGTGCGCCATTGTGAAGAGATTTCATGTTCATTGTTTCAAGTTAAAATGTAGTCAGTGAGTCAGAAGAGCAGGCGCACCAAAAAAGGCCGCAAGCTTTTTTTCAGCGAGAAAGTCTCATTCGAAGAAAAATACTCGAACAACGCCTCCTTTTTTTTCTTTTTTCAGTCTCTCTCGTCAAGTGAACGCGGGCATTTTTGTTTTCTTAAAAGGTGCGGCACTTTCCGGGCAGCGATACTCGTTCTGTGAGCAATCTAATTTGCTCCCAACATTTGCCACACAATCCCTGTGCACGAAGTTGCTAATCCTCAGCGGCACTTAATTTCAGAGCGATCATATTTACATGTCCCTGTTCAGACCCTCCACACGTTCTCTCAATAAAAATGAATCGCGTACCTCAACGGCACGCACATGCGAATCCTTTGGCATACGAAGGAAAGTTTTACTCACGCTGCAGATGCACGATGTGTTTGTCGGCTGCCACTTGTCGCGCTTGGTCTTTACTGTCCAAAGCAGCCTTCTCTTGGGGTCCCTCGGGAACTGAAACATTCTCCATCCCTTTCTGGAGTGGTTGGTGCACTGCGGCACACAACAACCCGGCATTTTTCGATGTGCGCCACCGGTCAGCACCACGAGAAAAGGCGACAGAGCGAACGCACGTGTTACGGCCGCCGCGCCGCCGCGAGAAAGGGCATGAAAATGGCCGCAGGTGGACCGTCCCGGCCGAGGAGGCGGCACTCGCCCTCCCAAAGGGTGACCTCACCCTAGAGGGCGCGCGCGCATCGAGGCACCCTAGCTTGGCGTGCAGTCTTAGCGCCATCATGCGGCATCCATTAAAAGCCCCCTCACAATGTATGCCGCTAGCTCAGCAGACGGCGCAGGTGGCGGACTGCACACAGCTTCTGTATTCCCGAACGTAACGAGACAAGTGCACCTCATAATTTTTCGTGCTCGGAAGCCGCGGGACTCATATGCAGTCAGCGATGCCTTTTTAAACCGGCACCAACAGGGAGGAGAGCAGTGATGTATTCTGCTCCTTCGGTAAGCGGTGCAGAAGCCTGCTGACCACAGCGGGCTGAATTTAAGCGGGTTAGAGCAAGAGGTAATGGGTTGCTGTGGGTCCCGCCATTCAACGCAGCAGGTGCGTCACTGCGGCGGCAGAGCATGGGAAACGAAAAACGGAGAGTTAAGACAACAAGTAGCGTCGTACAGCAGCTGAAGCTGAGCGCAGGAAACCCAAACACACATTTAAATCTAAAGCTGACGCATACATCACTGCCTGATTTGCACTGATCACCTGGCATTTCGTCGTAGTCGTTAGTGTTTTCGCAGTGCTAGCATCGGCTCACTATCAGCCTGCTTTCAGCTGTTTCACCGCGCAACTGAAAAGCAAGTGCCAGTTTAACACCCCGCTCTGCCCCCACATCAATCTGGGCAACCATCGTTAAATTAATAACTTGCGTTTTCCAATGGCAAGACTCAGGGAGTCAAAGTAGGAACCTTCCATAGAGAATGGTAATCTTGGGTGACAAACTCCAAAGTGTGTGCCATGCAGGGCCGCATGGGTATTGCGTGCTCATGGCAAGAAAACGACACTAAATTAATATATCAATCATTCATTAGCTTCCGGCTTTTATTTTAGGATAAGCCGATGTCATATCCAGAAAGGAATGTACTTTCAAAGTTTCTGAAGCTGCGTTTTTTCTTTTGTACAGCAGAAAAACTAGAGCAAAGCACCTGTCAGTCCTGTGTCCATATCGCAGTTGAATCCATTTCCCACGAAGGCGTCTCTGCATGTCACTTCCTTGCTAATTTTATCACCACTTTCATTGTTAATACTGAACGCTCGTTCGTCTTTGCGGCACTCTGAGCAGGCTTTTCTAATGTGCCTCATCGCTGGCTCTTTTAAGGGTGAAATGAGACTTTACTAGAACTATGCGTACACCTATCCTCAATTGGGATATTCGTTTTAGGCCCAACACCCAGTTTTACTTAAAGCAGTGGCTAGCTACAACAGAAAATTATCTTACGGTGTGTTAAGCAAGCCACACGCTGTTTGCCTTCCAGCCAAGTGCCTTAAAGCCACTGTACCTGACATATTGGACATTGGAAAGGTGAGTATCCGTGTTTCACTAATGGCTTCCTTCTGTGCCAATCTATGTTTTTAGTAGCATGACGGGACGCTACTGCCTTCGAGTCTGAAGGACAGATTATGAAGATATTATGTAGGCGGGTACAAGATCTGAGTACAAGTTTTTCTAATTCTCGTTAAGCAAAAGTTCGCAAAAAAAATATGTACGTTTTGAAAATTTAAAGCGCAGCTGCTAGTGCGTATTCCATGGAACAATCATAAGCTGCCGTACCACTGTGCCAACTTTCCTAATTGAGGACACTTCTCGAGGGCTTCGGTTTATGCTCCCACCTCTTTTAGAATATGAAGCCATCAAGATAAACACTAAAAAATACTTCTAAAAGTTTAGGCACACATAGGAGAGAAAATTTGGTGTTCTGCCGATTAGTGTACCAGCGAGTTGAAAATTGAGACGTTTAGTTTTTAATGAACCAAAAATTTTAATTTTAAAAAAGCGTGCTTTACGCTACTGCAAGCTATCTGTACGCATGCATTCTTTTTTCATCCCCTAAGCAGGTGGTAGAGAACCGTGAATTTTGAATCTAGCGATGAAAATTCCTCCGTTAATTTAAAAATGCTTTTACTTTCAGTGCCTTGGGAACTGCCTGGACCTATGCAACGCGACTGTGGTGAGCAAAATTTTATCAAATGTAAACTTCAGGAATTAGGATTAAAGGAGGGAGGCTTTAAAGAAATGATCCTGGTGGCCTGAAGATGGTTTTACCCATGCCCGTGGAAAAAAAATAGGGCCAAATAAAATGCAAAAAGGTCCAATGAGCATGCGAAAAGAAGCCCGCGCAAGCCCAAAGTACTCAGGAAGCACCTGAAGGCCTCAAGAGTTGTCAGGAACGTAGTTCGTTTGAGCTGCACTGAGATAAATCACCACTACGGCCGACCATGGCCGCTGAGATTGTCAGGCTACAGCAGTTGTGTCTTCACGAAGACTCGAACACGACAGAGCAGTCAATTCAGAAGAGGGTGACAGGAAGTGCAGGGTGTTGAATGTGAAACCACGAATAAAGGAATCACAAGGCAGGTCGGGCAGCGAGCAATTTCGATAATATGCGCCAGATTTGTGTCATCAAGACGATTGGCAAGATCTTCAGAAGCACAAAAGAGGCATGGAGAAATCCATAACCTAATAATTCGTGTGTTGTAAAAAATTACAGGTAGGCAAAAATGGTAATAAATTTTATTGAAACACTGTTATCGTCACAAAATTAATTGATGTTTCATGCTCTCATATTACAAAACATTGAAGCAGCCTCTAAATACTCTAAAATAAAAAAGCAGTCGCTGGAATATCTCCTTGGTGTATGTTTCAAATAACAGTTACCCTCTAGGTGCACATTTGTGGACACTACCTGAGTGCTTTTATTTGTCACGAGTATTTAGTATTTAGTAGTGAAGTGCGTTGAAGTGGTTTACTTACAAAAGATAATATGGTGCGATTTTCAAAACAATATTTTTTTTTTCATTTCCATTCTTTTTGGATTACAGACGAACATCATAGCAGTCCTGGTAAAACTTCTGCAGGTGCGTAGATATTTGCAGTTCATTTCAATATTCACAGAGTCGCAGCTCACAGTTTTTCACTAATCTGGTTTTAGTAAAAGTGTCTTGAAGGGTCAGGTTTAAAATGGCAGAGAAATTACCTCTTACACGAGAGCACTGTACGCTAATCAAATGCTATTGTTTTCTTACTCATCGACGTCGTAATAAATCTAGAGGGTACTAATGAGAAGAAAATGTTCCAAGCAAACAAAATGTCGTTCATGTGGAGTTCTTGAGTCGCGCACGTAATGTTACAAAAGAATAATATATGTTGCTATTCGCTGCGGTGGCACTGCAGATTAGCTACTGCGCTAAACATCAGGTGTACGTGGAATCAAATCACGGTGAGGCCAACAGCCTTCAAATAAGAAGGAATGCTAAACAAGCCTTGCGGTGAGGGAGCTCGGTGCAGGTCCCATTGGAAGTTCACTCGGGTCATAATGCCTCCACAGCGTTATTTCTCTTATGCCACGGGAAATTTTGCGACGTTAAGTCTGATCTGCGCTCGCATACGACACCTTACCACACCACATCATACCGAAGTCGCTGCTTATCTACGAGCGGTGGCCAGGCTCCTATCGCCCGTGGCCACCGCCACACTATTTTGTTCTCAAGACTGTTTCTAGAACCATACGCAAGCAGGACCTGCCTACTAGGTACCAAGGTGAACATTTGGGTTAGCCTGAAATGCCACGTTTTGTGACATGCCCCAAGTACAAGCTATGATTTTATTAAAGCAGTACTGCTAACCATTCAAGACATAAAATAAAGTTCTGATAAACATTTCCGTGACGACTGCATAGCAGACACAAAATTATCCTTTGCACCATATTACCGTTTACCAGCTACTTCATTAGTGAGCATCAAAGCTGGATATCGCTTGTAGAACGATACATTGTAATCCATGTCGCGAGAAAATTCCGGCCTATACGCTAGATGCGGGGTTCATGCACGAATTCATGCACCAGACCTAATCGCTACTCCACAGGCGAAAAAATGAATATGGAGCTAAAACTATAAGTAGATTAAATGAGAAGTGTTGCTACATATGCGACATAAATGCTGTTGAACGAAAAATACTATCTTGGGGCATTTCTTGAGATGAATAAAAGGTAATCCAGAATTGTTATACCCTTATACGATAATCTGAATAAAGCATTATACTACCTTGGCGCTTCGATGCTAAGACCTCGTTCATAAAAATTACCTAAATTCGTAGAAACAAGCTTGAATCTTTTTTCTTCCAAAAACAACGGTTAATCTGTAAACAAGAGGGCATTTATTGAAGTATAGAGCTGTACATATATTTCACGATATCATTTTTCGTGCAGTGGTCAAATTTAAAATCAAATTCCGTGAAATAAAAAAATTATACGCAGCTGTGAACTTGATTATTCAGAAACAAGACACTTCCACTGCTCTCTGAAATATGCGCCTCATCCTCGGGGTATCCCTTTCTCGTTTCTCTCATATAAAAGCTGATGTAAGATCTACGGCAGCTGTAATATGAAGGGAGCAATCAGCTTGCCCGCAAAGAGATTTCATTCCGCAGTACACTTTCTAGCATCCACCACCCTTGTAAAGACTTTGGTGCCGCAGGTGTAGAGCAAGTCTATTTAAGAAATAACGCTAAAATAAGCGATACAACCAGCCGTCTTAGAAGTTTTGCAGTTGATGAAAAATTCACACAATTACAGGTACCAAACAGGTGGCCAGTGCCTGTCCTTTGCTATCGCTCTGATATGATAACAAGGATCGCTAGTAAAATGATAAGGCGAGGCTGAATCGATAAGCAAATTGAGGAAGAAACGCTGTTAGTCTAGTGTATTAAGGGGAAATCACCAATTAGTGCAGTAATTACTCATTGAACTGTCGTAAATCTGTGAGGGCGCTCGGATCTCTGATAATAAATATTCACTCAGTAAATGAGGTCCAGTCTACTTTCAGATTTCGCCTGAATGCACCAGAATAACAATATTTGCTGCTCTTTCTTCGCGGAAAAAGATAATGTCTCATGTACAATTCGTCGAACTCGACCGCGGCGGTGCGTTTCGATGGGGGTTAAACGCAAAAAAGGCGCCCATGTGCTGTGCGATGTCAGTGCATGTTAAAGATCCCCAGGTGGTCGAAATTATTCTGGAGCCCTCCACTACGGCACCTCCTTCTTCCTTTCTTCTTTCGCTCCCTCCTTCTTCCCTCCCTTTACGGCACAGTTCGGGTGTCCGTTGAGATATGTGAGACAGTTACTGCGTCATTTCCTTTTCTCAGAAACCACTAAAACCACTAATTCAGAGGATAATTATATACAAAAGAAAATGAAAACTGCGCTTCGTTGCTTACACACTTTGAGCACTGATTGGTTGAATGCCCATATTGTGTTGCCTTTCATACTGCCGCCGGCTGTACACACATGGAGGAGCGAACTTTAAGGCGCCTGCAGACATGTACTCTACTCTGTCCTGCAGTCTTCAAACATTACGATCCTAACACGGATGGGCGATGCCCGCACTGTGGGGAGACCTGTGATATCTTCCACATGGTGTGGGCATGTACTCAAAATCCCCACCTCCCCCCTTTCCCCTACCCCTTCCCGGGAGGCATGGGAGGCTGCCCTCCTCAACTGCTCCTGGCTTGAGTTCCAAAGGGCTCTTAGTGAAACTTGCGCGAGACGGAGCCTCGTCATGCGGTGTCCCGGACTAGGGACGCCGACCACGTAGCGAGGCCACTCAGCGGCTCTTTTCACCGCTACCACCACGTGTACAAGCAAAAGTTTCTTTGCTCCGCAGTGCCTGATCACGGCGCTTCTGAAATTGAATGTCGATGGTGCTGTAGCCGCTTTCCTGGAGATCATCGAAATTGTCCTCAGCGTCTTAGGCATTGGTAAGTCTATTAAGCATTACACCTTCTGGAATCTCTAATAGCGAATGCGTGGACAGTAATTTTTGATTGCACTATTTTTTCCATGCGGCGGGGCATGTTATCGAGGAAAATTCTTATTTCTATGCACATTAAAGAAGATCCGCAGTACTGCATCACTATATGTTACTTCAGATTTCAGACTGCAGCATTAGATCAAAGCCTAGGCAACACCGTCCTCGGAACGTATTTCACTGAGCCTTGTGAGTGGAGACGCCCTGGTGGCTCAATGGTTATGGCGCTCGACTGCTGACCCGAAAGACGCGGGGTTCAATCCCAGCCGCTGCGGCTGCATTTTGGTGGAGGCTAAACGCTAGAGGCGCCTGCACTGTGCGATATCAGCGCACGTTATAGTACCCCAGGTTGCCGAAAATATCCGCAGCCGCCCACTACGACGTCTCTCATAGTCTGAGTTGCTTTGGGACGTTAAACCACAGCAACCAAAGCAAACCTTGTGACTGGCCCCTATAATTGCATGAAAGATAGCCTCCGCGACCTCCAGCTGTGTCTTCTTTTGCGGTGTTGACGCGAATAAAGAAGTATGATTGTGAAGTAAATTTTCTTGATGTGTCCGCAAACTATTTCGAAAGCACACATATTGCCTGGAGTGCCAGTGTAGAATCTTGTTTCAAAATGAACACTGAAGGCATCCGATGGAGAATGACATCGAATTCATGTTCGTGATAATCATAGGTTATATAGCTCTTCGTGGCTATGTTGACACTTGTTAGGTAGTGAAAGACGCATTTATAAACTCCAGGGAAAGATGGATCCATTCATTTTTCTGCAACACTAATGCAGCTAACGAAGGCAAGAAAAGAAAGGACTCCGTGATCGCCGTTATCAGGAGGTGCAACATATCCTCATGGAGCCGCGCAGGAACTGCTCATGTGCCACCGCGATTGCTTTCTAAAACAGCTGGCAATGACAATGCTTGTATTTCATTTCCTGCCTTCTTTCTAACTCAGGATAAAGCAGCGTTTTCAGCGAAATTGAGTTTTGTGATCATAAGGCCTAAATACATGAGTGGAGATCCCTTTCTTTTAGTCCTTACTCACCATTTAAAAGACATAATTTATCTAATGATTTAATATTTCTCGTGGTCCTTTTAGTGAGTGTATAACACGCAAAACTGTGACACATTCCGGCATCGGATATTTAGATTTTTCTTTACAATCCTTAATGTATGCTATTTCATCAACTGAAACTCCAACCGCAGCTTTAGAGCATGCGAGAAAAAGCAGCAAAAGAGCCATGTATTGACATTTTATCCAAAGCGCGGTCAGTTTCGTCTAAATCTCCGTAAACTAGCGCAGGAAGGGGCATAAAAGTTGCAATGAAAGCAGTTTAAATGACCGAGTATTTAAACAAGACATGTTATAGCTTGTCGCCAGAGCTTTAGGTATGCGTGGCATGTGAGCTGCTGGACTTGAGCCATTGCATTGTGAACATAAATGAAAAAACGGCGCAGCTCGGCCATGTCTTTTCCGCATTGAAACAAAAATATGCGGCCTGGTGCCCAGTAGCAAGGAGTATCAGCAGTAGCTGGCTCTTGTTTGCAATGAGAGGAGAAAAAACTTGAATAAGGGTATAGTTCACATAGTCATATATCCAGCTCGGACGTTGCAGATCTCACCAAAATTAAGGGAGTAGTAAAGCCGATGTGCTGCGTATCCAATGTCTCCGGATGCAAGAAAGTTATTACCAGAAGCCCAGTCTGCAAGAAGCCGATCACCGTTACTCTTCCCAAAAACCTCAATCTGGAAAAGGTAAGCCTCGTCTCCTTGGACGCCTCACACAATTTTACCACTAATCCTTACTCTCCTTTATGCGTTCGCTCATGGTTCGATTGAGGTCCTCAGAAGAGTGAGTGCCGCCGCGGTGCCTCAGTGGTTATGGCATTCGTCAGCTGACCCTAAATACGTGGGTTCGATCGCGGCCATGGCGCTCAAATTTTCATGGAGGCGAAACTCTAGAGGCCCGTGTACTTTGCGACGTCAGTGCACGCTAAAGAACCCCAGGTGGTCCAAATTTCCGGGGCCCTTCACTACGGCGTCCCTCATAGCCTGAGTCGCTTTGGGACGTTAAACCCCAACAAACTAAATTAAACCATCAGATACGTCAGATAGCTACTGCGCCTTTCCTCTTCTCATAACCGGATCTACATGCACAAAATCTAGTCTCCGAAAAAGGAGTGTCGCGCTGGCAGATTTGTTGCACAAATATGGACTCAAGTCCGTGATCTAGAGGCCTGAACGCGAGGATAGTTAGGACGACTAAGCCATCGGACTATCCATAACCGTTCAAGCTCGTTCTTGGAGAAGAATAGCAAGATTAGTTGCCTGGATGCCTACTGCCGTCAGTGTTGTTCAGAATGCATGGAATGGAGTGCCCGGAAATGTCCTGGGTGCTAAGCACCGGTTTATCGCCTACTCGCCAGCTGTCGTTAACCAGGTCCTGTACACATCGTTGAGTAGTTTTTGTCCGCAATGCAACTATCGCTCTGAAAAAATTCGTCCTCCTTTGAGGTGATCATTCGAGAACGGCAATCTTATATCGCGGTTCCGATGTGCTAGCAATACAGCTGTCTACACTATGGGGCAAATATTTTTTCCCCAGTGGCGTTTTCTGGTTCCATATTTCTGGTAATGACGAGACAAGGCGCTGACGATTCATCTGTAGTGAAAGCTGAGTTTTGGTGTGGCAACTCAGAATATAAAGCATGCGATCATCCAATTAATGCTTCCCGAATAAGGAAAATATCACAATTAAACTTTGTACGTATGAAAATGTACTGTCAGTTGCCGCTTTAGTAGGCAAGACATAGCACGAACGAATCAGTGGCGCAGCCAAGAAGGAATTATTTGGTTCTATTTAAGCGACGTTACAATCTGTACGCGGCATCACCTAGGCTGGTTGTAGAACTAAAGAGGTAATCCAATATTTTATTGCGCCGTCAATTTCATAGTCCTAACGGTGTACGTTGATGCTTGCAACGACTCCTTTTGCAGTGCTTTACCGACACCCTGCTGCTGTGCAAAGAAGGTGACCTTGTCACGGTAAGACCCGTACATTCTACACCTTTAGCTGCGTTGTGCGTCTGCATGGCCCATTTTCCTTGTAGTGTGGAGTAGGCTTTCCACAGCCCCTGCACTTAACTACTCGGTCCACACAGCGAATTAGTAATAGATGACAAGAGAACACATTTGTGCGAACAGTTTTGCCTATAGCTCTATATTCCACGTTTTGAAAGGTAACCAGTTTCCTTTGTTATGCTATGCTATGCGACGGCGCTATGTATTCCTGCCTGTGGATGAACGCCTGTGCGTGGTTTCAGCTCGAGATATCCTTCAACCCCAATGTTTCAGGTCACTAGAGCTAGCTCTTATACTTAGCCTCTGTCTGGGCGGCCCCTCTGTGTGACCACCAGGTTAAAGGAAACCTGCCCTAGGTGCCTCACCTGCCACCTAGGCACAGACTAGGTGTTAGAGCCCTAAAGAAATCGCATTGTCATTCATATATGGCGTGTCTGTTGCTTTATGGGGAGAAAAATTGACAGGGGCTTAGCTCATCTATGCCAGGATATACGTAGCGAAAGCTAAGGCATAGCATGGTTAGCCTTGGTTAATCTTGACTGCAAGTCCAGGTTAGTCTGGTTGTCTAGCTATATTGTTGTCGCATTAAAGACGACAAAAATGTGGTTGCGGCGCACGCGAGCTCTCCTTTTCAATCCTCCGACATATTATCAGACATGCAACGCAGCTGGCGAAGCGAGCGGAGGCGAGCGCAACGACGAGGAACGCGGTGTGACGTCATACCAAACGGCGGCGGCGAGCCGCGCGGTGTAACGTCATGCCAGATGGCGCGGCGAGCACGCAAAGCACATTAACCATCTCGCATATCTCGGTGGACACCCGAACCGCGCCTTTAAGGAAGGGCTAAAGGAGGGAGGGAAAGAAGAAAGCGCAGTTTGGGTGTCCACGGGCGCGCGTTGTGACGTCATGTGCCTCCTCGTATTGCGGCCACGGCGAAATCACATCGGAAGTTCTCGGCCAGTATAGCTTTCGCTTTAAAATATTGGACCAATTCTTTTTCATTGCGTAAAGAGCCAGCATACTAGGCGGTTCATTGTTAAGTGCAAATTTTTCTATCAAGATGCTTGCCATATTTAAGCTGTGGAAGATACATATCCAAAGATCACGACAGGTGTCGAAGAATGCCGTATTATGGTAAGAAATTGGTGGCAAGATCTCAGAGTATTTTTGCAAACAAATTTCAAAGTCACTGTGTAAAACTCCATAAACTACAGCACTGGAGCAAATAACAGGCAGAACCTCCGCTATTATTCTAAGGTTACTGTGCGCATCGTCCTCATTTTGTCATAGTGCCTTTTTGAAGATCCCGATATTTCTTTTCCGCTTTCAGGATGAGCTTCTTGCCAAACTGGTAAAGGCTTTGGCGGTAAGACTTCAACAGCGACTAACTTTTAATCGTTTCTTTAGAAATACTGTCCTAGTTCATCTCGTAGCAAGCAGTCTGTCAATACCTCATATGCCATCCCTTTTCTCTATGAACTCAAGTAGAAATCCCAATATAAAAACTGGAAAGCGTAAAATGTCCATAACTCTCACAAAGCCTTCAGTTCTTGCTTTGTTCTCAGCTCTTTTCAAAACTGAAGAGCACAGCAATGCACTGCCGCGTTCCTGTAAGCTCTCCGCAGATAATAAAGTGTATTAGTACGGAACGTAGTGCAGTTGCTACGAAACCAGTGCCGTTAAAAGTCTGCCGCAAGTTGGCTGTGCTTACAGTGTGTGCACGTAAGCCTACAGAATACAGAAGCCGTACAGGCTGTGGTATGAGGCAATGGCATAAGAGAAGAGCTGCAATTCTGGTGCAAAAAAGTGGTAATTGATAAAGGAAACAGAAGTAAAGAGTTATTCAGTTCATGTTATGTAAGTAGTTGTTCAAGTAACAACCTTGTTATGTTACACCAAACCTTAATTTCTTAATTTTTAATAGCGTTAGCTCTTACTCATCACGTTTCAAGGTTTCAAGATCACAGGATGATCTGTGGAGCAAGTAGAAAACAGCACATCTCGCACTAAGACTTGTAGCGCCATCTACAATAGCACTATAGAAGCAACCACCTGCCGCGCGTCAATGTTGACGTCACGGTCCGATATAGTGGATAGAGGTAGAACTATGCGAGTTTGAGGCCAAGGGACGAAATGGCGGCATAGATCCGGTTTCTCGAATCCGAGATGGCGGCCATTAAAATTGGTTGTGCCTTCCCATTGCTTTCCTTGCCACCACCTCCCTCCAAAAATATCGTATAACATGTAGGAAAACTCTCCCGTTACGGATATGTATACATTCGTTCCGTTATATATATTCCGACGACAAGTGAACATTTTATGCATGCAATTACTAATTGAAGCGTTACTATATCGCACCGCAAAACGAGTTCTAGGCCCATCTTGACCACCCGGATGAAGCAAATTCCATTTGGGACGTATCAATAGGTTGCGTAACTCGACAACGGGTAGACGTGCATCGCAATTTGTTTGATAGATGGCGCTTGGCGTCGATCACTCCGCTAGGTCGAAAAAGTTGTTACTTTTCCGAACCGCTCAGGGTTTTCTTCACTGGCCCCGCTGGATGCGGAAAGATTCGATTTACGCATGGCCAATAAACCTGACGCTCGTTACTTCTACGTCTTCCAGACGGTGGCGGCCTTTTTTTTCTTTATAACTTGTCAGAACATATTCATTCGAGGTTTCATAAGTCTTAAAAAAAACATTCTGTTATGGCATTGTTTGTCCTCTTTTGCATCCTATTTCATAAGCTATAGTCTATATACGTGACCCTATGCGTTGTTCTATTGTACTTATGCATTATGTTTTCCTTCGAACATTTCGGGCCTCTGGCAATTGTTCTTGTGTTAGTATTTCCGTCCAGTGAACTTCAGTTTATGAGTCCGAAAGAGGACATTGTACCCTATTCCTGCAAGGGCCTCAAAATAAGGCTAGTAGTACTTTCTGAACAAATTAAACCATGAAATTTCGGCTTTCCTCAGTGTGTGCTGAAAACCCTTCTTGGAACACATCCTGGTAGCCGCATCAACGGGCTCGCCTGTGCCATTCGTAGCCTGCTGCAAACCGTTTCCGCGAACGTGAGTCTTGCAATAAAGAATGTCCTGCTCTCCGTGGTCGCTTTCATCTCAGCTTCCTGCAAGTGTAAGTTCTCATCCTACCTTTGTTCGCGCCCCGTCCCCTCATTGGTGCTGTAGAAGCCTGTAGGTCAGGGGACACTCGCAGAACCTTTGAAACCTTACAACCTAACAGCCTTTCTTTGAGAGCTTTGAATGTCAAGGAGATCCTTCAAAATAGTCATTTTTCTACTTGAAAATACCGGCAAATAATTTATATTCTGCATGTTTTCTTTTATGGGCGAGTGTTCAGTGGCGCTGACGCGGAATTGTCACATTTTGTAAGTTTTTGGTGCCCTCGGTGCTAATTTTCCGCGGGAGGCTTGTGCCATTAAAACCAACCGTCACTGTCACCGCCAACATTTTCAAGTTTTTTTGAGAAAACAGGGAGTATTAGCACCAGTAACCACCTATAAACGACTGGCTCCGGCTGCAGCTCTATTAACTGCTTAAGACTTCAGCAACGGCGAGCATCATTATAATAGACTGCCTTCGGCGTACTGGTGTAATCATCGATTATCTTCAATGACCTGCGACTACGTCAAGTAGCGTACACGGCAGATGATTAATTACACATTCAGATATAATGGTTTCGGACTTCTGCACTATAAGAAATTAAGCCGGATTATTGCACAACAGAGCAGAGGTTCACCGAGGGCATCACGAAAAACGGGAAGGACCAATTTGTGATTGTGCGCATGCAATTTTGGCGAGTGCTAAGAGCTATGCATTCAGCGGATTAATTAGCACGTTGTGACAGAAGTCACCATAAACTATGCAACAAGCCACAAAAAGGGAATTAGCGCATGCAGCTGGGTTAATGCTTATTCGAAATTCAAGTTATTTCCTTATTTTCTGTAGGGAAACTGGGAAATAAGGTGCAGCTTGATACCTTATTCAATGTGGTACTGCGAATCTCAATCAACTCTTTCTCAATTTTTTTCCAGGTGCCTAAAGGGATCCCCAAAGTGACAGGACGGCAAGGAGAGAGACATCTTCTCTGGAACTATGCATGGGCTTTTGCACTGTCACTAGCTGCACAGCCAAGAAACAGAAGAAAACCTAGTCACGTAGTCATTTACACGGAACTGTTCGGGGAATCGAGTGCTACCAATGCTCCCAACTATACACTCAATGTGTTGGAAACGGTATTGTCCCCGTGTCCTTTGCCTGAGCACTATAACTTGTTTTCAGTTTCTCAGGCACATAGTGGAAAACGCAGGAGATGGATAGTTCATTTCAAGTGAGTAATTAGGCAAAAAAGAAACACCGTTTGACGCTTAACTTGAAGAGGTGCTAGTAACACAGATGTGAAAGGTGCCAAAGAAAGGTTCAGTGAGACTAACGTAGCTGCTGAGAGATGGCAATGACGCTGAAAACGGAGATTGATCGCAGATTGCTTAGTCTCTTTATTATATCTATTCTCGTGCGCACATAAATTATACACGACATTGCAAACGGGCAGTGATTACAGCAGTTGGCTACTCCTTCCTCAAATCAGTGGGGTTTGGCCTATGCGCCCTTTTTCGGGTTAACAGGAATTTCAGCTTTTCCGAAGTGCGTCAAGTATGCGAGGCATGCTACGCGTTCTCAGTACACCCTACCTACTATAGAATTTGCATAGGAACTTGGAATATATAAGAACGACGGACATGCAAGCTGTCTCTCAGGTATGCAGTCAGCCTCGGACCTTAGACGGAGTCGTGAAGATAATGGTATGGTCATACCGGCGGCACTAGCGGACAACGGTAAGGAAGAAGGGAAGATTGCGAACGTATGCCTTGCTTCAGTGAAAAGAGCACCATCTTTGGTACCTGTCACACCGCGTAAGTTGACGACCTACCATAAATACCACACTGATATCATTGAAATAAGCAGCTCCTCGCAGTCATCGTTTCGCTTCTGATGGCTGGAAGCTTCACTATCCTATGAGACAAAAACATGTTCCAAGCTCCATGGTGGGTTTCAGGTCCCACCTCTCCCCGCTGGACGTAATGCTACAACTAAAACATCAAATTCTAGACGCCGATAGGAGAGACGCGAAGGTCATCCTTAGTCCAGACCTGACGAGGGCCTGCGACAACATCACGCACAAGGCAAACCTACAACAACGTCAGAAATTTTCTTTCCGACAGAGTTGCGCAAAATTCACTTCGAGGAGAGTAAATCGGGAACATAGAGATAGGCAGAAAGAGCTCCATTCTGTCCACGCACAAGGCTCTATTCTGTCCACCCCACAGGGCTCCATTCTGTCCACGCTTCCATTCAACGTGGCCATGATTGGGCCCCCAGGAAAACTAGCCGTGATAGAGGGGCTAAATCATTGGATGTATTACATCACCTTGTGGATGGCAAAAGGAAGTGATGGTCAGACGGGTGACGCTCAGCAAAGGGCCATAAAAGAGGTTGAAAATATCTCAACGGCAGGAAACTGAGATTCTCCCTGCAAAAATCGGAAATGGCGCTATACTAGCCAAAAAGTAGCATTAAACCAGATTCCCCCGAATCTCACTGAAAGCTCAAGGACTGGATATACCGAATGTGGAGAGGATTAGAGTTTTAGGGCTACACAATCAGAGTAACGGTTTCAATGGAGAAACAATGCGCAGAAGACCATGCGACTCATTCGTAGGATCGCCAACAGGTGACACAGAATGAAAGGAACATACATAATTAGACACGTATAAGCATTCATAACAAGCAGTATAGCATACGTAGCTCCCTTCCTGAGTCTAAAGGAGTAATAATAATAATAATAATAATTGTTTTTTTAGGGGGAAAGGAAATGGCGCAGTATCTCTCTCACATATCGTTGGACACCTTAAACGCGTCGTTAAGGGAAGGGATAAAGGACGGAGTGAAAGAAGAAAGGAAGAGATAGGTGCCGTAGTGGAGGGCTCCGGAATAATTTCGACCACCTGGGGATCTTTAACGTGCACTGACATCGCACAGCACACGGGCGCCTTAGCGTTTTTCCTCCATAAAAACGCAGCCGCCGCCGTCGGGTTCGAACCCAGGAACTCCGGATCAGTAGTCGAGCGACCTAACCACTGAGCCACTGAGTCTCTAAAGGAGGCGGAAAAGTAAAATCTCGACGGACGAATTTGCATGCGTGTGTAGGAAGCGCTGGGGCTACCCATCCGAACCCGCAACGAAAAGCTACTAGAACTGGGTCTCCGCAACACACTGGTCGAAATTGTAGTAGCCGTAAAAATACTTCGAAAGACTGTCCGGGAGCGTCACTGGCAGAGGGATCCCAGGGAAACAACGAAATAAATTACGCAAATCAACAAGATGGAAAAGTAAATATGCTCAGAAGTATGCGTGATAGGCTAAGGAGCCTACCACTACCTAAGGACTTGCACCCCGTCCACCACAGGGATCGCTGAGAGAAACGGGCAGAAGCCCTCGGCAGACATTTTAAAGACTATTATTAGCCGCCGCGGTGGCTGAGTGGTTATGGCGCTCGGCTGCTGGCCCGGAAGACGCGGGTTCGATCCTGGCCGCGGCGGTCGAATTTCGATGGAGGCGAAATTCTAGAGGCCCGTGTATTGTGCGATGGCAGTGCACGTTAAGGAACCCCAAGTGGTCGAAATTCCCGGAGCCCTTCACTACGGCGTCTCTAGTAGCCTGAGTCGCTTTGGGACGTTAAACGCCCATAAACCACAAACCATAAAGACTATTAGATAGAAGACGTGCCCTACGTGGATGCAGGTTATTGTGGAAACGGGAGAATGGTGATAATGGCAGCTAGCGCCGAAATGCTTCTGAGAACTGGCACCTCAATCACGTCGGGCTGCCAGAAAATTGCAGAGGACGCTGCCATCGCGTTCGCGATTGCGGGCACGATAGCGGATATTATAGTCGGAGATACAGTGTTGCAGTGATGAACTTCGTCAGAGGGAGGATCTCCCCGTTAGCGAGCGGAATCTAGCGGACCGCAGCGCACGATCGAGAAATTCAGGTAATCCGGACCCCTGCACACACAACCCTTTCTGGTAAAGCAGCTCACGAAGTAGCTCGAGGTTTCGCTGTCCGACCTAGATGTAGTACCGAGGGCTTCAGATACAAGGATCGCCTTGTGTGTTGCCGAGAGATTACACAACATTACAGACTCAGCAGGACTACATACCCCAACCGACAAAACACGAACCAAAAGCCAGGCCACCAATTGTCGTCAGCTGCAAACGAATACATTTCTGAACTAGGTGACGTGCAGCTTTTATTACCCTGGTCAAATCTATGTAAGCTCTGTAAAAATAAAGCTAACCGTAATCATCTCCTTTGGGAAAACCTTCTTGCTCCTCCGGAGGGTCGCAAAATAGTCACGATCGACCAATGGGAGGGTTTACTACTCAACACTAGTTAAGAGATACAACTAGAAACCGTCCGACTGGCCGAAGCCGCCGCCAAGAGTCAAGACTTCTTGGCCGTCGTCTAGGCGGGGAGCCTAAAAAACTCTCCTTTCTGTTGGACAATAAAATTGTTGCAATCCAATCTAATATGAAAAAAAACACCGAACACTTCCCCCGAACAAGACAAGAAATTATGGTGTCTGAAAATTGATGTTCTTGAAGTAATCAACCGAGGAACAAATATAATACTAATGCAAGCAGGTGGTAGTCGATTTTTACACCGACAGATGTATGGCGTAGTGATCATGGAGATGCGCGTTGGACGTCTTAACACAAGACCAAAGCGCCTCACAGCAAAATTGCGATAAAAGAGAAAATCTGTACTAAATTAATGAGCACGTGCTTTGTACATCTGTCGCCGTTTGCCATAATTAAGCTAACCCGAAAGGCAACGAAACGAGTCGAAACCACAAAAAAGCGAAGAAGCGTCCGCGTTCCAAGTTGAGATCTTTATACCGATAATTTCCTCCAATTCGGCACACTTCATTGCTCAGGACACGTGCTTCTCTACCTTGCTCTACTTTGCGACACCTCTCTTGCATACAAGCTTCCGAATGGAGCACACCTATCGAGCCACACACAGGCTTTCTGACCTTTTTAAGCTAATCGTGGTGTTAATGCATTCCACGCTGCGACATTACCCTGCACATAACAAGCAATACGCGCAGCGTGGTTTCTCTGGAGCCTATCAAAACTGCCCTTTCACGTCATGTACTTCGCTTCACACAGCTAAGCAACTCCACTGATTCCGTTATATAATCTCTGCACTCTAAACACATAGAATTTCACATAGCCACAACAAAAGCGCTGTCACAAACTGTAGATGAAACGGCTGCGCCCGCCAGCGCTAGCACCCATACCGCCTATATTGAGCAAGCCGCGGAAGTGGCGGCACGCGCACCACAGCGCACTGTTTTCCCTAAGTTGTGGCCGATTTTCCAAAAATTCACATGCGCAGATTATTTGGCGTCTGGATCATGTTTAAGAGCTTGGTGCGAACTTCACGTTTTATATAAGAAGGAGGATTTGATTGTTTCAGACATCACACGTGTAATTCAGGTCAATCCAAGTCTGAAGTCGAGCCGTCATTCTAGAAATGTAAAACAAACCAGGACAACACCGAGTAGTTGGTTTGTACTGTGTAAATGAAGCGGCCTGCTTAATAAGTAGGGTTGCAGCTATCGCAAGCGCGTTCCGTGTCGAAAGAGGGAGGCTGTCAACTCCGAGCAGGTTATTCGCGAGATTTTCATGTCTTTCTGTGGTACGGGTGAAACGGTACGGTTATGCACTAGCGAGATTGTCCGGACCATGACAGTTCTAAGCCGTTTGAGTGAGCTTATGCATAGCATTCGTTGGTTAGTTAAAATGAGGCGCGTTCCTGATCTTTTCACACTTGCGCGTAAATAATGTGGAACCAACATCAAGCATATAAGCCTCAGAAGCGGATACTGAATAAACTCCCGTGGGTGCATAGGCAGAATTTATTCCTCTTTCGAGATGGAATTTAACCAGCCGTTGTAGCTTTCGTACCTCGCCACATACCGCAAAAAGTTTGAAGACAGCATGTTTCAGTTATATTCTTATGAAAGGGAGTTCGTATTTCGAGCCTGGGGCTTCAATTAGCAGATCTGTTTAAATTCCTATATTTGCAGATTCGAGTTTAATGTGCATAACACCCTGAAAGGTGTCCCGTAACATCTGTGTGACAGGTGTTAGATGTGAAATTTGCATAATCGCTTGGTAGCTTTATGAAAGAGCGTGTTCCATTGTCTGTTCTCTTCATTTCCTGAGACGTGCTACACTGAAATGCAAACGATTATGCGTTTTGTTGACTTATTTGTTGAAATAACGCATGAGAATAATTTGTGTTCGCGATGAATCAACCCCGCAATCAACGTGTCATTGTCAGGTGAAGTATAAAACATGGCACTGCAGTTACCGTCTAAAATACAATGCACAAGACTTACGCGGCATGGTATTTCGGTGATGTGAACTTTACATATGCTTTATATGCCGCTATATGTTTGGAACACTTTGTAAAAAACTAACGGTCTATCTTTCGCAAATATGAAGTGAACGCAACATTGAACGTTTACAATAATAACATATAGCTGATCGCTACAAACTGCAGCTGAAATAGTTTTCCCACGGTGATATTTGTAGCCATTTTTTTGGTCCTGCTAATGGACTTTTATACAGCCCTATCATTCTGGATCAGAGGATAGAGTCATGACACGTGTCATTACTTGCCCCCTTTGTAGAGTTTTGATGCTTGTGTGGCAGTTTCCTCAATCATCTGCTTACGAACTATTCTGAATACCTCTAGACCATATAACTCTGCCGCCAGGCCTAAGTGATCACTCAACAATCTACTTCGTTATGCCGTAACGCTCACCTTGACCTTTCAAGACAGACTGTAGATGAGTCTAATTAGAGTATACTAGTAAAACATGATCCGTCGCAGCTTCAAAGAACCCTTACAAGGTATTTTTTTAGGCTTAAAATGATTTTCTGCCGCATTGTTTCCGCCCTCGCTTGAACGTGGTATGGAAGAAAACCAGTGTATATTTGAAAGCAGGCCGAAGCAATCATCGATAGATATTCTAAGACAAGACTTCACAGACCAGGTTTATCCCAACCCGCTGCTTGAGACGCACCCCGATTGAACAACCCAAGTGATGACGATGAATGTTCACATGTGGAATAGGATGAAGTCGCAGCGAGATAGGCGAAAACGACGAAGACGCAAATATTGCTCACACTGTGCAATCCCCCAACGGCAATTACTACCCGCGCGGTCAGAAGCGGCCAGCCTGGCCGCGAATAGTCCGATGAAGGGCGCCGAATAAAAGGTTTCAGATGGGAAACGTGGAGAGCTTCAGTCCCCCCATAACGGTGGTCCGGAGGAGGATCAGCAGGAGTGTCGCGATAGTTCACTCGAGAAGTTTGGTTGAGCAACAAGCCGGGACCAATTAAACGATGCTGAAACTTGTCGCAAGGACCAGGCGTCCGCAGAGAGGTCCAAAGCAAGGTCTCGTCTGCAGGGTGGAGCGAGACAACGCGGCACGTAGCGTCGTAGCGACTCTTGAGATCTTCTTGGCAGGCATCAGTGTTCAGGCGAGCATGGTGGCGGGATCGAGCCACTGAGGAGAACTGGTCAGGAATGGACGGGGAGGAGATCGCGGGCGTAGTGAAGAAAGAGGCATCGAGAAGGATAGTGGGAGAACGGCTGTAAACAGGGAAAACGTAGAGAAGCCAGTGGTTCGTTCCAACGCTGAATTGTAGGCAAAAGTGACGAAAGGAAAGACTGCGTCCCGATTTCGGTGGTCAGGTTCGACCTACATAGCAATCATATCTTACAGAGTGCGATGGAACAGCTCAGTCAGACCATTGCTCTGGGGGTGGTAGCAGGACGTCATTTTGCGAAGAGTAGAAGTAGCTTGAAGAACTTCGGCAACAACGACGAAAGGAACTTCCGGCCGCGGTCACTGATAAGCACCTGAGGGGCGCCATTGTACAGTACGATGGAATGTAAAAAGGAGGTGGCACCTTCGGGCGCTCAGCCATCAGGCAAGGCTGCGGTCTCAGCGTAGCTTGTCAGGTGGTCGATGGCAGTGACAATCCAACGATTGCCTCGTGCAGAGAGAAGAAGCGAGCCATACAAGTCAATGCCGACGAAGGCGAACGGCGTGGTGGGGCATGGTAGAGGCTGCAGATGTCTGGCGTGAGGTGAAATCGACCGTTTTTGGCGCTGGCAGAGTGGCCAAGATGCAACGTATTTAGTGGCGCTTGAGGGAAGGGCAGGCTAGACGAAACAGCTCTTTACGCGGGCATAGGTTTTGTGAAAACCTTAGTGACCGGCAGTCGCATCATCGTGGAGGGAATCCAAAATACGGGATCGAAGCGTACGTGGTACGACTGAAACCCAGCGGGTCCCATCAGGGCAATAAACGCAGCAGCACAGCACATCACTCTCGAGCTTGAACTGGTGAAGCTGCCTGCGCAGCCTAGCATTAGGAGGGTCGGAAGCTCCGGTGAGACGGGCGATGAAGGAGCGGCAATACGCATCGTCGCGTTGATGTGATGCAAGGGCGTTTAAATCGTCAGATGTCACACAGGAAAGGGCGGCGAGGTGCAGAAGATCTGACGGCGAGGCGGTGTCGCGGTGACGGGTGGAGGGAGGTGTAGAACAATGACACGAAGACTAAAGATGCGGGCAGCGAGAAAAGGCATTGGCGTCTTTGTGCGTGAGACTCAGATCCCTGGAGAGAGACGAAGGAGGAATCAATTAAGAGCATAGGGTAAACGTCCTTGCGACTTGTTATATTGACTGCACGGTAATCAACACAAGTCCGCACTGACCCGTCCTTCTTCACCAAAATCACTAATGAAAGACCAGCGACTAGCTGAGGGGCGAATAATGTAACGCCGGAGCGTATCACTCACATTGTCATCTATGGCTTTCCGTTGAGATAAAGAACGTGGTACGAGCGGCGGGTAACAACTGAGGTACCTTCAGTAGCGATGCAATTCTCGGCAACAGAATTCACATCAAAATGGCCTTGGTGCTTGCGAAGCAAGTCCAGTGACTCTTGAAGTTGCGACGCATGGAGGTCTGGATTGATAGTGGCAGAGAGGACGGAGAGAGAAACGTCCGCTGAAAGCAGTGACTATGAGAAGGGCACTGTAAGATCGACGAGGGAGACTGGGTGAATATCCAGCATGTAGGAAAAAGAGGTTCCTTTGGGAAACACATGAGGCTCACGGTAAGTGTTCAAGGCAGCAACGACGGCTGGCCCGCTTTCAAACCAAACGAGGCTAGGCACAAAAAGCGCAGTCCCCTGATCAGGTGTTGATCAGAGGCGCGATGAGCATGTGTCCATTAACAATAGCGTCAGAAGTAAGCTTGGCCATATCTTGTCACCCAGCGGGCAAACCCGAATCTGTAGCGGCTTTGAGGCGATTACGTTGCACGGGGGCTTTAGAAGACGGGTCGCTCTCCGCTATGTGGGCGATGTGGTCGCGGCAAGAAATAAAAGCACTCGAGGAAGAAAGTAAATCCCATCAAAAAATAGGAATGTAAGCGTAAGGAAACAGAACAGCAAATTTTACATGTTGATGGACGCGTTGAATAGAAACCCGCACAGTTCACTTATCGGATGGGCGAATGATGACGTCGTTACCTCCACGCAGGTGAGGCCCATCGTACGGCGTTTTCACCTTCCGCAAGCGAGAACATAAGTCTGCGTGAATAACAGAAACTGCAGCGCCCGTATCAATCAAACCATCTAGCTGTAAACCTTCAACTCACACCAAAACCATGTTATAGAGGCGCTCCGGTGGTATTTATCGGGGTCCGAAGCATGCAGCTTTCCCTCCAAAAACTGCACTAGCTAGTTTTCCGAGAGAAGGTCAGGTGCCGGACAAGCCGGCCGGAGCGTAGACTAAGAGCGGCGGTGCGGCGAAGGCGATCGACTTCTGCTGTGCCGATAACCACGTGAAGGAGAGGAGCTGTCGGGAGGTGAAAAAGAACGCCCCGAAGAGTCAGTGAAGGAACGGCGTAGATGAGAGGAAGCACTAGAAGGGCAGGCGCTTTCGAAGGCTTCATAGGCGCCACGTTTGTCTTGGAGGCGCCAACAGAAGGAGGAAATATGGGCCCGGAGAGAGAGAGAGAGAGGGTTTATTGATAGGAAAGGCAGAGAGGTTGGCCTGAAAAATAAACATCTGGCCTGCTACTCTGCTCTGGGGGACGGGAAGAGGAGATAAAAGAATGTCACGATGGGGGACGATGATGATGGGAGAAGGCAGATGAAAACCTACTTAAAAAAAAAACAAGGCAAACTTTCTGACATCACAAACGCGAGACAAGGTCCGTGTCGCTCAAAAATCGTGAGAGCGCTCGCGTTGCCTTTACAGTTCTAAAACTATCTGGCCAAGCGCCGAGGATCAAATCCTCAGAGAGGAGCGATGTGTCCATAGGCTTCAGAGCAGATGCGAGTATGAGTCTTTCACGTGCATACGCTGGACACGCCACTAAAACATGTTCTATTGTCTCTAGCACGCCACATGTGGTACAATCCGGGGAGTCCGCTTGTCCTATTAAGTGCAAGTATTTGCGCGTGAATGCCACGTTTAAACGTAGTCTACGAATAACGCATGCAATCGGGCGAGGTATTCCGCGAGGAACTGAAAAGGTCATCGTCGGATCTAGCCGTTTAAGGCGGATGTGGCGGGTGTCTGGCAGGGCCCAGTACCTAGCCGTCGCCCTCCTCATCAATTCCGAAAGGAGACAAGTTGTGTCCACTAAAGAGAACGGTACAGCTGTACGCAGGCCACTGCTGAAGGCGGTCCTTGCTTCAGCGTCGGCGGTCTCATTTCCATCGAGTCCGCAGTGTCCGGGGATCCACTGAAACACTTTACTGTGGCCGTTTCCCTGAGCAAATGATACGAGACTAATGATATCAAGAGCCAGAGCATGGTAGGCTGTGTGGCGTAGGAAGCATCCTAAAATGTGTAGCGCAGGTTTACAGTCGGTGAAAATGCACCACTCCTGAGGCGGTTCTCCGCAGATGTGGCGAATCGATTCCCGAAGACCCACAAGCTCTGCAGCGGTTGAAGTAGACTTGTGTCCCAAAACAAATCTGCGGGTCGTCTGTTGTGCAGGGATTTCGAAAGCTGCTGTTGATGGATTTGGAGACGCAGATCCATCCATGTAGACGTGCACAAATTTGTGGTATTCTGACCAGATGTAGGCAAGTGCGAGTTGCTTCAGGCCGCTAACCGGCATCGCAGACTTCTTGATTATGCCAGGGACATGCAGGCAGACTGAAGGCGGAGCCATTGCCCATGGGGGCTGCCATTACCCATGGGGGCCCGGAGGCCGCAATAATAACAAATCGGGCTGCTGAGGCGCAGGGCGAAAGAACGGTGACGTAGAAGCTGGAGGTGCCAAGGCTGTTACATGGCCACGTGGAGGCGCTGGCGTTGGAGGCGCACCAAAGACAGGTGGCCGGGCAGCGACCTGAGCGTACGTAGGTGTAGGACGAAGAGCAGGGTGGTCTGGTGTAAGAGAGTGCGTCATCGAAGCAAACTCTTCTTGTACGATGCGTCGGAGGCCAGCATCAGCAGATGACGGAGCAGGAGTTGCAGGCTCGTTGAGTCACGAAGAACCGTGGTCGAGAAGCTCCTCACGAAAGAGCGCACGAATTAACGCACGCAGGTCGGAGTCGGCGGGGAAAAGGGGGACAGCCAGTTCAGTTTGGAAACAGACGACTTGCTGCTGATGTAGCCATTGGGAGGTTGTGCTGATGGCATAAACGGGCGTAGGGTTTGGGATGGCATGTGTGTTGAACGCAAGAGAGCCGCCACCCTTCAAGACGTGGCGAACACGGCGTGGCATTGAAACGCCGACGAAGAGCAAGTACATCTTCAATGTAGGAAGTGTACGACTCGGTAGGGCACTGAATGCGGTCAGCGAGCTTCATCTTGGCCACTTCAGGCTGAATAGCAGCACAGCCTAAAATCTGTCGTAACTACCGCTTGAAGCTGGGCCAGTCTGAAATGTCCGTCTCATGATTAAGGTACCATCTGCGAGCGATGTCAGGTCAAATAGTAGGACACACTTAGGAGTTTAAGGCAGTCGTCCCATCAGGTGATCGAACTCCCGCTGTCACAGTTGTCAAGTTGTCAAAGTTGCCTGAGAGTCGCTTTGACGGCTGCTTACGGTCCAAGTTGCGGGGGTGGCAGAGGGCGAGCGGGAAGAACCCGGGCCGTCGGCGTTCTCCTCCTGGGACATGACGGTTAGTGTACACAAGCGGCGACCGGAACGCAGCTCCAGGGAGAAGCGGGGAATGAGGCAACGGGGGATCAAGGTGCATCTCCACCACGTGTAAGGCAAGACTTCACGGACCAGGTTTACTGTAGCGATAGCTGCGAGTACATTACGGTACCATTTCGAGCCTTCAGCGTGGCTGCGCCGCCAGGCTGTCACTTGGCTGGTCACGTGGTGCGGAGCAGCTGCCGGCGGCGCGGTGCCGTGGCTGATCCCGTGGTTCGTCACGTGTTGGGTCACGTGGCCAGCCACGTGGTGCGGAGCAGCTGCTACTCCCGGCGGTGCGGCGCACCGGTGAAACCGAGCTGTCACAGCTGTGCGCATGCTCCCTGTCAAGTGGGACGAAGATGAAGAAGGAACGCCCAGCGAAACAGAGCGGCGGAAGACTGACTTTGTAATTGAACTGAGCAAGTTCCACTCGACCAGATGTAGCTATCGCGTCACTCCAGGTTTGACCAGAGCTAAACCAACGCCAATTTTTTTCAACCCGCTGCCAGAGGCGCGCCCCGAGAAAACAGCCGAAGCGATGACGATGTGTATTCACAGGTGAAAGAGGATCAAGTCGAGGGCAGATAGGCGAAAATGACAAAGGCGCATACAGTGTTCACAATATACAGGGTGTCCAGGCTAACTTTAGCCAAGGGTTAAAATATAAGATATTTGAGGTAGGCCAGGGAAACCACTTACATACAGCTACCAGCCGAGTCGTGCATCTAGGCAATTTTTTCTGTTGCTATCGTTCGCGCGATTGACAGAAAACCATACAGAAGAAGCGATCATTTTTACAACATACATACAAAGCATAAACAATGCACATTCAGCACTATAGCCTAAGTACCATATTTTTAAGAATTAGTGGCATCCTTTTCTGAAACATCCAGTATTCTCCTCGGGCGAATATCCTGCCCTATTGTTAAAACGGCTGCTAAGTAAAAAGTTGATCATTCGTAGCTGCAAAAAACGCTCATGCAGCAACATTGGCTTATGAATCTGCCGCAGCGGACTCTTAAAATGCTTTCTTTAACACCAAACACAAGCATTTCCACATAACCCTTCCCACTATACTATCTTCAAACCACCGCATATTATGGAACGTTAGCAGCATGCACGAATCTAAAGGAGTTCGCTTGTATGCACAATAGTTTTTCTCCCAAATATCCAGTTATAACCCTTTTCTTCCATCCTGTTCTCACTCTGCATCCGACTTCTTATAGATGGAGCTGATTCTTATCATCTGGGTAATAATTTGTAAACTCATTCAGGTTCGAAATATTTGACCCTGAGCTGGCGTCGATTGCACGAATTACAAGTTTCTGAAAGCACCAAAGCTTACTGATCTACATTATTGTTGTATGTACAGTGGAAGTATTTACAGACTGCCTCGCTTCAGCCTGCCGGACGACTGGGTGGTGCAGAGAGGTGGTTCCGGTGCATACATGCGGTTATGTTTAGAGCCCCCATATCTACGGACCTATTTCATTACCGTAATTTCTATTCAGGTTGCTTGATCACATAATTTGTTCTAGCCTAATCTGCCATTCCTTGCACACTTTCAAAGCGTGTTTGATAACAGACACAGAAAGCAGAATGACAGGTCATACAATTATTATGCCGAGAGCCAAATTAGTGTGCAACTGTTTCAGAAAGGAACAGCTGTTCAGGATAGGTAGCCAGACACTGGATGTGGTAAATAAATACGTCTACTTGTGGCAGGTAATGACTGCAGATCCGTACATCGCCAGTGAAATAAGTAGAAAAATAGAAGAAGCCGGAGCCTAATTGGCAGGTACTCTCAGATCATGACCGACAGCTTACCAGTATCCCTCAAGTCCAAAATATGCCGCAGCTGTAACTTGTTAGTACTTACCTATAGGACAGAGACGTGGAGGCTAACGGAAAGGATTGAAAATAAATTGAGAAGAACGCAGATAGCTATGGAAATAAAAATGGCACATGTAACGTTAACATAGGGAAGGAGAGAAAAGTGGAACAAGGAGGAAACGCGGGTTAACGGTATCCTAGTCGAGTCGACTCAACACGCACGGTCATCACGGTCATGCTCAATATTTGGCTACACCTAGCACCTCTCTCTCTCTCAAACACAGCTTGCTTAAAGCAGATCAGGTATATTTTTATCGTTTGTTTCAACACATCTACAAAAACCTGCTGTTTAATAACATTTCAGACAATTCCTCATCACAGTATAGCCTCCGAGCACATAGAAAACTAGTCCCTAGGACGCATACCAACTACGGGAAATACGAAATGATCTATCAAGCACCTACCGTTCAAAATAATTTTTCGCGTGATCTTGATTTTAGGGTTTCCCTCAAATATTTTAATACAATAACCAAGCGCTACATAATGCAAAATGGCATGTTAAATCTTTAAACTTTTGTGCACTGAAGTTATCACACAATCTTAGCTTACCTAATAAATACAGCCCCTTTTTTGTCTGAACCATATTATTAGCGTTGAAAAGTCTTGTGTATTTCCCCTATTTATTTTCTGTGCGCAAGTGAAGTCTGGTTTTATAATATTTTTGTTGCTCCGCTGTCACCATGTTTCATGCAATGTGCGAGCCTCCTTCTTTTTGCTTTGCTCTATAATACGTTGAATATTTGTTTTATTTGTGATATATTCAATTTTTTCTCCCGCTGAACTGTACTGCAAACTGTACAAGGAAGCTGAGGCCTCGTCAGGCGCTACAGGCCTTTTGCCTCAGCTTCCTCTTTTGCGTAAGTTTTTGAACCTTGAGTTTTGAAATGGGCATGTGTGGAGCATGTAATGCGAACGGGGAGGGAAGGCAAACGAGGGGGGGGGACAGCAGAAAGCTGGGTTCTGATATGATAACGAAGTTTGCGGGAAAGGCAGCCGTAGCTAGCACATGACATGTATAATTGGCGAGATATGGGTCAGGTCTTTGTCCGCAACTGGTCGTAGTCAGGTTGATGATGATGACCTTATTCTAAGGTATCTTCTATTTTATTTTCTACTTCCTCAGGATATGCCATGCAAGCAATGGCTTAACAGCTCCAGTAGAGATTAGATAAGAGGAGGTCTCTGTACAGTCACTGACTACGGGACCTTCTTACGTATAAATATGTGCATGTTATATTTTTCTATACCAATAAGCTGATTTTGATTCTGACAGCAATGGCTTATGACTTCAATTTTTCGCATCCTTCATAAACATCTCCTCATAGAATAAGACGAAGCGAGCGTTCCTCCAAGCTTCCGGTAGCCTGGAGGTAGTGCGGTGTTGCGTGTACAAACTCGAAATTTTTCCTCGATCTCCGAAAGTAATCATTCATTCATTCATCCATTCATTCATTAGGGCATCTCCAGCGTCGACAGCTTATTATTGACGTTGGTGAGTATGTGGATAGGAGCTTCACTGGCTGGCAGAAGCGTTATTGCCCGCGAATGCCACTTGTTCAGGGTGCACCTACGCCTGAATTTCTACACCACTTCCTCCAGGTATTTGGTACAACTCTCACTTCGACGCAAAGAAGACCTGAAATTGCAGTGGCAATTCTCTATGCTCATCGAATATATACTCCGCATCCGGGACTTGCCACTGACAAACCTCTGCTGTTCTTTGGTTCCTTCAGTGCTGAAGCCCAACAGAAGTGGCGGGATAAAATCCTGGCGGTGGTGCAGTGATTTCACTAGAGAGAAACGGCAAAGGCCCCTGTGCAAGGCACGATGTGTGTGCGTGTTTAGGAAACCCAGATGGTCGAAATTCATTCGGAGCTCACCACTATACGACCAGCGGCCGCAGTGCAGAGCCATACCATTCAATCTCTTGCTACTCTCCCCCTCCCACGGTTACCTCCTCATATACCCGCGCCCTTGCGTTTCCCACATGAAAGCCCGTTATATGCTCACAGATTCGATGACTGCATAACCAAATTTCCCGCGCGGGCGAGTTCATGTCCCCGTTATTTGCATACACACCTCGACTGGTGTCAACCCGCCAAGCCACGTGGAGCTGCTCTGGTAGCCTTCGCACTCGGGGAACCCCGATAACGAGGCCACCGATAGTTTAGCTCGAGGTCGGACACACTGAGCACAGGTGGCCGCTACGTTGGAGTTGCTCCGTGGAAGCATGGGCACGTTCAGTCAGCTCACTCAGGATTACCGAGCTGAGAAAGAGCTCCACCCCAACCCATCCCCCCCCCCCCCCTTAAGAACTGCCGCCAAACCCTAAGGCGCAGCTTCAAGACGCGAACCCTCCCATACCCTAATATTAGGTCCCGCTACAATTAAACCCGCACCGACCATTCTTGCATATTCTGCAATCACCCCACCGCCACATTTGCCCACATTCTATTGCAATGCCCGCCGGCGGATCCTCCCCGCGGGGCCTGGAGTACCTCACCAACTGGAGTACCTCACCAACTCGAAGACCCTTCTACGCTCTGAGGACCCGATCCGGAATAAGATCACCACAGACCGGGCTTCCGAGGTCATGGTCCGTAGGAACATGAACGTTTGAGTGTAGTGGGGCAAGCGCGGGGACCCAGGGGCGTAAATGTGCCAAAGTCGTCTGTGTCAATGAACATATTTACGACCACCTCCCCATTTTTCTCCAACCTTCTCTCACTTCCTTCATAACCTTTTCTCTCAAGACGCAGTTTAAGTGCACACAGTTAGGACGACTATTATTGAGCCTTTGCTTTTGTTGTTTTGCCTGCAATTCAAATCAGCGCATCCGCACCCAGGTACACTGCGATCTCATAATCAGAGAGGGCGCCCTCGTCTACGCATTTGTCCTTAATTTACGACTTCGCCACTCCTCGGTTGTATTCCCTACGTCAAGCAAAAAAATGCGGGCATTTTGCTGCTATTACACGGGCGCGAATAGAGACGCCTCGACAAAGTTCCCGCGAAAAATATCCGCGTGACGCGTCAAGTGCCGCCGCGGAAGAACATTCCTGTAAGCGCCTTGTTTATAAATAAATATGCCTATAGCACAACGAAGGAGGGTTGTCCTTAAAAGTGCAACATTTCCTCAAATACGCGCGTTGTAAGTAACAATACAAGCACAATTTTCTCGTTCGAACCACGCATCTACAAGAAATGGTCCCATAGTATTATAACAAAAAATAACAACCACACAGGAAGGTAGCTCATGAGTTCTGCAGTTTCCTCGGCTAATGCTTCATTCAAGTCAAATGCAATTTAAAAAAAAAATCTGAAACAAATACATACTCCCGTTGTAAGCGTATTGCTCTCTTTAGCGCACCTGCGCATTTCGTTTTTCTTTTCATTTTCCGCATTCACAGTAATGCCGCTACCAATGCCTCAGACGAGGACGCTCTTCCGCCGTCTGCCTGGCGAGCGCAACACGACGCGCTTGCAGCCCATTAAGGCCGACCATGACACCACAACGTGCGACTACCGCAAAGCAAAGGAAGAAAACTAATGGCACAGAAACCCAGGCAGATAGGTGGCAAATTGCAGTTGTGTTTCCTGGACTTGCTGGCCTGTTTCCAGCCGCGTACGTACCCGTATCGCGTGAGCACAAAAACCGAATACGAACTCATCTCATTCCCATTAGCGACATAAGGCTGTTCTTGCCCCTGTTATTTCAATTGCCATGCTGATCAAATAAGACAAAAAAGTGGATGCAGACACTGAGGTTTTGCGGTGCCCATAATGTCCGCGAGAACTCACTTTCTTCATTACGTCTACTTGGTGCGAGAAATTCGGGCTCAGGATGTGAAAAATACGCAGTGAAAATGACTAAATTCAGAAAGTTGTCTCTCACAGAAGCAATTTTGTGCTCTTTCATCTTCTCTCTTATGCCGCCCAGCTTAAGTAAAAAAATAAATAAATCTTGCTGCCCATATTGATCTATTAGAATAAGTCGATAATGCGCCATGCTACTTGCGGCCTGAGAGGGACCTTAACCGGATCTTTTAGAATAAGTCGATAATGCGCCATGCTACTTGCGGCCTGAGAGGGACCTTAACCGGGCCGACCTTTCTTCTCCTGTTATGGATATTTTCATGTTCATGTTCCGATGTACTGCTCATGTAAGGCGCTTCTTGTTAGATAGACTTACAATCTCTTATAAGCTTAAGTTATTACGAAGATAACCTAATTCATGCGGAACAACAGCATGGACGGTGATTCCATCGCCATTGTAACGTGTCGCAAATGTAATTGCCCGCGCCCACCTGCTGGTCAGCAATAATGTCATCCACGTGGGCCTTGGCTGGAGCACTCATTAATGCGCCGTCTGTTCCCGTAAAATGATCAGAGCCGTTAATTACATCGACGAAAGAGTGACTGCCCTGATAGCGAGAAGGCTAGATGTGGGGCGAAATAGGTCACCAGTAGAGTTACTTCACCTAATACTAGGACGATCAATTCAGGCAATTTGTTTTTGTAATCGTTTATCAATAGAGTCTACGTGCGACTTAAAATCATCTTTTTATTCCCTTCCTAAATGAACGGTGTGCTGTGCACGCGAGAGAAATTGTTGGTTGTGCCCAGTGAGCAGCAGCTTGCCCACTTATGGTAGTTTCTCTTCCGAAGGTCTCCTTTCGTTGTTTGTGGCGACTTCCAGCATGGTAACTGTATATCTCATCGCATATCATCACGAGCATGCGGAATGGCCGACAGCCTGCATACAGTTAGCGGGAGAATGCACTCTTAAACACTAAAGGAATGATAAGCGAGTAAGCTGTCGTCTATCGCACTCCTCTTTTGGGGCAGAATATGCTGCCCTAACCTTGGGTTAAACATCCGTCACTAAAAATACGGAATACTTAAGGTTGGCAACGGACAGAAGTCCGACTTCAAAACATGTGAACCTCTAGCAGTTACGAAGATTTTAACCATGGCTTCAACCTCCTCTATTTACGACTCTGAAGACTTCCGGTGGCGCATTTAACCGCCTCCTCCCCTTGCTAACTGCATGACGTTACCATGATTTGCAGTGGGAAGATGCCTCGTTTTCCCGGCGTAAGGATTTAGTATATTTAGTAATCGAAATTTACTCCAGAACATCGGCCGAATACCCTGCCCCTAAAAGGCTCGGCGCCGGAGGACAGCTAAATTCCTTTTTAATCCCATATAGGCTCAAAAGTGTTTAGAATTTACGGCAAGAAGTGGCTCATTGTACCTAAGATTCGTCAGTACGTAACCACGCGAAAGAAATTATCCCGACGCTTCGCCTTGCGGAAATGGCAATTTTGGCAGCAGCTGGGATGATGCGAAATGCGAATGCCAGTCTGAGTGTGTTGTAATTTTGGGTGTGGAACACGTGCTGCGCTTATGGCCCGACATTCGCGTCAGCGGCGGGGTCAAGTGATGATGACTGCTTGGTGTTAAGAGTATTGGAACGTTGATTTAGCAGGATGTAGTATGCCGTCATAGGGTGCGGCGGGACTCATGCGCAGACGGCGCCGACGAGAAGTGTCCAGACGCAAGACTCAAGTGTGTGTAGGTTTGCGTTGCACCAAGAAGCGTACGCATGACCAGGCGGATGAATTTGAAATGGAGCTAAAATACGCGCGTCCGCATCTAAATGTAACGTTAGTACTGTTAGCCAGTCTAGATGGAAATTCTCACAACTGTTCTTGTATAATATGAATATATGAGCAAGAAGTGGGTCGCACGTACATATGTAACGCAAATATAACGCATATACCAGAAGGTGCAACACCGTATAATGACCCCATAGGGCTTCAAAGTGTGAAGCTGGGCTCGACGGTGGATAGACCCGCGCGCGTCTGTTCTCTGGGAAAAGAAATTCGCGCCCCACACCCTAACTGCATTCCACTGCATCTGAAGCCCAAATTACGTAATGAAAGAAGGGGAGTGGAATAGAGAGAAAGTGGCGAAGAGAGCAACTTGCTGTTAGACTTTGCATCAAGGCCAGGATTCTTGGACATCAATTGTTAGGAAGCTGGGAAACATTGTAAGATACTTTTATGGAAATATTGAACGCATTGGTACAATCAACGGTAGCGTGGCAAAATCTGTCTTTCAAAGTTTGTCCTTTGTACACATAGAGTAGAGAGAGTCGCAGAAAACAAATGGGGAGCGTTTTTGGGGTTAGCAAAAACCGAGGGGAGATCACCGCACATATTTATAGTTGTAGTGTAATTTTGTGATCTGCATGAAAAACATGGATTCATAAGGAAACGCGCCTGTCCAGAATTTCTGGGCCTGTTCCTGTGTAGATAAGCTCGGCAGAGCCCTCTGGGGAGCAAGCAGCTGAAGGAGACTGCTGAAGGAAACGCGGCACTTGATGATGCACGTACAACGTGATATTAGACACCTTTAGTTGGACGTACGCAGTGAGGTTGCGTACGCAACAACACTGCGGGTGACAAATGACCATGCGCAGAACGCAACGTATCTAGCCGCGCGTTGCGGACGTCCGCCCGCTATAAAGCATAGCGTAGCGTACGCAACGTGAGACGCTACGTGCTGCGTTGACAAGATGGCGGCGCCCAGCTCGCCCGCTTCGGAATAAATAAATGTAGCCGCTGGGTTCTCTTACGCAATAGCTCGCTCAAATGGTAGCGGTTCGCTTTTATTTCACCTACTCTTGCCCACACGTGCCGATATAAGCTATAACTAGCCCCTGTTTTTCAGATAATTTGGCCATTTTCAAGCTCCTAGGCCTAACTAAATGCGGTGTGTTTTCCTCGTAGCAACGACCCCTGGCGAAGCAGTTTTCTAGCTTTTAGTCAGTTCTTACAATTTCTTCGGTTTACATATTTTTTCTTCTTGGAACAAAAAAAAAGGCTTGCAATGCACTA
The DNA here is from genome assembly GCF_052857255.1 of Amblyomma americanum. Taxonomy (NCBI): domain Eukaryota; kingdom Metazoa; phylum Arthropoda; class Arachnida; order Ixodida; family Ixodidae; genus Amblyomma; species Amblyomma americanum. Next base: position 56,598,780 of record NC_135504.1, read on the forward strand.
ACTTTAGTTATCAGTAATCACGGAGGAAAATTTCTTCAACCGAGTGTTTATGTGCTTTGACGTCTTGTGACTAAATGGCGCTACTGTTTACGCGTGCGTCAAAGGACGCTACGGCAAGGCCAACTAAAAGTGTCGTGTTTACACTATTCACAGCGTACGCAACGCAGTAAGAGATGCGTACGCCCCGCTAGAGCAGTGAAGTGGCGATGAACGGTGAGCACCTCAGCACGCACAAAGCAGCGACTCAATTCTGCTGATAGTTTGCGCTCTATCTGTAATTTTCTGCTTTTTTCCTGTGTACGTCTGTCGTGTGCGTAACGCCATCCGAAGAAAGCTATGCACCAACTCACCCAGCAAGAAGATCTACAATACTTCACTTTCTGCTCAAACACTTTGGTTGTAGCTCCAGAATACTTTGAAAAAATGGGCGCGCAGAAATGGCCAATGCTTGGTCAGCTACGAATATTATTCGTAGCTCGTTACCAAAAAAATACAATAAAAATGAGTACTACTTGCAATTGCGCTCCTAAATGGTTTCGGTCATTATTCAATGCTTTCGTTATCTCTGACAAGGCAGCGGTGTACTGCAGCTGGTAGACATAAAACACTGCCTAAATTTTATATTCACTGCCATGTAGCTGATTTATTGGCGTCTCCTTTACTTTCGAACTTGATTGAAAGAACAAAGTCTTAGCAAATGACAGCCACAATGCGCCTTAAAAATCATGTCATATTTGTGTGAAATGAACGAACACAAACATAATCTCAGAGATTACACTGTGAATAAAGTATCTCATAAGACCATCCATCCAACCGGCATGTTCTTATTCGCTGTATTTCTTCTAAGGTAATGCTTTTTTTAGAGCTACGTTTAAAAGCTCACTGTGATTTCGTCTTTAATGAATACCTTTTCCGGAATGAGATATAATTAAGGAGAAATAAACTTCTTGTTTAGACTTTCAGGCAGAGCATGCATCGCAAAGTTACTATGCGGTATTCCGACCCTGTGATTGGTTGGCACGGAGGAGTGCGCGCACATTTGTATCTCGCTTTACACGACCGCTTTTAACCTTCGATATATTACCTACCACTTTTAACATCGGTGACAGAGACGTGAGCAATTGCTGCATCTGTGTGTTCTGTTAGGCGCCGACCAAAAAACAGCAACACTTGCACACAGATGCGAATTTCAATCGAACTGACGTTTTTTTTCTCTTTTTCTGCTCAGGCTAATAAGGGCTGTGCCATGGGCGAGATAGTACGACGCCAGCTATCGTGAAAATAGTTGTGCTCCTGTCGCGGCTGAATCATACAAAGTTTTATTGAAAATCCCTGCCACATTTGTCAACTCTATTCCAAGTGAATATTGGATCGAGTGGAATGAAAAAGTCAGCGATAAATTTTCAAATAAAGCTGCTTCTCTCAAGTAGACGCTCCTTTTCCTGTTTTATTTTCTCTGTTATTACCGAGAAAGGAAATACTCCGCTGCAGGGCCTGGCATGATGTCGTACAAGCCAGCTCGCAGATGCCTAAAAATCAGCGGCATCTCTTGGCTTTGAAAACAACTACGTGCACTCAGCACAGCGCAGCTGAAGAGCCTTATATTTGGTTCAACGTTTTGTCACCCGTGCATCCATACTCATGGACGTCGTCCACCTAGTTGGTTCAGCGCACCGTTTTTGCCAAAAGTAACAAGGCAACGGAATATGTTTCACAGCCCTGTACCGGACAACTACAACTAACGGCGCTCCTTAAGCTCTAGATACATGTAAGAACAACCGTTGTCGTCACCTCTGGAAGCAAATTACCTCTTTAGCGGAGATTCAGTACTCTAGTACATGACTGTGACTCAAACCTTGTTACCTGGTTACTTGTGTCAAAAACGGTACCTGAAAGAAACGGTGCACGGCTGGAAGGATGAAAGAAAAAAACTGAACACAACCTCATGCGGACAACCCTACTCTTATGTCGCCAAGCACCCTGATAACTACGAATAAAGCAAAGAAGAAATGACTAAACAAAACCCAACCACTCTTGACACAACTTTTCTTTTTATCGTGCCTGTTACTGGGCCTGCACAAACTCTGCAGCGTTTTTTTTTCTTGAAAAAGAGATCAAGATCGCGGATTTGTCTGAAAATTCAAAAATCTTAAAGAATACAAACAATTCCAGATGAAAAAAGAGCGGGGGGGGGGGGGGGGATTCGGTTGAGCGATCATTCCTTCATTGTGGCTGAGAACAAACCCCAGCGCCTTGCCGAAGAATCGGCCGAAAGTGGTACAAGAGACTTCCCCTATCGATGCGACATCATATAACCTAAGAATCGGTGAAGTTTGCCGTGTGTGTTGTCAGGCCCACGGGGTGTGCATGCTGCATGGTCTTTTTTTTTCCCCTTTCTTTCTGGCAGAAGCAGATGGGTTACCGCCTTAACAGAAGACCCTCAAGGTTGGTTGGTTTATTGGGTTTAACGCCCCAAAGCGACTCAGGCTATGAGGGACGCCCTAGTTAAAGGCTCCGTAAATTTCGAGCTTCTGGGGTTGTTTAACGTGCACTGACATCGCACAGTATACAAAGGCCTCTAGAATGGCGCCTCCACCGAAATTCGACCGCCGTGGCCGCAATCGAACCCGCGTCTCTCGTGTCAGCAGCCGAGCGCCATAACCACTGTGCCACCGCGGCGGCTGACCCCGACAGGGGAAGCTGGCGTCTCAGGACGGCCAAATAGACGATTCGTCGAAAACGGGGAAGGCTCAGGTTGAGGTGGTTGTGGTGGTGTAAACATACAGACGGAATTAGAATACAGAGTCCTGTCGGCAACCACTCCACCTGAGTCACAGATTTAAGAGACTGCGTCCCTACCAATGACCATGAACGTTCCCATGGATGACACCTCATGAATAATGTACCCTGAGGGCTCCCAAACTAAGCGACCTTTAGTGCCACGATCACTACTGCCGTAGCTGAGGTTCTCTTTGTTAGTTTAGACTAATGCAGTTACAAGCTACTCTGGTCTGCGTCCGGTTCTGTCAAAATTTTCCTGTGACGCTGCCCAATGAGGCTCTTAGTCCTTGGTCTCATGTACTTCATGCCTGTTAGCCATTTTGTGTACGCGGGTTCCAACGCTTGCTTCTGAGGCGACGAGTTCTTCCTCGGTATTAGCGCGAGCTGTGGTGAAGAGATTTATTGTTTATGCTTAGTGTGTTCGTTGTTTGCACGTGAAAATAGGAAAAAAGCCTTTATTCATAGCTTAATTTATGATAGCCTTTGAATTCGCTATCTTAAGCAGGAATGTCTTATCGAATGTGCTTGATCCCAAATGGCAGCCGTGCAGACTAGCCAGTTTGGCTGCGGGGTGATACAGGAGCCTTTTTGCAAGGGCCGAGGGAGTGTCTCAAAGGAAAAAGAAATGACAGGAACTCGTAAAGTGGCAACGCGAAATAGGGTGCAGCCTACTGGTTGGAAAAAAGTACTTTCGTTTCTGCTGCCAACCATTGGGCATGTTCCAAACGGCATCAGATATAACTCAGCTATTGTTTGTTCTGGGATGCGCTCATCTTTAGGGAGGGGAGATCGCGATTAAAAAAAGTGATTTTGTCGGGCTCAGAGGCTTATTTCTTCAGGATTTTCTGTGAGACAGACATACTTCGGAATAGAAAACCGCGCAATAAACGGGAGGAGAAAAGAACACACAGGCGTTCTTTTCCCCTCCGTCGTCCCGTGTGTTGCTCTGTGTTTTGTTTTCTCGAGTACCAGCCTGCCTGGAAATACAAGAAAGGCCTGTCGCACCGCGAAGGAGGCTTTGCCCTTTGCCACCGGCATTTCCCTAGAGTGGTGGCCCTATTTTTTCTTCAATCTCCGAGCTAATTAGGAGACAAAGACAAAAGACCTCCTCCAGGACTTGTATAGTATTGTTCGTTTTTTTAGGAAGAAGATCAACTTAGAGCCTCTAAATAATCCAGGAACTTAGCCTCTAGTTGCTGCACTTGACGAAGAAATCAAAATTGGTAAGGAGACCGTCCATCGCTTTAAGGCAACCACGGTGTGAGTAACGAATAATTTACCTAAGTGGTTCAGCGGTGGTGCTACCTCGTTTTCTCGTCTTAGCCTAATTCAGAGGTAAATCAATTTTTCTGGTCTCAAAATTTTGACCCCACATTGATTACTGTCCCATTTGTTTGCATGGGGCTCCGTTAAAAAAATAGAAACAATAAATTCGGTGGAATTACTTGGCGGGGTAGTAGTATTTACTACCGGGTTCTCTCTCTGGGGTAGTGGCATAAGCGACGAGGCTTCGAAAGATACGAGAGAAATCCCTATGATCAGTTCTGTATTTAGAAAACGCCGTGGCTAAACGCACAGTCTTTGCCAAAAGTAACCGAGCAACCGCGCCGGCAACCGGAGCGGGCTCCCAGCCGAGCGCTGCAGTCACCACCACGTAGAAGTAGAATGGTAGCCCTGTTTGCATAGAAGGCCATACGTTGAAAATATGACGGCTTATGGTGCGGAGTCGGCGCCGTCTTCGAAAGGTGAGGGGAACTAAACAATGACTTCATAAATAAATAAAAACAAAAAATCCTGTGGTGCTATAACCACGTGTTTCTTGGCGGTATAAATAAATCTTCAAACTCCTCGAGGCTATTTGCGACACACGAGATAAGATCGAAAAAAGAAGACACGATGAGTGCTGGCTACAAATGCCTTTTTTTTTGCTGGTTGGATCACGTTGCATATATTTCCTTTGACCTCGCCTCGTGTGTCACGCTGAATTGCAAGGTGTTACATTATCAACAGGGCCAGCTATTTGTCTTAATGCCTGAGGGGATGTAACTTTTTAGGTGGAATTATATCTTCTTGTTTGGGGGCTGTTTTTCTGCAGCCAAGTTTCCGAGCAATGCGTTGTAAAAGAAATGTGTCGATGGAGCTTATGCTCACATAAAGAGAAAACAATGAACATTTTTTTTATTAAAGTCTGCTTATTAGTTGAAAACAACAACACAAAGTCAGACTATGAATAGGGACACAATAAGTGGCTGAACTAACTCACGAGAGAAGTTGCGTGTGCAGCGAATAATCTAGTTGCCTGCAGTGCATAAATCGCGTCAGAGTGTTGTAAATAGCGCTGCACTTTCGCAGTGAAATTACGGCTCCCTTTGAAAACGTTTTGTCATGAACTAGAAGACGACGAAGTGCGCAGTGACGTGGGCGGGAAAGCTCGTGCCATGCCGTCCGCCATTAAATCCTTGCTCTTCGTCAACGCCTGGTCCGGGCTTTGGTTACGTTAGACGTCGCCAAAGCTTACGACAGTGTAGAACACTCCATCCTAATACATAGGCTACATTCTCTTCAATTTCCAGATTATATAGTTGCATAGATATCTGCATTTCTTTATAACAGGGAATTCTTTTGCGTCCATAATGGTGTTCTCAGAGAGGTACAGACAAACGCGAGGTGCACCGCAAGGAGCTGTTCTTTCTCCTGTGCTCTTTAATATTCTGTTGAGCTCAATTCCTCTCCACCGCCATGTACGCACTTACGTCTATGTGGACGACAATGCGTTTTTTGGTGCTGCGCCGGATATACATTCCCTTTATCGTCAGTTGCAGTCATATTTGAATACACTTGAGCACTGGTTGAGCGCATTACACCTGAAGTCAAATGTTGGCAAGTGCGCCACCCTTGTTATCCCTCTCTACACTCCTGTAGTATAGTTTAACTCGCCAGTTAAAAATAATATCGCAGGTTCGATCCCTAAAATACCTAGGGGTCATTTATGACAACAAACTCACCTGGCGACCTCACATTGACCATGTCGCGGCGAAAGGGGCTCGTGCCGTGGGCATGCTACGGAGATTATGTCATCACCGGTACGGCATGCGCAGAGATGCGCTATTAATGATCTACATAATGTATGTCAGGCCAATTTTAGAACTTGGATCAGTGTTGTTTTCAGGCTCGGCTACAAATAAACTTCGTCCTCTCGTCCTTTTAGAGAGGGAAGCACTTCGCATGTGCCTCGGCCTTCCGAAATTTGTGGCTACCAATGTGCTGTACCTTGAAGCCCGCATTCCGCCTCTCTTATCACGACTTCAATTTTTAAGTGTGCAAACTTACCTCAGGATCTATGAATCCCATTTCCACCGTTCCCAAAGCATTTTCTATTGTCAGCCGACCTCCTTTTTTGGTGTCCCCTGGTCTCGTTTCAATTCCCCTCAGGTAGTGTTTGTGCAAAGATTATTTCAGCCTTTACATGTGAACTTTTATAATATCCTTCCTGCGCTTCGCAATGGGCCCGCTATTCACATTGTTTTGGACGACATATTGCGAAAAATTGCAAAACTTTTGCCAACGAGTATTCTAAATGGTCTACTAGAAGATCATCTGAGGACCCTACCTACAGATATAGCAATAGCCACTGATGCATCGGAATGCAATGAGAAAGCAGGTGTGGGAATATTTTGCTCGCATTTAGACTGGTCCTTTTCACTGCGCCTTCAAGATTTCACCGCTATTTTTCAAGCAGAGTTTCTAGCAGTTGTACTTGCAAGCTAGACCCCTCTATTACAGCAGTTGCAGTAATTACTGATTCTTTATCTTTGTGTTCGTCCCTCGCTGCACATGTTGACGGTCCCATTTTAACAACTTTCTTATCCCTACTTCCTCCACATTTGAGCCTTGTTCATTTAGTATGGGTTCCCGGTCACAGCAGCGTGGCAGTAAATGAGAATTCTGACATTCTCGCAAAGGCTTCCCTCAGCGGCCCCGTGCTGCCAATCATCCCGGCTACAGCCTATATTACAGCATCTAGATTTCGGCGACGTGCGTTTTTAAGCACGCAAGACACAACACTTTTAACATCGGCGGATTATGAGCACCTTAAATATTATTGGAACAGGAAAATTTGTTGCTCTCGGCAGCTTGAAGTATCACTGACGAGGCTGCGCTGCCGCATCCCCCCTCTAAATTTCTATTTACACAGGTCGGGTTTGGCGCTCTCTCCCCTTTGTGCATTTTGCCGTGAGCCTGAATCTACAGAACATTTTTGGCTGTATTGTCGCCGATTCAACTCTCGGAGAAAAAGGTTGCTGGAGGAGCCCTTGCAGCATCTTGGCCTTAGTTTGAGCAGCCCGCTCTTGCTATCATTTGGCGCCACCACATTTGGGTTCAGCCACAGATCTGTTTGTACCGCTGTTCTAAATTTCCTGATAGAATCTCACCGACTGCCTTGCTAAGTGTTCCAAAATTTTCTTTTCTATCAATTATTACATTTTGACCTAATCATTATTATTTAATTCCTCTCTTTATTATTCTTCTTACAATTATGAAATCAAAACTCTCATCCCTTTTCTGTTCATGAGGAAGAATTCACCGGAGTTGCGCTCCCACGTGCTTTTCCTTTTTATTAACTGCGTTCAGGTGAACAGCCACCCGATTCTTGGCCGATCCCTCAGTGTGGGTACGTGCCATCCTTTGATAGGCTAACAACAACAACAAATCAGGCCATAGGCATCTGTTATGTACTGTATTAATTGGCTTGCCGTCACGTAACATTTGTTGTGAGGTGCGAGGAATCACCGCCATCCTGCATAGTCCTGGAGCTTCGGCGTCCTGCAACTGCCGTAGTCTTCGACCGTGTGTTCCTGGTCCGCACCGCCCGACCTGCCCCAGCCTGCCTGACCACAACCAACCTCGCCGTTCGCCCCAGGCCCACCCCCCAACGCGACCAGAAAACACGACGAAATGATGATGCCACCGAGGCCAGACACTACGACCACAGCGATCCGGAACATACGAACGTGAGCACACAGCCCCATTCCCATGTCTGCTGCTCCGTCTATGGACCTCGCCCGTCGGCTCCAGGTGACCTGTGGCCCGAAAGCTTCGTGGGTCAGGAGTGCTTACCCGATCAATTTCTCATTCACCGTGATGACAAGCCCTTTATCTTCTATTTTCTACTCATCCATGCTGACACGCACATCGTCACGTCTTGTGTTCCATAGTCACTGCCGCTCTTCTAGTTCGCGCGATCGGGACGATCGTTTAGTGGCCCCGGGTCGCGTCACGGACTAGCATGGCCAGACGGCATGGCGCGAGCGGAAGCACTCGTGTCATGCCGTCCGCCATTACATCATGAAAGCTATCTGTGATGTAATGTATTCATCAGCTTGCTGTCATGTGACAGTAAGGAGGGCAGATATTTCACCAATACGATCAAAACGTACGCAGAACAGACAAAACGTACAATCAAGCGCTCACACATTGAGAAAGCAAGAAAAGGTACGGGAAAATAAGCAAATAGGGACAGCAACGTTGCAGACTCGGAAAAAGCTGAAGCAACCACATGCTAATGTAGACAACGAAGGAAGATTTCAATAAGACAAGCGACCTCCTCACAGACTGTTCGGTGCCTAACACAATAGACATAGCACCTGAGCAACCAAGGTTCTGTAAACGACAATGACATGTGACATACAGCAATCTCTTCTCGGATCTATGATAATAAAAGAACTAAATAGGCATTATCTCATCATTTCAACATCTACAGAACTCAAAGTGCGCGAAATCTTTTTCAGTTGCAATTTTCTGTGCTCAGTAACAGGTTTGTAGCGTAAACGTTCAGGCAGCATTCACTTGAGGGCTATAAATGATTTTGCCTCCATCTCTCCATCGTCAAAGCGTTCCCCATTATTTATAGGAATACTAAGCGCATGTAGTCTTCAAATCACTGCCAAGTGCACGTTTATCATAGCTTTTTCTTCACTGCCAACACAAATTTTTTTCATGCAACATTTAACTCAGTGCAGTCACCGCAAAGAACGATCATTAAGTCCCAATTAAAGGTCTGAACTGGGCTTCGTGCTGAACTATTAGAAACAGCGTGAGAGAAGACGTGTACGATGATAAGAAACACTTACAGAGAAGACGGGAGCAGTTATCACTGTCTCTTATAGTTCATTCCGTCTCACTCCAGGCGCCAGGAAATTAGCAGAATTCGCTATGGAACATGCGCGTTTTTACAAAGAGCAAAGTGGCCATTCGAAAGTCACATTTGGCACCTCTCACACAGATGTTATGAGACATTTTTCTGGCTAGCATAGGCACTCATTGGCCACGGCATAGGAGAGTAGCAAAGCGGCTGTAACACCCTACCTTTGTAATATGATGCCAGCGGACCAGTTCTCACTTGGGCACTTACCTGAGCAGCACCAGTTCTAGTCGCGCTGTGCACCTTGTCTCGAACCACAAAGTCTTTCCGAAGGCAGCAGAGTCAAAACCTCGCGAATGGAAGTGTGGCTGGTATGGCAAAAAACAAGAGAACACGTGTCCGACGGGAACGTAGCACGAGCACAAAAAGAAAAAAAAACGCTTGAAAATAACGCCGATTAAAGGCGAGCAGCTGCACGCAACGAAGTCAGGAGATGACAATAAATGCCGGCCAAGGCCGGCAGTAACCAGCAGCAGCTAGCGGCAAGCAAGCCACGGTAGAGTCGACATGGATTGCATAAGAGCGGCTGCCCGCTGATGTTAGAGGACGCGAACACAAGTATTGAAAAAAAAGCGCTGTACTTTCCAACCAACGTAAAAACTAAGACAATTTCAAAGCCATTAACTTTAGTAGTGTCTTAAATATTAAAAAGACCACAAATATACAACCAATTTTTTTTCTCTTATTTGTGTCGTCCTCGCCGACAATTTTGGCCCTTAAGTTATACATGTATACTCGCCAACTAATGCCACTGGCACTTGGTTCTAGACCGCTGTTGAGCCCCGCCTTCGCTGCTTCGTCGTTTGTCTTCGTCAGTTGCCCTTCGTCAGTTCTTCGTCAGTTGTTCTTCGTCAGTTGGTCTTCGGCGCTGACTGCTGCTCCCCGGTTGCAAGTGAAAACTGGCTGACATAGTCCAGCGTCCTCGCTCAGAATGACAGCCCCCTCAAAGCCGCGAAATCGCTCGGCGCATATGCTACGCCTTACTTCTTATCATCCATAGAAGAACAACGAGTGCGTAGGCTTACGTCAGCTAGTTTAAACTCGCAGCCTCTCGGTGCGGGGCCCACTCCCACATACGTCGCTGCTGACATGCCGTGTTATTTCTGGCAAGGGCTGTACAGCCGTCCTGATTTTTATTAATATAATAATAATAATAATAATAATAATAATAATAATATTAATAATAATAATAATATTAATTGGTTTTGGGGGGAAAGGAAATGGCGCAGTATATGTCACATATATCGTTGGACACCTGAACCGCGCCGTAAGGGAAGGGATAAAGGAGGGAATCAAAGATGAAAGGAATATAGCGGAAGCGTCGACCAAACTGCTGGCCAGCGCCTTATAACGGTGATTAGCGTGCAACACGGCGAGAAATCACGCACGCGCACTATGGGAGAGCGTCGTCTGCTACGCTGTTCCGATCACGAGGACACACGCCCTGCCACAATATCTGTTCGCCAAAAAAAAAAAAAAAACTGGCGGCCAGCAGAGCGCAAGTGAGTGACTCAGATGTGACACTGACATGTGCGTGAAAGCCTTTAATGGTTCATACTCGCGGTGTCCGTCCATCCGGGACACTCTTCAACTCGATGAGAAAAAAAAAAAAACTCTAGACGTTGAGAATCGAACCACCGTCCTTCTTCTCCGCAGCCGAGCGCGCTAATGATACGCTACTTCCTGCCTGCGCGCAAGATGTTCCCTTTGCCTAGGACTCTGGAGAGTGTTTGCAAAAAGGCGTCGAATCAGATCGATGCCTCCTAAATGCGCTCCAGTGTCTCCAACATTTAGGATTCTCAACCAATTGTGCACTTAATTTTAACATCTTAACCACACATCAATGACACAAGCAGCAACATCGCGCTAAAGGCTTTCGTCTCACCGTACTTTAAGTCAACAAAGTGCCCTTGAATTTTTTTTTTTCTCCCTATTACAGGAGGCTGCGCTGACTAACCTGAGTTAAGATCAGAAAAAATAAAAGACAGGAAATACTGCAGCCCGTGGAAGCCACTGCCTGGAATGCGAATGTTCTGATTTGAGCAAACTTCTGTGAGATGGGAACACAATAAAAGAGGAACCAACCAGCCCTTTAATCAGTCAGTCTGTGTCTAGACGGTATAAAAAAAAATTGGAGGCTTATCAAGGTTAAGCCCAGTGGATGCGAAGCCGCTTGGCTAGGCGTTCTTCGCGTTCTTCATCGGTTTCCGTAGCACGCTGCAGCCTTCGTTTTGCATTCCTATTATTAACGTCCTTAGCGTTTGGAGGCATCTTGACCGCATACACGCCCGGCGCAAAGACGCTGGCGCGGTTGCGGGCACAGAGACTGACGCGACGGCGGGCGCGCGCCGCTTCATCCCTGGCGTGACGTCACATATCACGTGATGCAGCGATGGTGGCGCCGCCGCCGCGTCGCGCGCGACGGCGCGAACCCAAGCGTGGAGGCCTCCGCCGGGCGACGTCCGACGGCGCGATATGAGGCCCCATCTGCAGCCGGTGTGACGTCATCACGTGACGTCACATCATGTGATCTCACTTCAGGGTCAATGGTGGCCACCGCCGGGAGGCGACCGACGGCGCGTTATGAGGCCCCATCTGCAGCCTGTGTGACGTCATCACGTGACGTCATGATGTCACGTGACCCCACTTCAGGGTCGATGGTGGCCACCGCCGGGCGTCGCGCGAAGGCCCGAAACCTACGTTAATATGCTTCGCATAAAAAGCAACGCAGCTTTCCAACGTCCCACTGTCGCATCTTAGTCATGCACATGTTATCTACTGTCCGCCGGTTCTTTGCGAACAGATATTGTGGCAGGGCGCGTGTCCTCGTGATCGGAACAGCGTAGCAGACGACGGTCTCCCTTCGTGTGTGTGCGTCAACTCTCGCCGTGTTGCAGCCTTATCGCCGTTATAAGGCGCTGGCCAGCAGTTCGGTCGACGCTGGAGCTATATTATTAAAATCAGGAAGGCTATACGTCGAACGGATCCGGCGCAGTTCTTACAGGGTACTTTGTGTAGACTCACGCAGCAGAATTATGTCATCGCTTGGCAACTATGATTAAAGGACAACAATTAGCTTTGTGTATGAAAAAAAATACCCAAGTGTGCTAAAAAAGATTGTCTGCAAAGATGGAGACATCTGCGATTACGAGTACTCGTATTGGTGTTATTAAACAGATTAAAGCATTATTGTGATGCGGCGTCAAACTTTTGAGCGTGCTGATAGCCGTTCCTCCTAATTTCTCAAATTTATTCGAGTTACTAACATTTGAGAAACTTGGCACGCAGGGCAATGCTTCGATGACTGTAATACTGTGTATCTGAACTAAATGAAAGTAACCAGGACCTAACAACTGTTCTGCTACATTGAATTTGAATTGAAATGAATTTTTTTATTGTTCTCTGCCGCACTACATCATATACGCAAACACTGCTTGGACCCATAGCCAGCGGATAGTAAGGGCTGCAATAGAAGAATGTACAAGAATTGCAGGCAGCCATTTGTTACAATGATAAACGTCAATATATAACAATTCACAGCAAACGCAAAAAAAATAGGTAATTATCCTTTTTCACACTCGCAAGTATACACATGTGCAGATTTGAAAGAAAACAGAGTCGGAACTTACCGATCAGGCAACAGCACGTTGAACTTATACATAGATTAGAATAATACCGAAGCGTGGCATGTAGTAGAGCATCCGCCTCGCATTCGGGAGGTGCTGGGCTCGATCCCCAGAACATAATAGCCATCATATTTTAATGCGATAAAGGTTTTAATGAAATATTGAAAAGGCACGCGTAAAAAGTAAAACCCAACAGCAGTCGTACACCATAACAAAAGTAACTTTCGGAATTACATGTCTTCTCACAAAAACGCCACACATATTAACTCTACAAAACGCGGGTCCAATTGAATATTCGAGAGAAATACCGTCTTTTCAGAAGGAAAAGCGTGAACAGTTCTCTTTCTGAATGTGTTTTAACTTTCAAAAACTTGACACTGCTTCTGTCGAGATCATGCAAACGTTGCAACAGTGAAAGGAACATGGCGCAAGAAAGATGACATGTTTGATAAGTTAGAAAGAGGTAGCGACAAGAAAAGCGACGTTTAACACGTTCGCATGTGCACAGGATGTGAAATATGCAATTCAAAAGAGGCACAGCCAAAATAATTTCCCAAAGCACACAGGAGGACGCCTGGTGGCCAGAGAGATGCGAAAAATTATGAAGGCCTTGGAAGAGCTTTAAAAGCAGATGAATACGACGTCAGACACGCGGAATAATCATTGCGGTCAGGCTGGCTAGGCAGTGGCGATAGATAAGAGAGCAGCCGTTGAGCAGCCGAGCTGACTGCCGGATACCAGAGGAGGCCGACTAGAGCCACCGCCGAACGGGTAACGGAGCAGCTGAGCAGTAAGCGGATGCAAGTCACATTTTTCACCATCAACAAGAACTTACTAGTACCGGATTGGATGGTGTTACGAACGCAGCTTGTGACAACCCTGGAGGATCACATCCGTAGCCATGTCGATATAAAAAAAGTTAACCGTAAAGCAAGCGGAGATCACTGGGATAGCACAGAACGTTACAAAAGGTAATATGTAGTTGAAGCAATTCTTGACAGATGAGACCGCTGCTGGAGAGTCTCAAAGAGAAATTGAATATGTCATGAAGATACGCTCGTGACCTTTCCAAGCTGATTGCCGCAACATTTCTCGCTGGACTGCTTTTTCACTTTGCGCTGCCTTATTGTTAGCGCGCGCCCCTCCAGCAGGCGCTGTGAATTGGTAGCGCCAGGTGCTGAATGCATTCCAGCCAGCAATATGGCGGCGAACACGTTAGAGAGTTCTATACTGTGTCAGCTGGCAATGCACATTGAGGAGTCAGGTGAACGCCACGTAGTAGTAATACCATGGGAACGAATGCGCTTGACGCGAAGCGAAAGTCAGGCCTGAAATGAATAGGCAAATCTACCCAATATGGAGACGATACAATTTACTCGAGATAAACTTCAAGGGCTCAATATGAGTCAGCATTGCATCTCGGACCTAATATGAGTAACGCACAAAAATTCCATTGTGGGCTGGCGCCGCTCAGAGGAAAGCAGCCTCTGCTATTGAAGGCATTCAGTTTTCACCAAACAACTATGCAGAGGCCATAACGATTTTGAAGGAAACATTTGAGAGCTAGGAGTAGCAAGTCCACATACTCATGAATGAACTTCTTCGCCCAGAGGAAGTCGGCGAGAAAAAAGATGGGGAAGAACTTAGCAAGCTCCTGCTGGAAGTCCAAGTTCACATTTTAACACTCGAATCACTGCAAATTACAGCCGACTGTTATGCGCCAATGCTTATGCTGTACTTCAGAGAGTTATTCGTCAACAGTTAGCAGTGGAGTCGAACATACCACAGGCAGATTAATACACCGAACAAAATTATTGCCAAGAAAACCGGCATCCATGAGGTGTTTCCGAAAGAGCACGTTAAGTGCCGCGCAGAAATGGAATGGCAACAAACATTGAGGACGGCTGTTAGAAGCTGATGTACCCAAATGAGGTATGCACAACGTCGAGTTCTTATTGTGCATCTCGTAGGGCGTGCGTTTCCTGCAAACAGTCGAGCCACGAAATTAAAACAAGAAAATGAGAAAAGTGTTCTTAGCGTCTGTGGATTGTTTATCAAATGCATGCGGCCCAATGACGTTGCGCTGCTTTTTTAAAGCCAAAACTCAGTGTAAACGCTGCAGAGGACGCCACGACCTTTTGATGGGCAGATCAAGGGCGCCAGATTAGAGGAAAACCACAGTTCCCGTGAAGTCTAAGAGTTTGATAAAAGGCCCTTGCACAACGCAAGCATAGAAGCGAACACATGTGGCACAGACTGCTCCTGCATGGGTGCAGGGAGCCCCACCAAGAAAAGGTGCTTGACTGCTATTTGACAGTGGCAGTCAAAGGTAATTTATTTCAATGCGTTTAGCAACGGAGGTTGGCCCAAAAACCTAAAAAAGGATATGTAAAAAATACTTAGCTATTAACTAGTTTGGAGGAGAAGAAGCGGTCCAGTTCATGGAAGCAGTGCAAGTTACTGGTGACGCAACTTCTCGCAGCCTGTAGAGATATTAGATTGCAGATCGAAATCTCCCCTTACCTAAGCTGAGTAGTAATATTAATTACTGATAATAATGACTAAATAAAAACTCATGTACTAAAACCTCAAACCCTTTCTTGCTAGCGATGTCGTGCCCTCTTGACATCAAAGAAGCTATTTCTTCGTTTATTAAGCAGTCCTTGAGAGCAGTAATGCATGTTGCTATGGCACATTTGTTGTTGACTTTCTCGGGCGATGCAGAAATCAGTCCTGGTACAGATATGTCTGTGGCAGGATCCCAGACTGAATTATCTATATCAGCACTCCTACAAATCGTATGGAGACATCAATCAGGCCAGACGAAGATTTTAGCTGATATGACAGATATACGTAAAATGCAGCTGATTACGGAAGAACAAATTGAAACCTTATCAGAGCGCATCACTTTCGAGAAAATTCAGGGGTCACTAACTAGTATTAGTACCGCTAAAAACAGCACTTCTCGCCCGTTGCCTGCAGATATAGCCTAAATTAGAACCATTGCTCATGATGCGGAAAGCAAACTCTGACGGAACAATCTGTTTTTCTTTCGTATTCCCGATAAGCAGGCTGAAACGTGGAAAGAATCGGAAGACGCTGTAGTTTCATTACGCGTTGACAAGCTAGGCATACAGATCGACCCGATCCACATCGACCATGCTCACAGACTAGGTACTTTTCACTCAAACAAAAGCCGGCCAATAGCCACACGTTTTGCAAGATTTAAGAAGCGCGAAGCAGTAATGGCGGCGTTTAGCAACTTGAAATCAACCGAGTTTTCAATTCGCGAGGATTTTTCACACTCTGTTACTACTGCTCGCAAGAAACTGTCCGAATTAGGTCGGCAACAAGATTCAGTATTTCAGATACGGCCTGGCAAGCTGATTATTGGTGGCTGTACATATTTTATGACGCCGAAGCTGATGCGGTAAAGAAATCAAAAAAGCAATTTCGACAAAGCGTGTCACTGTTCGCCGATCTTCGGTCCGCAATCGTTGTCTCCGGCCGACCGCTGTTTAAGGATCTGATGTAGTGCTTATCAATTACCGCAGCGTTAAAAATAAAATTGAAGAACTAACAGCACTGTTATCAACCCCTTAAATTCGGATATTGTCATTGGAACTGAGTCTTCGCTGGATGACGCTGTTACGAGTTCCGAAGTATTTCCTGCTGATTACGAAGCCTATCGTAAGGACAGAAATACACATGACATGGCGGAGGCGTCTTTCTACTCGCAAAGAAGCTTATTTCGAGTTTCATGCTCGACTTCAGTGGTTCCGATTGTGAAACTGTTTCGTGCAAGGTTGTGTTTCAGAATGGAGAACACCTAACAATTGGAGCATTTTACCGTCCACCTAGCGATACAACGGGTCATTCATTTACTTCTCTTTAAGGTATTTTTGATAAAGTGACAACAGATTACTTCTTGATCGGAGGAGATTTTAATATGCCCGATGTTCGCTGAGTTAACAAACTACCTGTATGTTCATCACAGGGCTCTTTATCTCTGGCTTTTAGCGACCTCATCACCAAACACGGTTTATTCCAGTTTGTTGACAATCCCACTCGACGATATGGCGGCTGTTGTAGTACCCTGGATCTTTTGTTTTCAAATACGAGTTGTTTGATAAAATCTGTTCCTATCTTTCCAGGCGTAAGCGATCAAAATACAGTAGTTGCGCGAGCTGATTGTCCGCGGCCGCATACTTCAGTGAAAGAACGACGTTAAATCCATTCCATCCAGTGCGTAAAATATGCTCAAAATGCACTGTAATTAGAACAATACTGTGAAGCATTTGTATTTACCAGCACTACGTCTAACATCAGTGATTTATGGTTGCTATTTAAACAGAAGCTCTTGCTTCTTTCTGAGCAGTATATCCCGTACAAGATTCTTACTCCAAGATTAAGTCATAATGAGCCATGGTTTACTAACAGTGTCCAATCTCTTATTAACAAGAGGACCCGCAAAGTTAAATAATATATGCGATATCCGGATCAACACCTATATAAATTGCTACAGGGCTTGGGTGATGAAATTACAGTTCAGATCAAAGCGTCCAAGAAAAACTACTTTTGCAAACTTTGCTGAAAGGTGAAGAAAAACCCTAAAGAACTTTGGAAGTGGGTTAAGTCAAACCATAACTATGACGTCGGCATTCCGATGATTACCATTAATAATACCGCAATAAATCACGGTACCGATAACGCAAAGTGCTTTAATGAATATTTCGAATCAGTTTTTGCTACAACCGCACCTAGCCGACTGCCGGTTTACTCAAGTTGTATTTGTGAACCTATGCCTGACATCTTCATTGACGAGATCGGAATATACAAATTGCTTTAAAAAATACAGCCGAATTCAACTTCAGGCCGTGATGGTATTCCAAAGTTTATTCTCAAATCATGCGCAACAATTATTTGCGAATATCTAGCCGTACTTTTATCGCGTTTCATGCTAATTGGGATTTACCAGCAGACTGGAAGATGGTAACGTTGTGCCTATTCTCAAGGTTGGACTTATGAACCAAGTAGTAAACTATAGGCCGATATCTTTAACTAGTGTTTGTTGCAATACTTCTGAACTTCTTATCTACTCAAATTTAATCAAACAACTTATTAAAAAAAATTTTTATGATGACTACCAGCATGGAGTTCGTTCTGGCCGGTCTTGTGTTACGCAGTTAATCAAATTTTCGCATGACATTTACGCTTCTTATGTTCCGGGCCAACGGACGGATTGCTTATTACATGATTTCCAAAAGGCGTTCGATACTGTCTCCAACATTCTTCTTCGGCGCAAATTATCATTTGTCGGCTTGCCGCACAATATACTTTGCTGGATACAAAATTATTTGGCAGGACGCAGTCAAAAGGTCTTGATTAATGGCTCCCAATCGACAGACGTTCCCGTGCTTTCAGGTGTGCCCCAGGGGTCAGTGCTCGGCCCACTACTGTTTCTGTTCTACATAAACGGCATTGGCTACCGTACAACCTCCAAAATTAGATTGTACGCTGATGATTGCGTCTTGTACCGAGAAATAAAACATGATTCCGACCGGATAGAACTTCGAAATGGCATCAACAGTATTTCACCCTGGGGTCGCTCTTGGCTTATGAATCTAAATGTGTCTAAATGAAAGCATGTTCTTTTTACCCAAAAGCATAAACCGATCAATAAACAATACTATTTAAACACTGAAATGATCTCTCAAGAAAGCCAGGCAAAATACCTAAGAGTAGCATTTAGCTCCGGTTTTATATGGAACCGCCATGTAGACACTTTAATTCTGAAGGCTGCCCGCTCTTTAAATTTTATCAAAGGAAACTTTAAATATGCTCCAAAAGATGTGAAAAAACTGCTTTCCATAAGAAATGCCCGTCCAATTGTAGAATATGCTTGCGTCATATGGGACTTGTACACGCAAGTTCTTAACAACTGATTGGAAAAAATTCGGAACCAAGCCGCCCGTTTTGTGTCCGACAACTATTCGCATCGTAGCAGTATCACTGGCATCAACAGTAGCTTAGAATGCCCTCTTCTGTCCTCACGTCGCGAATTTTTTCGACTCGTGTTTTTACAAGACATATTTCATTGCCGCACTGTACTGAACAAAGATGCCTATCTTTTACCACCTACGTATATTTCCCAGCGTCGAGATAACCCACATAGCATTAGAGAAATATCAGCGCGTACCTCAGTGTTTGCACTCACCGAAAAACAGCGCGCTTACACGGGACACGAGAAAGGAGACACGCAAACACACAGCGCGTGTCTCCTTTCTCGTGTCCCGTGTAAGCGCGCTGTTTTTCGGTGAGATCATGTACCAACTGGCCCGGCAACTGTCCTTAACTCAGTGCTTGCACATTCGTTTTTTCCACGCACAATCTGTTCATGGAATAATCTTCCCCGCGACATAGCTGTGGCTATACATCCGATTCAGATTATTCTTTTGCGCTAAAAGCTGTTCTCGTGTAACACTCGTTTCCGTGGTCTGTATATCGACTATATGTATGTATGTATGTATGTATGTATGTATGTATGTATGTATGTATGTATGTATGTATGTATGTATGTATGTATGTATGTATGTATGTATGTATGTATGTATGTATGTATGTATGTATGTATGTATGTATGTATGTATGTATGTATGTATGTATGTATGTATGTATGTATGTATGTATGCATGTATGTATGTATGTATGTATGTATGTATGTTTGTATGTATGTATGTATGTATGTATGTATGTATGCATGTATGTACGTATGTATGTATGTATGTATGTATGTATGTATGTATGTATGTATGTATGTATGTATGTATGTATGTATGTATGTATGTATGTATGTATGTATGTATGTATGTATGTATGTATGTATGTATGTATGTATGTATGTATGTATGTCGTGGCCTGTATGTCGACATGGTGGGGAGAACATTTGTTCCGTTTGCCATGTTTTAAATTTAGCAAGTCTTTAGTGGGCGCGGCCACATTACCTGCATTTTCATTCAATTCCTAGTGTTTACTTACGCTGATATTTTGTCGCATGCTCTTACTATGTCCTATCGGAGTGGTTGCATTATCCTCTATTATTGTTTTACTTGTTTATATATTTTTCTTCGGCGATAATGTATGAAGAATACAGTGGTACATCCTCCTACTGTAATGCCCCTGCGGGCGAATTTAGGTACATGTATAAATAAATAAATAAATAAATAGTGTGTACGCCGTCCACGAATTTGCTTGTCGGTTCCCAATTATATTGATATTTTTTTCGCCGGAAGGATAGCAAGCATTGCAGTCACGACTGTTGCTTTGGAAACCGCCCTAGTGTGAATCGCACAAGGTCCAGAGTATCATCAACGAGCGCTAATGAAGGACAAAGGCGAGGTGATGACACTTCTTGTGGCGACACCTGCCAGTACAATAAAGGAGGAACGGTAGTTCTCTATCTTAGGATTCAATAGAATCACGCCAACTGAAATTACCGTAGCTCAGAATAATCTCTAATACAATTCCAGAGAACGGTTACTTCACACAGTCGGTACGCTGTGAGTCTGCCACAGACAGAAACCATGAACATCAATACAGAAGAAGCGGCTCCACGATGGTTATAGCAGCTTACAAAACGAATGCAATAATATCAGGGCAGTATCTTAACTCAGGAATTCCAGAGCATTTTTCAGAGAGTAAAACTGAAGAGTCAGAAAGCGCTATTACGTGCCGCATCATGCCATCATCCGTGAATGCAGATCAACTATAAAAGTCCGAGTTGTACTCGATGCGTATTCCAGTTCAACTCACTGAGCAGCCCTGAATAATAATCTACATGTAGGACTACAACGAAGACAGACTTAAGCTAATCATCGATTTTCGAGAGAATACGGTAGCGTTACTTGGGGACGTCGAAAAAGAATTTTTTTCGAATTGAAATACACAACCGTCCACACAGCAATCAATTTATCATTATTTCCTTCTGCTGTGAGCCAGTGGAACTGTCCGATTTGGACAGTTATCTTTTTTTCACTAATAACTTTTATCAGGCAGCATTCACAAATTACCAAGCATCATCCCCTGCCCATGTGCTGTGCGATGTAAGTGCAAGTTAAAGATCCCCAGGGGGTCGAAATTATTCCGGAGCTCTGCACTACGGCACCTTTTTCTCCCTCCCTTTCCCCAATCTTTTCTTTATCCCATCCCACGGTGTGAAGTTTGTTTGTTTGAAAGTTTATTCGGCCATATTACAATATGCCCCCGGGGAGAGGCAAAAGGAGGCAGACAGAGCGTGCCTCCTGACGAGGCCTACACCCCGGCTTACACATCTGGACACTGGTGACTAGACGGCAAATCATGTTTACAAAAAAACAATCATTTTCATGAAAAGAACAACACACTTAAGGGTATCAAACCTGATCACGAGACAAGAGAGAAAGTCATTACTATAATGTTAAAAAAACAAAAACATGACATCGTTACGCCCGAACTGTCCAATCATAAATGCAACACAGATAATAACTAAAAAAACGAAAATAATTAGAAAATTTGATAACAGGCACTGGAGTATAAATATACAGACAACAACAAAAAAAAAGAATCAGTACCAACTAGACTCAAGTAATCGCAAAATTACAAAACAGGAAAGAGCAACTTCAATTTGTTCTTAAAGGCAATAGAGCTCGTAGCTTCTTGAGCCATTGTCACTAAAAATGGATGCGCAATACATAAGGCTGCAATTTGGTTAGTTACACTTTGTGTTCCATAATTCGTTCTGGATCTTGTAGCAGATAGGGAAACCACGCGCAATTCATATTTAATGTTTCTAGAAAAGTACATATTCTAGAAAGAAGTGAAATCCTCCTTAATTTTATAAAACATGTGAATCGCTAAGCTAAAGTTGTAACAGTCAAGGAAACTGCGTGCATGAAAAGTTTTGAAGAGGTTTGTTTCATCAGTTGGATTTATACATAAGGCACGTAAGGCTCTTTTCTGGAGGGAAAATAATTTATGTGAATCAGTTTTGTTGCAGGTACCCCATACTAGATTGCAATATACTAGATGAGAGTGCACCAAAGCAAAATATAATTGTTTTCTAACCTGCATTGGTAAAAGGTGTCTTAATCGGTAAATCACACATAACGATCTCGCCATTTTCCATCGGATGTTGTTCACGTGATCAATCCACCCTAGATCACTGCGGAAATACACACCAAGAAACCGAATGCTATGCACTTCTTCAATTCTTAGGTTATTAAAGTGAAGTGAGATGTGGTGATCTACTGGCTTATTTTTTGGGTGGAAAAGCATGAATTTCGTTTTGTTCACATTCAATTCAAGTTGATTAACAGAGAGCCAGATCATTAACTCTTTCAGCCAGACATTTTATTGCTGCTCAAGTGTTTGTAGGTTAGTGCCTGAAAAGAACACGTTTGTGTCATCGGCATACAACACAATATTAGTAGTTAAAGGAATATTAACAATGTCATTGATGTACACAATGAACAAAAGGGGACATAGAATAGAACCTTGGGGCACGCCAAAGTTTACTAAACCAAATTCAGATTTTATATCGTGTATTTTCGTGTTGCCTCCGTGAATTTAAATAACTCTCAAATAGTTTATTGGAAATTCCACGAATTCCGTATATCTCTAACTTTTTAAGTAATATTGAATGCTTAACCGAATCAAAAGCCTTACAAAAATCAAGAAATATTCCAACAGTGTAAAGTCTATTTTCAAAATTTTGAATTAAACAGTTTTTTATGTCTAATAGTGCTATTTGGGTTGATTTACCTTGCTGAAAGCCATACTGCTCTGCGCAAATTAAATTTTTAGCTTGGAGGAAGCTACAAACTCGCTTGAAAAGTATACGCTTAGCTACTTTTGAAAACGGTGGCAGCACTGAAATGGGGCGATAATTATTCGGGTCATTTTTCTTTCCCCCTTTGAAGACCACTGTAACACGCGCAACTTTGAGTTTTTCAGTAAAGACTCCTGTGAGCAGCATCCTATTACAGATATATGCGAGAGGGCCAGCGATATTTCTAACAACACATTTAATCGGAAAAACGGCTATTACGTCATCACCAGGTGAACAAGTGTTCCTAAGAGAATTTATGATGGATTCTACTTCATCTATTGAAGTGGGTGAGAGAAATATGGAAGCATTACTTCTGGAAAGCATGTATGACTCTACTGTTCTAGTTGCATAAGAATGAGCAGCCCCGTGATGAGCTCCAGCTACTATGAAATGATCGTTAAGTTTATTGGCAAGTGAAACTCCCGTGTAATTGACTCCATTAATCCGTATCAAGTGATCAAGGCTTCCGTATGGAAGCCGAAACGTCTTCGTTTTAAACAACAACCTTTTGGTCAGCGTTCCTTTTTCTTCATACATGAATCTTCTAACCGACCAGACGAGTTTTCGTCCGACTTTAGATTTCATTAGGCTATGTGTGACGCGGTAGTGAAGGATTCCGGATTAATTTAAACCTGGGGTCCTATACCGTGCACTACGATTGAACAGCACACAGGAAGTTTTGAATTTCGCCTACATCGAAATGCAGGATGTGGAAGCGCATTTGGCAGGTACTCTCAGAATATAATTGGCAGTTTACCAGTATCCCTCAAGAGAAAAGTGTATAGCGGCTGCCTCTTACCGCTACGCGCCTATAGCACAGAGACGTGTAGGCTAACAAAAAAATGATCAAATTAAGTGGAGGAAAACTAAGTGAGCTATGGAAAGGAAATTTATAGGCGGAAGTTAAGATACACGAAGAAATCAGAGTGGGTCAGGAATCAAACACGCGTTAATGGCATTTTAGTAGAAATCAAGAAGACGAAATGGGCTTGGGCAGTGCATGTAATGCAAACAGAACCGAATAGTCGTTAAGAGTGACCGACTGGATCCAAGAGAAACAAGCCTAGCAGGGTCGGCAGAAATTTAGGCGAGCGGACGAGAGAACGGAGTTTGCGCGGGTAATGTTGGCGCTGCGGGCAAAGAACAGGGTTCATTGGACAGCTACGGGAAAGGCATTTGCATTGAAGTGAGCGTAGTCTGGCTGATGATAGAATTAGGGCCGCTGCGATTGGGGTCGAACAAGCGAACTTGAGATCTGAAGCCGAACGCCCAAAACATTGAACCACCGCGGCGGATAAAAGGGTTTGGATTGACTCGCCAGGCAGAAAAATGTGAGGTGAGTTGTGATGCGAAACAACGGAAAGTTGGGTTGTTTGTATAAGTGCTTCAAATTTAAGGATTAAGTGCACCCCAGCTTTATAAGACAGATATGCCACCTCTCTCTTCAACTCCAAATTTTCCCGAACATAGTCAAAAATACAACAAGGAAAATGTTACAATTGACAAAAGAAACGTCAACCCACTGGATAAAAACAAAGTTGACTGTGACGCTGAAAAAGAGGCATACGCGCTCTGCGCAGACGTGTTAAGTGTGCCAGATAATATCTGTCAGCACTCAAGCATGCACCGAGTGAAGCTTGCTGGGAAAGTGATATGACATCTGATATCGAGCGCAGCAGGCCTTTAAAAAGTCGAACATGAAGCTGTTCAGCCTCCAGTAGCCGCCAGACATTTGTGCGGTCACCACTTCACCGATCCTGGCCGCTGCCTGCTGCTCTGCCGGACGAATAAGAGGTGGCAGTATTTAGTGAGGTTTGCGGCGGTGGAGACACCTCACAGCATGGCCGACGACAAAGAGCGCCGCAAGCTGTCCCCCGAGGAACAAGCCAGCAAAAGAGCAAGATGTGCTGACAAAGGAAGCACAGGCGACAACGAGCAACCGGGGCCTTCGCAGCAACCGGGGCCTTCGACGCAACCGGGGCCTTCGCAGCAACCGGGGCCTTCGCAGCAACCGGGGCCTTCGCAGCAACCGGGGCCTTCGACGCAACCCGAAGCGTCCGCCGCAAGCCAGGCCTCTGAGGAAGGCTCACATCCGCCCGAGTCTCAAACTGCTCCAGGCACTCCTGCTGGCAGGTCATGGCTACTACGATGCACCAACTGCGGCAAAGGGGGCCTTGCTGCATCATCTGGGAGTCCCGGCAGCCTGAGGTTCAAATCATCGGTTTTGTCCATGTGCTGCCGCTCAGCGCAAGAACTGTCGCCCGTGACCGAAAAGGCTCCCGAGCCTCAGCCGTCCACTTCGGGATTGTCCTCGACGGCAGCAAAGATAACGCGAAGAAGGTTCGCGATCCGCCTCGGGGCCGCGGAGGAGCCTCGATTGCTGTCGGCTCCAGCTGGATCGCCAAAGCCCCTTAAGTCGGCGCTAAGGCAGCGGCCGGCGGTGGAGCCCGAGATTATACCCGCACGCGAGGTGAAGTGGGCAGGCTTGAAGGAAGACGTCGAGGAGGAAAAGAAAGAGCCCAAAAAATCGCCTAAAGTGCGCCGGACCAAGGGGCGGCTGCGCAAGCATTACTTCTATGTCAAAAAGCAGAAAAGGAAGGCAAAGAAGAAAAAGAAAGCGTCTGCAGGGACAGACTCGCCACCGCCTCCTCAGATGCGGGACCGTGCGACTTGCACGACAGAGGTCCAGGTGGCCGTGGAGCTTCATGCTCAGCCGTCAGCCTTACCTGAGCTGCCCGATCCGCCGGAAGAAGATCCGGAATCGGAGGAAAAGGCTCCGGAAGACGAGGAATCTGATTCCAATGCGGAGTCCGCAACGGACGATGAACCTGAGCAGGAGCAACCACAAGCACAATTGGCCTAGAACCACAGGGCCCAGCAGCAACCTTGCCATGGTATATTCCACAACCAGTTCTGACTGCTGGGAGGATGTTGGCGCAGATATCGTTCCGCTGCTTTTCAAGGCCGTATGTTTTCTATCTGCTAAAAGAGGGACGTCCTTTTTTTTGTGCGCAGCGTCTGTCACCGCTGTGCACCTTGAACAGGGAAAATGCTTGAGCACCTTACTATCAGCTTTAACATTGTTCATTGGTCAAAATGTTTTCCAAGCACTGTCATCTTCTCGCGCAGTACCCATCTTGTTATCCATTCATTGCTGTTAGGAGAACCGATGTTCATGATTAGATTTTCGCAAAAACGACCACTCCATGGCTCTTACTCATTTCATACCCCGTCTTGGGTGTTTTATAGCCACCAGTGTAAGAATTTTATTGCTGTCTGTACCGGACATTTTAAATGTCTCCGTGCGAACCCATTGTGACCGGGGCGGTGCTCGCATCCCTGCTTTTTTAGCTTTCGTCCTGGAATAAACGCTGCTGGCTGCCAGATGTCTTTTTGCCGAGTATTTTGCGGTGTTTACAGTCGCTGCACGAATTACACACCCCATTCTTCACAGCCTGAACGGCAAATCTAAGAGGGCTAGATGCCCAGCCCACGAAAGCCTTAAATATGACCCACTACTGTAAGAAAATCCCACACATCACCTCCGGGTTTTACGAGCATGATGCTTTTAATATTCATTTCTCGTGAGGGTCTTCACCCACTAACCATAACGCAAGAACTTCCGGAAGTTGGAAAAATTCGCATTTTAGATCTAAAGATAGTATTTGCTGAAATCCCCGTTTGTTGGGCATATGAACCCCGCTCCACCAAGACACTACTAAATTCGGCGCATTCCAAACTGGTTAAGACAGCTGTTCTCAATTCATGTTTCAAGAACGCCCTCAAGAAATCATGTGTGCACCTACGAGACTAGTTTCGCTGAGCAATTGTCCAGACTATCGACAGCAGGCTACCCGATGCGCACACAGGCATCTGTCGCTAAGGGTTTGCTCAAACACGAAGAAAAACGTGAATAAGTCCGAGGGGAGAGAGAGACATCAAGTGAGCGGAATGACGGCAGTACTCCCCTACATGCATGCATTGTCCCGCAACCTTAAGAAGTTAGCGCAAGCTCGTCAAGATTAAACGAACGGCGCTATTCTGAACCACCTGGACGTCGATTTGCTCGCTGCAAACATGCTAGCACTTCCTAGGTTTCGTCGCGAGCAATGTTAGCACGCCTGCGCGTATACAACTTGATTACAACCTTACAGCTCCGACCTTAGGGCTGGGTGACCAGTGCGTTTGCACTGGGCGCCATACAAAAGGCGCCGCCCATGTGCAGTGTAGGAACTGTCCCCTACCGAACCCCCCATTGCTATCCCCACCACATCCGTGTCTTTAATCCTTCAAAGCGAACATTTGCGTTTCTGTTTGATGTGAGGGAAACGATACATAAGCATGAAGCAGCCCAAAATGGCCGTGCAGCTTACTGCAGCAGATGGCTGCAAAGGATGGGTAGACCTTCCCAGAAATGAGTTGGGGAAGCTACAGGACGCGGTATTAATTACTCTATTCGCCACGAGATCGACCTACAGATGGCGCCGCCGCCGCTCCGCTGGTGTGGGCAAGGAGCCGGCGGCCCTCAGGAAACGTACGTGGCGTCGGTTCGTTTCCATGTTTACGCAGGTTGTCTGTACCCCCCCCCCCCCAAAAAAAAAAAAAACGCGCCTTCTGCAATGTATGACTCATTGACTGCTTAAAACATTCTAAGTTTGCACTTAAAAGTATAGGATAGGGATACTCTACATGAAAGAAGCGATGATTACAGGAAAACTGGTCTATACTGGCATGCCAACACATAACCCCTGTTTTGTGATTTGCTCACAGTTTTTCATGCGTTTGCCGCACTGCACTCCCTGGTATGATACTAGAGAAATTGAGCATACCGGAGACGTAAACCGGTTTAACGTAACCCTGTTCCGCACGCTCAATAATCCTCTGCCCGGCTGCACATTTGCCACTCTGCATGCGCAGCTCCCGTACGTGGAAGCGATATACTTCTCCGGTATGCTAAATATCTCTATTTTTATTGCGTTACGCTTCCGTAAGAGTATTTTTGTTTTTTGTTCGCCTTTTCTCCAAATGTACATGCCACAGCCAGTCTCCGCAGAAGTGATATGATTTTAAAGGTCTCGGACAGGCAAATTTACAGCCACATACAGTTATTGCACTTCGCCTCATTAAGCGTAACTCTGGCGGCACGGTGCTACAATAGGAAGAAAAGTGCCATTCTGAATGCACTTTTTCCCGGAACGCACAAAGTATGCGTTTTCTGTGAAGCAAATCCATTGCTCCTGCTTTCCACGACAGGCGTTTTATTCGGCAATGAGCAGAGGACCTGTGGAACAATATGTTAGGCGCCATGCTATCATTCCTTAAGCCCTCGCTCATGCCATCGGCGCTGACCTGCCTCAAGAAAGAACACACGACCTCATTCGCTAACGTCCTTGAGACGAGGACTAAGCGAATAAAATTCAGACCTGACGGCATCCTCTCCGGCAGGTGTTCCACAGACGATTAGCGCACATCTACTCTGGCTAGAGGACGTAGACAGTTCTCCAAACTATTCTCACAATGCAAGAAAAATGCCAACATTTTACAGGAATTTTTACCGTTCAGGCAAGCTCACTGTTCACGTGTACAGTGTTTCAGCCGAGTGGATTGAGTTGACCGAACTCACTACGAGGCAAGTGCTTTTCCAGCCATTATCAGAAAAGTTGATCGTTTGACGCTGAGCGAATAGCTAAACGCGAGTGTCACTAGTTTAAATGACATTAAATTTGACATCGTGATGGGAGTATCGCACGATCACCAAAAATCAGACGTTATCACAATTAAGTTTTCTTTTTTTTTACCCTGAAGTGTAACCTGCGAATGAGTCGCGGCGAATACGCTGCAAAAAAACTGCGCGTCACTGGGGTTTTGTTTGCTCAAGGAGCTTTGATGGAATGAAAATTATTTGCCGCCATAAATCGGACCATGAATTCATAATTATGCGAAACAGGTACTAGAATTGAAACCTTCAATATTAATTCACTGTTCGAAAATAAATGGATTACTACTAGCCAAGTAAATGCTATACGCAGCGAGGAAGTCAGAGAGTTAAGCGCGTGTGATATTCCTTGCTACAATATTCCGCCCCGCAGACTGACATATGAGATATGACGTTCACATTGTTTTACTTTTTACTTGTCGGAAACAATGGTCTTTCGTGCAAGAGAGCGCCAGCATTTAGCCCAATAGTTACAAGGCTCCAAGTGGCGTGCATTCGTTTAGTTTTGCGTGTAGTATTTGAGGAGACATTGAATGCTGGAGAATATGTGAACAGTCGAACGCTTTCGAAGCTCTCTTTGGCAAAATTTGCTTATTGATGTGCAGTGACGGACGCCCAGTCGATTTCAGGTTTAGCAGGAAAGAATATAACCGCCTTACAAGTATTATTAGCAACAAATGAAACTCGAACAAGAGAACTGAAATGTCAACACAGAAACGCAAAAATATAAGCTCCTGGACCTGGAGAGGAAATACAACCGAGGCTTATTAATACTTCTAAAAGACAGTCCTCGGGCCTTCGGAGTGAAATAAACCTGCTTAAATTAGGATAGCGAAAAGAGCTATGGGAAGAAAAATGATGGGCGTAAGACAGGAAGTGGGCAGAGTGCGTGAGGGAACAAACGCGGTTTAATGACATCCCGGTCGAAATCTAGAGGAAGAAATGGGCTTCGGCAGGGCATGTAACGCGGAAGCAAAATAACCGCTGTTAATTAAAGGTAACGAAGTGAATTGCAAGACAAGGCAGGCGTTGCAGGGACAGAAGAAATATAGGTGGGTGGACGAGATTAAGAAGTTTGCGGCAATGCGGTGGCCGCCGCTGACAAAGGACAGGCTTAATTGGGGAAATATGGGAGAGGCCTTTGCCCAGAGGTAGGCGTAGTAAGGCCGATTATTATTTAGTATTTATCTTCCTCCGGCTGAGGTCTTATCATCTAGCTGCTCGAATTTCATTTGTCCCTGATAACACCACTCAAAATAAAATAACGCGAAGAGAACAATATATTCAAACAACGTTATCATGCATATAGGGCCAAGACAAATAATAGTTCAAATTGTATTGTTTCGCAGCACTCTTCAAGCGGGCTTGCACGCCAGTGCCCATCGGATCTCGAATATAACTGACAAGAATATATGATTGCTGCTCGGCTTCGTTAAGCTACAGAGACGGAAGCGGCATGTGTTTTTTCTCCTTTGACTCGGCACCTTACACCATCGTAGATGTGTATGAGACGCCGCACGAAAATTGATATGAACTGCCGAAAAGCCGATAGAAGAAGTCCAACCAGCATAACATACTGTATATGGACATTTACAGCCTTCATTGCTGCATAGAATGATAGCGTGTTCACATTGATTTCTAAGAGGGATTCACTAAATAATAACGGACTGAAACACCGAAAAGATGAAGAATCGTTTTGAATGTGTGCCGTACGCGCGCACGTAAACAGTGCTGGTAAGTAAACAGCGCGCGCACTCGTCCTCACGGCCTGTCTCGAGGGGAGCGCGCGCTTTTCTTCTTACGGCCTTCGCAATGGGGTCTGTTTCCGCCTCCCGCCGCACCTCGGTGGTGTCGCCACTGCCCCACCGCTCCGCCGCTGCGACCGCCGTTCACTCCGAAGAACGCGCGCTCGCTCCCAATTCGGCCCGCGTCAGTGGTAACTGTCAAGCCTTTATATTTTGCCCCTTACGCTTTACGCAAAGACCGCGTAGTCAGCCCCTTTCCCATGGGCGAAATCTGAAACAACGGATTAACGTTTGCGCGCTCACTCCTTGAGCCGGACTGTGTATAGTCGAACGTATGCTTCGAGCGCAGACGTCAACACGTTCTACCCTTATATTTGGCTAAAAAGCAAGGCTTTCAGCTTCTATAGTTCGTCTTCCGGCAGGTTATTTAGGAGTGTGTAGAATGATATGCGGCATGTAATACTTGGATGGCGAGTTTCAAAGAGTAAAGGACTCTGCATAGCAAATATAGCTACTGAAATTTCAACCGCAGCTGCTTTAAGCTTGAATAACAGCGGCATTAGCAAGAATTCATGGTACTACCCAGGAAAAGGCGTCATGTCATTCGCGAAAGGAACGGTTATAGACGGAACCCAACCCTGGCTGCTGGAGCAGAGCACGCTGCACGCACGCGATGTCCAAGATGTCCTCTTGGAAAGGCATTTTGAAGTTCGGCGGCGTCTCACGACCGCCCATCCCACCACATGACAATGAGAAAATTAAGTCATTTGTTTACAGTAACTACAAGCATGAACTAACTGCCAGCAAACAAAATTAGGAACTGCGCTCTGTCTTAATAAAATCGGCATTTACGAGCGAGCAAACTAATCTGGGAGGCAATGACTACCAGCTTTGCATTATTCTCCTGGATATCTGTAGCCTCGTCTTTGCTTTCGATAAACCTCCGGTGAGCATGAACTTTCCTCACGTCATTCAAGAAACAAAGTAGCACAACCAAAAGAAGTTTTCCGCAACTTAACGGAGCTCCACTAAACCTCAAAGCAATGCGCGTTGTAGCAGCTGGCTTAGCTTATAATGTAAGGAACAGAAAATGAACACTTGCAGTACTTACATGTTATGAAAATCCCCTGAATTTAAGAAATTATAGGGCATTGGTTAATTATACACCTATTTTCACCAATTACTGAGGGCCAAGTTAATTGATATTTATTAAATTGCAATTAAAACTCAAATTTGCGCTGCAGCATAGAGTCATATACCGTTGAAAAGCCTAGGCCAAGTGTAATGGCACTGTGCTAGTTAGCGATCCGCATTAATCTGCGTTAATTAGTTAATTTTTATTAAACGAAACTGAGCTAGACGACCAAGTCATATACCGTTGAAAAGCTTAGGATGAATGCAAATGCTCTGAATTAGTTAGCGATCCCTATTCATTAACATTAATGAGGTATATGCCATCAAAACCACCCTTTGCATTATAGCATCGAGTCATATATATACCTTTCGAAAGCTTAGGTTGAGTGCAAATGACCTGTGCTAGTTATCGACCCGAATTAATTAGTGCTAATTATTTAACTGCAGTTGAATTCAAACTTTGCACCATAGATGGAATACTAAGGAGAAGTGTAAACGCGTTATGCTAACTAGCAAAACTTAAAGATAAACCTCACAACAACGGAGCTAACACACTAACTAGGCTTAACACGAACTGCTTCGAAACGTTTTTCTTTGCTTGTGTATACTTGCTCGCAGTAGGTCTTGTTTAGCGTGCACCCGCTTACAATAAATTAGTCATGAGTGCACCTTCCGTCCATAGGTTTGTCTCATCAGTGCGAAAGTGGCTTTTGCACTCTAGTCTGTTCACCGAATAAAACAGCTGCGCACTTTCAATGCGATCAAGGAGCGCGGAAAACCATTCATCGGCCGCAATTAATCGAACATTATTAGGCACTGGTGTCAAGGAAGCTTAAGAATATACTCGGTATACCTGTGAGAGAATGCATTCTATATCTCTAGGCAACATAAACGCCTCTCGATAATGTAATATTAATCTTGACACCGAGATTTCGTTCCAGAATATAGTAAGGGATATAAAGCTGGTATTATGACTAGGCATCACATAAAATGTATCATTAAAGAAAATGACAGCATGGTCAGCAGGATGACTTATTTTCGCGCACGCACAAGACCCTTGATTGACAAGATACACGTAACAGACCGGAGTATCACATAATAGTCAGCATTTACGCTAGTGCAGAAATGTGCTATGCAGTATTGATGAGAGTTGAGAAAAAACATGCTCAAGGAAAGAAAACAGTGGTGTATGTCATAGCTCAAATCAACGTTACTTTGTACATCTGTACAGCGGTTTCTTGCAACCGAGAGTTGACGGACAAAACAGAGTTATAGCATATCGCTACCGTGTTTACGTTACCGTTTACCGGGCCCGGCAAGCGACGTCTGCGCATGCGCCGCCACTTACCAGTCCACAAACACTTAACGGAATCCCTTTTAGCGTTGCGGAGAGTTAGCGTTCGCTCGTAAACAAACATGGCGGCGCCCTGCACGGCCGCTTCGGACCAAATACAGCACCGCCGCAGCGTTCTTCGGCGCCATTTCTCGCTATACATGAAGGCATTCGCTTTTAATTTGCAGACTCTCATTCGTACGTTGAGTTTTTGGAAACAACTAGGCCATGTTTTTGAGATTATTTGCCGATTTTTGAGCAGTTAAGCCTGACTACATGTTGTGTACACAGCCAAATAGCAACGACTACACTCCAGCCCTTCAGTTTCGTGCCCGATTTAACATTTTTCTATATTTTCATTATTTTTTTCCTCTAAAAAGAAAGACTAGCAATTCTCTTGGTATATTCATCAGTAATTGCAGAAACTAAAAAGTTTCTCCGGCCCAGAGTTGGCGCGCTTTAACTTACTGCCACTAGATGGCGCCACAGTGTTCACATCCAACAAAAAGAAGCGACGATGCGGCACGGCGAACAGGTGTCGTAGTTGTGCTTTTTTTTTTACAGCGCTCGCAACGCAACGTGCACTGCGTATGCAAGCTTACTGAGGTCGACGTAGTGAAATTGTCTACTGACCAGGGTAGGCAAAGGCGTCTAGCTTCACGGGCACATTTGAAAAGCCGCTGAGTCGGCTGTTAGCTAAGTGTAGTCGGCACGTCTTTATATGCAGAGAAAAATATTATTCAAATGTAACATTTCACTTCATAGAAATGATTGCAATGCATCCATTTTTTTAACATTAATAGCTGGCCATCTGCCATCATCATCACTCGTTTTAGCCCTACGGTAACTTGTTACGGGAGAGACGGTACGCTAAAACGTCTTCTGGCGTGCGCCGCGCTAACCGTAGAATCCGGCGTCCGGTAACACGGTAAACGGTAACGTAAACACGGTAACGATATGCTATAACTCTCTAATGGGATCTTTGTGTGTGCTAAAGGTTTGTGTGTGAAAAATTGCGGATTTGTTGTTATAAAGAACCCCGCCGCGGAGGCTCAGTGGTTAGGGCGCTCTTCTACTGGTCCGGAAATGCCGTGTTCGAACCCAACCGCGGTGGCTGCATTTTTAGGAGGGGGGGGGGGCAAAACGCTAAAGGGCAGTTCACATGCAAGCGATTGAGCGAACTCAGAGACCAGCGGCACGGCGCAGCGATGCTTTTCGCAGGGTTCCGTTTCACATGCGTCGCTCCACAGTTTACTGCCGCTGCGAATCTCAGTGTTGCTGGCAAAGAATACGAGCTCGCGGTTGGTTTCGGTGGTTTGCAAACATCAACATGAACAATTTTTATGCATTATTTTGCCACGATTACTCAAATTTTGTTAAGAAATAAAGAACTCTTCTTTTTTAAATATCAACTACTTCTTATCTTGATGGTAATAACATCATTTTTTAAGTCCGTACGTGCGGTGTAACCGGCGCCGTTGCGAAATTCTGGTCATTTGCAAACATGGACGCTCGTGCAATCGGAGGGGCAGACGGCGGAGCAGACGTGGAGTCGTCCGAAATGGATGTATGCGAAACATTTGAGTCGTCGTACACCCATCCCTTCTTGCTAGAGAAATACTGTCTGTTAAGAAAAAAGAAGGCGTTGCTGGAGCTCCCAATGCCGCGGCGCTGGTGGGTGCGGCCCGTCTGGGAGAACCGCAAGCAAGAATCTGAGTACTACACTGCGGTGAGTTGCACGTTGTAGTTTGCCTGATACTGGTGCCTTGAACTGCAGTTTTCTGTACAGATCCCACTCCTCATGAGCGGAGACAGTGAGTACTTCCAGAAGTACTATAAGATGTCCCCAAGCAAGTTCGAGGAACTTCACGCCCTTGTTGAGGGGCCTCTCACAAAGCAGTACGTTATACGGGAGCCGATACCATCACGAGCAAGGCTTGCCATGACACTGAGGTACTATAAACGCGTTTCATTGATGACTACCTGACCATTGCATGCAAACGGATATTGTTTTTTTGCGATTCCTTCTAGGTACTTGGCATCGGGAAAGCAGATCCAGGATGTTGCCATGGCGTTCCTCGGGGGCATCTCCACTGCGAACGGCATCATCTGCGACACCTGCAAGCTGCTTTGGGAAGTCCTCCAGCCGATTTGCCTCAAGGTGCGTTGCAACTGGAGTGAAATACTCATTAAGGCGAAGTGAATCTCGATAGAGGGGAAATTCTAGAGGCCCGTGTACTGTGCGATGTCAGTCCATGGTAAGGAACCCCAGGCGGTCGAAATTTCAGGAGCCCTCAGTTGCAGCGTCCTTCATAGCCCGAGGCGCTTTGGGACATTAAACCCCCATAAAACCATGAAATATTTCAGGCGAAGCCTGCTGTGCTTACTGGGACCTTGTGACCTATGTGTTGCTACCATTTAAAATGAATAGTATATTTAATGACTACTGCAGCTTACATGCCTTCC
Source organism: Amblyomma americanum (assembly GCF_052857255.1). Classification (NCBI taxonomy): domain Eukaryota; kingdom Metazoa; phylum Arthropoda; class Arachnida; order Ixodida; family Ixodidae; genus Amblyomma; species Amblyomma americanum. The sequence continues at coordinate 56,633,648 of NC_135504.1, forward strand.
CCCTGCTGTCAAAAAGGAAAAGAAATTTTACACGAGCAGTTGCTTGAAGTACTGAAAACATCTGAGTAGTGCATGTTGCTGCACTCGTTTTGTGCTACAGGGAAAATGGGCACAAACCGAAGGCACACATTGGCAGAGAAGACCGGATGAATGCTTCTCACTGCACCATCGTTTTGCTGCTACTAGTTTTAGACTAAAAATGCTTTCATGTTTCTACTTCATTGCCACCGCAGGTACCAACCACTGCTGACTGGGAGAAGGTTGCCTCCGGATTTTGTGAAAAGTGGAATTTTCCACACTGTGTTGGTACCGTGGATGGCAAACATGTGCAAATTCAGGCCCCACCACATTCAAGCAGCCTTTATTTCAACTATAAGGTAATGTACACATTGAATGGTCTTTTTTCAATTACATTATTTTTCTGTATATATAAACTCTTGTCATTACAGGGTATGTACTCAATAGTACTGATGGCTGTGGCCGACAGCAATCTCAAGTTCGTCATGGTTGACGTTGAGGCTTATGGGAGGCAGAGCGATGGAGGGACCCTTAGCGCATCAAGGATGGGAAGATGCTTTGAGCGTGGCCTCCTGAATCTGCCACTTCCTAAATTGCTACCAAGAACATCAACAGTGGCACCTCATGTTTTTCTTAAAGACGAGGCGTTCCAGCTGCGCCCTGATTTTCTGCGACCCTACCCGGGCAGGGGCCTGGACGACTCTAAACGAATATTCAATTACAGGCTCAGCCGTGCAAGGTTTGTTGCGGCACAAAACTGATCTACTGCATGGATTTCATCACTATCCTGGTGGCAATGAATGCAGATACTTTTCATTTGTATGTGCAGTTGACAAAAAAACAAAGCACTCAGTGATGTTTCATTCTTTCCAGAAGGTGCGTTGAAGACGCCTTTGGCGTTATGGCGTCCCGGTTCCGGATCTTCCGCCGCGTCATTAATCTCCTTCCGGAAAACGCTGACTACGTTGTCATGGCATCATGCGTTCTTCATAACTTTCTTGTGGAGGATGCCATCTATATGCCGGAAAACTATGCCGACGTGGAAGATGCCTATGGCAATGTTACTGCAGGCCAGTGGCGGGCAGCAGCAGAAGACGCAGCCGTGCTCAATCTTGAGCCACCTGTAGGGCACAACTACAGTCGTTCCGCAGCCGAGACAAGAGATTTGTTCAAATCTTATTTTATGAGTAGCCAAGGAGCAGTGCCATGGCAGTGGGCATCAGCTGGGCGTCGGCGATGATGATGATACACTGCTGATTGTCATCATCAGCCTTACTACACCCATGGGAGACATGGGAGAGGCAAAGGCCTCTCCCATGTCTCTCCAATTAACTCTGTCCTTTGCCAGCTGCGCCCACCCTGTGCCTGCAAACTTCCTAACTCATCTGCCCACCTAACCTCCTGCCGCCCCCTGCTACGCTTGCCGTCTCTTGGAATCCGCTCCGTTTCCCTTAAGGACCAGCGGTTATCGTGCCTTTGCAGTACATGCCCTGTCCAAGTCCATTTCTTCCTCATGATTTCGACTCTGCTGTCATTAACACACGTTTGTTCCCTCACCCACTCTGCCCGCTTCCGGTCTCTTTAACGTTATACCTATCATTTTCCTTTCCGTGGCTCGCTGTGTTGTCCTTAACTCAAGCTGGACCCTTTTCTTTACCATCCACGTTTCTGCCCTGTAGATTAGTATCAATGAGATACAGCTGTTGTGCACTTTTCTCTTGAGGGATATTGGTAACCTGCTATTCATGATCCGAGAGAACCTGCCATATGCGCTCCATCCCATTCTTATCCTTCTAGTTATCTCTCTCTCATGATCCGGATCCGCTGTCACTACCTGCCCGAAGTAGACGTCCTTTACTACTTCCAGCCCCTCGCTGCCAATTGTGAATTGTTGTTCCCTTGCTAGACTGTTGAACATTGCTTTGGTTTTCTGCATGTTAATTTTTAGACCCATCGATCTACTCTGAAAGAAGGGTCAGGGTTCGGGCTAGTGGGTAATCAGCATGAGGATTCATAGCGCACAGAAAACACAGGACACAACACAAGCGCTTAGTTCCACTGAATGGTCTTTATTTGGCGCTGACAGCCTTATAAAGGTCAGGTATTGCGCACGTACAAACAACTAACAATGATTATCTTCTCAAGGTCATGATGTGTCAAGGAAAGAATAAACAATAATAACCTACCAAACAGTGCACAAGTTTCACACTTTCGCTCTCTGCCTTGCACCTAAGAAAGCTAAGTCTTTCATTGATAAAAACACCGAAGGATCACTGATACAATTTCCCAGTCCCTCTTTTTCCATCTCTGCCGCTTCAATTATTTCCCTCGTTTTTTTATTGCTATTTTTTCCTAATACTGAACACTCCTTGAAGTTAGGCGTGCACTTGTGACTACGGCAGTGACGAGCCAGATTACCTGGTTCCTGATCTCTAACACTTCTGTGGTGCTCGCTGAGTCGCTTGTTCAGGTACCGGCCTGTCTGCCCGATATACAACTTGCCACATGAAAGTGGCAACCTGTATATAACGTTATCGGCACAGGTTACAAATGGGTTCTGATGCCTTACAGAGCAGGCCTTCTTATCCTGCTTGTCTGGACATGTGTTCTTACACATGCGGGACAGTTTTTCTGGGGCTGACATGCAAATTTTTACACCAATTTTCTCGCCAATCTTTTTGAGGCCGTGGGAAATCCTGTGAATATAAGGTATTACTTCAATTTTGCGGGTACCTCCTTCTTTGTCTGTCAATGTTGTGTTTTTCTTTTGTCTGCGCATGCTTTCTGCTACTGCTACTACAAGGTACCTCGGGTAACCCGCTTCCTGAAGGCGATGAACCTGATTATTGAAACTTGTTGTCATTAGGCAGGTGCACGACTTATTGACTGCATTGGACAGGCATGTTTTTACTACTCCTCTCTTGACTAACCTCGTATGTGCGGAGGTAAACGGTAAGAGAGCCTTATTCCCTCTAGGCTCATACATCCAGCAAACCCGACTCACAGAAACTCATTTTAAATCAAGGAAACGGATCATTCCTTCAACAGGAAGCTCGTGAGTAATGGACAGTGGCTCAAGACACTTCGCGAAGGTAGATATAGTGCTTTCTGCTACCTGAAGAAGGCTTCCATTGCTCTTCGTGGCGCAGTCCACTAACGTACGCGGAGGGGAGCGTTCCTGGAGTTCTATTCATCAGCGCCTTTGTGAGCCGGATGTGCCACGACTCCACATGTCACCTCTTGAACAGGTCTGTCTCCACAGCCAAGAAGCTCACCTCCACGAAGGCTATCCGGTGGTCGGCGCGCTCGCAGAGGGGGTTGGATTCTGAATTCATTAGCCGGATGTCATTTTTGTGTTGCCTTATTCTTTGGTGGAGGTTTTTTGTTTCGACGATGTACGAAGCCGGGCACTTCCAGCATGGGATTTTGTAAACGAGACCCGGTTGTTTTTTCTCTGGGGACGCGGTCTTTCGGTCCTGGTAAGAAGCGGCTTATTGTCGAACTGGGTTTGTGAGCTACGTATATTTCATGAGGATGACGGTATCAGGCACCACGAATCTTCCGCCCGCGAAGAAGTTCGGCTAAAAGCTATCGGGGTTCTGTCCAAGATTCCCGGCCGCCAGCCGCAGTACCTATCGAAAGGAGAAATGTCAGCTCTCCAAGACCTTCGCAGCGACCAAAACATCGTCATCCTCCCGGCAGACAAAGGAAGTGCTGCGGTGGTAGTTGGCAGACAGGATTGCGAGAAAAAAGTGGAAACACTGCTCGACAGCGCAGCTTAAGAAAAATTAATAAAGGATCCAACCTCGCAACTTCAGACCAGAATGAACAAACTTTTAGCATCCACTTTCAAGCACCACCCGAGATCAAATCACCTCTACTTACGCTTGATCTGCTGGAACGCCTCAGCACCGGCCTTTTACGGACCGCCAAAAACTCATAAACCTGGCGTTCCGCTGCGCCTCATCATCGACTTCACCACCTCACCGCTTAAAGGGGCTGCGAAACACCGCTTGAACGGATGCCGGTTACACTTCAGATGGATTCTTTATGTCGCACAGATGCTGACTCAAAAAGACTTACGAGAATCGATGCATAGGTACGGGAGTTATTCAATGAAAAAAATTCAAAATACAAGCAAACAAAATGCTGCCCTCAACTCTATTTTCGCGCAGCTTCCCATTCCCATTTCACTCTCCCAATTACGACACACTGTGCGACCAATCAAAACAGCCTATCTTAGCACGTGGCGGAAGTTTACACTCCATGGTTGCCTGTTCTCTGTAACTCGTTCATGCCAAGGCTGGCGGTGCCGTTTGCATGGTTACAACCGCCATGTGAACGCCCAGCTGACCCAGCGATGCTTCATCGTCCCCACGACGGCGCAGAAGGGAACACTGATCAGTGATGTTCCTTTACTTAAGGATCCCATCTCGAGCGCGAGATACTGCGACGTTGTGACAGCCTGCGCAAGATATCAGACACATTTAGCATAACGCGTACCGCTACAAATATTCCAAGATGTACGTCAGCAGGAATCGACGAAATTCCAATAAAACTAATTAATGAACTTGGCCCAAGGGGCAAGGAAACGCTGATAAAAGTATTGGAGGCAGTCATAACGAATCAGCAAATTCCGCACAGCTGGAAACAGAGTAAAATGAATTTGATTTATAAAGGAAAAGGCAATAAGACGAACATAAATTCCGACCGACCGATTACGATAACACCAGTTACATACAGGCTGGCGATGCAGGCAGTGAAAAGAAAAATACAGTCATGGGTAGAAAGTGATAGAATACTCGGAGAACTTCAGAACAGGTTCAGAAGTGGTAGGCGCTTAGATGATTGCCTGTTCGTGCTTACCCAATCCATAGAAATAGCTAAGGCGGAAAACAGACCTCTGTATTTAGCCTTCTTGGACATAAGCGGTGCATATGACAACGTGAACAGGGAACTCCTGTGGAACATATTAAAAGGAGAAGGTGTCAGTCATGAGGTAATTAATTTTCTACAGGAAATATATCGAGAATATGAGGTTGAAATAACATGGGAAGGAATTAAGAGTACAACAACTATCCAGATAAACAAAGGATTAAGGCAAGGTTGTCTTCTATGACCGCTGCTGTTAATGTTTTATATGATAAGTATGGAAAGAAGGCTACAAGGAAGCAATCTAGGTTATGATCTGGCATACACATTAGGCGGTAATGTTGTTGAGCAACGACCACCGGGTTTAATGTATGCGGACGATATTGTACTGTTAGCAGAAAGCCAGGAAGATTTGCAAACTTTGGTGAATTGCTGTGGAGACGGAGGAGACCGTTTAGGTTTCAGATTTAGCGCAACTAAGTCAGGTGTGATGGTTTTCAACGGCACAACTGATCAGAAGCTTACAATACAAGGCCATGAAACACCCCAAGTGGCCGAATACAAATATCTCGAGGTATGGGTAAACAACGGGCATATGTACATACACGGCAAAGCACGAACAGTCTCTCGTAGCAAAAGGGCGAAGAGATGCCGGGATAATGAAACATAGGGCATTGGGGGGATACAACAGGTACGAAGTCCTCGGAGGTATTTGGAAAGGAATAATGGTGCTGCAGCTTACTTTCGGGAATGCGGTTCTATGCTTAAGGGCTGCAGTTCAGTCGCGATTAGAAGTAAATTAGAGAACTGTCGGAATATTAGCGCTAGGTGCCCACGGGAAAACCACAAACGAGGCAGTACAGGGGGATATGGGCTGGGTAACGTTCGAAGCACGAGAAGCTCAGAGTAAAGTACTATACGAAGAACGCCTGAAGAAATTGGATGATAACAGGTGGGCAGCTAAGGTATTTAAATACCTGTACAGAAAGAACATTGACACCCAGTGGCGGAAACGAACTAGAAAGCTGGCCAGTAAGTTTGCCAGAGACGAGGAAGGAGAAAGAAAGAGCATTAAACGACAGGTTAAACACGTGGAAGGTAAAAATTGGATAGATTCAATGGAAAAGAAGCATAGTGTAGAACCATATCGATGCTGAAAAAGGCAGATCAGGAAGGAAAAGTTTAATGATAACTCAAGAGGCAGTGCCCTCCTCTTTGAAGCTAGGTCAGGGTGTCTTAGAACGCGCAGCTACAGAAAAAAATTTAACGAATAAGATGACACATGTGCTGTGTGTGGTAAATCTGAAGAAACAATAGAACACCTCATCCTAAAATGCGATGGTATCCATCCCGATCTCGATGCAGGAACAGTCACTCTTCCTGAGGCCTTAGGGTTTAGAGATAACAATAGTCATGTAAATAAATCTGCAGTGGAAATTAGCAAAAAGTGATTGGAGGATTGGTGGCACAAAAGCAGAGAGATGACATAAGTTTTAAAGTGTAGGAAGGCGCTTTTTTAAAGGAAATGGCGAATTTTATTAGCAACTTACAGCAGAGTAAACAAAAATAAAGAAAAAAACTGGGCATAGTGGCAACAACCACTGCCCCGTTTCAAAGGGGATGCTCCTACCTTCCATCCATCCATCAATCCATCCATCCATACTGCTTACCGCCAACCATCGCTCCTAGCGCACTGGTTGGTCACGGCGAGCAAGGAGCGCGCGCTGTTGACGGGAACGTGGCGCCATCTGGCGCCGCCACCCGGTGATCCTCCACAAGCTGACGATGCGCACTGTCTGCTAAATGTGAAATGACCACATCATTCCTTGTGACCGAAACGAACGCTTATAGAGTGCAATGGCTCGATCGGATCAACTCTGCAAAGCTTCTCTCGGATACATAGAGAGTACCCTTAAGTGTTAGTGCTAGGTCGTAGGATGTTAATTGAGAGGCGCAAAGTCCGTCGATGCAAAAAGTAGCCAGAGCCTCTAGTGGTGTATTTTTGTTTTACTTGCTTTGCAGTGGTTTTATCTAGGGCAAAGAAGTTGGTTTTGTCAATGCAATATAGAACACAAAAACTTGACATACGTATCTCTAGTTATTAACACAATTTGCAGTATATTTACTCTTTGTCCAATCATAAAGCTCGCCCTCCATGATTTCATATCCGATGCTAAAAACCGCCACTAAATGGTGACAACGTCAGCGGCATGAATTTGTTTTTGCGAGCTAATTAAGATATTAAAAACAGGAGTATACGTGGTACGACCGACGCTAATAGCATCACTATAACTCCTTCTATGCAACCAACGGGCAAAACAATGCACAGAAAATGTGTTTCGGAGCCCTTTTAAGGCAGTTGAGTTGAGTTGAGGTGTTGAATGCTGCAGGTGGGATTAGCTTTGCTTATTCTGCCAAAGTGCTCTCGGCCTACCTCCACCGAGTCCTATCACCCCTGACAGGCAACTCATCAACGCACGTGAGCAACTCCAGTCATTTCGTCGAACGTCTTTCCAACGTACAACTGGAAGCGGACGAGTGCAGCGTTTCATTCGATGTCGTTTCGCTCTTTACCAGTGTTCCTGTGCCATTTGCCGTTTCCGCAGCGGAGCAACCCCTCGAAGCGGACACTGACCTTGGTACCAGGACGAGCCTGAATCCATGAACTCTGCCGGCTTTTGTAGTTTTGCCTAAACAGCGCAGCTTTTTCCTTCATAGGAGAATTTTATAAGCAGACCAGCGGCACTGCCATGGGTGCCGCGATCTCGGTGACTGCTGCCAACCTGACGATGAAGGCCATCGAAGAAGAAGCACTGATGTTCAAAAAAAAACACCCGAGTGCGGAGCAATGGGAGAGCCGTCTCACCAGCAGCGAGCTCACGGCCCAACGGGCCTTAGTGAGGCACGCGGGCGATGCAGCACGGCTCAGTGGAGCCCTGGAATATGGGCCCACCCATGCTGAAGAGAACACTCCGATCGCCAGCGCCAAGAACGAAGACGACGGAGCTTTCAATCCGCGAATCTCTTGACTATATCATTAAACGTTTTCACTCACTCACTCAAAAAAAAAACTTTTGATTCCGTACATCGAAGACTGTTTCTGCATTCTGAAGACATCACAGGTCGAATATTCCCTTAAAAGTACACCTCAACTCAGTCGAGCCTTCTATTCCGTTCACAATGGAACGAGAAGTGAACCACACATCGCCATTCCTGGACGTCTTGATAGAAAGAAAAGGGGCGGATCTTAAGTTCGGTGTCTATAGGAAGCCAACACGTACCGGCCGCTGCCTAAATTTTAATTCCAAGTACCCTACTACCCACAAGGCATCCGTGGTCTCCTCTCTCCGGAGAAAAGCAAAGTCAACCTGTTCCTTCGAAGCGGAGAAAAAGCAGAAGCCACCGTTTTCGCCGACTTACAGAAGAATGGCTACACACCTGGCTGGTCGTCGTCAGGCTCGGTAGACAGGGGGACCAGCCAACAATGAAACAAAGAAACGCGCACGCATTGTCCTTCCATATTTGAAGGGAACCAGCGAGGCACTCGAAAAAAAATGGAATCCACATTACGACAATAGACATTAGAGAGCTATAGCATATCATTACCGTGTTTACGTTACCGTTTACCGTGTTACCGGACGCCGGAATTTCCAGTTAGCGCGGCGCACGCCAGAAGACGTTTTAGCGTACCGTCTGTCCCGTAACAAGTTACCGTAGGGCTAAAACAAGTGATGATGATGGCAGATGCCCAGCTTTAAATTATAAAAAAACGAATGCATTGCAGTCATTTCTGTGAAGTGAAATGCTACAATTTAATAATCTTTTTCTCTGCATATAAAGACGTACCGACTGCACTTCAGCTAACAGCCGACTAAGCGGCTTTTTAAATGTGCATGCGTGAAGCTATACACATTTGTCTGCCCTGACCAGTTCACAATTTCATTACGAAGACCTCAGTAAGCTTGCATACACAGCGCACGTTGCGTTGCGAGGGCTGTAAAAAAAAAGCACAGCTACGACACCTGTTCGCCGTGCCGCAACGTCGCTTCTTTATGTGTTTGGATGTGAACACTGTGGCGCCATCTAGCGGCAGTAAGTTAAAGCACGCCAACACCGGGCCGGAGAAATTTTTATTTTCTGCAATTACTGATGAATATACCAAGAGAATTACCAGTCTTTTTTTTTCGAGGAAATAAATCATGAAAACATAGAAAATTGTTAAATCGGGCACGAAACTGAAGAGCTGCGGTGTAGTCGTTGCTATTTGGCTATGTACACGACATATAGACAGGCTTAACTGCTCAAAAGTCGGCAAATAATCTAAAAAACATGTCCTAGTTGTTACTCAAACCTCAACGTACGAGTGAGAGTTAGCAAATTAAAAGCGAACGCCTTCATGTATAGCGAGAAATGGCGCCGAAGAACGCGGCGGCGGTGCTGTATTTGGTCCGAAGCGGCCGTGCAGGGCGCCGCCATGTTTGTTTACAAGCGAACGCTAACTCTCAGCAACGCTAAAAGGGATTCCATAAGTGTTTGCGGACCGGTAAGTGGCGGCGCATGCGCAGACGTCGCTTGCCGGGCCCGGTAAACGGTAACGTAAACACGGTCACGATATGCTATAACCCTATTTTTAGCTGTGCGTACGCAAGTGCTTGCGTACGCAAAGCGCTACGGCGCTGCATGCGTTAAGGCGGAACCGCATGGCGCGATTTCAGGCGCGATTGACGCGCGGATGGTGGGACGCGGCCGTCATTTTGGCGCGTGCCCAGTATGATCCGTCACGAAATCGCGCCGCCGCGTGCTCCTACTCGGAGGAGAAAAAAACGCCTCGCGCGGCGCGTCCGGGGCGCGTCCGCCAATCAGATTTCAAGTAAGTCACGTGGTATATGATCACGTGGCATTTTTGGTTTTTGGTTTTGCCACTAGATGGCCCTACTCTCTGCGCATCTCGACGGAACCTCTTCGGCGCATTTTTTTTGCCCCCGGCGGCGGCGGCTGCGGCAAGCGCCAAGACGCTGCTGCAAGGAGACTCTCCGGAACTGAACAAAAGCATTCAATAAAGTTTTTCATTTCATTTCATTTCGCTCTGCAGAACCGGCGCGCGCGTGAAAAACACGTGCTACTGTTTCGTGCGCGCATCGTGTTCATCGAAAATGGAGAAAGCAGTCTTCAACGAGGCCCTTATCACGGAAGTGGAGAGGCGTCGCGTCCTGTGGGATATACGCGACCGCCTCTTCTGCTCTGTAGTAAGCGCCCGACACTCCATTTTCTATGTCGAGTTGTAAACAAGCAGCGGCCTCTTGGCATGCAGAAAGTACATAGTCGCAGTTTCGCACACACTCTTCCTGCTTGAAATTAAGCTTGGTAAATATACTTCGGAAAAAAAATGTCATTGTGTAATTACACTTAGATTATTTCTATTGCAGTGTTGTGTAAGTTTAAGGGCATATTACATATGCGGTAGCAGGGACAATTCATGTCGTTGGGAGTTACGTTGTCTGGCAACCCGGAAAACGCGCCGCGAAGGCGCCGCTCCCCTTTTTACGTGCGGGTGCTCGCGCGTTGACGGCAACGCGGGAGTCCACCGAGCGTCGCGTTTTTCGCTCGCGGAAAACGCGCCATGCGGTTCCGCCTTTACGCTGTCCGCTCCGAAGTATAGTTTTAGCTGGCCGAGCCGTAGCGTCCCCTAGGTGCATGTAGGGCCATCTAGTAACAAGACGTGAAAGCACATCAACGCTCGGTTGAAGAAAATGTCATTCGTGATTACTGATAACTAGTGTGAGCGCATTGGGAGCCTTTTTTCTTTCAAGAAGAAAAACTATGCAAACCGAAGAAAATGTAAGAACAGGCTAAAAGCTATAAAACTGCTTCGCCAGGTGTCGTTGCTACGACGAAAACACACTGCATTTAGTTAGGCCTAGGAGCTTGATAATCGCCAAATTATCTTAAAAACAGGGGCTAGTTATCACTTATACCGCTACTTGTGTGCAAGATTAGGGGAAATAAAAAGCGAACCGATACCATTTGAGCGAGATATTGCGTTGGAGAATCCAACGGCGACATGTATTTATTACGAAGCGGGCGATCTGGGCGCCGCCATCTTGTCAACGTTAGCGTACGCAAGCGCCGCAACGCAAAGTCTGCTGGCTAGCGTACGCACGCAAGACGCAAGGCTTGCGCTTGCGTTCTGCGCATGCGCACTACCGTCCCCGCAAACTCTTTGCGTATGCTAAGCCGTTGCGTACGCGCCGCTAAAACTGTCTAATAAGCCCCTTCTTACCACGACCGAAAGACCGCGTCCCAAAAGAAAAAACAACCGGATGTCGTCTACAAAGTCCCATGCTCAAAGTGCCCGGCTTCATACATGGCCGAAACAAAAACCTCCACCAAAGAATAAGGCAACACAAAAATGAATTTCTGCTCATGAATTCAGAATCTAACTTCCTCGCCGAACACTGCACGCACGCCGAACACCGGATAGCCTTCGAGGAGGTGAGCTTGTCGGCCGTGGAGCCAAACATATTCAAGAGGCGACATGTGGAGTCATGGAACATGCGGCTCACAAAGGCGGCGATGAATAGGACTCCAGGAACGCTCCCCTCCGCGTACATTAGTGGACTGCGCCCCGTGCTAACAAAGGGAGAGCAAAGGCAGCAACCCGCTGCTGCTGGCGTCAGTTTTCTCTCAACTAAATGAAGCCATGTGACAACGACATCCTTATGAATGTGCGATCTCTGTCTGACGCAGAAACTTCAACTCAGCCGTTGTAGCCTGTAATGATCGCTCACTTATTGCCCTTATGAGTCAATTAACACATCCGTACACCAGCTAAACAAGGAGTTCGCGTCGCTGGAAAGTCAAGACGAGGGTTGGCTTGACCGAGCCGACGAGCATATTACTACAATAGAAATTTGACCTGAGAAAAAACATCTCCCAATGCCAACGTTAAGCAAGGGTTAGGGTCAATATATACCTGAATTGCACCGAACCTAAGTACAGTGACTATAAATCCCCTTTCCTTTTTTTTGCACCAAAGCACTGTAGTAAAACGTTTACCGCAGGTTACAACGAGTCTATTTCATCGAGAAAGAATGCACCCACTCTTCAACTCTTTCTTCGCATGCATGACGCAGCGACTTTGATCCAACTAGAAATCATTTTCGCGTCTATCTTGTTTTTGATTGCTTCTTACCATATTTATAAAAAAGATTCATTGGCAAAAGTGAATTTTACTTCCGCTTTTTTTCCACAGGAGGAAAAATATTACCCAAAATGGCAATGCATGCCAGTCCAAGTATGACACAGATGTCTCAGGTAAGTCACGGCTTGGCATTTGCATTTCGTATCTGCACGGCAGCTCACAGAGAAAGTCAAGGATACAGAGAACAACCTTTCACTTGGATAGCCCTTAATTCGATAAACCGCGCTTAATCCGATTAACGCGTGCTTATTCCCCATTTTTTGCCACACTCTCGGTTTCAGGCTAACAGATCCAAAGGGGTGAGTCAAGAAGGAAGGAGGAAGAACTGAACAAGGGCTCCTTGGTTTTTGAAAAAAAAGACGGAGGCCGGGGAGGGGTGTTGGGGGACTTGGAAAGAGAGTAGAACGTTTGTGCACCTCGGGTGACCCGAGCTCCCTGACTCCCGAATTTCCATTTCTGCTTTTATCTTTTCGAACATCCCATTTTTTCTGATTCGACGCTAGTCACCCTCTTGAGCAGACAAGGGAAGGAAAAAGAGATGCTCGTTCTAACATACATGAGGGTAGCCCACAGTTACCGAAAATAAGGAGCATAACAGACGCATGTGCAGTGCTCTTGAGTCATTAGGGACTTTTAATTAAGCGGAGACGTGCTAGCGTAGGCGTATTTCCGTGTCCAGTAAATTGTAATTCATCTACCGTAATGCGTCTCCGGTCTGCTAAATCTCTCTGTCACTCGTTTACTACGAGGCAGTTTGTGCATGGTTCAACACCAGCGTTGACCCATGCCTGTACTAATTAAAACGGGTCTTGGAGGAGAAGGTGACTGATATCTTGGCGTGCCGGAGATTGCAATGCACCATTTTCAGAAATCTGTAAGTCAGCTTCTGCGCAAGACTTGTTTTCCAGCCATAGTTATCGTTCCCAGATGACAGTCTCGCATTCTTAGTGGAAGTGAAAAGAGTCAGGTTCCCCCTTCCGATTAAACTCGGGAATGTCGCCAGTTTACTTCAAGACGGCCGCGAGGGAGCCGTCGAGAGAGTACAATGGTACAGCATAGAAAAGGGGATTGCAGTCAACCTTCTGTAGTGATAGGCTGCAAAAAGAAGGAAATTGGACTTTGTTCCTGTGCCGGCAGTAGTCAGGTACCTCATACTAAGCTTCCTAAATTTTTTTTGCTCAACACCTTCGCTGCAACTTCCTCCCATAGCCTCCCCCCCCCCCTTCCCCCCTGTCCTGCACTCCTAGCAAGAACAAGGAACAACCCACAACACATTGACAAAAGACGGTCTCCGTCCTTTTCTTGCCCAGAAACTGCTGCACGCAGGGTATGGTCATCTTGAGTTTTCATTCATTCCAAGAATGTGAATGCTTCATCTGGGTTTCCAGCCTTTTGGTTGGAAAACGAGCCTTCTACAGGAGACGACTTAAAAGGTTGCCGCAGATGGTGAATTACTAGCAAACAGCGGATCGTCGAAAGCCACTTTCCATGTGCGCGGAATACAAGCAAGGAATCGCAATGCACGACTGATGATGCTATCTGCCGTCATTCATTTGAAGAATAAGAACAAAGAGGGTTATTTACTGCTGTCTGGTGCCTGCTCGATGAACCCATGCTGAGATTTCCACAGCAGGAGATTAAGGCGAAAGCCTTTAAAGGCTCATCATACTCGCGGCGTCCGTCTGTCCGTCCGTCCTTGCCCTGGAACGGTGCCAGCTATGGCCTGGTGGTGGTGGTGGTGGTGGTGGTGGTGGTGGTCGTTGCTATGATGGGGGGGGGGGGGGGGAGGGGGTACTGGTCCCGACGTGATTAGCTATGGCCTCTCCTTCACAAGTCGTCGCATATCCTCCTCCACCTCAGCAAAACAGGTGGCGGCGCAGCCAAGCACCTATGCGCTCGGCTGCCGGCCCGAAAGACGCGGGTTCGTTCCCGGCCACGGCACTCGAATTTCCATGGAGGCGAAATTCTAGAGGTCAGTGTGCTGCGCGATGTCAGTGCACGTTGAAGAACCCCAGGTGGTAGAAATTTCCGGAGCCCTTCACTACGGCGTCCCTCATAGCCTGGGTCGCTTTGGGACGTTAAACACCCATAAGCCAAACCAAACTCGACACTCCTTTGATTGCCTTCAGGAAAGCAAAGTCGAGGCACGTGGCGACATGCTTCCGAATGCACTTTTTTTTCTGTGCGCTGACCTTGCATGCAGAGTCTATGCTTTGTGCTAGGCTTGCGCTTTTGTTCGTCTAGGTGGTGTGCTAGTGCCCTCATTGGAGCGGAATGGGGATTACCCTCTTGCCAGGACATGCCTAACAAGTGCTGCGTGCCCAAGTCTGGGACCAAAACAAGTCTGGGCCCAAAAACTACGTTTCGAAGTTTCCCCGGGGTGAAGAACAGAACATCTGGATTAGGGCTATACAACGAGTAAATTTCGTTGTGTCACCGGACTTCAAAGTGAGAGGTTTGGGACGACTCCAAACAATATTCTCTTCTAAAAAATACGATAGAATTAGCGCTGCACTATGCCTGCAAGTGTCTGTGAACCAGGAAGCTTGTTACAGTTGTAAGCAGCGAATCCAGCAAATCTTGCCAAGTTACAGCTGCTATTTAAAAAAAATTGAACCTTCCTCTAGGCTTGCCAACTTCACTCGTGCGAGATGCCTACTACATCGACGATCTTATAGAGAGCACCACATCTGCGCCGCTTTCGCACAGCCACGATCCCAACAAATTTTCCAGAATGTCCGTCCCATCTTTCTAAGCCAACACGCCGCGGTGGCTCAGTGGTTAGGGCGCTCGGCCAGTGATCGGGAGTTCCCGGGTTCAAACCCGACCAAGGCCTGCGTTTTTATGGAGGAAAAACGCTAAGGCGCCCGTGTGCTGTGCGATGTCAGAGCATGATAAAGATCCCCAGGTGGTCGAAATTATTCCGGAGCCCTCCACTACGGCACCCTCTCTCCTTTTTCCGTTCTTCTTTCACTCCCTCCTTTATCCCTTCCCTTACAGCGCGGTTCAGGTGTCCAACGATATATGAGACAGATACTGCGCCATTTGCTTTCCTCAAAAAACCAATTATTGTAATTATCTTTCTAAGCCACGCACCTCAGGGCATGTCCTAGCCTCGAAGCGAATACGTCTTGAGTCTGCTGCTTTGAAAAAAGCGTTTGAAGAGTATGCCGAACTATTCCGCAATGCACAGAGATTGACTAAGATTCTAATGTTGGCAAAATATGTAACCAGCGGGATGCATTATGGCATATATTGTAAAGAAACGGAAGCCTTATTTACTGCACATATTGAAGACAAAGCTCCTGGCATCAAATATCCAGTTGTAGTAAAAGCTGACTTCACCACGACAGTTTACTTTGTAAACATGCCGAAAATAAGAATGGGCACCAATTTCTCCATTTCATCTGTAGGAAAACAACAAGAAATCGGCGGTGGAGCTACTTGTGAGCCTTGAGAACGGCTTCGTCGACACTAGTCACAGTCCCATATCCGCGAACGAAGACATCTGCTTCCTAAGTTGTAATTAAGTGTACGGCGGAATTATATACATCTTACTTGAGAGCAAAATTATAATAACTACTTGCGTCCCCAATAAAACTACACACGCAGCTGTGAAGCCAATCAAGTGTGTTTCATTTCTCATTATAGCTGCCCTCCGCAAATTTGTAGGTACAGAAATACAGAAGGTAAATGTTTTAAGAGAGGTAAATTTACATAAAAGAATGTACAAGATAAACGTTTACTGAGAAAGACGAGAATGCGACAGCGTCGCTGATTTTAGTACCTATAAACAACCTTTACAAAGCTGGTTAATAGCTATTGACTCTAAACAAATGCCTCGTAAAGTGCCTGCTCTTTATTCTAGCGTTTAGCAGAGGAAAAAGTGTGGATTGATCAATGGAAGCTTATTTCTGCTAGGTGATCCCAGCCGCGATTCCACCAACTCCGCCGTAAGTGGCAGCGACTGTGGGCCTCTTTTCGTGATGTCGCGGGAGGAGTACTTAGGAATTCTCAAATTCTCTGGAGGGTGTGGCTGTGTCCCCAGTTCCACTCCCAACAACAAGAATTTAAACTCGCTGCGCATAGTAACAGTGACGTCACTCGTGCACCAGATGTATCCAGTGCGCGCGTTAGCGGCATTAGCGGCGCCGCTCCTTCGTCAGACGTCTTGTTGCAGTCGAGTGGTCGGATGGCTGTATCGGCCCAGGGATTCCACAGCAAGCAGTTCAGAGAAGCGCCACAGGAAGGCAGATTTCCCTGATACCCAACGCCAGAAAAAAATTGAAAGACACTTTGAAAATTCTAAACTGTGTTCGGCGAAAGCCTGTGGCCATTCGACTGGGGGTGCCATGTGCAAAAAAAAAAGAAACAAAGATATGGGCATAGTCAGCCGAATGGCCACAGGCTTTCGCCGAACACACTTTAGAATTTCCAAAGTGTCTTTCAATTTTTTTTTTCGAACTCACCTATGACGTAGATCCGAAATTTCAGGCTGTGCCCTAATGCGTTACTGCTCTAGATAATTACGCATATATTTTAGACCTCAGTGCGCAAGACATGCTCAAAAAGACACAGGGAGTCCTGGGCTTCCCTCGTAAATTTTCGGCTCTTATTCGTCAATATTTTTTTTTTGCTCCACAGAGGAAATCTGCGTCGTATGGCGAGATGAATCAATGCGCTCAATTGCATTTTCGCACTACAGCAGCCTCGTTTATGCGTTGACCAATAGCCTTACGCCATGGAGACCACTGAACGTAGAAACTGTTTTCATTTCTCGCGCATCAACGTAATGGTGTAGCTAGGAGAAAAAAAATGCCAATTCGGCTTTGAGGAAAGGAAATGGCGCAGTAACTGTCTCAAATATCTCAGGGGACGCCTGAAGCACGCCTTAAGGAAAGGATGAAGGAGGTAGTTAAAGATGGTTTATGGGGGTTTAACGTCTCAAAGCGACTCAGTTAAAGAATAAAGGGAGAAAAATGTGCCGTAGTGGAGGTCTCCGCCATAATTTCGACCACCTGGGGATCTTGAACGCGCACTAAAATCGCACACCACACTGGCGCCTATGTATTTCGCCTCCATTGAAACGCGGCCGCCGAGATTGGGTTCGAACCCTGGTACTGCGGATCACTAGATGAGCGCCATAACTGAGCCACCGCGGCGGGTAGATGGTAGGCTCCATCTACATTTTGGAAAATTTTTTCCTCGGGGAAAAAAGAAGCCATAGGAACTGTTTTCTAAAATTTTCAGAAAGCAAATAAAACAATAAAGATGCGAAAATGATAATTAATTTGATCAGTGCATCTCCAAACGTGTTCAGTTTCAACTGCCTCATGCCGATTCATGTTCTTTCAATGCTTAATGAAACGTAGATTGAGCCAGCCAGCTACGTTTCATTGAGCTTTCAAAGAACATGAAACGCCATGAAGCATTTGATAGTGGACACGTTTGGAGATGCACTCATGGCATTAAATGAAATTTTCGCACAAATGTTGTTTTAATTGCTGCTTGAAAAATTAAGAAAGCAGTTCCTTTGGCTTCCTTTCTCCCAAAGGCAAAAATTTAGCGTTCAAGAAATGGCACTGTATGCCATGGTAAGTAGTACGCAGGAGTTCCTAGTAAATCATGGCTTTGACATACTAAGGAGTCCTCAGTGATTCATAGCTTTGGCATGTGCACCTACCAGAACGCTATCTGCCAGAGGGTAAGAATAGGCTAGACTCCAGAGAAAGACTTTTAACAGTGGCTGATCTCCAAATCCGTGTCTAAATCATGCATCAATGTCCGAAAACTGCATGCGGCCAGCCATGCATTTCCTTTGTTTGCCTTCGTGGAAGAAATATACCTTGAATGTCGTCCGGCTAACTGCTTTCTGCTGGCTACCCCAATCTGGCTATCACGAAGTGATAGGGTACACTTTACCCTCTATAAATACAGCCACTGATGACTGGGGAACTTGCGTTTGAAAAAAGAAAGCACAAAAACGTTTCTGACCGAGACAGGTTGGAAAAAAAGACCCCTGAGGAAGCGGCCTCTAAGAAAAAAATATCCCGAAGCGAATAATTACCCAAAGAATTAATTCCTCAGGGAACTTACTTGGCAAAACATTGTCTTATTAACTACCGGGATAGTGTAACATGTAGCTGGCAGACTCGATCTACCTTTCATTCGTGCTTGAAAAAACGTGAAATGGTACGCAGCACCTGAAACTGAACACCTTTGGAGATACGCTGAAAAATCTAGAAACCATTTTCCCATATATGTTGACTTCTTTAATTGTTTCTTACTAGGTTTACGAAACAATTTCTCTTCGTTTGTTTTTCCGTGAAGACGCCAATGCTGCGTGCCAAGCGCGGTCTCAGCCTTACTGCATTCGTGAAGGCTTCCAGCCACCAAACGTGTGTCCCCTTTCCTGTCTATATGTCTTGTGTGCGCAAAGTTTCAATCCACTATGATCAGCCAACTCGCCCAAAATGCAACGATTCTTGAAGCAGCTAAACTTGCATATTTATTTATTTACTGAGGCCTCAATGCCTAAGCCATCGAAGATTGCAGTGGCTGCAAATAACAAAATACACAAATAAGTTCAATGAATTTAAAAGAAAGAAAAGTTTTTATCCTCCTTGTGGTTTGAAAGAGCATTTTATCACAAATGTGATAAATTTTGCGGGAATATGGTTCAATTCACTTGAGTGGCGAGAAACTATTCACCGCTTGTTTACAGGAGGTATACCGAGGCCTGAATTGGGAACAGAGTGAGATAGGAGTTCATGGAGAATGCCTAAATAATCTGCGATTCGCTGATGACATTGCCTTGCTAAGTCACTCAGGAGATGAACAACAAATTAGGATCTTTGAATTAGACACTCAGAGCATAACGGTGGGTCTAAAATTTCACATGCAGAAAACCAAAGTAATGTTCAACAGTCCAGCAATTGAACAGCAGTTCACAATTGCCAGCGAGGTGCTGGAAGTGATAAAGGAACGCGTCTACTTAGGACAGGTAATAACCGTTGATCCCGATCATGAGAGGGAAGTAACTAGAAGGATAAGAGTGCGGTAGAGCGCATATGGCAGGTTCTCTAAGATCATGAGTGGCAGTTTACCAATACTCCTCAAGAGAAAAGTGTACAACAGCTGTAACTTGTCAGTGCTCACCTACGGGGCAGGAACGTGGATGCTAACGAAAAGGGTTCAGCTTAAGTTAAGGACAACGCAGCGACCTATGGAATGAAAAACGATAGGTGTAACGTTAAGAGACCGGAAGCGGGCCGAGTGAGTGAGGGAACAAACACGAGTTAATGACATCCTAGTTGAAACCAAGAAGAAGTAATGGGCTTGGGCAGGGCATGCAGTGCGAAGGCAAGATAATCGCTGGTTCTTAAGGCTAACGGAGTGGATTCCAAGTGAAGGCAAGCCTAGCAGGAGGCGGTAGAAAGCTAGGTCGGTGGGTGAAACTAATAAGTTCGCGCGGATATTAGGCATTAGGTGGTAAATGAGAGTGGTAATTAGAGAGACATGGGAGAAGCTTTTCCCTTCCCTTCCCAGTGGACGTGGTCAGACCGATGATGATAATATAAAATTTCGTTTCCTCGAGCTAAGGTCTTCTCAATTCTCTCCTCGCGTTTCATTTGCTGCTGATAACGCCTCGAAAAAATCGAATAACCTTGCGAGAAGAAAATATACAAATAACTTCTTCATGCGTATATAGGCCATAAAATCGCCCGGTCAAATTGCATTGTTTGGTAGCAATTTCAAAGCGGACTGGCGCGTTAGTACCTATCCGATACCGAACGTAACTTACACGAATATGCAATATGTGGGCTGCTGCATTCAACTCCAGTGACGGCTGCGGCCTCTCCTTTTCGCTTTGAAACGGCACCTTACATAATCTTCGATATGCATGAGACGCCGCGCGACAAATAACATGAACTGCAGAAGACTCGATAGAAGATGTCAAACCAGCATAACATACTCGATATGGACAATTACTGTCGTCATTGCTGCTTAGGATGACAGCGTGTGCCCATTGCTTTCGTAAGAGGGAGTCACTAAATATAAATGGACTGAAACACTGAAAAGAAGAACAATCGGTATGAATATGTGCCGTACGCGAGCACATAAACAATACTTGTAAGTAAACAGCGCACGCACTCGTCCTAACTAAGGAGGGTTCGCTGCAGCGCCGCAAGGAGGAGACTGCTTAATCTGGCGCCCATCGTGGACTACGTTTGCTAAGGAAGGAACCAACACAGAAAAAAAGACAAGCCTGACAGACAAGACACCGACCAAATTCACAAGAGACACGGCCAAAGTGCAATACTTCACGACAAAAGCAAAAAAAAAAAAGTTCTGGAATGGCGGTTGACAAATAGACCTGTTTTGTATCAAATGACGTTCGATCAATCGCCCGCGCAGTGCTCTATGCCGAAGGTGGAAATAGAGCAAAACATGCTCCGGCAATGCGGTATCGTAAGAAGAAACTTCATTAGGCGATAGTTTTCACAGCGCGAGACGGAGTACCATTTTGGCTTTTTCCCTTTCATCTCGTTTTTGGATACTTCATGCTTTCAGTGGGAGTGCCGCTACGTAAATAAATTGTGCTAAAGTCAATGTGAAGTCCTTTCTCCTTTTGATTCAAGGAATAAGGACTGACTTTACCAAATACATTACCGTTACAGCGAGTAGAAGACTTTAGTCGCAAAAGTCTGGTGTGGTATAGGATAATTTACCAACTCCGGAATGGACCGGTTCCCATCGGCATAGACCTGCAGAAACCACTAATGTAATAACTGGAAAATTGTGGTCAATATTGCTTTATTTACAGATGCATTATTTACATGACCAGATAGACACCGTTTTGCACTCTGTATACACATGAATAGATGGATGACTTGCATGACTAGATGGAGATTGTACCGCTATGTACACTACATAGCCGTTCACGGGGAAACGGGTTGAAGGGATGACGCTCTCTTTAGTAGCTAAAGTACTCTCCGAGATTAGCCAGGTTCTTGGGGAACCCACGGCATGCAGGGTAGCGTGACCTGCACGAGTCGCCGTTGCGGCCAATCGTCCATGCATTCTTGTAAGGCGCCACGGGCGATGACGCCGACAGCTCGACGCCCTCGAAGAACTGCACCACCTTACGGCCGTACGCACCGAACTCCTGTGGGTCCGCGGCCATCGAGCAGACCATGAGGGCTACGCAGCTGCCCTCGTCGTTGGCCTCGATGAATTTGAAATAGCGGCCCATAAGCTCAGAGTCGACGGAGCGGGTGGGACGATGCAGGGGGACATTGGCGGAAGAGTTCTCGTCGGTGGCATTCTTGTCCTCAACCGGAACAGTCACACGTGGGCCGGCGGCAGGAGTGACGAGATCGAAGACCAGCTGCTCTCCGGAACCCAGCTTCACGTCGCTGGACTGGGAGCCGTCGGTGTCATTGCCGTGACCCACGGGGGAGCCACCCTTGACGAAAGCGCTGTCATTCTTCATGCTGCAAGCTTCAATGTGGATGGGTTTGCGGCCGAACCTGTCGAGCTCGGCGACCTTGGTCACGAAGTCGGAGCTGACGATCTTAGACACGAGGAGCCTAGCCCCGACCATATTAGAGGCGTCGTTGTTAGGAAGAGGAGGGGCAGTGGGCAGCCAGATCAAGTGCTTTTTAACGTCAGGCAGCAAGTCAGCCGTCACCTGTGCGAACAAACAGTACAAGATCCGAACTTACTGCACTGATACCATGTTGACAGCCAGAAATTAAAAACCAAGCTTTTGCCAAGAGCCCTCTTGCAGACTACTACGCACGCTACTCGGAAGAGGAAGATGGCCTTGTCCTACTCATTCCATAAATAGTAGTTCTAAATTAGTATAATGAAATCACGTAATTAGCTTCATTTTATCGGTTGCTTCTAAAGTAATTCATCACTTTTCTGGGCTGGTCATTTTGTAATGTAATTAAAAGCTTTGGAGCAGTAATTTCGCAGGAAAGTAATTACTAGCGATTTCTTTTGCTGAATAATGAGTCCGCGCTCCTCGTTGTATTGGCCACACTTCGGCCTTGCGTTTGCTGGGTTAGGCGTGTGCAAAACAAGAAAAAAGCGCGGTCTTCTTCAACAGCCAGCACTCCAGCAAAGCGACGCACGCGGACATCAGCACCGCCCTGGTGTACTGCCTAAAGGTCTACTATGCGTCTTTCAGCACTGTGTACGGTCGCACACATACAAGCACTGCAGGGCCATCAGGAGAGCTCTATAACCATTGCACGCTGTATTCCACCTATGCGCGCAGACGCACTGCGAGTGCTTGAGCGAGTACTCTCCTCTAGACTGTTTCATATAAGTTGTCACGTCGCCACACTGAGAGATGTCTCAACTGACATCGAACGAAGTTGGGTGCAACTTTTCGGGAAAACTTCTGTGGCAGGATTTAATGCCCCATTTGTAACTCAAGGACAACACAAGCCTCATTTACATGAACCTGACAGCGGCGGGTCGAGTCAGGTGATCGAGTAGAGCAAGGTCGGCCCATATCAACGACTGCGTGTTTACATGAACTCGATTTTAGTGGGTTGAGACCGGTTCAATTGCAGCGACACCAAGCGCCGAGCAGGCAACGGGAGAGGGAAGTGGTAGCCCGTGTTTCGCAGGCGCGACGGCGAAAGCGAAAGACAGGTTCGCATTTATCATCTCCCCTTCAAGTAACCCGACTTTTAAACTCGTTCCTGTTTACATGCTATCTGCCGTTGTGGTCGAGTGAGTCAACCCGCCCCCCGCAGTGGAGTTGACTGGACTCGCTCTCTCGACTCCCGGACCCGACTCTGCGGTGTTTACATGAACCCATTACCTGGTTTTCAGCTGAACTCCTCTACTCAACCCCTTCATGATAATGCCCATATAGGCCAATATGCCTCCAGAAAACAGTATAACTGGCAGATAGTCTGCGCCCCTTTCCTTTTTCTATAGGATGCGCGGGATCAAGCTGTAGATGCAAATTCTTAAGAGGGTGGAACTACGCATGCGACCTCATTTCCATCAGTGAAACGGCTTATAATAAACTGCTCACCTCCAACCAAAAATTTTAATTTTAACCAAGCGTTTCCAAGCCGACTCGGCACATTCATCAGGGGTGACTGAGGGCAGTAGCTAGCATCTTTTAAGTATGGAGGGGAGGAGGGGGTCAAAGGAACGACAGCTGTGATGTGCGAAAGGCATGGGGAGGGGTAGTTAAGGCTGTTAGTCACATTGTCGCACTGCCGGTCTGCAGGGAGGCGGTCAATGGCGACTTTTTTTCGTTGGGTTGAAGAGCGAAGTCCCTGGGCATACACTGCGGGCAGGTTTTCTTTTGTGCGGTTGATGTTGTTCGGGGTGGTTTGGATGTGCCAGGATTCGAGAAGGAGCCTTTTCTGGTAATTTGTTTCGGTTCCGAGGACGCAGCTTTCTTCGAAGTTGATTCTATGGTCGGACTCCTCGGAATGTTCGGCTACAGGATTGCGCCCTGTTGCGAAGGTGCGAGGACTCCGCCCATAGAATAGACTTCGAAGAAACCCGCATCCTCGGAACCGAAACGAATTACCACAGAAGGTTGCTTCTGGAATCCTGGCACATTCAAACCACTCCGGACAACATCAACTGCACAAAGGAAACCTGCCCCCAGTATATGCCCAGTGACTTCGCTCATCAATTCAACCGAAAGTAGTCGCCGTTGACCGCCTCTTCGCATTCCGACAACGTGACTAATACCCCTGTCACACGGGACTTCTTCTCGGCCTTTGCCGTAAAGTTGTCTTATTGCACTAAAGGAGGAAAACCGAAAAGGAGCAGCGACGCTGCTACACGGCAAATCCAAAGGAGCTAGAACGCGGCCTCCGTGAATGCCAAAAGTCACCGCTGTGTGTGAAGCGGCGCTAGTAACATTATGAAATTAAAGCAGACGGTAGCACTTCAGCTAAGAGTGCTTTCGTTTATGTTGGAAAAAGCAGCTATCACGATAATAAACGAGCGTTCTGACGGTGAGAAACGGATATTTTGAAACAAAGTTTCTTTTTTTCTTTTCATCGTTCTCGGTCCGACCACGGTAGGCGCACTTTTCCGTTCGGCTCCTCGTCGTGTTCGAGAAGCGTGCTTTGTTGCTTTTTTTGTCTTTGTGCACACAAGCAAACTCTTAAACACGCACACAACAAAGAGCAAACGAAGAAAAAACAGCAAAGCGAGATGCGCAAGCACGTGTGTGTCGATGCGGCTGCTGAAAAGCGTTCAAGTCCTTTCTTAGCAGCCTCCTCTACGGTTATGTGCACTGTAACGCAAAATTAACCATTAAATAAGGTAAATTAGATATTTTTTTACGGTTTCAAAACTAAAAATTGCGTCAATTTTTTATTTTTTGAGCTCGCTAGCTGGCGCTGCCGTCTGGGTTGCTGACGGCCGCCTTTATTGCTACGGACCTTTATCGCACAGGTCTCGACGCTTTGCCGTGTAGATGCGAGTCACGCGCCTTTGGGGCAAAGGACCTTAATTTCTAAGGCCTTACAAGTGCCCGTGTGACAGGGGTATAAGTCTTAAGCCCCCCCCCCCCCCCCTCCTTCGTCTCCCCCATGCTTTTTGCATCAAACCTTTCTTTCCTTCGACACCGTCCTCCCTTCCATAAAGACGCTAGCTACTGCCCTCAGTCACCCCTGATGAAGGAGACGAGTCGGCTTCGAAACGTTTGGTTAAAATTAAAGTTTTTGGTTGGAGATGTGCGCTTGATTATAAGTATTCAAACCAAACCAGACAGGCAAATCTGTCGAAAATTTTTCGTTTTCAGCAAAGCGGCTGTTCAGTGGACTAGCGGTACCGGTCTTCAAAGAGGGGCGAAATTTCCGGCGCCCACTTTAAAGATCAGTGGCTCTGCAAACAAAAAAATTTGAAAACTTTGCAGGAACTATGTCCAATATGCAACTTTTATAAGTCGAAACTTAAAGGTAATGTAAAACTAACGTTCATTCCTTTCGGCAAGTAATTTTAATGTAATGTCATCACTCTTTAAAAATTGCTAGGAAATTAATTAGCAACGTATATAAGTCACTTTTAAAAATTAATTATGCAATGTACGACTCAGCTTAACAGCTCGACTGTCTGCCGAACGGCAAGAAACCGCAAGTAAGAAAAAAAGGTACTAACTTCATTCTCGACGCTTACGGGGTTCGGGGCAGCTCTGATTGCCGAGATCCGATCAGAGCAGTCGACATCCTCGTCGGCGGCGCCGTGCGGTTGCTCGCAGCGCTCGGCCTCCGAATCGTAAGCGACAGTGGCGTTGAAGGAACGGTCACCGATGATCATTGAGAGCGCCTTGATGGCCACAACCAGTTCGTAGGCGACAAGCGTGTCCGCGGCGCCCACGCCGATGTTTCCGACGCTCATGAGCGGAGCCGCCATGCGATCCAGCTCAGCCTTGCCCTCCGGCGAGGAGCGGAGCAGCACAAGGCCTAAAAAGCAGACGGAGACGAACCTCAAGACGTCCATGGCGAACATCTCGAATCCTTGAGCTCGCAGGCTTACCGCTGAAGACAGTTCACCCGGTTCGGCCTTTTTATTTACAGCAGACTCCCATCCTCTTATTGGCTGCTGGGGAGGCGGGGCCTAGAAGTGCAGAGGCGGGGCCTAGAATGACGTGTCGCCCCACCTTGCGCCCTCTGACTAAGCGCGGGGCGTAGCTCTTTGCACATCCTCCATACTCTCTCCCTCGCTCACTGTCTGGTCGGGGAGAGTACCGGATAGGGGCCGAGATGGGGTCACGCTTCTTCTCCCTCTCCATTCCGCATTGACCCTAATCCTGACTCATGGAATTTGAGGGACACTCCAGTCTACTATCTCCCTAGCTTTGGGACAGCTGGAGAGATAGTATAGTAAAACATATCGCCTTCAAAGGAAACAGCGTTTCACGCCAGGCGTCTTAGAGTGTCAGTGCTGATTTCGAGGATCTTTGTCCCATCTCAGACCCTGATACATGATTCAAAAAAATGCAGAAGGGCTAAGCTGCATGTGAGAGTGCATGACGCTTAGACATATCGGAAAGCGCGTTAATTCGTGACAAGGAGCTCTCCTGGAAAGAACTACCGGCCGGAGTGGCGATAAGCAGCAGTGCTCACGTCAAGTATTTACTCACTAGTCACGTCTGGACCATTTATTGCCGAGGCGCGATTTTGTAAGGACGGTTATATGTCATCAGCAAAAAAAAAAATCTAAGCAGCTGTTTTCTAATTATACAAATAAGAAATCAACGCGACAAAGCTGCGAAAATAAGTTTTCGTTCGATTTGTGCATATTTCTCATTCAATTTCAGATGCAGCATATTGTTTCAAGTTCTTCGAAACTAGGGAGTGATTCATCAGCCACTACTCGAGTCAAGCCATGCAGCCGCAAAGGAAAGCAGTACACGTGTACAGGCTAGGTTCCTTCCCTTCTGAAATAATTCGCCGTTCTTAGTGCGGTTCTCGTCATGTTTAGGCTTTGAAATAAAATATTGGGGTATCGCATAGTCCGCAGTCACAAAAAACTGCATTGATTTCAAGAGTATATTGCAATTTCCTGCCTCCGCTCCCCGCTGCGTTCTTCGTGACGGGCGTTCACTGAACGCAGCCCTAACATGAAAAAAAAAAAACATCAAGAATGGCGAGCTATTGAAACAAGTTTACTCATTTTCGCTTATATCTTGTTTTTACTTCCTTCTTGCCACATTTAGAAAATAGATTGTTTGGCTAAACTGAATTTTAATTTCGCTTTCTTTTCATTTTGGGAAAAATACTCAGCGTTCCAAAATGGAGATGTATGCTAATAGAGGTATGACCAAGTGTCTCCAGTGAGTCATGACTTGGCCTGGGCATATCTTATCAGCACGCCAGCTCCCAGGGAGGAAGGATAGACTAGGGTGCAGAGAATAGCCTATCACAAGTGGGGCTTAATCTGAAAAACGGGCGGTTATTCCCCATTCCACTGCCATAATCTGCGCTTTCACAATAGCAGGTCCAAAGGGATGAGTCAAGGCGAAGGGGGGTAGAAGTTAGAACTAGTCAACGGGGGATCCTATAGGGGATCCTTTGTTCTTGAATTGTATCCGACTATAGGCAGCTTTCTTTACTTGCAGAGGAAATATTAGAGGACATGTCCAAATCATGTACTGGAGAAAGAAAAATTTGGCGTCTAGCCTGCAATGCTTTTTCTTTGTGTGTCTTCGTGGAAGCGATATAAGTTGAATGTCGGCCGGCTATCTGCAGGCGGTAAGGAGTATGGGGACAAAAAGACGAGGGCCGGGAATGTGGACGCGAGAGGGGAGGAACCTGATAGGAGAGTAAAATGTGCAGAGCGTGTGTGCATCTCGTGCAGTGGAAGTGGTAGCCCGAGCTCTCTGACCGCAAAATTTTTATTGTTGCTATTCTTTTTTCGGGCATCCTACTTTTTCTGCTCGACATTAGTCATCCTCTTGGGCAGAAAAGGGAAGGAAAAAGAGGCGTTCGTTATGACATACATGACCGTAGTCCACAGTCACCGAAACCAATGAGCATAACAGATGCATGGGCAGTGAGTCATTACAGACTTCTGCTTTAGCGGAGACGTACTAACGTAGACGTATACCGATGTCCAGTAAACCGGAATACATCTACGCTAATACGTCACCGGTATGTTAAATCTAGGACTCGTTTGATACAAGCCAGTTTCTGCATTGTTCGACAGCAACTTCGACGCGCAGCGCTACTTGTTGACGAGGCTTGGAGGAGAAAAAGACAGCTATGATGGAGTGCCAGAAAATGCAACTGCGGAATACAAGCCAAAAAAAGCAATGCACGACAGATGATGATATTTGCCGTCATTCATTTCGAGAATAAGAATAAAGAGTGCTATTTTTTGTTGCCTTCTATCTGCTTGTCGAACCTATGATGCGGAGGCCACATCATCATCATCAGCCTGACTACACCCACTGCAGGGCAAAGGCCTCTCCCATGTCTCTACAATTAACCCTGTCCTTTGCCAGCTGCACCCACGCTACGCCTGAAAACTCCCTAATCTCATCCGCCCACCCAACCTTCTGCCTCCCCTGCTACGCTTGCCTTCTCTTGGAATCCACTCGGATAAGGCGCGTTTATACTCCGACGTAGCGCGCGCGCGCTGCACGGCCACGTCGCGTCGGCCAGGGCGAGACCCTCTATACTCCAACTGCGCTTGACCGCCGACGCGTTCGGCGGCTTCGGCGCACTCTGACCGCACCGGCGGAGACTTGGAGCATGTCTCTATTTCGCGCCGAGCGCGCCGAAGCCGCCTAACCAAAATACACCGCGCACCCCTCCCTCGCCACTTTCTCACCAGTCTTTCTCGAGTCCCGTAGAAAGATGCAGCCTCCACCGAAAGCATGTCGGAAGTGAGCGGTGTCGTGGAGGCTATGCTTGAAGTGATCAAGCTGCAGCCGTGCGTGTAGATACCAAGAGATTTGATTACCGCGACCAGGAAACGAACAACAATGCCTGGGAATTAATACGAATACAATGTGGCCTAGGAACAAGTAAGTTCTCTGATGATTGGCGCGGTGCATGCAGTGGGTTTTCTCCAACTGAAAACGTAATCGCTTTGTATTACCTTTCTTTGCCGATTTCTGTCGCAGAATGTCAAAGACTGTGGAAGCGGCCGAGAGACAGATACTCAAGAGAGATGAAAATAATTGAGCAGAGGAAGAGGAGTGGAAGCGGCTTCGTGCTTAGAACGCCTTGGGAATTCGCAGAGGCCATGGCCTTCTACAAAGACTGCAGCCGCCCGAGAAAGTGAGTTTTCATTTATTGCCAAGGCTGTTCGATAGCATTTGCCGCTTTTTAGCCTCGTGACTAATATCAAGATTCTCAGATTGTATTTATTTGATCACATGTCTGCTCCCGTACGCCCCTGTTGCTTTTGCTGATCGCGGGCAAGGCTCATTACACCGCGGCAAAGCAGTCATGCAATGTTTTTGGATATCTTATTTAATTAAACACGAAATCGGAAGTGCGACACCACGTATTCGCACCAAAACGCAGCAGATCAATTCTATTTTTCACTGCAGAACCACATGCAGCTTGAATGCTGCGTCGTCATCTCAGGGCATGTACGGAGAGAGTGCGAAGGAAATATTTAATAGCATTCAAGAAGGGACATCAAACTCTTCGCCCCCAGTGAACACCCCGCAAGAGATGACCCCGTTTCTATCAATATCACCCTTACCATCACCAGCATCATCACCAGTAGGACCGCAACCAAGAAAAAGGGAAAAAAAACAGACGACTTCGAACAGCATCTTACTGGCCATCTCCAGAAAGAAATGAGCGAAAATGAAGCTTTCGGTATATCACTTGGTTTAAGCTTGGATAAGATGACCAGGAAGGTAGCAAGTAGGTGCAAAGCAAAAATAATGCAACTGCTGGCTTATTATGAATCGAGGTTGAATGAACAGCTATCCGTGTTTCTTTCATGTATAAAATTACGAAACATGCATTTATTTGTATTTATTTTCTCATTCTCTGTTTAATAGTTCATGAATAGGTTTGTTTTTCATGTTGTATAATGTGCAATAATTTTTCATTGTTATTCAATACATTGTTTTCTGATCAAATACATGTATTGCTTTGTATTTTGTTGTGTTCAAATATAACGGTATATTTAAAAAAAAAAACTGCAAGAGTTGATTTCTTTATTTACATTTTATACGCTCAGTACCATCTTAATGTACGAAGGTGGGGCATGCAACTATGAGGCAACACTAAAGAAAGTGACAGAGCAATAAAAATTAATTTTATTTAACCCGAGTACAAAAGCTGATGCACTTCTAGTTCCCTCAGTTGCTTCTGCTTCTATCGCGGTTTCCTTGAACTGGGGTCATCTAACACGCGCGGAATGTGGGTTGCCTGTCCTCCGAGCAGGCGCGTTAACAAAAAGTTGACAGCGAGGCACCGTCCACTGGTTGGGATATGCGTCCAGAGGCAAAAAAAAAAAGGCGCTGACAGGCCATGTGCAACCGAAAGGCGCCAAGGCCACATACAGCCTTTCTCCTTTTTTCGCCGTCCATCTGGACACAGCAGTGCTGCTGAGGTAGCGCGCGACATAATGACGAAAAGCCTCACCTGACTCCCTCTCACCCGAGGTCTTTGGCCGATCTTCGAGTGCAATGTGGCGTGCAAGCGGCGGCTTCAGCCGGCAGAAACGTTCTCGGCATGCAAACTTTATTTAACCGCACTACTTTATTTTGCGGAACCAAAGAAATACGCGGTTGAAGTAAGTACCGGGCAACATCCAGGCTTCGCACTCTTTTTATTCGTCATTTTGCACGTGGCAATACAAATAATGCAAAAACACCATGATCACTTCGTGTTCACACAATCCTTTCCATCACACATATACGTGTACTTCTCTTGAAGTACAGCAGCAGAGAAAACTTAAAGAAAAAGTAGCGCTGGTTAGTTGCATGTATACGTCTGGCTTTTTGGCTTTTATTTTTGAAATTTCGGCACACTGTTTAGGTATTTATTTCGAAACGCTACTTTCTACATAAGCATTTCTGTTTTTTTTTCGGCGAAATGTATAAGGCTCCTTGTGCAGTCAAACATGACCTGGAGTTATTCTTGGCCTCTTAGAACGTGCACCTCATAGAGCACTAATTAACACACAAATGCTCGTATAAGAGCTATCCTTGCAGAAAGAAGTCGTACAGTCATAACAAAAGCAAAAATGTCGAAGTTAAAGGTTGGACCGTGAGACAGAAACATAAGTGCAAGTTTAGCTCCAAAAACTTTGTTGTCACCCGTTGGTTTCATTGTGCGGTGAACGAAAGGTCCACGCACCATATACTTGGCCACATTAGTCTTCGTCGGTTAAAACGGAATTGACCATTTGCGGATGAAAAACGCTGAGGCGCCCGTGTGCTGTGCAATGTCAGTGCACGTTAAAGATCCCCAGGTGGTCGAAATTATTCCGGAGCCCTCCACTACGGCACCTCTTCTTCCTTTCTTCTTTCACTCCCTCCTTTATCCATTCCCTTACGGCGCGGTTCAGGTGTCCAACGATATATGAGACAGATACTGCGCCATTTCCTTTCCCCCCAAAAACCAATTATTATTATTATTATTATTATTATTATTCATTTGCGGAAACCTGCAAGTCGTCTTCTCTGCAAGGCTTGGAGCCGATGAAATCTCCGGATGTGCGCACACTGCCTGCAGCCTAGTCTAGGCAGGAAAAGGAGGGAGGCCGTCCTTTGCCACAGTGCTGTGAGGAGGGAGTGGGTTATTCTTTGTTCTGGCTAGGGGTGAATTGTAGGGAGGGGGGAGTAAGTTGGAGTGACAGTGTTGTTCAGCACAAAATTTTTTGAATGTTTAGTATCAGGTAGCTGACTGCTTCTCGTGCACAGGAACAAAGGCCCATTACCATCTTTCTCCTCTACTGCAGTGCTACAGAAGGTTGACGGCAATGCCCTTTTCTATGCTATGCCATTGTGCTATTTGGCAGCTCTCTCGGAGCCATCTTGAAGTAGACTGGCGACATTCCTGGGCTTACTCAGAATTGGGAACTTGACTGTTCGCTTGCGCAAAGAATTCGAGAGTGTGGTATGGGAACGAGATTTTTATGTTGGAAAACAAGCCTTTCGAAAAAGCTGACTTACAGATGTATGCAAACATTGCATTTAAATACATGAATTCGGCCCTAGATGCAAATACAGAAGAAATTGAAAAATATGATTACTGTTGCATGGCGTTTGAAAATACAGTATACACATTAGCTCCGGGCAATTAATTTCGTCTGCCAAGGCAAGGAACTCTCTGCAGACATAAAATACTCTGCCAACTCGTCCCTAATTACCATGGCAGCAGGAGCAGTGCGCTTGGCGCTGCACGACCTTGGTGTGTTGTACTTGTCTGAACAACGCTCTGTCTACAGCTTCCGTCCTGTATGGAATCGCCACTGACGCTGTCACCATAGTTACGAGTGCAGTAGGCAACATCAAGGAGAAGAAAGTTATGCAGGCACACTGCTGCTTTCACCATGCTATCAAGTAGATCAAGGTCCCCACTACATGTGCCCACAAAACACCGCCACCGGGAAACTAAAATGCCAAAGGCATTTTATACACAGCGACGAGCCCTTGCTAACCGATAATTAAACACCTTCTTTCTTGCGTTTAGGCCACGGCCAGGATAAGGCCTCATGAGATACGTTCTCAAGGGAAAGGCAGCGTCCCCCACGAAACAAAGTGGCCACCTGGATGCACCTGATGGAACATTCAGCATGCCACAATCTATGCGAGTTTTTATGGTGCTGTCCCCGAAAAAAGAACCTGAGACAGTCAGCCTTGCGCCCCAACGTCTACCATAATAAAGCGGTAGTCGGCATCTGCTACTGCCAGCATTAATAAAAAATAAAATCCTTTGTAGCTGTAAAAATCGGAGCCACTCTTCTCTTGGCAAGTTATGGCAAAATGTTTGCCGTCGATGCTCCCTATACAGTTGGGAAAGTTCCATTTTGAAGAGAAATTCTTCCTGATGGCTTGCCACTCGGCTTCTGAAGGAGTCTTAAGCACAGCTGGAGCAAGGCAGTCCCATAAGGCTGGCAAAGTCTCTTTGAGGATGTCCGACACTGTGGACGCATGCATCCGATAGGTCATAGCTATGTCCTGCATCGATCCGCTTGTAGCGAGCAACCTGCAAACAGAACACAACACTGAGACGTTAACGGCAATATGATGAGGGTTCGCGTGTGGCAGTTGTAATTGCTGCGTGTGATAGAGCGCATGTAATGCACTAATGGCCTCAAAGCAAGATAAATTAATTTGGGATGGCTACTAGAAACCATTTAGGGTACCAGTGTTGCATTATACAACCGTAAGCAAATACGAGGACAGGTGGCTTAGTAAACATTCAAGACCAAATCAAGAGCTCCATCTTCTATTCAGCGTCTCTTCGTAACTAAAGATATTGCAGATTTAAATTTTTTGCGTGCTACATAAGGAATGTGAAGGAAATAATCTGTGAAGAGAGAGAAATCTGATTTCTATTTTCTTAAGAATGAAACAACGTAAATTATTTACCGCAAGGGAAATGCCAGTCTCTCTGCAGAGTAGATAGGCCTCCTGTGGGTTGGTGGATGGAGAATTCTGTGACAGACCAACTGCAGTAGCTTGTCGAAGGATCCTTTGGTTATTCTGCACGCATAATTTCAACAAATGGCGAATAACTGCAGCATTCGACGAATATTTTACTCTTTGCATTAGCAACAATTAACTCACTACTTCAAATCCAAAGTGCAAGATTGGCTCAAGATGTAATGCCGCTGTCGCTTAGCGCTCATTGCACTACTCCCACAAGTTTCGTCAGTGAAACGCGCACCACAAATATGAACTTATTTACCTGAAGTACTTGAAGAGCTATTGCTAGTCGGAGTTTCGCAGCTGTTGCACTAGGTGGTGGTACTCGCCGTGGAAAGCGCGATTGTCAAAAATTTGACGTATGTAAATGGAGCGCTCGCGCTTAGCCGAAGACGATGCACAAACAGCGCCAGCACAAAATTCTGTCGTGCGAGGTACGACCAAGCCATCCTACGTTGGCCAAGCAAACTATGCGAAATAATTTTGTCCGAGCGGGCAATCCGAAACGTCTCAGCGGAGCTTGCTGGGGAGACTGGGACTAATTTGTAAAATTAACGGCAGGCGGCGTGCCGAACGAAGGACGTTCTGCGCATGCGCTATGGTGGTCGCACGACGCTGCCTCGCGTCAGAGCGGCTGGACTAAAGAGCGCCCGAACTGCGCCTGGCGTAGCGTCGCCGACCTTATGTACCCAACCACAACCGGCTCTCGCCCGCGCGCCGAGAACGTCGGAGTATAAACGCGCCTTTACCCTTGTTAAGGATGGAGAACGCCAACATGCCAAGAACGTTCAAGCGACTGAGAGTCGTCAATCGACAAATGTTTCAAGGCGGCGTCGGCGTGGCTGCGGCGCCAGGAATTCAAGTGGCGGCGACAACGAGGGACCTCCCCCCTCCCCTGTTGTTTACGGGGTGAAATGGTCATTCGCTGCCTGGGAATGTTTTTCGGGAGCAAGGTTCTCGTTAGTTCACAACGCCGGGCTCACGCGGGACATAACGACGTCGTTTTCTCCGAAGGGACGCCGGGGGCGGCGCGGGGCTGCAAGTGAGCCGCGGCTGAGTTTTACTGAGCCAACGACGCCGGAGTGCTCGTGCTTCGGAAACGACCTCGTCTTACCCTAAGTGCCTTCCCTTACGTGGAACCATCCGCGCAAGTGCCGCGGCGGCCTTCCGTTCCCACGGAGCGTGGTGAAGTGCTGGTGACTTACCTTCGACACCGCTTGGGCCCCCATTCGGGCTTTTCATCACGGCTGCAGCGACAGCACGGACCATATCTTGCCTGAAGCGGCGAGAGTGTGTCATTGGAGACGTCCTGGAATGCGGATCCTAAAGACTGGACTCGTGATCGACATCACAGTGATTGGACGCATTTTTAATGAACTAAGTTCCCCAACTAGGTGCCTGGGGACAGGGAACCCTGTTTAAGCAGCGATCTGGCATGTGATCAGCCAGCTCCTGATTCCCTCTTTCGAACTATGTAAATATGTAAATAAACCCTTTTCAGTATCTTCTCCACCTCGAAGACCATATCGTCTCTTCGTCACCCCGCAACAGCAGTTTCCCGATCAGGAACCCGTGGACATCGACTTTGGGGAGATATGGCCCGGGCGAACCAGGGGCTCGCATCTAACCACTGGTTGGCAGCGGTTGGATCGACCATGCGGCGTGGTGTTGCTTCTGTGGTTGAGTGCTTGAACTTTGCCTGAGATTCGCAAGGCATCAAATGTTTGGGTTGGTACATTGAACTGCTGGGAATAGAGGGAACTTGATCAGTGAGACGAGTGTGTGTAGCTCACGTCAACGAATGTTTAGCAAAGTCAAGGCTCAGAGCAGCCAACATGGATCTAATGAACTTGCTAAGGACAGATTTGCTGTCATTGTGCAATGAGTTTGGTGTAGAGGTAAAGGATAAGATGAAAAAGTCGTACATTTGCCCGTTGCTCTTGGAAACCGCCGAGGAAGAAACAGTAAGCGGTACGTGGGAACTGCTCAAAGCGAAGCGAACGAAACAGGAAGATGAGCAAAAGAAAAAAAATGACCGAAAGAAAGAGTCAAATGAGCGGAGAAAAATAGAGGAACAACGGCTAGCGGCAGAGAAAAAGGAGCGGAAGCTCAGAAGGTTGCAGCTCGCGTATGAAAAAAAAAAGAAACTGGAATATGAGACCTCGAGAGACAAGACTCCAGAGAGGGCGAGTCAGGCCGAATCGTTTCAGTTGGACAGACGTGACGCCGTAAGAAACGGTTGTGGAACAACGCACAACCCTCATGAAGATTGTGGAGCTGTAAGTGTGCTGAAACGCAGTATCGAAAGCCATGCTGAGACAGAGGATGAAAACTCAATTGCACACGAGCAGGAAGTTTCGGGGGTCAGCGCCCAGGGCAATAAGCAGGCGGCGGAGGAAGACCTTCCGGGAGCGAACTGCCCAACTCGTGGGCAGAGGAAGGTACGTCTGTCAGCTGTGTGGAGCTGGAACCATTTTGGGGAAACGCCTGTCAACAGTCGTCACGAAGACGAGTAGTTTGTTACTCGCAGTGGTTGCGGCTCTGTTGATATTGATAATTGTCGTAATGCTTAAGGGATTAAGCGCACCTCTTCCAAGCCATTGCTTTGCAGATAAAATACATCCCCTCCACCCATGGTTGACATTGGGAAGGGAGGGTGAAACGCAGCAGTGTGCACAACATAGTTTGGATCGTTAACGCTGCGTCCAACTTCTGCACTTAGGACGGGCGCGCCGCCGTGGGACAGAGGATACCACAATGTTGAGTTCAACAAGCGCGGTTGTATGTCCGGATGTTGACATTGAACAGCGGTCAGCTATTGGGCAGCGCGAACATCTGTCGCCCTCACAAGCGACTTCCGGCCGATTCCCCATCTCATTCCTTGTCGGCGGCTAAATCTCCGGCCTAGGTACTAAAAGTACCTACCGTCTACAATACGTCTGGACTGTAGTTCAGTTTTTTCGGTTCGTGCAAGCACACTACGTTTGCGGAGAAGTCCAGACTTATCTTAGGTTATAATAAGACGATATTCGGATTTTAGTCTGGACTTTGAGGCTCGCGTTTGTGCAAGCGGGCCCAGTTTAGACTTGGAGGGAGGTTTCCGAGATGCGATAGAAAAATTAGAAGAAGCTAGTTTTGATCAGGAGACGTGCATGGCACAGCCTAGACCGAAAAAAGAACAAGGGCTAGGACTAAGACGAAAAAATGGTTAAAATGTGAAGCCCTAAAATTACCTGCGTACACGGTGCTAATGTTAGCATACATAGAAATGCGGGAGAAGGGAAAGAAAAACATTCCCCTAATGGACCTTGGAATCTTGGAGCGGAAGTTACTGGTCAGGCGGCACGTGCAGGTGCTTCTAAAGGTAACCGCAGTAAGAGGAAGAGAAAACCGGATCTTGCAAGCAGGGCAGGAGCGAGGTTTTCAAAGGGCATTGGCCTGCAGGAAGACCCAGACCTCCCCGACCTAGCAGAAAGGCGGTAAGGAAGAAAGGAAATCTACCCGAACGATCAGAAGGCGCTAGATTGCGGGACACCCGGCGCATGCCAGCGCAAGGGTCGAGCAAGAGACCGCGCACGTAGGTGTGTTCAGCGCGCGCTCTTGAGAAGGATGCGTCCATCACTTTCCGCACTGTATTCGAGTAAGCGCGCAAGGCGAAAGCGTAGCCGAGCTTGCTTCGGGCGAGAACAAAGAGCAGCTTCTCGCGCTGGTCGCGGTCCGTCGCCAGGCTGATTCACACGACTGACCGTTCGCCCGCGGCCCGCGCATCACGTGTTCGTGCGTCACCAAATTGAGAGGCGTGCTGTCGGCCCGCGGACTGGACAACCAAGGTAGTTCAAGTGCTTGTCCCCTCGCGGGAATTAGCGGCGGCCTGCGAAGATGAGCGCGCTAGGTCTGGCAACCACCGCTCTTTCCATTACTTCGGGTGCCGCATTTCGCTGAGTGACGTTGAGCTGGCGCGCTGTTTTGACGAAAGCGCATTCCGTTCGCGACCATGACAAAACGATCGACTTGTCTAGCAAGATGGCCCAAGCCATTGAGGAACTGGACAAAGGGCCGCACCTGCACCATTCAATCACAGTCGGGAGGAAAACCAGTTTGACCAGCGTTGCCAAACAGTTTAAACTAACCTGGCAACAGTGGTACACCAAACTCGTCGCCTGCTATTTTGGTCCGTCGCACCCGCTTGACGTCATCGGATCGCAGGCCAATTTTTAGTGGCGCATGAACACGCGGTGCCGCGGGCGAACGGACCGTCGTGTGAATCAGCCTTAAGTGCCTTGCCTTACGTGGAACCATCTGTGCAAGTGCCGCGGCGGCCTTCCGTTCCCACGGAGCGCTGTGAAGTGCAGGTGACTGCCGTTCGACGCCGCTTGGGTTCCCATTCGGGCTTTTCATCGCTGCTGTAGCGACAGCACGGACCATATCTTGCCAGAAGTGGCGAGAGTGTGTTGTTGGGGACGTCCTGGAAGGCAGATCCTAAAGACTGGAAACGTGATCGACATCATAGTAATTGGACGCATTTTAATGAACTAAGTTCCCCAACTAGTGATCTGGGGACAGAGGACCCTATTTAAGCAGCGATCTGACATGTGACCAGCCAGCGCCCGATTCACTCTTTAGAAATATGTAAATAAACCCTTTTTAGTATCTTCTCCACTTCCAAGACCATCTCGTCTCTTCGTCACCCCGTAACAGCAGTCTCCCAATCCGGAACCCGTGTACCTCGACCTTGGCGAGAGACGGCCCAGGCGATCCAGGGTCCGACTCTAACACCCTTATGGACCAGCGATTATCATGCCTTCGCAGTACATGCCCTGCACAAGCCCATTTCTTCCCCTTGATTTCGACCAGGATGTCATTAACACGCGTTTGTTCCCTCACCCACTCTGCCCGCTTCCGGTCTCTTAACGTTACACCTATCATTTTTCTTTCCATGGCTCGCTGTGTTGTTCTTAACTTAAGCTGAACCCTTTTCGTTAGCCGGCCTCCACGTTTCTGCCCCGTAGGCGAGTACCGGTAAGGTACAGCTGTACACTTTTCTCGTGAAGGATATTGGTAACCTGCTATTCATGATCTCTGAGAACCTGCCATATGCGCTCCACCCCATTCTTATTCTTCTGGTTATTTCCCTTTCATAATCCGGATCAGCTGTCACTACCGGCCCCAAGTAGACCAATGCCTTTACCACATCCAGCCCCTCATTGCCAATTGTGAACTGGTATTCCCTGTGCGAAGGCCACAACAGGAGACAAAAGATTTTCGAACGTACTCATGACCTAGATCCGAAATTCCTTGCAGGGCCCCAATACGTGACCGCTCGAGATTATTATGCACGTACTTTAGTTTGCTTTGCGCAAAACGTGCTCGAAAAGACACAGTGCTATGCAACGACCACGTTGCAAATAATAAATTCCTTCCTTTTGGAGTCATGGGCTTGCCTCGTAAATTGTCTTCGCAAAATTTATTCTTTTCTCCAAAACTTTTTGGTCTAGCGCAGAAGTATGCGAAGTATGCCGTGATGAATCAAACCTCTGCCTTTCTGCACTACAGGAGCCTCGTTTATGCGTTGACCAATAGCCTTAAGCTATGGAGACCCCTGAACGTAGTGACTGTTTACATTTCTTGCGCATCATTTGAAAGAAGCAGCTGGCAGATTCAATCTACGTTTTGTTGAGCTCTCAAAGAACATTGATCAGCATGAAGAACTTGAAAGTGAGCATGCTTGGAGATGCAGTGATCAAATTAAATATTATTTTTGCGTCTACTTTGCCTTTAATTGCTTCTTGCAACATTTAGAAAACAGTTCTTTTTGCTTCGTTTTGCCCCGAGAAAAAAATTCAGCGTTCCTAATTGGGGTTGTATCCCATGCTAGGTAGTGCGACGGAGTTCCCAGTGAGTCATGGCTTTGTCGTGCCCAGGAGTCCCCACTGAGTCATGACGTTGGCTTGTGCACTTATCAACGCACTCGCTGCCAGAGCAAGGATGGAAGATTAGGCTAGACTGCCCAGATCAGCCTTTCATCCATGGCTGATCTCGGCATATCTACCCGATGACTCACACATGCAGCTTAGTACGTGTGAATGGCAGTGTCCAAATCATGCATCAATGTCTAAAACCTTGCATCCGGCCAGCCATTCATCTTCTTTGTATTTTTTGTGGAAGCGATATTCCTTGAATCTTGGCCAGCTAACTACTTTCAGCTGACTACCCCTAAGCTCGCTATCATGAAGTGATAGAGTACGCTTCACCCTCTGTAATTAAACCTACTCATGAATGAGAAACTTGGGTTCAAATAAAAAACGCTAGAAGCGTTACTAACCAAAAGAGGTTTAAAATAAAGTTCCGCTGAGAAAGCAGGCTCTAGGGAAAAAAAAAACATCTCCAAGTGAGAAAGTACCCAAAGAATTAATTTACTCCGGGACCCACATGGCAAAGAATTGCTTTTTTAACTACCACGTCGGTGCCAAGATGTAGCTGGAAGACTCGATCTACCTTTGTTCTTGTTTCAAAGAACGTGAAACGGTACGAAGCACTTGAAACTGAACACCTTTCGAGATGCACTCATAAAGCGAGAAACAGTTGTAGTATTTATGTTTTTTTATTTTTTTCTTACAACATTTACGAAACAATTTCTTTGGCCTTCGTTTTCTCTGAAGACAAATAATAAGCGCCCCAAAATGGCGATGTATATCAGGCCATGTATGATGCAGGTGTCTCCAGTGTGTCAAAGCTTCGCATGCACGCTTCTGATCAGCACACCAGCTGTCAGACAGGAAGGTTAGGCTAGGCTGCTGAGGATAGACTTTACCCAGTGGAGCGATGTGAAACATACCAACCTAGTGACTCATGTGCAGCATAATTCCTAGGCTGCTTTCTTTACATTTAGGGCAAAGTATGGGTACAGGGGACCGGATCTGTCCTAATCATGTATTCATGTTCGAAAAGGCAGAAAAACCCGCCATCCGTGCGGTTTGGTTGTATTTCATTGACAAGGATTTCTGAAAATGCGGGAGAAGACGCTTCTTCGCTACTTCACGACACCAAAACATTGGGATGCAGTGAACTTCAGTTGCTCTTCCTTATTTTGTGCGTATTGTTTGCGTCTAATAGGTATCTGCGTCTGATAGGTATGCAGGAACAGAAAATGCCCACATCACATTTTTGGAATTGATTACGCGGTAAAAAACGGCGGGCTTCTTGAAGCAGCTTGACCTTTATAGTTATTTATTTACTGAGCCTTCAAAGCCTGAGCGATCGATGATTGTAATGCTAAAAATTAACAAAATGCCCACATAAATAAACTAAATGGCTTTACA
The DNA here is from genome assembly GCF_052857255.1 of Amblyomma americanum. Taxonomy (NCBI): domain Eukaryota; kingdom Metazoa; phylum Arthropoda; class Arachnida; order Ixodida; family Ixodidae; genus Amblyomma; species Amblyomma americanum. The sequence continues at coordinate 56,674,188 of NC_135504.1, forward strand.
ATAAAATTTAAGCAAATGCGGTTCGAAAGTGCTGTTAATCACTAATGTCGATAAATTCTACGGGAAGGTGGTTTCATTCATGTGATGTATGCGACACTAAATACTGATATTTAAATATGATGCTACATGTTTCTATTCCTGCTTTCTGACAATGATTCATGCGGTAGGACATGCATCTGGAAGAATTATTGAGCGGCTCGTGCCGGTGTGCACTATTTCCGTAAATTTGGATGCCTTGGAGAAAAAAAAAACATTTTATCGCTTTCTCAAGAAAACTTGGAAATTTTGAACCAAATGTAGACCAGCAAAAATATATTTCATTATTTGCTGAATTGCAGACATGTCAATACTAATGCTCAGTAGTTGACACTATTATGCAGGTATAAACAAACCTCTGTCGAACGAACTTGTTCTATTGTACAAAAAAGTGAACATGAAAACTGGCCAATTCATCAATCTATGTCGGACATACCCCCGTTTTCACAAACCTAACTTTTCCTTACCTTTCGTCTCGAGTCAATCTCAACCACCTTAAATTGTTTCATAACCTATGCTTATGAACAAATCTATTCTTTCCCTAAACTTTAGTGATCCAAAGATATAGCCTGCCTAACTTAAGCTATACTTTAGCTGCTTTTTCAACACGGTGGACTACGACCAGATGGATGACAGCATGAGCGAGTTCTTGGATTTCGACGACCGTGCGGAAGAAATGGAAGAGAGACAAGTGTATGTGCACGCGCCACCGCCCAGGCGGACGATAAGGGATAGACAGAACCCAATGGAGGCGTTTGGCGAGTTGGAGTTCCTGTGCCGCTAAAGCTTGTGAAGCGAGCTTTGCCGCGCCTGCTGGACATGCTGCCATTTCAAGCCAGCGCTGACCATCGCTGCAACCACAGCCCCCGCTAATCCAGCTTCTGGTCGCGCTCCAGTTCTACCGGGCTGGATGCTTCCAAATCGTGGCCGGCGATCTGGTTGGCATTTCTCAGCCTATGGTGTCGCGGCTTATTGGACGAGTGTCGCGTACGATCTCTGCAGCTGTGTTCCCCGCACTCGTGAAGCTACCGAGTACTGCGCAAGCCCCAGCATTAATGCTGGAATTCTATGGCATTGTCAGGTTCCCCGGCGTGACAGGCTGCATTGACTGCACTCATGTGCCAGTCAAGAACCCGGCAGGTGACAACGCCGAAGTTTTCAGAAACAGGAGTGGGAGTTTTGTGCCCATCATGCGGTTAAAGTAGTTTAATCTCGGAGGAATCGTGTTGGCCCCGGCCGCGGTAGCTCAGTGGATAGGGCGCTCGACTGCTAATACGAAAGACGCAGGTTCAATCTCCGCCGCGGCGGCCGCACTTTGATGGAGGTAACCGCAAGGCGCCTGTGTACTGTGTGATGTCAGTGCACGTTTATAACACCTCGGGTAGTCGATATTGATCCGGTGTTCTCCACTACGGCATCAGCCGATGTCTCCTTGACCCCCATATGCCATATCATGCAGTACCGCGTTGCTGTCGATCGAGAATTCGCGTTGCCGCGAGAAAATGCATTACTGTTCCAAGGGGCTGCTATACAACGCTTTTTTGATGGTGCAGTTGTTTGAGTACTTGCGTTCGCTAGGTTAACTGGATTGATGCAGTTAAGCCTACAATGCGTAGATTTCTTTCTAACTTCACGTATAAAAAAAGATCAGACGTTCCAGTAACAATTAAAATGAATTTAGTAGCATCTATTTTTACCAAGGACACCACTATTAACAATTTTTTTTAGCTATTCTCTATACTGCTGTGTTCACCAGAAACAGTGCGAGCCTATGGGAAAACTTGAGTGCGATCAAGTTAGTCGAAACTAACTTTTTCTAATAATTTTCGCATTTATTTTGTGGACGCAACCGTACAACACAGCATAATATCGGATTGTTTGCATCTTTATGTCCTATCTCAGGCCATCATGGTACCGTATCTTGAGTTCTACGATGTTGTGCCGAGCTGGTCGGGATCAGCTCACGACAGCTGCCTCTTTGAAAGCATCAACGCCCGTGTGCAGTACGAGAATGGCAACGTGCCTGGCCTGACTCTGGAAGACCAGTGATATTCCTGCCTCTCATGCTTGGTGATCCCTACGAGGGATCCTGGACAAGCAGGCCACCCACAACACAAGTAATTTGATGTGCTCAATTACATTTGCTTCTAAGCTGGTCCATTGAATTCATTTTGAAGGTTATTTGTACAAAATAAAGACGAACACAGCATGCAATATAGCGTTCTTTACTTCCAGACATTCACCAATGAACTGAGAAGTGTTTGTGCTGTGTTGGAGCATTTCGTTTGCTTCCTTCTCTATTGATACGGTGTTAATGAAATGCCACAATTGATCCCGTGTAACTCTAGTTCAGCGTGCAAGCAAACACTTCATATATATGATACTTATTGTATGTCCAGTCTCCCTTTTTTTGTGCAGCCTTTCAACAAAACTCTAATGCTGATATGAGTGAAACCATATAACCCAATATATCGCCTTATTACAAAAGTCGAATTTTTTTCCTTTTCTTCATTAAGGTATAAGAAGTCTCAAAAAGATGCGGCACACTGTGAAGAGTGCTTTTGACATCTGGAAAAAGAGGTTCCCGTGTCTTACCATGACACCCTAGATAAATACAACCACGACCACACAAATTGTAATAACAGCATGCGCTGCCCTGCACAACCTGCACACTGAACAAATTCTCACCCTTAAGAGTGCAAATCAGCTGTCCCCAGACGAACGCCCTTTTGGGTGCTAAAACGGTGCAAAGATCAGCACCCTTCAGGAAGGCTGCAAAGCATGAAAGTTTCGATGGCGCGCATCTATCCAAGGCTTTTGCTTCATGCGTGAATCAATGTGGAGCACCCTTCCAACATGCATTCGTAGAGGTGTTATGGCAAAATAGTACCCTTTAATGAGGGTGCAACCATTACATCCTCTAAAGTATCACTAAGTGCACCCTTCATTAAGGGTGCTGACCTCTGTACCCTTTTTTTAGCGCCGAACAATTGGAAAAGGGTGTTCTTCTGGGGACAGCTGATTTACACCCTAAAGGGTGAGAAATTGTTTAGTGTGTGGCCCGGCTGCTCAATGAGCCGTGTCCACCAACACCACAGCAGTCGCCTCCCGACAAACATGGCGAGCCATCTGGTCAGCTACTGTCACCGGAAATTTCAGAGCGCGTGACAGGCTCATTCAGGATCACTTCGTATAAAGGAATCGCAAGCAAAGCTTCAGGAAAATCAAGAACCTCGGCTGTGTTGTGTGTTCCACTGTTTGTGTTTTTTTATGTTTTATTGAACTGTACATCGTCCGACCAAGTGGTTGCTATGAATTGGTAAAATGGAGTAGCCAGAGCCGTTATGCAGCGCCAGCCTCTGCTTTACTGTTCATGTAAATAAAAAAATGACCATCCATGCACTGGCTTCAGCGCATGCGTTGTCATGCTTTCCGTCATCCGTGCTCATATTACACATTTGACTATCCCTCATTAACCGACTCAACTAGCTGCCAGACTTCATTGGTCTAGTAATGCACTGCCTAACAATCACAGTAGAGGAGCATTCAGGCTACACCATGTCGTAACAGCCTCTGGTATACCTTTCCAGACGTCTGGCTGTGCATTCACCAGTGAGCCCATTTGCGCGCTAAAGCTAGAGACAGTCACTGCAATGTCATCAAAGCCAGCGGTATTCCTCATCAGAAGACAAACTAAAGCATTTTTCAGCGATGGGAAAACATGAACTGTTTATTGTAGTTGCTCTGCCTTCAACGGGCAGTTTTTGCATACAGGAGGTCAAGTTTTGCTTTCTGCATATTTAAACTGAGCTCGAAGATCTGCTTCTGCTGGTATTGCTGGTCCAGTTAGGCTCTGAAGAGCTTCATTATTAGAAAGGCAGTACTATTGCATTTTCGCGCCTGTAGGACCACTGCTAGATGTTCTTCAGCAGCGCCACTTGCAGGCAACCTCGATGCATGGGTTGCAGCTCGCCTGATGTTTCCTGAGCTGCTGCAGCGTCCAGGCTTGGCTCATGTGCTGCTGCATCGGTGAAGTCATCCGGACTCAGCTGGTGCTCTTGCCAGTCAGCTTCTGCAAAGGATGTTAGCCATTATTATATCAGAACACATATATCAATTATAGGTGGAAGGCTAAAAATAGCAACTCATGGAAACAGGTATCCGACAGGTACAACTACAGAACAAAAGGGAAGAAAGGAATGCTAATAGTTCGCTGTGCTCGGCCCGCATACGAGGAAAGGAGAAAAAAATTGTGAAAACGAAATATGGGGTCAAAAATGAGGAACGCGAAAAAATAAGAATTTTCGACGTAATTGAAACTTGTACTACAAGCCAAACCGTCAAAATGGCATGATAATGCACACACAGCAAATAAAAGCAAAGTTCACGGAAATATAATCAGGTGATTGTTACTCAGCAAAACAGCTGTAATTCCCTTGTCATATGCATACCCATTTCAATGTCTGCATAGATGAGCATAATGCACGAAGTATCAGGTTGCAAGCTTCTCGCTGTTAAATAGCGTGGAGTAACATAACTGACAATGTTTACGCTGCATGACTTGGAGACACTCGTGCCTCCTAGCCCCTACACGAGCAGCAAACAAGGTAGTCGCATCGTGTGGCAGGTTTTTTAGCAAGCCGTCGACGTGGAGGCACATTAACCTACCTGTTTTTTTTTAATGTCGCTGGTGTGCTTCGGCAATGTGACCGAACCTCAGAACCATATTGCATGAAGGGTAGTTTTTTTTTAAATGAAGAGAAAAAGTTGTCAGCCATGTTTAGGCAGAAACGCACAAAAAAAAAAATCATACCATTAGCATCTTGCGTCGCTTGCAATAGGGCCACTACCGCAGGGGTGTGACTGTCACTGCTGCAATGGTCGGTGCTGTGCCGGCCATGGTGGCTGACATAGATTTTAATTACTCTTGTGCTCATGTGACCAGCCACAGCACCAACCCGTTGCAGCTCGTCAGTCATTTGGCTTCTGGGTGGGTTCCCACCGCGCGGAAAAATGCACGTTTTTCAAGATTAGCATCCTCTCGGCAACATATACCATAAAATGTGACAGACGGCCATTCTCCTGAATCAAGTGATGTGACAGCAATGTGTCGTGTGCTGCCATAGACACCCTTGCTTTAGAAGAAACAACATTATTATTGTTATTGATAATATTAATAATAATATTGTTGCGTGGCCTCAATGCTGTTTCCATTTGTATAGTTGTTGGTTTAAGATTTAATCAATGAATATAAATGTCATCAATTGGATGTAAAGTCACAAGCAGGTTAGACAAAAGAAAGTCCCACTAGGACAGACTGCATCAGGACCTCCTGTAGTAGAAAATACAATAGAGTGTCAAAATATGCACGACAAAAATGTGATCAGAGATTTCACCTTATCAAATTCGGCTGTGACTGATATGGGAGTGGTTAAACGCGTAACGATGCGATAATTATGCGACGTTTGATTAGCGGTGCTGTTCATATTGCTTCTACTTCCCCATACCTCAATAACACACATTTGGTAATATCCAGCCAACCATCCTCACGACCCCTGCGTTCATCTGTAGCGCTTCCGTTCAAAGGCGTAGTGCCTCAACAGCTGATTACTACTACTGTGTCCCATCATGCCCGTCTCTGTTCAATCACCCCATTCATGACCGCTTCACGTTCCAGCCGCAGCGGTGGCTGAGTGGTTATGGCGCTCGGCTGCTGGCTCGGAAGACGCGGGTTCAATTCCGGCCGCGGCAGTCAAATTTTGATGGAGGCGAAATTCTAGAGGCCCGTGTACTGTGCGATGTCAGTGCACGTTAAAGAACCCCAGGTGGTCGAAATTTTCGGAGCCCTCCACTACGGCGTCCCTCATAGCCCGAGTCGCTTTGGGACGTTAAATTGCCATATACCAAAGAAAACCTTCCCGTTCTCATCACATAAGCTATGTGGTAGCGGCAGATATGGGCAATCGGGCAGTGGTAATCTAACAAGCAGCAGATTTGGTCAGAGCCTAATATTGCGATTAAAAGTATTATTTCCTCTCTTTTCATCTCTACCGACGCAGCTACTCAACTCTGATATCGATCAGAATAGATTGCGGCCTCTGAAGAAAAAGCCAGGGCACAAGCGTTGAGCACAAGCACAACCGTCTTTATCTCGTCACCCCCTCTCCCGCGCTTGATACAGTAATCATCAAAGAAATGCTAACCGGCAAATCCGTTGTGATCGCAGCGATCAGACAAAGAGTGGCAACGAAGAACGACGCATCTGACGGCAGAGGCGAGCTGGATTTTTAGCGCCCCGTCTTTAGGCCAGATAAGCAGCGGTGTGCTTACAGCAGCACATGTCGCTCGCCCCTGTAGCCGCGCGTGTCATCCGTCTGCCGCTACTTGCGTTTTAACGACATAGCGTGTTATCATACCTGAAGCAAAAACTACACGAGTATCCGCGGCCTTTCCTTGTCCAAATATTTCTTCAGTTGCTTGTCGCTTCGCTTGACACCCCGCACCGATGGTCGAATATTTCTTCGATCATAAACCACGGCGCCCGCTTCCTTCCGGCGCACACAGCATATGTTTTTTTTCCATTTCGATTACTGCCTTATACTTACCCACTATCTCGAGAAGAACTGAACGTTCCTTTTCAATGAAACTGGCTTTTTCTTCATTTTGCAGAAACAATGATAATTAATGGCAATAAGAAACACTGGACAAATATAAAAGTTTGGTGCGCTTGGCGGCGAGAAAAAAAAAACACGTGCAAAAGATAAACGACGGGAACTTTGAGGCAGCAACGCAGCAACACTATATTAACTGTTGACAATGGTGGCCAGACTGAAAAGAAGGCATCGGCCTTGTCAGCCGCTATTCCTATACTCTTCTTCGCGGGACTGTTTGAAAATAGCTCTTTTAGATGTCGTTGCCCATAAAGTTTAAATAAACTTCATAATGCGTGTGTATCGTTTTATTCGCAAAGCGTAGTGAGAGAGAGAAGCCCTTTAGTGAAAAAAAAACAGAATTTAGCCGTGTTTAAAAATCGCTGGAATGCTATCTCTGTGGGGGGATGCAAATTTTGAGATAAAGGCGGAAGTAGAGTGGTGCGGAAAACGTAAATTGAAACAAATTAAAAACTCGCCGTTGTGGCTCAGTGGATAGGGCGCTCGGCTACTGATCCGGAGTTCTAGGTTCGAACCCGACCGCGGCGGCTGCGTTTCGATGGAGGCAAAACGCTAAGGCGCCCGTGTGCTGTGCGATCTCAGTGCACGTTAAAGATCCCCAGGTGCTCGAAATTAATCCCGAGCCCTCCACTACAGCACTTCTTCCTTCCTTTCCTTTTTCACTCCCTCCTTTACCCCTTCTCTTACGGAGCGGGTCAAGTGTCCAACGATATATGGCACAGATACTGCGCCATTTTCTTTCACCCCAAAAACACTCATTATTATTCCAAACAATTGATGACCTTGCATGAAGCCATCCTTCAGTAATATAGCCAGTAAGTAACACAGCTTCTTCAACGCACGCCCACCTTTCGCCCTTTTGTTGCTGCTAAACTTTGAAGTTTCTTTCAGCCGCCCTCAGGTGTCCAACGATATATTAGACGATACTGCAACATTTCGTTTCCCCCAAGAGCAATTATTATTATTATCAACAAATTAAAAGGGGAGATGGCAAATTGCAGCATTAAATGCACCATTCAATTCTCGCGGCATCTTTAGTCTTGGCCTTGGGTGAAAGCTGTACAAATGGATTGGACACTATATTAAAGAACAACAAATTTTTATGAGCTCTTCAAATGGCCCAGCGCTTATTCACACAGTGGAGAGGGACGAACCTCGGGGAGTGGTGCTTAGCCCTCTTATGTTCGATATTATCTTTCTACACATAACAAGAAACCTTCCGCGAGGAGTGCGCATAACGATTTATACAGACGACATCTGTATCTGGAAAGACCGTTCGCGCTATATTGCCCAGCAACGTCTTCTCGATGTCGATGTACCTGGCCCCCCGAGCTCTTCGTTTTTCGCCTGAAAAGTGTTTCCAGGCTTTTAAAAGATAAACGATGACGAGATATCCGCTCCCCCAGGTGGACGGTAACTATGTTATGTACAATCACAGCGATTCCTTGGTCTTGTTATATGTTCGTGACGGGAACATGGTGGGGCACCAACTGTCGTTAAATGTTTCTGCTTTGAAAAGCCCTACGTTGAAGGAACTTTGCGCTACTCTCTACCGGCACTTCAAAGATTACCTCCAACAAGCAAGAAGATTCTCGAGGCCGCGCGGAACAACTGTCGGTGCATATGCCTTGGCCTTCCAAAGGGTTCCGCTGCATCAGGAAAAGTAGCGGAAGCAGGCTGTCTACCGCTGGATGTGTTTGCCGCCCAGGAAACTATGCGTATCCATGCCCGCCGTGTCATTCAAGTTAAGAAGCACTTCCTTCACAGTGTCTACCTAACTCACTGCAACTCTGACTTTGGCCAAGCTGTGCAGCTCCTACCCCTCCCCACTATTAATCAGACACAGAAACTAATATATCCGCCCTTTCTCCCCTGGCCACACTTGTCTCTAAAGGGGAAGTTTATTCCAGGTGTGAATGCAAAGAGTTGCATGCCACAGAGGGCGCTTCTGCAAGCTACTGTAGCGTACTTAGTCGAGGAATATACGCACCACACCCACATCTTCCCCGACGGGTCAACTACTCAAGGAACCTCTTCCTGTGGCCTTTATGTGCCCACAACAAGCCAAGTCCTTTCTTACCGGCTGCAGCAGAAGATATCCTTTACGACAGCTGAGCTTCACGGTATTAAAGAAGATTATTTCTCTGTCCTGTGCCGAACCCCCGGCCGATGGGTTATCTTTACCGACTCCAAAGCATCCCGGCACCTCCTCTCCAGACTGCTGAAGAACATCAATCATCAGTCCATTTCCGTTGACATCGGGTACCTACATCATATAGCTATTGTCGCAGGCCACTGCACAATATTTAAATGGAGACCAGCACGCTGTGGCATTGTGCCCAATGAAAAAGCAGACAAAGAGGCCCGTAAAGGCCCCCAACATCGAAGATACATTCGGAACTTCTCCATGAAATTTCATGCGTCCCAAATGGCTAAAACATTTGTTTCCGAAGAAACGTATCAGCTCCGTAGCTTGCCGACACATCGGTACCAATTTCTGCACTCGGTCGACCCACATCTGAGATCAAGACACCCACCCAAAATTCCTCGTCATCTGGAAACACTTTATCACTGGCTTCGCCTCAACGCTGCATTTAGCAACTGCTTGCGATACTGTTTCCACCAAATGAACAGTCCGCTTTGCGACAACTGTGGCTCCACCGAAACTCTGGAACATAGCCTGCTTGAGTACCCTGCGTATGCTTACCAGCGTGCGTACTAAGAACATTGGATGGAGAAGCTCACACCAGTGCCTCTAGCAATGGACAGTGTTTTATGTGGCTCAGCCTGCGCTTGCTAACAGACATGCAATGAACTTTTTCAGTTAGCATATTTCAAAGACATTGGACATATTGACCACCTAAAATATCATCTTACATGCTATCATCATGCATTCTTCATGCAGTGAGTTTTGTTAGCTCATTTGTCGGTATATGCACTTCATCATTTCATATGCAACATCGTTACATGACGATGCACCTTAGTACGCAAAGAGTACAACTTCATAACCTCGCTCCTATACTACTATCTTCCCAGAAAAAGATGAGTTTCGAGTGTGCTTGTTATGTGGTGTTTCTGAATTGGTCGTCTTACTTTTGTAGCGCGAGCTACATTACGCCAGGTTTCCGCCTCTTCGCCGTCGCCGCACTTTGGGCCGTGGCCGCACTGTGACGTCACACCACGGCCCTCGATTCTCCAGCAACTCGGCTCTTCGCGGTGGCCGCGCGGCCTCCGCTCCTACCGTTGGTAGGTTGCCTCGATGAGAGCGGGCGCGCATCGAGGCATCCTAGCCGTTGGGCGCCCGCCGCGGCCTCTGTATGACGTTACACCACGGGCCTCGATTCTACGGCGACTCGGCTCGTCGTGGTCGCCGCGCGGCCACCGCTCCTATGGACGATTCACACGAAGGACCGTTCGCCCGCGGCCCGCGCATCACGTGTGTTCGTGCGTCACCAAATCGAGAGGCGTGCTGTCGGCCCTCGGACTGGACAACCAAGGAAGTTCAAGTCCCTGTCCCCTCGCGGGAATTAGCGGCGGCCCGCGAAGATGCACGTGCTAGCTCTGGCAACCACCACTATTGCCTGTATTTTGGCTGCCGCACTTCGCTTAGTGACGTTGAGCTGGCGCGCTGTTTTGAGAAGCTGCACTGCGTTCGCTACCATGACATCGTGGCCGGATGAGACGACAATTTATGTTATTTCTCTTGTCGAAGAGTTTCCCACTTTGTAGTATAGAAGTCGGGATGATTATTTAAACACGCAGAACAAGCAGGTGCTGTGGGCTCAAATACGGGACCAAATGGAGCAGACATGGCATGCTTTCAATCCTTTCACTCTTGATAGGTAAACTTTTAATTTACTGGGTCTTCGACACAAAACAGCTGGATTTTTCGCTGAAATGCTGTGTCAGTCATTTAACCTCTGGTTTGTTTTGTTTGCTTTATTAGCCACTTCATTTTAATCACATTTATAGCTACCTCTCGTCGCTGTCTTCTATATTTACGTTGCCTCTCGTTGCTTTCTCATACCGGCTTCCTGTATTGTTTTTTTAACCGTTGGCTTGATTTTTGAAGTGTGCTGCGCAAACTAAAAAAGTTCGAGCGAAACGCACAGTGTCATGGGATGAAATGGGGAGTACCGCTACACACTGAGATGTCGAAGCAGTGGTGATTTCCCAAGTTTATTTTGTGCATTTCGAGTTTTTAGATTTATAATGATTTCCTATTGTTTTATTATTACAGACGCCTTCGAGACTCACTTTGCGAACAAACGCCGAACATACCGCAAAAGGAAAAATGTCCCAGTCAAAGAGCGGGCAGGGCTCCGAAGAGATGTACGTGGGGTGGTGGCGATTTTTTAGTATATCGCGGTTTTTAGACGCCGTGCCCTCTCCGTCCCACCGGTCCTTCAGTGACGCGTAAAAGCTGCCGAAAAAAACGGTAAATATACGTAATTCCTCTCTTGCCTAGAAGATTTGTTGAAAGCCAACGCACGTGGACATTGCGTTGCCCGCCGCAGGTGCAATCCGCTTCCGCAAAAATGGACTGCGTGTGAGTCATACACGCTGACGGCCTGCGTAAACCAGTGGAGTGGAGAAAAGAACGGGGCAGAAGCAGCATGCATGCGCAATATTACTGTGTAAGAATACGCGATTTAATGTATGAACATACTTCTCTCATTCATATTTGAAGGATTTTACATGAATGTGACAGCCTATGTCCTACTAAAACCCAAGGTTTACATTAAAACAAAAATATTAAACCATTTCTACTAGCGCTGTGCGCAATCCTCCTCATTCACAATCTTTTCCAACAAAAAACCTAGACACGTGCGCTGCACGTGTTTTTAAAAGCCTTCGGAGAGAAACACGACGACGAAATGCGGGCAAATAAACTGCGGGCAAAAATGTGCAAGATTCAACTGAACGAACCCGTTTTTTTTTTTCCTAGAAAACTCGTTTACACTCTCGGCTGCACAGAGTACAATGGTGCCCTTCCCTCACTAGTACCCGTCTTTCAACCTGTCACTACTACATTACTAACCGGACCGCTCTTTTTATTATTACTTGGCGCTGCCAAAGCACCATTTGCCGAAATCTGTATGTCAGCTTCGCCACGTGGCGTGTTTTCTAACCATAAGGTCTCGTTCCTAGACAATACTTCCGCATTTTTTTTTTGTAAACGAAAAGAATAAAGTTTCTTCTTCTGAGAAAGCTCAGGAATGTCGCCAGTTTACTTCAGGATGGCCTCGAGAGAGCTGTCGAAAGAATACAATGGTAGTGTATAGAAAACCGGATTGCAGTGAACCTTGTTAGCACTGGAGTAGAGGCTAGGCTGGAAAAAGAAGGAAATTGGCCTTTGTTCGTATGCGGGCGGTAGTGCTAAACATCCTAAAAATTTTCTGCTGAACAGCACCGTCCCTGCAACTTCCTCCCTTCACCCCCCTGCACCTGTAGCTAGAACGAAGAACAACACACTCCCCACAGCACCGTGACAAAATGATAGTCTCCCTCGTTTTCCTATTTACACTCTGCTGCGGTCAGAGTGCGAACATCTGGAGTATTCATTCGCCCGAAGAATGTGAGTGTGTCGTCTGGGTTCCGAGAACTCTTGGTTGGGAAACAAGCCTTGCAGAGAAGACAGGTTTCCGAAAATGGTGAACTGGCCGCGCCTGCAGAAGGGGCGTGGAGCAGCCGTCGTGTTATTTTTCGCAAATTCGCTGTGTGCTCCATCGCAGGGCGTGGTCGACTGGCAGTTGCGAAGTGAAAAAAAGAACTGAGCGAGAAATTTATCAGCGAACAGGATGGAAAGGTGCAAAATTAGCTTGAAAGCAACAGTGGCATCATAGTGCCTTTTATACTATTTGCCGCTTCTTTTTTGACATTTTAAAACGTTTATATGTAATATGCTTGTACGTCGAACATGAAAAACGACAAGAATTGCATTATTGCTATCTGGTTGTATAGCCATGCAAATCTACATTCGCATTACGGCTTGCCGAGAGCACCGACACATCAGAAGCTTGTGAAAACTTGGATGAGGAGAGCCCCGATGTTGAAGCAGACTCTGCCGGCAACCTGCACTCCGTTCGGCCAAGCGAAGAACCCTTGGCCAAAAGGTCGAAAAAAAGAAAAAGTGCAGAAATGTGGCAGGAGCGACAGAACGTGATCGCAACCATTGCGGGCGCAATGCAGCCAGCACAGGGCAACGATGCCGCTGCGCACTTTGGAAAAAAAATGTAGCAGTGATGATTAAGAGTTTAAGTGCGGCAAAACTTATCCGCTGCCAGAAGGAGCTACTGGACGTGCTAGAAAACTATTTGCCCACAAAATAAAGCTCACTTCGACTTCCTGAACCTCTTTTATTTGGTCTGCGTGGGCAACGCAAATGGTCTTGACCCGTAGTACATGTTCTCTCCGCACAGCTGTACAATAGTTCTATATTTCACCTTTTATTGCGTACCTCTGGCCATAAATACTTTTCTTCGTCCGACGTCGAGCGGTCATCTGTCAGAAAAGATGCCGCCACCGTCTGGAAGACGTTGAAGTATCCAGCGTTAGCTGTGTGGTTTACTAGAATTGATATGAATGAGATGAAAGTGTGTTACAGCAATAGAAATATGAATTTGATATCTTGCATTTATAAGTGACGTCTCCAATCAATCACCAATTCGATACACTCAAGGCGTTACCAGTCAATCACCGAATAGGTTGCAAAATCGATTTACTATGGAGACTGCCATCTTGAATTCCTGAGGACTTAGAAAATTGCACGCCGAAGGGAGGCGGTAGCAGACCCAAAGAAATCGAGAAACGTGATGAGTAAGAAGACTACTGAAATATGCACATCACACAGGAAATCGTCGGCATCTCACCTTTTTTGTTTTTGCGGCTACATAAAAGCTGCTGTCGGTGACAAAGATGAGTCTTAATTTATCGTTAATCACTCATACGCTTTCACTGCACGACCCCTCCGAACCGGAGATCGAACCGATTAAAGATGACGATGACGACGATAAAGGTAACTCCTACCAGCAAGCGCTTATCAAAATCATAGCGCGGGATGCTACGGCTGTGGCTCAGTGGCATGGAGCGTACGCAAACAAATAATGCCAAATTTTGGCGGCGTCGGTTACAATTCCCCTCTGCGCTGTACGTTGCAAAGTTTTTTTTTTTTTAGCTATGTCAAGCGAATTTCGGAAGGTTTCGCTTCAGTCTGTTGAATGTGGGAGCTAGAAGAATTTCAGCGCTAAAACTGTATTCGGAAGCTCATCAAGGTCATTGCTAAAAAAAATAATAAAATATCGGGACGCTGAAGTAGCTCTAAAGACTGGGACGTTTTTTTTTTTTTTCGTCAAAATTTGCGAGGCAGAAAGCGCCGCGGCGCGTTGACGCTCAGCTGGAGATACATGGAGCAAAAAAGCGGCGTGCGGTATCGCTCCATGCTAAAGCTAAATGCCATCAACGAGGGGCAAACCCTGCTAAGTGAGAAGGCCTGCCAAAGGAGCGACGCTGGCCCTTCTGCTAAAGTGGCAAAAATTGATTTCGGCGCCGCTGCACTAACTGTAGGATGCTGGCATTGTAATCTAAAAGAATTTGCGCGTTCGTCTGAACGAAGCCTGCCTAACTTGGTTGCCCGCTCAGCCGCAAACACCACCAGGGGCGCTGCTTTCCTTCGACACCGACAGCTTGAGGAAACACAACCATTTCTATCCGACATTATGTGATGTCCTCATAAAAAAAGAGACATTTTATGCTTTATGAATCGTTTATCTTCAAGAAAGTCACTTTTCTGTGCACGGCGATACACTTCCTAGTTTTGTTAGCCAGGAAGTCGCTCTGTTACACACCTGTACGTGAGTATGAGTCAACCCGTGTACACACACGTGACTCGGCCAATCTCTTCCTTTAATTTCTCGAAAACGCCGCAGTTTCTAGCATAAATCCTCACCTAACAAGATAACAACTCCGTATCCTTGTTCGCACATTGCTTCGAGCGGTTCCGAGCACACATCTGCTTTCCGGAAGACCTTCCCCTGGTCTAAACAACGTGATGTCAAGGGATTGCAACTCAATGTGCAAAATTGCTTTCCCCACAGAGCCGGTTCGGAAAAACTCCTCCGCTCCCTCGTTTCCGAAACCTCTGTTCCCTCGTTTAAAGGCGCCTCGTTATGTGTCGCAGCCTTGCTTCTTCACAGAGCAAGAATTCCAGAAATCTCGACTGCACGTTGTTCGCACGTCACAAACAGCTTCATTATTGTTGGAGCTAGGACGCGGTGGGGAGGCGCCGGCCATCCGCGGGAGTGAGAGCTTTTGTTCAACCAGCATAAACGCCTCCTGCCTCCACGAGAAGTCAGCTCGGGGACGCAGTCAGCGCAGGGGAACAGAGCGATGGGGTCTCACCTCTCAGCCACGATAGCGTGGTTTTAAAATTTGTTAATACTTCTCTCAGTATAGTTCCATGCACATGTTTGTGCGCCCCAGACAACCATTCTTATTTTCTAAGAATGGAAAAAAGAAGTGAAAATTGCCTCCCTTCTACCGATGCAGACACTCTTGCTGGCGCCTTCGGCGATGGTTTCCCGCAAGATGTTCAGGATGACCGAATAACTTCCTTGGTGAGTTCAGTAAAACTAACCCAGACAAGCAAGTACGACTTAGGTTCAAGTTTTAAATCTGTGGCTTGAATCCCTGCAACACTCTTCCTGAATTACCACTTGCACACGAAGAGTTCTGGAGCACATGCTAGATTTTTATCTTCGCGTCCTATCCGCCTCGTGCGCTGGTATGGTGGCGCCACATCACGCGCGGCGCGCGCGGAAAGCGGCTGTCCGCGGTTGTGTGAGGCAGCAGAAGGAGCCGTGAAATGCGTGCTTCCCGAGAGCGTCAGCGCGTTAGAACAGGACTTCTTTCTGCCGCTTTTGTGTTTGCGTCGCATGCACATTCGCATACACCGTGTTTGTGTTCCAAATTAACTAAAAGCACAGCAATGCAAGTCACAGCGTGTTCTCCGCCAGGCGCGCTTTTCGTACCCCGGCGCCTTGGGTGCGTCTCTTGTCGCGAGCGCTTCTGCTGGCGGCGCTTCGTTTTAGGAGTTTACACCCAAACAGCCATTGTAAAGGTGTTGCAAAATAAAATATTTTTGCGGGGCGGGCAGACCACACACTTTCTTAGTAACACTTGTCTCATGTGAAGATCTGGCCTGAGAACCGGGCCAGTCATTTATCCCTTTCCTTACGGCGCGGTTCAGGTGTCCAACGATATATGAGACAGATACTGTGCCATTACCTCCCCCCCCCCAAAAAAAAGACCAATTATTATTATTATATGTGCTACTACAACATCGTTCTGTAAGCGTCGTCGGTATCCACCAGCAGGTTCGGTCACCACCGCTTTTCTCTTGCTTTCTCACCCGCTCGGTCCAAACGATGGCGGGGTCGCGCTTGAGCGCAGTCTCCGGTAAGAACAGCATGCATGGCCGGCTTTATCAACATCATCAGCGCGTGATGATGTAGCTTTTGGACGAATGGAAATGTTGACGTGTTTCTAGAATCAACGGTTTGCTGCTCGGTCGCAGATTCTGCGACCCAAAGTTTGTGTATGATGCGTGCGTTGAACCTTTCTGTGCAGCAGTGTCCACGGACATCTTCGAGATATGTGCAGGCTCAGTTTTGAGGCGAGTTTAATTCTTTTACGGCTCGTTTCTTCACCGTCTGTTGGTTTCGAGCACTGGACACAAACATCGAGCTTGAAATCCCTCTTGCTCATCAACACGAATTGCGCGCAGTGACGTGAACGCTCAGCGCGTGAATTACTTGGGACGATATGCGGCCGAGTGCATCACCCAGGCTGCTTGCAGTGTGCCGCGTGCGGGATAATTAGCGACAGAGTGCTACATACACGCTGCTTTGTATATACAGTGCCTTTTTATGTTTTGTAAATCAGGCCAATGGTAGTCGCTCGTGCAGTTCGTTCTCGGACAGTACCTGAGACTCGCGCATGCGGCGCGGATTTGTTTACTTTTTGTGTACACATCTCTCACTTGACAATTATCTCTATCGCTTCTCCACGCTGGCCTATGGCCGGCACGCCGTAGTGCTCTCTGCAGCGCTGTTTCGTTTTGCACTCGCATGATTTCCAGGAAAAACGATAAAACATAATCTTTAACTGCTTCCCGGCGGCATTTTTGGAGCTATTATGGCACCCATCGAGACAACAGTAAATAGACTTGCTTGTTTAAAAGGGCCTTTTCTCTTGGTTCTCTTGAGAATCCAGATCTAACGCAAGGCAACCAAGCAAGAAAGCACTGTTGCTATGAGCTTTGCTACCAGTGGCGTGCGTCTACGGCAGGATAAACTGCCCTGAAGGTAAGCGTAGACAGCTGGGCTAGTTGGTTCACAGTCGCATTATGATACATCGTTCTGGCGCACGAAAAACACGGACGAAGGAAGAACAGACACACAATCGCCGGACATCAACTGAAGTTTATTCACAGAAACCAGTCCTATATGTACAGATGTGACCACCAGGTAGCTGATATCAAAAGCACAAAATCGGGAAAACCAAAAGGCAATCAACCAGAGCCACAGGTTCCATATCGCACACGTGCCTTCATGCAAATCGCCCACAATTTCTGTGCCTAGCTGACACGATCAACACCGTTAGCCTTCAGATAATCTAGTTCCTTTCATCTAAGCACAATAGAGGGAGTACTGACGCAGTGATCTTTATCATTGGCAATACAGAGGGCTTCAAAAATTTCCCGGCTTTTCTGAGTCCTGAACTTTCTTAACACACTTGTTTTTTCCAAAAACGCCTTGCATGCTGGCTTATACGAACAACGGCGAATGTGGTCGGCTAAATGACCTCCGCCACTAATCGAAGTTACTGTCCTGCGATGCTCTAGCAAGCGTTCGTTGATACAGCGCCCGGTTTGTCCAATGTAGCGTTTGCCACAGGCGAGAGGGATGTTGTACACCACGCCAACCTTGCAGTCGACGAGGGCTTTGGTGTGCCTAATTTTGCAGGCAGACCTCTTTTTGGGTTCGTTTACTAGGCGGCACAGGCGTCCCAGCTTCTCCGGAGCTGAAAAAACTACACGGACGCCGCACTTGTCTCCGACCTTCTTGAGGCGGTGCGAGACCTTGTGCCAGTAAGGCACAACGACAGGTCGCTGTTGCGGGCGTGTGTTATCCACCTGCCTGTGCCGTCCACCAGATTTTACTTCGCTAATCTGGCTTTCGACCACTGAGGCCACGATTTCTCTCTGGAAACCTGCCTTCTCCAGACGCCTTAGTTGGGCATGGACACTCTCCCGGACTCGATGCTCACACGACTTGGCTAGAGCAGAGCGGATGCAGTTTTTTGCAATAGCTCTCTTCACGAGCTTAGAATGAGCCGATTTGTAGTTAATAATTTGTTTTCTCGACCGTGGCTTGTACTGCCAGCACACGCGCGTTTCCTCAAAAATAAAGCACACATCTAGATACTGGACGTGCCCTTCCTGCGGCAGTTCGTGCGTGAACTTCATGCCAAAGGCGTTGCAAACAAAAATGTCAATAATGTCGTCCACGACAATACCCCTATCCCGAGCCTCAGTCGCGTTCATTACTACGTAGACGACTACCTTGTAGTAATGAACGCGACTGAGGCTCGGGATAGGGGTATTGTCGTGGACGACATTATTGACATTTTTGTTTGCAACGCCTTTGGCATGAAGTTCACGCACGAACTGCCGCAGGAAGGGCACATCCAGTATCTAGATGTGTGCTTTATTTTTGAGGAAACGCGCGTGTGCTGGCAGTACAAGCCACGGTCGAGAAAACAAATTATTAACTACAAATCGGCTCATTCCAAGCTCGTGAAGAGAGCTATTGCAAAAAACTGCATCCGCTCTGCTCTAGCCAAGTCGTGTGAGCATCGAGTCCGGGAGAGTGTCCATGCCCAACTAAGGCGTCTGGAGAAGGCAGGTTTCCAGAGAGAAATCGTGGCCTCAGTGGTCGAAAGCCAGATTAGCGAAGTAAAATCTGGTGGACGGCACAGGCAGGTGGATAACACACGCCCGCAACAGCGACCTGTCGTTGTGCCTTACTGGCACAAGGTCTCGCACCGCCTCAAGAAGGTCGGAGACAAGTGCGGCGTCCGTGTAGTTTTTTCAGCTCCGGAGAAGCTGGGACGCCTGTGCCGCCTAGTAAACGAACCCAAAAAGAGGTCTGCCTGCAAAATTAGGCACACCAAAGCCCTCGTCGACTGCAAGGTTGGCGTGGTGTACAACATCCCTCTCGCCTGTGGCAAACGCTACATTGGACAAACCGGGCGCTGTATCAACGAACGCTTGCTAGAGCATCGCAGGACAGTAACTTCGATTAGTGGCGGAGGTCATTTAGCCGACCACATTCGCCGTTGTTCGTATAAGCCAGCATGCAAGGCGTTTTTGGAAAAAACAAGTGTGTTAAGAAAGTTCAGGACTCAGAAAAGCCGGGAAATTTTTGAAGCCCTCTGTATTGCCAATGATAAAGATCACTGCGTCAGTACTCCCTCTATTGTGCTTAGAAGAAAGGAACTAGATTATCTGAAGGCTAACGGTGTTGATCGTGTCAGCTAGGCACAGAAATTGTGGGCGATTTGCATGAAGGCACGTGTGCGATATGGAACCTGTGGCTCTGGTTGATTGCCTTTTGGTTTTCCCGATTTTGTGCTTTTGATATCAGCTACCTGGTGGTCACATCTGTACATATAGGACTGGTATCTGTGAATAAACTTCAGTTGATGTCCGGCGATTGTGTGTCTGTTCTTCCTTCGTCCGTGTTTTTCGTGCGCCAGAACGATGTATCATAATGTGCCCTGAAGGAAACGTTGCGAACAGCAGGAAACGGTGATAGCAACGCTCAGCAGGTCATAGAAAAGCATTTCTGCAGGTCGGACAGACGTCGCGTTGGCTCATTAACCCGGGTCATGTCTGAAGACTTGCCCTGAGGGGTCGAGTCAGGCATGTGTGCAAAAGAGTCTGAGTCTAAAAGATCCATCTGGATCTACAGCTCAGTGGTTCTTTTTGCTTTCCCTGCACTCGATTCATGCGATGCGATAGGATAAACGCAACAGTAAACGAGGTGGGTGTTTTACGAGGCATTTCCAGCTTGTTCCTGCGAAGGGTCAAGACGAGGTCAGAGGAGCGCAGCGTCGGCTGCAGCGGCGGCGTCTGATCGGAGCAGCCGCTTTTTTTTCCCGCTGCGCCTCCCAGATGGCGCCACATGTACGGCCGAAATAGGGTGCCTTGATGGGCCAGCGCCGCGAGCGGGCATCCAGACACCCCAGGTTGAAACTGCAGCGCACGAGACGGATAGCTTCGCCATCGCAGAGGGACAGGCTTCACACATGCAGCGCCAACTTCCTTTATTACAAGACTGCCGTATAGACCTCAGGCTTTTCCACAGAACACTTAGGAGTCAGGGACGATTAACAGAAAACCAACAACTCTGCAGATACGGTCCAATATAAACACCAACTCTAAGTTAAAATTATGCACACATGAGAGGGCCCTTAAACGTCACAGCCAAGTGCACTTAACAGATAAAAATACAACATGAAGAAGACAAAAAGAAATTGCTACAAATGATAAACGACGCTACCGAGGCATGCTACTAGCAAACGCCTGGGAAAATGTCCGGCGCGTCAAGAAAATAAAAGTGGGGTGATAAAGTAGAAGCCTCAAGGCAGAGCCGTGCCAGAAAATTAGGAAAAATGCGCCGTAACTCTGGAAAAACAGAAAAGAGATACAACGCCCATATAATATATAAATTAGAACCGAAGTGAAAAACGTGAGAACAGTAAAACGTTATTGGTTACACGTCTTTCAGGTCAGTGCTTACGGTTTAGTATACGCTTAAATTCCTGCTAACCCTGAAAGAAGCGAAAACCGGTTTCTCTTAGTGGTTTCCTTCCCATTACCCACCGGTGATCAAAATAGCTGCTATGAATTATTTCAATATTTTTGAATGGCTTGCTTGCTGCTGCTAACTGGAGATGTAGTTCTTTCCCAAGGGCCTACCACCCACACGGAGTCTTCACTCTTCCAGGTGAAATCATTTTATCTGCAACTATTAATTTTAGTCGGCTCTTGATCAAATGGAAGTCACGTCATGGTAACAGTTTTCCTTGACTCTCCGAGTCAAAACAATCCTGCAAGAAACTGAAATATACTGAAAGCTGTAATAATTTGTTTTGCCTTTTTCCGCTGAGCACATTCAGCTGATAGGGCTTAGACGCAACCGCGTCCTGATGGACTACACTTGTTAGTAGCTAAATTATAGAAATTTATCATAAAAAAGAAATATTATCGCTACGTCAGCAGTTTGTTTCGATAAAATCATACGTGACAACTCATCCGGGAATCGCTCAACTCGAAAAGAAACGAATTAACATCGCTTGCAGTCAACCACAGCTGCCTCGTTTGCAGCCTCGTTACAACTAGATTTTATGAACAAAGAATGGAGCATATATAACTCTATAGCCCATAAGCAGCAGGGAATGAAGGTACATTGTTAGGAGAGCATGAGGGGTGATGGCCGCTCAAACTATCCGCTTCTTATCTTCCTTTTCAACACCGCTAGCAGCGTACTCTCAAAATGTGCTCATTCTAAAAACAGCGCACGCAAGACAGGGACGACGTAAGGAAACGACAACACAGCGCTCGTGTTGTCGTTTCGTTACGTCTTCTGTCTTGTGTGCGCTGTTTTTAGAATGAGTACATACCAACTCGCCCTGTCTTCTACTTTGGCCTAAAAATGTAGCTCCTAATCATTGACGCTATGGATACGTTCTCACATCAAGTCGTAGCCATGCCTGGTACGCGGATTTCTACAAATGCTTACTTTGAGCTCTTTTTTGGGCTCTCTAAAATTATTCCATCGGCATGTATAAGTACGAAAGCACTAAATCCGGAGGTTCAGAGCCTAGAAAGATCGTCTCTTGCCGATGTGTGTCCACTCCGTCCTGAGAATAGAAAAAAAAATATCGAAGAAAAGGAAATAAAAAAATTTCAAAGAATGGGAGTCGAGCCCACGGAGACACGAACAAAGGCCGCAGCACAAGACTACTTGGATATCGATTACCATTTTTTTTTCAACATGGAACTTACTGCACGAGGTTATGTATGTATAGGAAGGGGCTATAGAAAGATAATTTGCTAAGCACCCAGCTATTGGCTGCACAGCACTAGCTTGACAAAAGGCAACACAACTAAAACGGCGGCAAACATAGACACCGCCTCAACTGCTGAAACCATTCCTGCAGAAAGACTGTTCTGGCATAAACGTCCCAAGTTGTAGCCTGTGATGCTATAACTGAGGTTATCGACGCAGCAGAACATGCCTCGTATTAAATTCCACCGCACTCTTGTTGTTGTTGTTGTGTCTAAAATGTTAAAAGTGTTGTGTCTTGCGTGCTTAAAAACGCACGTCGACGAAACCTAGCTGCTGTAATATAGGCTGTAGCCGTGATGATAGGCAACACGGGGCCGCTTTGGGAAGCTTTTGCGAGAGTATCAGCAATCTCATTACCTTTAACAATGCTGTGGCCTGGAGCCCATACTAAACGAACAAGACTCAAATGTGGAGGAAGCAGGGACAAGAATGTGTTGAAAATGGGGCCACGAACATGAGCGGCGAGAGACGAACACAAACATAAAGAAACGCTAATTACTGCCACTGCGGTAATAGAGGGGTCTAGATTGCGTAGAGGAAGTATCACACTAAGCAAATTAACACCCTTAAGGGTGCAAATCAGCTGTCCCCATAAGAACACCCTTTTGGGTGCTAAAAAGGGTGCAGAGATCAGCACCGTTCATGAAGGGTGCAAATAATGAAAGTTTAGAGGGCGCTGCACAAGTGTAAGGCTTTTGCTTCATGGGTGGATCAATGTGGAGCATCCTTCCAACATGCATTCGTAGAGGTGTTATGGAAAAATTGTACCCTTTTATAAGGGCGCAACCATTACATCCTCTAAAGTATCATTAAGTGCACCCTTCCTTAAGGGTGCACCGAACAATCGGAAAAGGGTGTTCGCTTGGGGAGAGATGATCTACACCCTAAAGGTTGAGAAATTGTTTAGTGCGTACTACTGCCAGAAACTCTGCTTAAAAAATAGGGGTGAAATCTCGAAGGCGCAGTGAAAAGGACCCGTCTAAATGTGAACAGAATATTCCCACACCCGCCCTTTCATTGCACTGCATTGCGTCGGTTGCTATTGCAATATTTGTACGTTGGGTATACTTATATAGATGATCTTCTAGTAGACCATTTAAAATACAGGGTGCAAAAGTTTTGCATTTTTGAGCAAAATGTCGTCGAAAACAATCTGGACAGCGGGCCCTCTGCACAGAGCAGGAAGGATGTCATAAATTTTCACATCTATAGACACAAGTAATCTCTGCACAAACACTACATGTTGGGTACGGAAACGAGATCAGAGGGCACTAAAAAAGGAGGTCGGCTGGCAACAGAAAATGCTTTGCGAACGGCGGAAATGAGATTCGTAGATTCTTAGGTAAGTCGGCACAGTTAAAAATTGAAGTCGAGATAAGAGGGAGGGATAAGAGCGAGGGAGGGAAGGAGGGAAGGAGGGAGGGAGGGAGGGAGGGAGGGAGGGAGGGAGGGAGGGAGGGAGGAGATAAGAGGGAGTTAAGGTCCAGCACATTGGTAGCCACAAGTTTTGGGAGGCCGAGGCAAATCCTAAGTGCTTCGTTCTCCAAAAGGACGAGAGGATGAAGTTTGTATGCAGCCTAGCCTGAGAACAAAACAATTACAAATTCTAAAATTGGCCTGGCATACGTTTTGCAAATCTTAAATGGCGTATCTCTTCGCATGCCGTACAGGTGACTATACAATATACGTAACATGCCCATGGCACAAGCCCCTGTAAACTCGACATGGTCAACGTGGGTTCGCCAGGTGAGTTTCTCGTCATAAATGACCCCTAGGTATTTTATGGATTGAACCTGCGATATTGGTTGTAACTGGCAAATGAGACAGACCACTACAGGATTCGGTAGGCGCACTTGCTAACATTTAACTTCAGGTGTAAGCTGCTCAGCCAGTGCTCAAGTGTGCTCAAATATGACTGCAACAGACCATACAGGGAATGTATATCCGGCGCAACCGCAAAGAAACGCAACGTCGTCTGCATAGACGTAAGTGCGTACATGGCGATGGAGAGGAATTGTACTCAACAGAATATTAAACAGCACAGGAGAAAGAACAGCTCCTTGCGGTACGCCTCTCGTTTGGTTGTACATCTCTGAACGAACACCATTATGGACGCAAAAGAATTCCCTGTTTTAAAGAAATGCAGATATCGAAGCAACTATATAATCTGGAAACTGAATAGACTATAGCATATGCATTAGGATGGAGTGTTCTACACTGTCGTAAGCTTTGGCGACGTCTAGCGCAACCAAAGCCGCGACCAGGCGTTGCCGACGAGCAAGGAGAATTCTGCTCTCAAGCTCAGCATGTGCATTCCATATCGAACACCATGGCCGTAATCCGAGTTGACACGGGCTGAGTATATTTTTTCTGTCCACGAAGGCTGACACCCGAATTTGTAACACACTTTCTATTAATTTTACCACGTTTGATGTTAGAGAAATTAGCCTAATATTATCAAATTCATAGCCTCGACCCTGATTTTTAAGTAAAGGGATCACCTTGGCCAGCTTCCACAAAGGAGGTATCCAAGCGCGTTTGATAAAGCAGTTTATGAGGTGCAATAAGGAGTCGGGAGACTCCTCATAGAGAATCTTGAGCACCTTTGTTGTGACACCATCAGGGCCAGGCGCAGCTGCTGGTAATCTCTGTACAACTTGGGAAAGCTCCGATAGATTAACTTGTGAGGCATTATTATTTGGCACCACTTACGCAAACAACGTTGGTCGCAAAGGCAGCAGAGAGAAAAATCTCTTTTGCAGGTCCGCGGCAATTATTTCAACCACCTTGATGGCTTCTTTACATAACTAACGACTGTTCGTTACTAGAGGACATGAGCAGTTTTCTAGACCGTAGAAAGCCGAATAGTGCACGTCGGTTGCACGACTTTTAAAGATAATCGAAATGATCTGAGTCATTTTTCCTTCGCATGAGAAACTGTGCGTTTAAATGTGGCTGCAATGTGGCGTTTTAATGTGGCTGCTTCACGAGTTTTAACAGAAAAATCTTCGCGGATAGCATAACTAGTATCTTTCAATTTGCGCGCATTTGAAAGGATGTTCTGCTTGTATTTAAAAAAGCTATGTCATTTTGGCTATGATTGGTCTGTGCCTATCAAATTTGAATTTGCCAAGTCTATGAACTCTATCAAATTGCAAACCGGTCAAAGATAGATCTAGGAACTCTGAACAAAACGCGATAATTTTATTTTCACAATCTGCCCAGATTTCGTCTTCCACATCGTCGAAGCCAAAGAAAAGCAAGTTAATTCGATCAGCTTACTGTCCGTTGCCTATAAGGCATTTACTAAGGTATTCGCTAATACAGTCACGAAAACCTTAGACGTCAATCAACCAAATGATCAGGTAGGCTTTCTTAAAGGGTACTCGACAATGCACCATATCTACAGTACCAATCATGTGATAGAGAAACGCGCAGAGTATAATCAAACCCTATGTGAGCCGCCGCGGTGGCTGAGTGTCTACGGCGCTCGGCTGCTGGCCCGAAAGACGCGGGTTCAATCCAGGCCGCGGCGGTCGAATTTCTATGGAGGCGAAATTCTAGAGGCCAGTGTACTGTGCGATGTCATTGCACGTTAAAGAACTCCAGGCGGTCGAAATTTCCGGAGACCTTCACTACGGCGTCCCTCATAGCCTGAGTCGCTTTGGGACTTTAAACCCCCATAAACCAAACCAATCAACCCCTATGTGTCGCCTATATAGATTACGGGAAGGCATTTGACTCTGTCGAAATTTCAGCAGTCATGAAGGCATTGTAGAATCTGGGGGTAAAAGAGCCCTATGTCAAAATACCATTGTGCTCCATACTGTCCGCAAAAATATTCTAATAAGAAAGGGTGTCAGGCAGCGAGACATGACATTGCCAGTGCTATTCATTACCTGTTTACATGAGTATTAAGGAACCTAGGTAGGGAACTGTTGGGGATAAGAGTTAATAGTGAATAGCCTAGTAATCAGCGTTTCGCTGATTACATTGCTTTGCTAATTCACTCAGTAGATGAACTGCAACACACGATCAATGATTTAGGCAGAGGAGAACGGTGTGTCTAATAATTAATATGCAGAAAACAGCAGTTTACAATTGGCACCGAGATGCTGGAAGTGTTAAGGGAATGCGTGTACTTAGGGTAGGTAGTGGCCACTGATCCGGAGCACGAGAGTGAAATAACTGAATCAACAAGAATGGGGTGGAGGGCATTTGGCGGCTTCTCTGAGATCATGAATGGCAGTTTACCAATATATCTCAACATGAAAGGATATAAGTTAAGTTAAGGACAGCGCGACGAGCTATGGAGAGAAAAATGATAGGTGTAACGTTAAGAGACCGGAAGCGGTAAGAGTGGATGGGGGAACGAACGCAGGTTAATGGCACCCTAGTCAGAATCAAGAGGAAGAAATGGGCTTCGGCAGGGCATGTGGGTTACGGAGTGGATTCGAAGATAAGGCAACCGCAGCAGGGGGCGGCAGGAAGTTAGGTGGGCGGAGGAGATCAAGAAGTTTGTGAGGATAGGGTGGCCGCAGCTGGCACAGGACCGGGTTTGTTGGAAAGATATGGGAAAGGCTTTTGCCCTGCAGTCATCATTAGGCTGATGATGATTTCTACTGTTTGCCGCCAGCGCCTATCGCTCCGTAGTAGCGCGCGAGTGGGTCGCAGAAAATTTGTGTCTAATCCTTCCCCCATTTTCTCCAATATATACAGGCCTAGTTCACTCTGGCGGATCGGCCACTGTCTGGTTTCAGTTTCAAGACGTCGCAAGCCACGGAATAAAGTATGGTCGTTCAGCTTACTTTGTCCAGTGCTTTTTGCCTTTCGAAAGCCAGACAACTGATGATGGCGACCTGCTCTTTCCAGAGCTCTCAACGGTGCTTGCTCGGCGGAGGGGCTTTAGAATATTCATTGATGGTAGGCCCACGAATCCAAAAGATTAGATGTGACCCTTTGAGTGCTGTACAGTGAGCGCATCGACTGCACATTTTATGCTGCAGAAAAAAAGCACGGCTTTTTACATGTCTTTAGATCTAGAGCAGTTTCGACACGTAGAATGGATGGAAACGCGAAAAGTTTCTTATTTTCAGAAAGCCTCCGACAGGTAAGACACCCAGGTTAGCTCGCTCTCAGTAAAGGTAATTTCTTTGGCTCATTGAGGCTATGTTCATGGTTATCCGGAAAAGTCCACTTAATTGGGGATGAAACACACTTTAAAGTGTTCCCGCTAGGTCATCCGATTTCAGGACGTTATTACCGAAGAGGAGACCGTGTTGATGGCAGGTTAGTGTAGCCTTCGGGATTCGCGGCCCCTAAATTCTGTAATATGTCTGTATTGTTTGTAAGTTGTATTCATCTGTAATATAAAATCTCTGTTATCCTTTCGAGTGGCCTCTTTGCGAATAAAACAAGGCTTCCTATAAAAACAGGCCAACTTCAATTGGTCCCCTCTTATCCGTTCATTTTTTAAGCGGTGACGCAAAGCCGCGTTTTTTCGCAAATGTAGCGCCTTCGGGGCAGTGGGCTGAAACTATTTGAGGAGGAGGGGGAAAGACAGGGAGCGTACTACGCCTGCGAAGTGGCAGTTGTGCAGCATAGCAGCTGCCGCCAGCTGTAGCTTGCTCCTGCCACTAACATACAATACGCATGCGCAATAGGATCTCCCGGATGGTTTTTAAGGAGTGGAGCTGGAAGAGAAGAGGCGCGCACGCACAGAGCTTCCTTGTGAAAACGGCGGATTGCTGACTGCAGATGACATTTGCGGAATTAATCATTTTACTGCTTTACATTTATAGCTCCTTGGAAGCTAGTAGTCGTACCAGTGGTGGCGCAGTGATGCGGCGGCTAAGCGATGCACCACTGCCCTCCGATGGCAGGTGCTGCTAATGGTACAGATTGTCAGACCCAGTTTTCTCTTCCCAACCAATCTCTCTTAGACAATCATTAATTTAACTGCCACGGTGGGCAGGTTTTGACGACGCCGCAACGGCAAGTGGCCTAGGTGGCGCAAGTGCCTCCTAGGTTTTAAAACCCCTCAATAGACTTATGTTGAATTCCAATGGCAGATTGAGAGTGCTCCGCCGGATCACAAACGGAGCGCGTAATTCAGGCGGAGATCACTCCCTCCCATTTTGCCAATGGAATGAATGCGCTCCCGCGGGGGCACTTCAGCGCAAGAATAGCTCGAAGTTCCGGCAACATGGCGGCGCCCATCGAAGCGCGGCCTCTCGCTTCACCAGCGATTCGTCCTTGTCGCGACTCTGTCTCTCACGTTCACGGCAAACAAAAAGCGCACGAAGCTTTCGCTTTGTGTGATGATGCCCGCACCACAAAATTCTAGGGATGAAACGCGCCAAATTTTCAGATTGCTTCCTTATTTACAGAGCTGCTAGGCTTAGAGAGGACGCGTCGTCTGACGTCAGAAAGCGCGGGAGGTTCAAGCAAGTCAACGATTTCGGTCTAAAAAAGCGGTCACAAAGAATTGACCGCGATGGAATTGACATCCTGTTAAGAAAATTTTTTGTTTTAACTTGTGCGGACGCGAACAAAACGAAAAATAATTTAATTTGGGACAATTCAATTTTAAAAAAAGTCAAAAATACTGCTTGTACGTTGCCCGGATCACCGCGTAGCGACGACAGGAAGGCAGAAGCAGACGCGGGAAACTAAAACGTCGCGCGGGGTTCCGGTCAAATCTGCCGATGTCGGCGGAGCAAATATCGCTGCTTCACGGAGCGATCCGGGATCGACGTCTGATCCCGATCTGCCATTGGAACAGAAAACTCGCACTCCCATTTTGCCATTGGAATACGATTGCTCCCAACAGAGCAGAAAAACTTGATCCGGATCTGCC
This sequence comes from Amblyomma americanum, assembly GCF_052857255.1. Classification (NCBI taxonomy): domain Eukaryota; kingdom Metazoa; phylum Arthropoda; class Arachnida; order Ixodida; family Ixodidae; genus Amblyomma; species Amblyomma americanum. The sequence goes on from NC_135504.1 coordinate 56,702,951, forward strand.
ATTGGAATTCAACATAAAAGTAACGACATCTCCTCCCTCCTCCTCCTATGGCGGCGCTCCTTCTCTCGGCTCCTCCAGGGCGCCGACGGTGGCGGCTCCTAGGACGGGGAATGCTAGCAGACGCTCCCAACTCTCGCCTTTTCGCGCGCAGCAGACCGCGGAAGGAATTTTGTTTTGAGTATTTTGCTTTGGCTTCGGTCGTAATGACATGATGACATGGAAGATCGAAAAATCAGTTACTGAAATAATCGCCGCGACCAACGCTGCGCTGCTTTGTCTAAACCTTTTGTCCTGCGATCGCTTTGATTCCGGAGCATATGTTGGAAGTTGCGCGCGCGAGCGACTTCGCGGCACTATAGTGAATATACTCAGCGCGTTGTGTTCCCAACGCTCGCGCTTTAGCGCGCAGTGGACCGCGCGCCTGATTCAATTTTTTGTTGCATCTTGTACCTCTGATTCGGCCGCATGACCCGGGAGATGCAAAAATTACTTACCCACACAACTCGCCGACCCACGTTGCAGTGCTTTATCGAAACCTTTCGTACAGCGATGGCTTTGATCGCGGTGCACACGGTGGAAGTGGAGTGAGCGAGCGAGCTCACGGCACTATAATGTATGTGTCGGAGACGTGTTGTTCAACCGGCGTCTTTTGCCCAATCTTATTAAAAATTTAACTCTGCAAAGAGGAAGTGGACCGACATGCGACTAGATGTGCGGCCTAGGCTTTATTTGAACGGATGGCGGTTTAAGGCTCCTATAATATATTCTCTCAAAGACTCGTTCGCTCGTGTAACGGGCTGTGCTATTCAGTGTGTAGGTGATTAATCGCCTCAGTTTAAATTATTTTAGTGCAGGAAAGCTTGGAGATTATTTCGGAGTTAGTACACCTCGGAGACCGCGCAGGCTACCGTTAAAATATCTGACTTATGGTAGCCACGTAATGTTTGTAGGTAGGCGAATGCGATGCCATATAGTAGCGCATTGTAACCCGGTTGTGATCACAATTTTGATGTAAGGTTTATAGTTTGGGTTGATTAACAGCAACCCTAAAAAAGGCATTTAAAAGCTGTTGCGTGAGCAATTACAGCGCTGCATGAGTCATTCGAATGCTGCTTGTTTCGGAGATTATCATCTTGGGTCAGAGTATGCAATAATGGCTTATAAGAGAACATCGCATTCCCTCTTGTAATCTCCATGCCTAACGCGCAGCAGCCTGGACTCCTGGACTGCCGCAGTAATTAATCGCTTTCGGTCGAAGTAGAGTGCAAAAGAGAAAACACAAATGCTGAAAAATCAAAAGCCCAACTTACCCCGCTTTCTCTGAAGCAAACAAGTTGGTTCGTTTAGGAAGTTGCTTGAAGTGAAAATTGAAAAAACAAGGAGCAAATAGAATGGGGTAAGTCTTCCATATCTCTGCTGAAACATTGTCAATGCCTCGACACCAAACATTTATAAGTTCACCTGCTGTAAGCAACTATACCTTTCGAAAAGTTATGAGAAATATGTTCTTCCAAGATTTGTTATGGTAACAAGCAAACATGTGATTACAAAGTATTACGTTGCGTGTTGTTAGGTTCCGAGCCTTCATATTCCCGTATGCGCGAAAGAAATTATTGCTGCTCTATGTTTCTAAAGAAAACAATGATCAACATCCCGTTATGTCAATCATATAAGGTTAGTGATGGCTGCACCCTTCTGCTTTATGCACGAAGTTTAACGCCCCAAAGCGACTCAGGCTATGAGGGACGCCGTAGTGCAGAAGGGTTCCGGAAGTTTCGACCACCTGAGGTTCTTTAATCTGCGCTGACATTCAATAGTACACGGGCCTCTAGAATTTCGCCTCGATGGGAATTCGACCGCCGCTGCCGGGATCAAGCCCGCGTCTTTCGGGCCAGCAGCCGAGCGCCATAACCACTCAGCCACCGCGGCAGTCATGGTCTAATGTGCGCGTAGACGTCTACTCCAGCGAGAATTGAGATTTTCATTTTTGTCATTATTCTAGGACAAATAGAAATCCAACAGTGGTTATTAGCAAACTTCAATACAAATATACAATTATTAATATAATATAGGAGGCAGAAAGAGGTATCGCAACCGCTTCCAAGGAGCTTGCCAGAGCTACGCAATGTCGTACCCCAGCTTTAAACCCATAATCACATTCCACTCTTAGTTTGAACGTGAGACATGGCCATAGCAAGGGGAACCCTTCCGGAACTACTCGATATTCTAAGCTTGATCTTGGCAGCATTCCCACATATCACTTCCACGATGACACAGAAAGGAAGGGGCCAGCCCTGGCTTTTCCATCCGTTTACAAGTAATTTACAACTGAAGAAAGCATGTGAAGAGGCCGCAAGTAGGGGGGTCATTCCCTAGGTATCTCGAAGAACGCAATGACTTTTCCCCAATGCCTAGCCTATTTTTCTCTAGTAGCCGATGGGCTGATAAAAAGCAGTGAGTTCGTCAAGCTGTGACTCAGCGGGGACCCATATAACGTGACTCATAACCGACCCATTGGCGAAGGGAACACCAAACCTTCCGGCATATCTCTTCCAGGAAGTCACACAAAGGAAGGGGTAGCCCCGGCTTTTACATCTGTTTACGGGTGATTTACAAGTGAAGAAAGCATGCCAAGAGGCCGCAAGTAGGGGGGTCATGCCCTAGGTATCTCGAAGAACACAATGACTTTTCCCCACAGCCTTGTCTATTCTTCTCTGGTAGCCGATGGGCTGATAAAAAGCAGTGAGTTCGTCAAGCTGTGACTCAGCGGTGACCCATAAAACGTGACTCATAGTCCGCCAGTTTGGAACGCGATAAAAGTAGACAAAAAAAGTTTCCAAATGTTGGACAAAGCAATTAAAAAGAACATGAAAAAACTTATTTATCCCCACACGTGTTCAGTTTCATGTGCTGCATACCGTTCCAAGTTCTTTGAACTCTCACCTAAATGTAGATCTATTCTGTCAGCTACGCCTCTCAAATAATGCGCTAGTAAAGAAAATAGTTTTTACGCTCCGTATGGTTTCCACGGTGCTCTATAAGTGAACGCATTAACGAGGCTGCTAGCGGACATTTAGTGCTGCAAAACAAAAGGTTGATTTTACTTATCTTTGTATGTGTTGCCGACTGCCACGTTGGATCGGAGGTTTCTTGAAAACAAGTTAAAAAGAAATCTATTAGTCAAGAACACTTGCACCGGAATCCGAAGCGAACACTTTCTTGAGTGTCGCGAACTTTTTTCATTTCTAGTTCTCACACAATGGAGGTGAGACACAGTGCACCGAACATGAGCTGTTGAGAAGGCATGAGTTTCTGCCGTCGCTTTTCCACTTTAGCGCACCCATGTATTTTGTATACACTAGGCGAATAACGTCGCGACATTGCCAGCTCCTTACAGCCATGGGCCCTTACTTCTTTTTGTTGTAATTCATTGATGTGATTGCGTTTCGCAGTACGCCATAGATGTTGAATCAAGCATCGGGTTTTGGCATGGTCTCATCTTGCGTACAACAAAATAGACCGTACCCTTCAACGGAGCATTCTTCCCGGTGGCGTCGTCCGGATCCACACAGTACAATTATTCCAGCTGCACTAAAGTCGCAGGAAGTATCAGCTCATCCGGCACAGCAGCATGAGCCTAGAAACGATACCAAGACGCCTGCGGCAGTGTCCCATGTTACCGCAGTGGCCCAGTCTGATGCGTTTTTGTTATTAATTTCCTCTGATGCTGAATGGCCTGCTCTGCCATCCAAGGACATCGCCACGGCAAGACCAAGACTGGTTGACACTCCAGCTGACACTACTCGCAAGCTATAAGGTCAGGATGTGAGCATTCTGTTAAAAAGGCTTGTGTGTTCAATGCGCGCGCTGCTTTCAGGCATTAACAGGACAACAGCAAAGATTGTTGTGCAGTTCTTGGATGCACTTGAGCCGCCTTTGGCTGCATTGCAGTAATTCATAAGTACCGCTTCCCTGTGCTTGCTATATATGAGCCCAACATGCCGTCTCCTTTCCACCTTTCTTGGTACGCGCTGCTTTGGTCTCGCGAAGAAGACGAAACAAATAACGTGTTCATCTGCATACGCCAAGACATTGCGCACGTCCGCCAAGTCCTACAGCCACAACACAAACCATTACATCTGCTGGACAGTCACGCTAAAAGGACAGGTCTTCTCGATAATCGGTGCCTACATTCCCCCGAGAGGTGCCATTGATACCTCGTACTTATATTTAGCTATCCAGAGTTGCACATCTCCTCATATAATAGAGGGCAATTTTAATGCTCATCACCCTCAGAGGGGAGGTGCTGTTATGAATACCAGAGGCAGGAACCTGTTTGACATTATGCCCTTCCAGAATTTCAATATCAACGATGGTTGACTTACGTTTCTGCGTGGCACGTTATATAGCAGCTGCTTGGATCTGGAGTTCGTTTTAGCAAGTCTCCAGTCTTACGTCAGCTGGTGCAGTGACGTGGCCACATTCCAACGTATGTATGCGTCAAGTGTTACGCACCTACTACGAAGTAGTTGGTGCGTAATACCAAAGAACTAAATGCACGTATGATCTCGCCCTTTGTCGCCGAGCTCAACGACAAATAAAGCGAAAACTCGCGAGATTAGGGAGGCAACGCTGGAGGCAGTTTTGTTCTTCGCTGGACCCTCTCAAACCGCTGTCGCGTATTTGACATGTAGCCAGGAGCTTGCGTTCACCCCCACAAAATGGTATCCTTTCTATGCCCTGTCCATTCACCAACGCCGTAATAATGTAGAGATAGCAGAAAAATTCTGCAAAATGGTTGTGGGCACAACTTCGGTAGCATGAAAAAGATTGGAGGCTTTTATGCCACCTCACCAGATGACCACTACGACATGCTATTCACGATGTCTGACCTAGAAGCTGCTCTTTCCTCGTGTAGGCGTGCATCTACACCTGGTACTAACGGGATTTCGTAAGCGTCTGTCTCACACCTTGGCATGGAAGGCCGAACTGTGCTGCTCAGTTACTACAATGATACATGGGCTTCCGGTATCACTCCAGAACACTTAAAGATCAGCCGCCTGGCTGCTCTTTTGAAGCCTGGAAAGCCTCCTTATGATCTTACCTCATACCGGCCAGTTGCACTAAGAAGCTGTGTCGGTAAGGTTATGAAGCGAATGGTGCTGGCGTCGCCTGAATGATTTTTAGAGCAAAATGCTCTCTATCCGGACATGATGACTGGGTTCCGGCGCAGACGTTCTTCGATTGCCAGCGTAATCGACCTCACATCGGCAGTGGAACATGAAAAACGTAGTCGTCGACTCGTCGCTGCTGTCTTCTTAGACGTCAAAGGGGCCTACGATAACGTACTCATGGCGCCATCCTTGATGCCCTTGACGAAATAGGCATTGGCGGCCGGATGTACTCATGGATTGTGAGGTACCTCAACGGCCGGTACGTTTGCATGTTTACGCCTGCTGGAGAGACTACCCGTCACCAGGTCTGCCGTGGAGTTCCTCAGGGAGGAGTTTTCAGCCCAACCCTATTTAACATGGCGTTGATTAGACTGATTAGTGAACTTCCCGCTCACATTCACATCAGTGCCTATGCTGATGATATCTGCATCTGGCCTTCGGGTTCGACACGCCCGCAAATGCGCGCGAGATTGCAACGTGCCGCGTCATCTACTTCAAGGTACCTACTGCGTCAAGGTTTGCACTTTGCAGCTGCAAAATGTGCTCTGGTCGCATTCACGCGCATATCTGTCTGCCGCTACCCGGTAACACTTCAAGGGGTTGCAATACCATACGCCTCCCACCACAGATTTTTGGGCATTTTCATTGACCGTGATCTGTCATGGTCGAGGCATATAAATGTGCTAAAGAAAAGACTCACTCTTTTTGACCATGTCTTCCGCTTCATAGCAGGCATTAAATGGGGCCGAACGGAGCGCTCCTTGCTAAGGCTTTACTATACTCTCTTTATAGGCTACATTCGTTACAGCCTTCCTGCGCTCTCTACCATTAGCATTTCCTGCTTGCGGACATTAGAGCGTGTTCGAGCACAGGCGCTCAAGATATGCCTCGGATTATCGCGTTGTTCCTCGAACAAATGCACGATTGAGGAATCGCGTGCGTGCCCAATATCGATCTGCCTTTCGCACGAACCACTTCGTGTATATTTACGCGTGCTTACACGGCACTGCTGTCACCCACTGACGAAGATTTTTGATGAGCGACCGGACAGCAGTTTTGCACGTGCACTGCGCTTCCACCAATCCGAATTGCCATCAGACTATGCCCTGCCGCACCATCCCTTGAAGCCACCATAGGTGATGGCTCAGCCTTCAGTATGCCTGCACGTCCCTGGCATACTAAAGAAAATTTCGATGCCGGTTAGCGGACTGAACAGCTTGCTTTTGCCTACATCTGATCAGAATACCAAAACTGTGTGCACGTATACATGGACGGATCAGCGTCACCAAAGGCGTCAACAGCAGCTTTGGTAATCCTCGCCCAGCAGACGACCCAGAGATTTATTTTAGGACACAAGTTTACTTCAACCGCTGCAGAGCTTGCGGGCTTTCGAGAGGCGGTTCGCCACATCTGCGAAGGCCTCAGGAGTGGTGCATTTTCACTGACTCTAAACCTGCGCTACAGATTTTGGGATTTTTCCTACGCCGCACCGCCTACAAAGCTCAGGCTCTGGATATGATTAGACTCCTGTCATTTGCTCAGGAAAACGGCCACCGTATAGTGTTCCAGTGGATCCCTGGACACTGCGGACTCGATGGAAATGAGATCGCTGACGCCGAAGCAAAGAGCGCCTTCAGCAGTGGCCTGCGCACAGCAGTGCCGTTCTCTAGACCGGACACCACTTGTTTCCTTTCGGGATCTATGAGTATACTGCGACGGCTAGATACTGGGCCCTGCCAGACACTCGACACATCCGCCTAAAACGGCTAGATTCGGCGATGACCTTTTCTGTTCCTCATGTAATATCACGCCCTATTGCATGTATAATCGATAGATTACGTTTAAATGTCGCCTTCACGCGCAAGTACTTGCACTTAATTGAACAAGCGGACCCCCATGCTAGCATCTGCTTTGAAGTCTTTTGACACAAGGCCCCTCTCGGAGGATTTGATCTTCGGGGCTTGGGCAGATAGTTCGCAAACTGTACAGGCAACGCGAGCGCTCACGCTTTTTAAGCGCCACAGGACTTGCCTCGCGTTTGTGAGGTAGGAAAGTGTTCCTTTTTTTATCTTTTTTTTTCATCTGTCTCCTTCCATCATCATAATCCCCCATCGTGACCCTCTTTTTTCTCCTCTTCCCGTTCCCCAGTGCAGACTAGCAGGCCAGATATTTATTTTTCGGTCCAACCTCTCAGCCTTGCCCGTCGATAAACCCTCTCTCATGACAAAATGCATTGGTCTCCGGTGCAAATTTTAACGACATTTCTTGTCGGCACAACCGCTTGGTGTGATCAAGACAGTCTTCACTGAAGTCAATCTTAGCAGGATATAACGGGGAGAAAACATCAAAACTTGCTAGTTGATGCAACATTTTGCTGCAACCTCATTTTCTGGAAACAATGGAACGACGCATCCTTGCTAACAAGATCTAATATATATGGAACAGGGATCATTTATTACTTCCACCCATGGATGTCCTTCTCAGGCGAAAACTGACACCGGGGTACGGTCAAGCGAAGCTTCTCAAAGGCAGTGTGGAGGTCGCCCAGGAAGGCGACCGCGGCCACATTTATTAAGGGCTGCCAGAGAAGAGATAGCAGCGGCGGCGGCGGCAGCGTCCGGCCCTGTCCAAGGTCCCGAGCGGTCTCCCGAGCACGTGCTGGGGATACTTGGTCCTTCTCGGCATTGTGCCACTGCCAGCCGCGCGGGTCGCTACAAAGCCTCCCCCCCCCCCTTCCCCCGACGATCAGTAGGATGTGTCAAGAGCCGTGCAGGCTGCCTGGGGTCCGAAGGCGTGGCTCAGGCGGGCGACCCTAGCTGTGACGTTGAGGCCGAGCTTTCGGAGACGAGCTTTCGGAGCAGTGGAGGGAAGTGGATAGGCCTGCTGCGTGGACACAACACCGGTCGTGCTGGTGCAGCAATCAACGGCTGACGCATCATGAACGGCGCAGAAAAATCAAACCGCGATCAAATCGATGCAATATTTATAGATTATTCCAAAGCATTTGACATGGTCTGCCATAATATGCTTCTTCGTAAACTACGTGCCATATTTGAAGGCAGCAAGTTACTCGACTGGATAACCTACTACTTATACTTAAGATCCCAGTTCGTTACTTTCAACCATGCACAGCCATAGTCAGTCACTGTAACTTCAGGTGTGCCCCAAGGATCGGTGCTTGGGCCTCTATTATTTATATTTTTTATTAATGATGTAGCAAATGTTATTAATGACACCAGGTGAAGTTGCGCCTATATGGCGATGACTGCATGCTTTATCGTAACGTTGCTAATGCCCATGAGCAACAGGAACTAAACAAGTATTTTCACTGTTCTGTGAATGGAGTAACGCATGGCAGATGAAAATTAATTTCACTAAAACAGTTGCAATGACTTTCGGTAACAAAAGGATCCGCTGCATTTGGTTTGGTTTATGGGGTATAACGTCCGAAAGCGACTCAGGCTATGAGGGACGCCGTAGTGAAGGGCTCCGGAAATTTCGATCACCTGGGGTTCTTTAACGTGCACTAACGTCGCACAGCACACGACCCTCTATTATTTCGCCACCATCGAAATTCGACCACCGCGGCCGGGATCGAACCCGCGTCTTTTGGGCCGGCAGCCGAGCGCCATAACCACACAGCCACCGCGGCGGCTAATCCGCTGCATTTCTCTTACAGTAATAACGGTTAACTACTTTACCCATGTCAGCGAGTTCAGATACCCGGTTTTTTTTTCATATAACTTAAAATGGAATGCTCATATTAATAACATTTCTGAGAAAGCGCACTTCACAAACTTCGCAATCTCAAACGAGCCTTAAAAATGTCACGAAGGAATGTAAATTAACTGCTTACAAATCACTAGTTCGACCGATCCTGGAGTACGCCTCAACTGTTTGGTCCCCTCATCACGCGCGCGGCCGTTTAGATTCAGTTAAAAAAAAGCAATACGATTCATCTTCGGCCGGCCGCAACTTTTCACCTTCTTCATATATGCACACTTTATCTTTGCAAACGTTAGAACATAGGCGCACACGTGAGCGCATCATCATGCTGCACAAGATGGTCCACACATCAGCTGGGATTCAGGCACCCTTCTCATTGGTGTCCTCCAGCGCACGTGCAACCCGAAGGAACCACCCATTAAACATTGTTCCTTTCAAACCACATATCATCATCATCATCATCATCAGCCTTACTACACCCACTGCAGGGCAAAGGCCTCTCCCATGTCTCTCCAATTAACCCTATCCTTTGCCAGCTGCATCCACCCTTTGCCTGCAAACTTCTTAATCTCATCCGCCCATCTAACCTTCTGCCGCCCCCTGCTACGCTTACTTTCTCTTGGAACCCACTCCGTTACCCTTAAAGACCAGCGGTTATCTTGCCTTCGCATCACATGCCCTGCCCAAGCCCATTTCTTTCTCTTGATTTCGACTAGGATGTCATTAACCCGTGTTTGTTCCCTCACCCACTCTGCCCGCTTCCGATCTCTTAACGTTACACCTATCATTTTTCTTTCCATGGCTCGCTGCGTTGTCCTTAACTTAAACCACATATAGACTGCTTTAAATTTCCTTTTTTCCCGCTGAATGTTGGAATTTGGAATCGATTGGACGGGTCACTTCGCGCATTGCCAAATTAAGAGTTCGTTGTTCAGTTCCCTAACAATTTGACCTGTTGATCTGCTTTTAATAATTCTATGTTGTCTATTTCTATGCTGCCCATGTTATTTGTTTTGGCTAATGTATGTACCTACTCCTGCGATGCCTCCCCTCCGAGACAGCAGTATTTACAAATAAAAAAATAAAATAAAAGAGGGAGCTGTAGGCGTGCCCCGGGTTGTGAGATTCGAGTAACTGTTGCCGGGTGCAGCTGCCCGGAACCCAGGCGGGCAGCTACGGAATGCGCAGCTAGGTGCGAGGCGGGAGAATGGCTGTGGTGGACTGTATGTAGCTGCTGGGACACGCTAACAGCCAGCCGGGTACTGATTGGCTTGGACGCGACAGGCGGACGCACGTTCGGCGGCCTTGCCACTGGCGCAGAGCAGGTCATGACGGGGGGCGCCAGCGAGGTAGCAGCATTTGGAGGCAACCCTCAGCACCGCAACAGCAACCGGTGAAACTTCCGCTGGACTTGTAAGCCTAGCCAGCTTGCTAGACTGCGGCAGATGACACTGCAGCGTGGTGGTAACCGGAATCTGCTGGGGACGAGAGGTTGTGGGCGGTGGGCTCCCGTCGCACTTGCGTTTGCCAGCGGCCGAGCCACGAGTGTCAAGCGTCTGTGAAGATTCTAACACCACTGGGGAGCAAGGAGAACCTACATCAGAGGTCTGTGTTCGCTGGAGGACAGGCGCTGGCACCGGTGCAGCGTGCTTCGCAGGCAAAGTAGGGCGGGTGACAATCGCCGTGCTTGGTACTTCTGTTGCCAATTCGGCCTGCTCATCCTGCTTCGTGTGACTGTTAGCGCGTTGCGGACCTTTGCAGGAGCTGGAAGTGCGGCTAGCAGGCGAGGGTGTGGCCGAGGCCTCTTTAGTATCTGCTGGCTGCGGCATCGATGTAGCTGCAGAGGCCTTTGGAGCTGCTGGCTGTTGTGACGAGGCAGACGGGGCCGCCGAAAACCACGACACGCATGCTGCGTCAGAGCGTTCCTTGTCGTCAGGAGGCAGAGTGGACCGCGCCGGAGGCAAGGAGGGAGGTGCCGGTGAACTGTGCGTGGAAGGCGATGGGGATCCACAGGTCGAAGAACCAGTCGAACAGTGGGGGCGTTTGGCGAGTGGTACCTCATCTGGCAAAAGCGGGAGAGTACTAACGGGAAGCGCGAGCAAGACTGAGCTGGAGCTGCTATCGCACGGGTGCTTTTAGCGGTACTGGCTTCTGGTGCCCCACTATGTAGTGGAGTGGAGCGCCGTAAAAACGGAAAAAAAGCTTCTTTCAGTCCATCGAACAGGTGGTCGTACGGCGGCGGAAGGTGAAGCTAATCAAAGACGTTAGTGGGCAGCTTCCTCTTGATGAGGAGGATCCGCCAAATCTGGGACGACACGCCGTTGACGTATAGCTGGGCCTCCACTTGCGCCAACCATGCAATGGGGCTGTGCGAGCGTAATGGCCACAGCTGTACTCGAGACGGGTTCTGGGGCGGGATCGGGCGCCACTCATTTTGCGGTAGGTCCATGGCGAGGCAGGAACTCGACGGTACAGGTGCGGTGCTCCGGTTGTGAGGGCGTTCGGTCTGACCGAGGTCATGTACCACAATGTGGAGGTCGCCAGGGAAGGCGACCGCGGTCACATTTATTGAGGGCTGCCGAAGAAGAGATAGCAGCGGAGCGGCGGCGGCAGCGTCCGGCCCTGGCCAAGGTTGGTTTTGTTGCCTCAACTTGATACGATGGCACGTACCCGCGGTGGGGGATTGGCCAAGGTCCCGAGCGTTCTCCCGAGGGCGTGCTGGGGACACTTCGTCCTTCTTGGAATTTCGCCACTGCCAGTCGCGCGGGTCGCTAAAGTAGTATTTTCACGTACTGTGGGGGTGGTTTCGCTATTGCACCATGATCTAGGAGCATACGATAACACGGTCGTGTAATCACCGGTTCCCAGGTGCCCTGTATTTACAGCTCGACGTTGTTCCCTACTGTCGACTTCGCGACATACGCTATAACAAAGAAACAGCATCTATTACTAGTGTTAAACAAAAGGAAGAGACCATAAATGCCTAAACAGAAACAAACGCCATAAAACCCCGGGAAAAAATGCATGGTGTGTTTACATGAACTCGACAGAAGCTTGATCGAGTCGCCTGTTTGACGGCAGATGTAAAAACTTCGTGGAAGAGAGCAGTATACGAGTCGCCGCCTTCCTTCTGGAAACCAATTCTTTCTCTGAAACTATTTCAGGCTGTAGAACTATGATACAATATCCATAAGCGCACGAAGTACACGAAAAGCGAAAATAAATCCTGTTTCAGCACTCGGCAAACACAACAGAAGAACGTTCTAACGCTCGTTTAATGCACTTTTAATGCACCAGCTATAAAACCATTTTTGTAAGATGCGGTTTGCGGCTAAAACGTGAACCCATTCCTTCGTACATTTTTAAAAGTATAAAGCTTTACCTTAAACAGAAAGCTATAAAGCTAACACGGTTAAGCGTTGCCGTTGCTTACGTTACCGGGCAGGCCTAGCGACATTTGCCGTACGGGCACAGTCATCGTAATTAGCGCGTGTCGCCCTCAGGCGGTTAGGTCTCTAATTTTGGGCTCTTTGTACTCGTTATTCCTGTACCATAAACCATTTTCATTAGCGGAATGCATGCTTTGCTCAGTGATTTTTCTTTCATATCGAATTTGTGCATTCAGTGCTAAAGTGACAAGATATGAACATAGCACAAGGTTGCAAGTGATACAAAATTAGAAAGGTTTTAGTGCGAGCGAAAGAACTACTACGATGGGTAAACACGAGCAAGATCTTGCGCTGCTTGTGTGCTTGCGGTGTTTATGGGTTTGTGCCAAGTAAAATAAATTAATATTTGACCATAAACATAAATAAAAGAAATAGCCCCGACTGTGCGAGAGTACTAGGCTATCAGGACATTCGAACACGCCTCGTTTTAAACTGCAACACTCTCTCGCGCTGTACTCTCATTGAGTGTACTCTTAAGAATGTCCCATGCAATAACCAGCAAAGCCGACAAGGAAGAAAGAGATGCATGCAAATTGGAGGCGCAAAAGTGCATAGAAAGGGAAGTCACTACTACGTGTACTCGCTTGAACCGCAGAAGAGTTGTGAAATTCATTCGAGAAAACGACTTGAAGCTGATGATGTCAGAGAAAACAGGACAGTTTGCTGTCATTGATGCAGGAGTGTACAAAGCGAAAGCAACAGAAGCGATACTGATGAACTTCAAGAGAGAAGAGAACCCGGACGAAAGAAGAACGAAAAGCCATTCGAAGGGAAGCATTTCAGCTTTGTGAGTCCATGGGCTTAGAAAAACTAGCAAATGGCACAAAGGAATGCAAGACATTGTGTTTGAATGTCTTCTTCTCGGTTAAAGACGCATAAGCAGGGCAATTCGCTTAGGACAATAGTGGAAGATAGAGTTACGTGGAAAAAAATATTGGCGAGCTTCCTGCAGAAGAACGTGAACAAACTGTCCATAAAAGACCCTTTTCTAGTCAAGAATTCGCACGAGATGATCGTGTTTCTGCAAGAGGAGCCAAAGGTATCTTGCTTGTCGATAGAAGTAACGGACTTAATCTACAATGTTCCACAGAAACATGTACTTGATGTGGTGGAAGAAGCAATGGCTGAATATTGTGAAGTGAAATTTATGAATGAAAGCGGTGTTAGCACCTTGGATTTTGTGGCTCTCATAGCGAAGTACTTGTCTTCTCTGTTCATCGAGTTCGGCGGGGAAGCGTACACCAAGAAAGGAGGGATATGTATTGGCAGTTGCATAGCGCCTTTGCTCTGTGAATGGTTCCTGTCCAGAGGAGACCGACTGCTTGCTGAAACCTTGAAGCCACTCGGTGTCGTTAAATGTTTCAGGTATGTTGATAATTTCTTAGTCTGCTCCCATCAGGGAGGCGTGACGGAAAGCTTCATGCACGACATCTTGGAGCAATTTGAAACAGCGCACCCTGGACATGAGTTTACGCATGATGTCGCGAAGGGCGGAACCCTGCAGTACCTCGACATCTCCATCTCAGAGGGGCAACATTTATGCTGGCAATTCAAATGTAGAAGTGAAAAGGGACTGTTGCCGTTTGATTCGGTGCATTCGAAGCTCACTAAGCGCGGAATTGCGATGTCTTTTTTCACTCAGGCAGTGAAAAAGTCCTGTCATCACAAGGTTAGTGACAGCATCAACTTGCAAGCTGAATGCCTGAAAGCAGCGGGCTATCCCACACAGATGCTTGTATCAGTGGCTGATAGTGTTCTAAAGGCAGTCGTAAAAGGGAAACAATGGGACAAAAAGAGCGGGACAAAACTAAGAGGCCGGTTGTATTGCCTTATGTACATGCCGTCTCGCACAGGCTTAAGAAAGTTGCAGAAAGGCGTAATGTGGCAGTTGTGTTCTCTGCGCCAAACAGAGAAGTTACTGTGCTAAAGTGAACAGCCCACAGCCAAGGAATAGTGAGAGCACGTGTGGGGTCAAGCACGCGACAGAGTTTGTGGCATGTAACTCCAGAGTCGTGTACAAGATAACGTTATCATGTGGCAGGGCATATGCCGGCCAGACGGGATGATGCCTGAATGAACGGCTCCAGGAGCATCGTAGGTTATGCGGCTTTACTCCCGCGTCGGGTAATCTGGAGGCGCATTGCTCCAAGTGAAAAACTGCAAGCCATTGCTTGATAGCACCACTGTCATCCTGCGATCCGAAGATAAAATGCAAAGGGAGCTATATGAAGCATTTTGCATGACGTCTGAGAAGGAAGGCACTTGCGTAAGCGACCCGTCGGTAGCGCTGACGAAGCGAGAGATGAACTTTTTGAGTAAGTGAAAAGACTCCCTCCTCTACGCATGCCTGTCAGCAGAAGAAGATCGGACAACTCATCTCCATGAAGCTACTTGTTTTTGTGTCTTTTCATCTTAACAGTTCATGTAAAACGAATTTCCCACACAATAAAACCAGTTGAAGGTTTGCGCCCTGTCTGTGTGTGTCGTTCTTCTCTGTGCAAACCATGAGTAGCGCAATAACAATGTCGAAGATAAATGAATAGGCCTGCTTAGGGCAGGTAGTGACAGCTCATCCGGATCATGAGAGGGAAATAACTAGAAGGATAAGAATGGGGTGGAGTGCATATGGCAGATTTTCTGAGAACAACAATTGCAATTTACCAATATCCCTCAAGAGAGAAGTGTACAACAGCCGTATTTTACGGGTTCTCACCTACGGGGCAAAAACGTGGACGATAAGGAAAAGGGTTCAGCTTAAATGAAGGACAACGCAGCGAGCTATAGAACGAAAAATGATAGGTGTAACGTTAAGAGACCGCAAGCCGGCGGAATGCGTGAGGTAACAAATGATGGTTAATGATTTCCTAGCCGAAATCAAAAGGGAGAAATGGGCTTGGGCAGGTCATGTAATGCGGAAGGCAAGATCCAAGAGAAGGAAAGCGTATCAAGGGGCGGCATAAAGTTAGGTGAGAGGATGAGATGAAGCTTTCGGGGATACGGCGGTCGCAGCTGGCAAAGGACAGCGTTAATTGGAGAGACATGAGGGAACCCTTTGCTCTGCAGTGGGCGTAGTCTGGATGATGATGATGACGATGATGATGATGATGATGATGGTGATGGTCTATAACGGCTGCATATGCACCATATTTCTCCATATGGTCAGCATTAAAATTCCAATAATGAAGGATGTTTCGCAGAGAGACACTCTGTCGTCAATGCTTTTCGCCGCCTGTTTACAGGAGGTATCCCGAGGCCTGAATTGGGAAGAGTTGGGGATAAGAGTTAATGAAGAACAGCTAAATAATCTGTGGTGCGCCGATGACATTGCCTAGATAAGTCACACAGGAGATGAATCGCAAAGCATGATCAATGAGTTAGACAGGCAGAGCAGGACGGTTGGTCTAAAAACTAATATGCAAAAACCCAATGTTATGTGCAGATACTCTAAATATGGAACAGCAATTTACAATTGGTAGCGAAGTGCTCGAATCGGTACCGAAAAAAGTCGACTTTTCGCAAGTAATGTCCGGAGATCCGTAACAAGGGAGTGAAATGATTAAAAACATAATTAATGTGTGGAGCGCATGTGGCTGGTACCCTCCGATTATATGAATACCATTTGGTTCGATTTGCGGGATTATCTATGGTTACATAATTGCAACTGGTAGGTTGATTCGCGAACTCTTTCAAAATTCTTCGAGCTCTTCTTTTTTCACCAAAATGCTCTCTTGTTATTTTGCCCTAAATATTCTTGTTTCGTTTTTTATTGACACAATTTTTTTTTCAAAATTCACGCTTGGCGATAATATTTTGTCGTAATCTCCTTAGGAAAATTCCTTGTTCATGCCACTACACCTTGGCCAATCCCCCCATGTGGGCACGTGCCATGTTTTAAGAAGACGAAGAAGGCGAGGCTGCACTCTGTCTCGAGCTCGCGCTAGACGCCATCACGAAGTAGCTGTTCCGTACCTGCAAGGCAGTGGACATACAAGCACCACCCGTTTCACGTCCTCAGATCTGCGGCGGCTGTACCCCTGTGGACCTGCAACGTCACCCTACTGGAGGCTGAGCTTCACAGGTAAGGCCTAGACAGTCGTTTCGAATAAATAATGCCTCCGAACCGGGCCCCCGCGGCCGCTTAGTGGCTATGGCGTGGGTTAGATCCCGGCCGGCGCGCGTTGAATTTCGATCGAGGTACAATTCTAGAGGCCCGGGTAGTGTGCGACGTCAGTGCACGTTAAAGATCCCCAAGTGGCCGAAATTTCCGGAGCTCTTCACTACGACGTCCCTCATAGTCTGAGTCGCTTTGAGATGTTAAACCCCCACAGACCAATCCAAACTAATGCGTCCGAACCATGGTATTGCGAAGTGGTTTTTGTCAAGATCAAGAAGCGTCTGAATTTCTTAACCTTAGGACTTACACCGTTTGTTCTTTAGGTGATCATTCTCATCATTGCCTAAGTTTGAAGAGTGCCTGGTATTCGCAACCTCATTGGGTGATGTTTGATGGGGTGACTATTCAGACCTACGAGAAACAAACGATTATAAGTGTATCGGCTGCCTAATGCGTAGCTCGAAGCTGAAGTTGGACTTAGTAGCATGGAATTTTTTCCGGATAATAAATTCCGCCCTTAATCGTTTCCCCTTAAAGCCGACACTGAAGGTGCATTGAAGGAAATCAGTTCCTCTTGTGGTGACGGCTTTCGACGTGTGTTATAAACTGCATGAGCTCTTTGCGAGCATATGTGACGAACGAGCCAGAAGAAACGAGCCCATACGCGTTATGCATTCGCAATTATGTCAGGTTTAGGAACTCTGGTTGGGCTCTTGTGAGGATGCCACGCTGAAGGTTCGCCTCTCATTAGCGAGTTACTATGTGATGCAGAGGAAGATGGGAACGAGGAAAATTTCAGCGGCAACTGCTTTAGAAGGGCCGTCTTGCTTTTGCAAGTTGTTTGTCTTGGCGGAATAAAGGACCTCCTTCCTCAGGAAAAGTGTCTATCCTCACGGTGTGTGTCCTTATGGTGTATGTCAGCTCTGGATTTGACTTTGAGCCATGCATTTGAGTTGGGTTCTTTGTATTCGGTGCGCTCGTGCGTAATGCATCTGTTATACTCGTGGGCTGATGGCCATCTGGTTGATGGCCATCTAGCACGGAATCGTCCCCACTTGCGTTCTGACGAAAATAAACTTTTTCCATTCATTCATGCAATCATCTGCATGCAGAACAATGAGTGCCAAGCAGCCCGGCGGCGGCGGCCAGTACTTCCGCTACCTGGCATGCCTTGGCGTCGCCTGCCCGCTACTGCTCAGCCCGATGCTCTTCCAAGAAAGCCAGGTGTGTTCAAAGGCGAAATGACATGGGAAATTTTGAGAGACAAAGTTGTAGAAAGATCCGGAACGCTGTGATCCGTCTGGATGTCTTTTCGAAATGTGTGTTTGGTTCCTACATTCTGGCTAATTGCGCTGTGCGTTGAGAATGCCTTATTTGGCCTCAATGTGAAGTGTGATAGTGAAGCGCAAATGCTAGCAGTATGTACCAGGTGTTTCTTGGAAACCTGCCATTAACATTTACATACCCAGCAATTCTGGACAAAAGTATTATTGAACGGAAAAAAAAGTATATAAACGCTATTTTTTCATGCATTGTAAGATTTCACTATAACAATCAATATGTTCGCAAATCTTCCATCGGCAGGGTTGCATTATTTTGCTATTTACTTTTCGCTATCGTCAAAACGTTTCTATTTGGTTTTTTATAGCTGTCGTAACTACTGGATGCGAGTGATGCGAAACTTTAAAACAAAGATTCTGCCACGCATCGGAAGAATGAACCATTACGTTCACTGTTTCTTTAGCCGTACCTTATATTCTTCTAATATTCGAAGTTTTCGCCACAGGATGCTGGACTAAAGTATGCCGACAATTTCTTTTGTTTGTAATACAAGTGTTGGCGGACATCATAAAACTCGTGCACAATGTTAATTAATAAGCTGGTCCACTAATGTCTGAAAACTATCACTGTACAAGCAATGTTTCAGCGTATGTGTATTCTCTTTGGACCAAATGTGGGAGCGTGCGCATTTAGGCCGATCGCGTATCTTGAAGAGACGGTACAGTTAAGCATGCTCTCAGCAGTCCTGCGCAAGAAAGGAAAAATCTTGCAATGAATGTGTTTCGATAACGCGCCCCGAAGGACCACAAGACCAAATCGTCGCTGCTGGTCTGCCCAATTATGCATGTTCCAGACAACAGAGCAAGAAGTAGAGTGAAATAACTCGGTTTCGACAGCAGTTTCAGTCCTTGTATGCCTTGGCGCACTTTAAAAAATACAGCGATCCTGAACGGTGCCGCAGCGCTTGTAGTATGGCCGCAGCATTTTGGCGAATTTACAAGTCTATATCGCATGTAGTATTCTCTCCGTGTTGAAAAGAAGCACAAGTAACGTCGAAATAAATCTGGTCGTGCCGACAGGGGTTGAGGATCAGCGCCTAAATATATTCTTACTTCTTGCCAGAAAGTCATGCGGGAGCGCTTCTTCGGTGCTAGAACTCCGGGATGAGGTCAGCGACGGCGCTAAACGTCCTTAATTTATAGGCGCCGCCCCGTCTGTTGATCCCATCGCACCAAGGTAGGCACGGTCGTATACACTTATAATCATCACAGCCGTACTCTCACTCTCCAGCCGAGGCACGGGTCGCCATTGGTCAGGTGTGGTGATGCTTCGAGAACATTCGAGTGGCTTTTTGGCCACTCTGCGTAGTCACCTCCGCGGGGAGGTGGCTGCAACAGGGTGGTGACGACGCAAAAAGGCGCCCATTTGCTGTGCGCTGAGAGTGCATGTTACAGATCCCCAAGTGGTCGAAATTATTCCGGAGCCCTCCTCTACGGCACCTCTTTCTTCGTTTGTTCTTTCACTATCTCCTTTATCCCTTCCCTCACGACGCGGTTCAGGTGTCCACAGAGATATATCAGACAGTTACTGCGCCGTTTCCTTTGCTTAAAAAGCAATATTCAATTTTTCGTTTGATTGAGTCGACAAGAGGCACCGACACACGTAACACTCATTCTTACTGTTGGTGGATGCAGAAGTCCCGCTGCTGCTTCTGCTTGGCGACAGTGTCCATCCTGCAGCTGACTGAGGCTCTGCCGCCGCCCATCATGGCGCTGCTCCCGCTCTTCGTCTTCTCCGACCTGGAGGCCACCCCGAGCACCGACGTCGAGCTGACGGTACGCGTCGGCGGACAGCGTCGTGAATCACCGCCGAAGAATGCCTCGTCGCTCTCCTGGCAGAGACGCGAAATTCTGTTGAGTGTCTGGCGCTAGTTTGAGGACGCGTTTACGGAAATTCGTGAGAAATGCGTTTCACAGTTATGCGTACTCCTAATAAAATTATTAAATATCTAATGCACAAGTCTGGTGTAAAATCAGCGCGTATATACATTGAAGGTGTGAGCAATCTATGTACCGCTGATAGCAGCGGTTAAGTAGAAACAATTTGCACACACACAAGGGGCGCGTGCATTTTCGATGGGCGATGCTCACGCTTGTTAAACGACTTTCCTTGGTTGGTCCACGTGATTCGCGGCGGCTTCGCGAATCTGTGTTTATATTCTTGCGGAGCGCCGAAAGGAGCCTTCCGTGTCCTCAAACTCTAGGACGAAGAGACCGTGGACTGAAAAAAGCGTTCTTTCGTCTCCGGCTTACTGTAGTCTCAAGCAACTATGTTTAATACAGTTTGTCAACAGTATATCTTGCTTCGAGTGATTTAGTTAAACCATATTAGTTTATTCAGTACCTAATTTTTGTGTTGCAAGAGCTCACGCATGAGCCTCAGTTCAATGGTTTTTATGTACATAGCGCAGAGGAGCCTACATACAGTCGGAGACCTTGTTGTACTGAAATATCATTGAGCGCATAATAAAAACTATCCGGCGGAAGCAGCATTACCTGCGCATTGAATGGGTTCAATACGGGCGTTAGGGTTCAATACCGCCCGTGGCGTGCGAGAGAGCTGCACTTCTCAGGAAGGTAAGCTCTTAGCCGACTGCGCATCTAAATTTCTTCGCTAAATTGTGTTTTTTTTTCGCCCGCAGGATAACAGAGCAGTAGTGAGCGTGACAATGTTTTTTGTGCCATAACGCCAAGGTGTAAGGCTTTCGGCAACAGACATTATTAAAGCGGTGGGATTCGAGAGTGCGAAACGTACACGAGCAATGCGCCGTTAAAGAAGTGTGAACATGACGCGCCCATTGGTTCCATCCAGTGTCATGAGGCAGCAGTTTTAGAATAAACACCGTTTGACCCACTGTGGCTTTCAGATAATGAGTACAAGCCTGCGAAGTATTTCACGCGTAGAAAAGGAGGTGCTTCCCATTTCAGCCGTCATCGACATCTGGTCGAACAGTCGAAAAGTTAGGTAGTCTCGTAAGCTGAGTGAGGCTCGTGGGATGCCTGACGTGTGAAAAACGTGTTGTGAGAAACTTTAAATCGTAGCAATTTCCAGCGCGCAGGCAGCTTGGTTCAAACCAGGCCTCTTCGTTTTTCGGAAGTTCTGGGGGCAAAACAACCATTTCCTGCGACAAATCGTGCTTCTCGTTTTTTCGCTAGTTCTAGTTTATCTGTGACGTGTTTTGTGTACGGATGCCAGATTACGCATGCATTTTGTTGAAAGCCTGCAATACTTGCCAACAACACTTTCTCTTCCAGGAGAGACTGTGTAAGCCTAAAAATTGTTTTAAAGGCTTTCTGTGATGATAAGTTTCTCATGTAGTGAATGAATGTAAAAACATCAGCCGAGTATTTCAACAATCGTGATGACAGAATCTTTAATGTATTTTCAGCTTGACCGAAACCTTCACTTTGTATGAACTGGGGAGCTTATTCTCTCTTTTGTTTTAACTAGAGGTAAATATTTTTCAAGATTAAGGTTTTCTGCTTTCGGTCGCACTTGAAGGACAGCGTTATGAGTTAAGACTGCAAAACAGACACACCGTCAACGCATTTAACCGTATGTACAACGACGCAGTCGTCGGCATTTTACATAACGGTGGACTCTTTGCCAGCAGGTAATTCATTAATAGGCACAAGGCATAAAAGTGACCCTTATAAGAAGCATTGTGTCGCTTTCAATAGCCCATGCACTGCAACTGACATAACACTGCACACCAACATACTGGTGACGGAAAGGTGATGAACCAGTTGTCCCGCAGAGAGTATTATGATGAATGGTCAAGGGTCATAATTTTTACAAACGACGTTCCTGTTAACAACGTCAAATGCCTTTCGCGAGTCTAGGGAGTGTGCCTATACTCGTTTACAACTATTCGAACAATACATATATCGATCCTGGTCCAAGCTGGCTGAAATATCAAGTGCAAATTCGGTAACTGAAATTAAAAATGACGAACTGGCGTCAGTGCCTTGGTGAATAAGTAATAAAGTTGTTCTTGTGTAATTTTTATACCACGCGAGGGTGTATGATATGTTCAAATATATCATAGCAAATAGAAGTTTAAGATATCGGTCTGCAGCTGCATACAGGTAGCCGATCGCATTTTTTAAAGGGACCCTGGAATTTTGTCTATGGGCATATTCTAGCGCAACAGATCTGAAGAGATGGTCTTCGTGGGTATTCGAGTCAAATTTGAAAGCTCTGCGTAGACCCTATAATTTAGAAATAATATTTAATAATCGCTGCTCGCAGCAGCTCGCAGCCGATTAGGGCGACACACCCCTCCGCGCGTCCCTTATTCGGATGACATTAGGGGGCAGACGTGGCGAGCTTGAAGACCAGCTCTTCTTCCCAGTGACGTCATCGGGGTAGGGAACGCGTGGTGAGGTGCGTCGCCCTAATCGGGTGTGAGCTACGGCGACCAGCGACTAAACAAAAATATTTCATAACTATAGGGTCCATGCAGAACTTTCAAATTTGACTCGAATACCCACAAAGGCCACTTCTACTGATAAGTTGCACTAGAATATGCCCCTCAAAATCATTTCCGGGTTCTTTTAAATGTGTAGTACCCGTTGTGGTGGTGAGTTGTGGCTCGCGGCTTCAGCACACCGGTAAGCATCCCGCAAGCCTTGCATGCGGGACCTGTGTGTGCTGCGGTGCAGGGCAGCCTGCTGGTCGTGCTGGTGGACGTGATGATGGTGCGCGTGCTGGGCTCCACCAGCGTCCTGCAGCGCCTCTCGCTGTTTCTGCTTGAGGAGTTCGGCACACGGCTCCGCAACGTGGCGCTGGTGTGCCTGTCGGCAGCCGTGGTCGTGCCACTCCTGGTCCACGACACGCTCGCCGTGCTGCTCGTGCTGGCGCTCGTCAGGCGACTCGTCTTCGACTTCATGAACGAGCACCTGCAGGTGGGGGTTTCTCGCCGGGTGAGAGTAGGGATGAGATGGGTTCCCGAGGATGCCATTGTCGCATGGCTGGACTCCCTTTTTCTCGCAGGATGGATGCGCTAAACGCCTGCATTAGAAACACACGTGAAAGTGGTAGACCGGATACTTTTTGTAAGACTTTTATTGACATCAGCATAGGCCTGCTGTGGCAACATCATGCATACCGTGCACATTTTACATAAGTTTGGACTTGCAGTGAACAAAACAACAAAACATACAAAGGCTTTATTTAGCAAGTATCAATATCAGCATCTACTCATTAGAGAGTATGAATGTGGAGGAATGAACTGTTAATTCCTTGCTTCGTATGAAGAGGACGCATGAAATCCTAAAATAGAGAAGGATCATATGTGACGAAAATAAAGAATATATTGCAGTTACAAAAGCCGAACGCTGCTGCCATAGTTAATGTAATAGCCTTGTATTTCATCGAGATGGTTTCCTTCGGCGCCCACTTCAATATTACCTCACGTCTTTCTCATAGTGATTTGCATACGACGTGTAAAATGTTTCCCTCCTCTTTCGCAAGAGTGATGAGGGAGCTTTTTAGGAAATCGGCGCTATTATCGCTATTCGTCTAAGATAGAAATCAACATCATATTCAAAAAAGAGTTATATTGCGGACGCAAAAGAGTACCTGCGAAGTTCGGACGCAAAATAGCGTGTTTTCACAAGGCAACTATATATGCATGCAACATGCGGGCCCCAGTGGTCTTTGCGCAGAACTTATTTAGGCCGCCATACAACAGAGCGATAGACCAAGTGGACACGACGTGGCCGAAACAGAGTCGCAGGCTGCGTAATAATACGAGCGATGCAACATGGAACCTGTGCCCTAAAATCTTGCGTGTGCCTGCTCTGCGCGCAAGCCCACTAAATCCGTACAAACGCTTCTTGTTTGCATAGCTGCCACAACATGCCGAGTGGTGCTGTACTCTCTAAATAACCGCGGGAATTTCGGATGTTCAATACATCGCTTTCATTTTTGATGGTGTTTGGAAACAGTTGCTGTGAGCGGAGAACGCATTTTATAGGTCAAATTTTTCAGCGAGGAGCAAGAGTCGGTTATAATAACCACTATGTAGGAGCAGTATACCTCGTGACTCCAGTTTTCCCACAATTTAAATTTTAAGAGATGATTTTTAAGTAAGCGGTGTAATTTACCAACGGCCAACTGTAGACGCTCTGTTTTGATGTCCGGGAATGCAGAAAACATGAGTGCTATACGTGACCCCGGTACATGAACCGAGTCATTCCCCGAATAAATTTAGGAAGAAAAGGCTTAATTTCCCCTAGCCTTCTGATGCCTAAATTTCACCCTAGGGTTGGCGGCGAGTCTCAGGGCGCTAGACAAGATTTTACAATACGACTCATCTTCATCTTGAAAAGTGCTGCCCTCGCTGGCAGGGGTTAAATAGGGCATTCACTCCGAGGGAGAAGCACTGGGGAAGACCGCGATGGTGTGCATTACGGAGGGTAGTAAGATGGCGAACGTGAGCATTAAAAGCTCTTGTTCAGGCATGGAGGCTGCGACAGGCGGCAAACGAAAAGGGAAGCTCAGTTCTTGGCTGCAAAGGCCGCAGAAAACGACGAACACGAAGACGGGAAAAGACACAGAAAAGCGTTAACTTTGAACTGAATCGTGTTCTATATATTGGCTAAAATATATAGGAATATGACAGGGAATAAAGAGGGAAAGGAAAGGAAAAAGAAACAAATAGCTTACAACACTGAACTAAAGTCAGTTTGTAAAATGGTTAGTGCACCGATACCGAATATCCTTTTACGAAAGAACGACTGATGGCATGCTTACGTAGTCACTTCCTGTCCTGTCTATCTCCACCGCCTCGAGCATCTCTCTTATCATCTGCTTTCGATGGCCGCTAGTAACTGTACATCTCACGAAATCAGGAAGCACAGTACCCGCCTCCCTCGAATTGACAGTCGCCAAAGTGAATCGCAAGAGTCTCACGCATCCCTTGTACATTGCTAGCTTGCTTTTGGAGTGTAGTTGTTTACAAGTTTTTATCGACAGTTGTTGACGAGGTAATTATGGCACTGAGCAGCACCACCTGCTGCCGTAACTGTGGATAAAGAACCGCCTTTAATATGAAGCTATGTCACTTTGCTCATTTTGATGAGCGGTGGTCCTGAATGACGAAACCGCTGACAGCGGTCGTAAAAGTAAAGAGGTCTATAACGACATTTGATATACAGTGATGCGGCTTCCGCACAGCCCATCCTCAATTTTTTACGCCAAGGATTTTTGTGCCCAATAAACAATTCTACTATGCTAAGAAATCGGTAAACTTTCTCGTCTTAATACCGTAATCAATATTTGCTTGGACGAGCCTATGGGGCACGGCCGCGGCTGTTTTTGTTCATTGTATTTATTTAATGCTCGCTCACTTATTTGTGCTTTCGTGCGTGTAGCACATTCAACTGCGATTCATGTTTCATAAAGTCTTCAGTATGGACATATATAAAGCTTATAGTTCATTTAATGTCACACCCCTCCGTGCAGTGTTGTCCTCGAAACGATCTCGCTTATTATTACTTGGGTGCACTGTCAAGCGCCGTGCATTTTAATACCGGTGAGGCTGACGGCGCTTTTAAAAGTTTTGCGCTCACGTGAATGCGAGTGAGCAAAGTATTCAAACGAGCGGATAGGTAGCGCAACTGTCACCTTAACTGGAACAACTTTATCCTAAATAATCTTTTCTATTATTTAGAAGCTGCGGCAGCGGTACGGTATTTTGTGTCCGCTCATCTTTTGTCAACACTTGACCGACCGCCAAGTTTTCCAGAGTCACGAAACTACTAATCTGTGTAACTCTGACGCTGCATTCTCCGCAGTCGATGATGGGATTCCAGGCTCAAGAGCTGCCATGGAACGAGGTGCATGCATTGCGACGTGCGCGTTCTGACGGTTCTACTGGCGGTGCGAACGCCAACCCGGCGCCCAGCAGCAGTCGGCCGGCACAGCGATTGCCCGCGGAAGTGGAATCCCCGGCGTCGCCTGTCCCTCCACGGGGCTTGACCTCCAGAGAGGAACGGGACGCGGCCGCGCGATTGGGAGCCACCACCAACGACTCGCAGCCAGCTGAGAATCCAACTTGTACGCACTCTTTCATATGCAACTATCACAATTGTTGACGTAGTCCGATGTAACAAAGAAACTAAGAAGCAGTTTCTCCTCAATGAAAGTCCTCCATTCAGCTTCTAGGCCAATGTAACGGCGGCACTTTCAACGACCTTGTACTTGCGAAGGTGGCTTGAAGCTGCACTGCTATCGACGACGATGCCACAAGTATAGTTCGCTGCCATTGGTTGGGGAAGCTCCTTCGAGGAGCATCTTTCATTGTGTTTTTGAGTTGCAGCCGAATATACAGCCACAGTGCATAAATGGTTTGGTGCCTGCCTTGTGCATCACACGGTGATCAGCCGCACTTACTATTTCAGAAACCTCGAACGCAGCAGAATTGGCTTATGGTCGCGGCACCTGGCTTTTCAAAACAAGAAATCGCTCAATGGGAGCTACATTTCACTTCGCGGAAGATCAACCGCAGGACTAACAAAAATTACGGATGAGGCGCGTTCTAAAACGGGCTTGTAAGCAACGGCAACTGACACCAACGCCCCTGTGTGAAGTGTCTATCATCGATTTCATCCTAGACCCGACAAATGCAACACAGCGATGGCTTGCAAATGTACATTATTTAATGGTTTATGGTGATTTAACGTTCCAAATCGACTCAGGCTATGACGGACGCCGTAGTGAAGGTCTCCGAAAATTTCGACCCCCTGGGGTTCTTTAACGTGCACTGACATCGCACAGTACACGGGAGTAGTATTTCGCCTCTATCAAAATGCGACCGCCACGGCCGGGATCGAACCCGCGTCTTTCGGTTCAGCAGCCGAGCGCCATAGCCACTGAGCCAACGCGGCGGCATCAGTTAGTGATGAAGCGCTCACAAAACATTACGTGCAAAAGAAACCACGCATATTGTGCTCTTCTGCATGGGGCCCTGTATTCTGCTATGCCGGTCGCACAACACCACTCAGGCTTTGGTTGTTGCTTGGAACATCGCACAAAAAAAAATCCCTGAGCATAAGCGTTTTTCCGTGTCGTCTTTGACAAAGGCTGGTTGTCGTGAGCCATTATTAGCTCCCCCACTTCAATGGTTTGCCTGTGAATCTGTCGGTGTGGAGGTGAAGAAGCAGGAAGGATGTTTGAAGCTGTCGTGCAGATGAATGCCTGCGGCTTAGCTCTGCGGTTCCCAAGTGTGGATGTCTAGAAAACCAGAATGAAGGAGGAGGAGGATATGAGGAAAGGAAAGGCGCAATAAATCCCTCGCTCTAGGTGGAGCCCGGAACAGTGCAGAAATTATCAGGTCAGGAAAGACAAGGAGCAGGAGAGACAAGTATGTTTACAAAACCACCTACATACAATGGTGCGCGAGGGATGATGCAACCTATATCTGTTCTTTA
The DNA here is from genome assembly GCF_052857255.1 of Amblyomma americanum. NCBI lineage: Eukaryota > Metazoa > Arthropoda > Arachnida > Ixodida > Ixodidae > Amblyomma > Amblyomma americanum. The sequence goes on from NC_135504.1 coordinate 56,730,192, forward strand.
CCTTTGGTAAGAAAATTGATGATGCCTCTGCACACAACACATGTTATTGGGGACCAAGCAGGACAAACGAGACGCTTATTACTCAGATCGAAAACGCTTTCTGCCCGTAATGTTTTTCTCATGTATTCTCTTACGTGTACTATCGGCACTACCTGTATTATGAATGCTTATCAGAGCCCCTCTCATGCTTCGCTCAGGCACTGCTGCATCTGCTTCTTGTCTGCGCCTTTAGGGCTGTTAGAGATGGCCCGACCAAATATGATTTCCATCTTGTAAACGATACAAATGGCCACTCATGAAGGAACCGGAGAAGTTTCCCTCCAGGTGGTCTTTACCCGCGTGTGAAAGAACCCGCTTAGGTTTCGTGGGCTTCAATTCAAAGACACTTTCTGTGAGCGCTTCATGACTGGCGCAAGTTCAAGCGCCTCCCGACATGGCGGCTGATGACCAACCTGCAGTCAAGCCAGTATACCTGCTTACATAGAACAAATTTCGTTCAACCTCACGTGTTAACGTTGTTCACTGGAAAGATAGCGACACAAGGTGAGAAACACAAAAACATCATAACGGGATCATGAGTCATGAAAGATACGACCTGATGACGCGTTGCGATACTGCCTTTTGGACAGAACCAAGCTACTTTGCTCCTTTCTCAAGTAGGGAATTCCCGTACTCTTCCCTCGTTCATGCCACATATGCGTATCAATCATTCTACGCGGCTCAAAATGACCTCTGATGTTGCAGACCCTAGCTGCCGGTTGCCAGCGCCCGCCGAGCAGCAGACTTCCGGGGACGACTCGGCATGGACCGTCGGTACATCTTCGATTTCGAACGCGGGGCCAAGCAGGATCTCGGACCACGGAGCGGATGGTGCCTGGCTGGGCCTCGCCTCCCAGTCACACCACTGCTTCGGCCGCAAGGCTTCGGAGTCCGAGGCATCCATCGAAGGGCGTCCCCACGTGGCAGCGCAGCCTCGGAAGTCGTCGCTAAGCTCCACCAAGAGCGCCAAGAAGGTGGGCCAGCCATAGTCCGAACGTCAATTATGCACTTACGTGGGCTGATTAGTTGGGGCGTTTTTTAACGTTAATGGAAGTAAACAGAAAACAGAGCCATTGCGAGACAGTTGTGAATACAGCTGAGGCAAGTTCAGCTGGGCGCAGAGCGTGAAGTCGGTTCATTTAAATATAAGTGCAATGTCTTATACCGCTCTTTAACAAATAAAGGCAATAAACATTCGCTTTATTGGTCACTATATCAATTTTCAAGCAGACCTATCGTATATGTCATTACAGATATTGATTAATTCAATGATTAAACGGGATTTTTTTTCTTTATTCAGAGCATGTCATGTAATTTGGATCATGGCTTAAAAATTGTCACGCCCCAGGTGCGTGATACGAAGGGCGTTCTCTTTATCATAGTGTGGCGCTGCAAAGTGTATTTAGAAATTCGAACAAAATAGATGTTCGCCATCATTAATTATGAAAATTAGATAATGTTCATCTTTGGCCCATGAATGTTTCTTTAGCTTGTTGTGGGGTTGCCGATACAATAGTAAACAGAGGTCAGAAAGGACGACCTCTCCCGCAAAGTTTCCGGTGCAGTCAGTTCAGTTCTTTGCACAAACCTACTACTAGTTAGAAATTAAACACTAGCACGGGACGATGTGGCTTTTAATGCACCCTGCGCCGCCTAGCAGCACTAATGATAAGCTGTTGACGTGTGCAGTGGATGCGTAACTTCGTCTCCAACCGGCCCTTCGCTCGACTTGTCAATTTGGCGATCCCCGTCAAGCTCCGATTCCGAAGCTTGTTATCCTTGGATTGGGCGAGGTGGATAACTCTGCTAATCCTCACTCCTTTTGCCTGCCGTGGCATTTACTTCACGCATCTGCAGACAAGAACTCGACCGAAGTTACTGAAATTACGCCAAAAGCGGCTATCGCATGAACATCCATGTGCTAGCTCATCTTTCATCGAAGGGTCATCAGACAACGGCACCGGCAACAAAGACAACATGAGAGCGGTTTCTCCCTCTCTCGGCCCGCGGTCATCGGAATGAAGGCAATGCGGCTAGCGACACGCCAGCGCTGTACGGGGATCTCTAAACTGATCAGCCTAGAGGAAGGCCTGCTGAGAAAAAACTACCAGCACAGCGCCACTTTAAAATATAAAATTTGCACGCTGTGCGCCCTCCTTTCAAGGACTCATCCAGGACAGTTAAAGTGAAGCAATACGGCATCCAGTAAGCGTTATAAATCTCTCTTAACCCCCTCTCTCTTCACTTTCCATTTCTCAATAGTAAACGTTGCTTCAAATAGCCTTAAGTTCTACCAAGATAGATTTCTTTGTTCACAGTATTCAAGAGAACTTTGTTTTATTCTTCCTTTTTCCTTTACTGAATGAGAAGATCATTTACTTTGCTCAATAGAGTCCCGTTCAGCCCTATAATTTGTGGAACATTCCAGCATGGGTTCGGTAAGTGTCTGTGGTATGCTTAAATAGGTGGGAGACGAAATTTCCAATCAGATCACACAGCATCAAGAGGCAGAGCTCATATGTAATCTTTAAATGCTTACTACGGCCTGAGAGGTAGGGTCACACAGTTACGAAGAACGCATCCAAAGACCACTGCTTTCTCAAGCTGTGGAACCAAAACTCTATGGGCGGTACACATTTCCTCCGATGAATAGGTTACCCTGGCATGCTGGGACGCAGGACTCTGAAAGATAGAAAAAAATTGACAGTGGCTTAGCTCGCACAGGCAAGGATATACGTAGCGAAAGCTAAGGCATAGCATGGTTAGCCTTGGTTAATCTTGATTGAAAGTCCAGGTTAGTCTGGTTGTCTAGCTATGTTGTTGTCGCATTAAAGACGAAACAACTGTGGTTGCGGCGTACGCGAGCTCTCCTTTTCAATCGTCCGACTTGATATCAGCATGCAACGCAGCTGGCGAAGCGAGCGGAGGCGAGCGCAACGACGAGGAACGTGGTGTGACGTCATACCAAACGGCGGCAGCGGTGAGCCGCGTGGTGTGACGTCATGCGAAATCGCAAGTTCGCGGCCAGTAAAGCTTTCGCTCTAAAAGAAGACGTGGTTGAGAAAGGCCGTCCTGCAATGCCACCAGTGTCTCTCCTTCGTTCCAAGGTGGCGAGATGGGGCTGTTTTTAGTAGCGAGAGCTACACTACGCCAGCTCTTCGAGCCTTCAGCGTGGCACCCCTTGAGCTCCGTGGTAGCGCCGGGGTCACGCGGTGCGGAGCAGCTGCTGCTACCTGCGGCGCGGCGCGCCGGCGAAACAGAACTGCAACAGCTGTGCGCATGCTTCGTGTCGACACGGGGGGGGGGGGGGGGGGGGGTGATTTCTCGTCCAGCAACGACGAGGAAGAAGAAACGCTCAGCGAAATGAAGCGGCGAAAGACTGACTTTGCAATTCGACTGAGCGGGTTCCACTGGGCAAGATGTAGCTCTTGCGTCACTCTAGGTTTTACCAGAGCTAAACAGCAGCCAATTTTTTTTCATCGTCTTTCAGTGGCGTAATAAATATGAGGAAGGAGCCAGCCCTTGGACCACATGTGTAGCTCAGTGGTTCAGGCGCAGTCAACTCTCTGTGGGCTGCAAAGGCAATCGCACCAGAATGTTAGAACCCAGTTTTCGTTCCACTAATATCAGAGAAACTCCTCGGATTGTCACGCTCTTTTTGTGTGTGTGAATAAGTGGCAGCTATTGGATCAAACAACCCACATTTCCTCCTCATCACTGCACGGCTCCGTGGACCGGATGACGACAGGTGGCGCCCTCTGTCGCCACCCCTGCATCAACATGCCCCTCGTGGGTTGCGATAACAAACACAACCATGTTTCTGGGCAGCAGCTGAGCGCAGGAGTTCTTTTTTATTTTAATATAAAAATTTAGAATAGCTCTTGCCCGATACCTATCAACGGTGTCGTTAACGGCTGGCTGCGCACCTGCACCACGCGCATGCGCCATGCGCGCTGTGACTTAGCGTGGCTGCCACCTCATTGTTCCTTCAGATGTGGGCGGTAACACTATGCTGTAACTTATTATGGCTAGCACTCCCACCGTGAAGCAGCGAAGTGGACGACGATGTGATTGGGACCACTTTCGCATCGGCAGAAGAATAGCAAAATAGCTTTTTGTGGTGATGTGAAATTGCTCACTGACAAAAGGGAAGTGATGAGCGGGATTACCAATGGGCTACCAATGCTCATGTATATTGAACTCTTGATGCGAATATGAATTGAATTACATCACTTGATCTGAGTAGGGCAAGCTTATTGTGGTCATTTTCATATTGATTTCCAAAGACGTCCGGATTAGGTACTTAACGCGGCTGCTAATTCTTGACCCTCGTGGCACACGCAGTAGCAAATGTGAGGGAGTAGCAACCATTTTTCTGGGCAGCAGCTGAGCGCAGGAGTTCTTTTTTATTTTAATATAAAAATTTAGAATAGCTCTTGCCCGATACCTATCAACGGTGTCGTTAACGGCTGGCTGCGCACCTGCACCACACGCATGCGCGATGCGCGCTGTGCCTTAGCGTGGCTGCCACCTCATTGTTCCTGCAGATGTGTGCGGTAACACTATGCTGTAACTTATATCTAGCACTCTCACCGTGAAGCAGCGAAGTGGACGACGATGTGATTGGGACCACTTTCGCATCGGCAGAAGAATACCAAAAGCTTTTTGTGGTGATGTGAAATTGCTCACTGACAAAAGGGAAGTGGTGAGCGGGATTGCCAATGGGCTACCAATGCTCATGTATATTGAACTCTTGATGTGAATATGAATTGAATTACATCACTTGATCTGAGTAGGGTAAGCTTATTGTGGTCATTTTCATATTGATTCTGAAAGACGTCCGGATTAGGTACTTAACGCGGCTGCTAATTCTTGACACTCGTGGCATACACAGTAGCAAAGGTGAGGGAGTAGCAGGGCGCTGAGTCATCAATGATCTTTTTTTTAAAACTGAAAGAGCCGAGGACCTAAAGAAATGTAATGGCTGTCTTGAGCCTAGTAGGCCTGCCGCTGTTCACGACGCCGGTGACTACGCACGTTGCAGGGCAGTAAGCGGACCTCTATCGTGGAGGGTGGTAAGGTGGTGCTGCCCGGTGTCTCTTCGCCCACGCCCAAGCCCACCGCGGTTCATGTGGACTCCATCAGCGGTGAGTGCAAGTTCTAGTGAAAGGAAAACGTGCGCTTCCTGTGGACGACCTACTGTCGCTGGCGGCGAATTGTCCTACACAAAAATGGAGGGGAGCGTTTAGTTCATAGCGGAACTGTTCATTAGAGAAAGTAAACTTCTCTATAAACTCTACACTAGTTCCTAGACGTCTGTGTAAGCGACAGAACAGCCGCGGAGCTACACAGCATACAAATATAGCAGCTCGCATAGCTAAGCAGAGGTTACGAGCAGGTTAACCTTTCCAGGCGCCACTGATACTTTCAGTCAAAAGTAAATGTTTACCCACATAAATGCGTAAATAGCGTGTTCAGGCCTCAATAAAGGCACTTAGCATTCAAGCGCACAATACCAGTGGTTTGTTTTACGATGATTGACAAATTTTCTTTCATACTGTCATAGCGCTTACATGCAGTCACGACAGGATTCCTTAAATTGTCTAAGAGTCGAGGGGCCGTGGAATCATTTTATGCTTCGGAAATGAACATTTTGCCCTAAACTGGGCAAAAATACGCCTGAGATTGCTCTTTACAAATTCCGTTTTGGGGAAATGGCGGTGACCATGCTAGCACGCTCATTGTTTAGAGAAACATATATTGTGGTCGCTAGTGGGCCCTAAAGAGCAGCGTAACAACGAAAGTAGGCATGCTATATTCGCCGGAAAGCCTGGTATCACTGCTAGCTGCAGCGCACATTGATAAATAGCTGCTATCCCAAGGGAAAAGCTGTGTGATGCAATAATCTCACAGAGGTTTGTCCTAGGAATGTCACACATTCCTTAAAAATAATATATTTCTAATGGAATGCCGGATAGGCTTCTCTTTACTTCAAAAAACCTTTAATTAGTGACGGGATTCGCTGAAACGCTTGTATTGTAATAAGAACACAGCACACTACTAATACAGCACACACAGCACACCACAGCACACCACAGTAATAAGAGCACAGCACAGTAATAAGCACAGCGTCACGAACAACCAGCCGAACCGTCCAGGAACAGAACAAAGACCGCGTTCAGTCCAGAGCACGCACGAGCGACCGAGCGGTCGGCGCTCGAGCTTCGGAGTGTTCGGCGCTCGAGCTTCGCAATGTTCGGCGCTTCTCGTCGTCTTCTTCGTTGAGCGCCAGCCTCTGAAGATTCTAAAGCCCGTGTCCAGTCTTACAATTCCCCCCGGGCGAAAGGGCGCCATCCTGGCGGCCTAGGGCGATGTGACGACGGCGGGGTCGTAGTAAGGTTTGAGGCGGGTCGTGTGGACAATTTCGAGGCCTCGGCGGCGATGATCAGGGGATGGCGTAAGGGGTTCGATGAGGTAATTGACGGGGGATGTCTGCTGAAGAATACGGTAGGGTACCTGGTACTTGCTAACAAGTTTGGAGGAAAGGCCGGGACCTGAGGAGGGTACCCAGAGCCAGACCAAAGAGTCAGGAACGTAAGCGGGAGGAAGTGCAGAGGGATCACGGGTGCTTTTCTGTTGCTGCTGGACGTGAAAAGTGAAGGACCTGGCAAACTGTCGGCATTCTTCGGCATAAGTTGAGGCTTGAGAAAGAGTTGTAAATTCGGAAGCATCAGGGCGGTAAGGTAGAATGGTGTCCATTGTGCAAGAAGGCTCACGGCCGTACACGAGGAAGTACGGAGAGAATCGGGTGGTGGCTTGAGCAGCGGAGTTATAAGCGTATGTGACAAAAGGTAGAACGCGGTCTCAGTTACAATGGTCGGAAGATATATACATGGTCAGCATGTCGCCGAGGGTGCGATTAAAACGCTGAACCATGCCATTTGTCTGGGCATGGTAGGCGGAGCTGGTGCGGTGAACAACGTTACATTCCTGAGGGAGAGCTTCTACAACTTCTGAGAGGAAGGCCGGACCTCTATCACTGAGCAGCTCTTTGGGCGCACCATGGCGAAGAATGATGCGACGGAGAATGAAGGATGCAATGTCGTGGGCTGTAGCGGATGGTAAAGGCGATGTTTCAGCGTAACGTGTAAGGTGGTAGATGGCAACGATGATCCAGCGGTTCCCGGTTGATGTGCTGGGAAGAGGGTCGTAGAGGTCGATGCCAACACGCTCGAAGGGCTGTACTGGGCAAGGCAGCGGCTGCATAGGAGCGGCGGGTCGGCGAGGTGGATGTTTTCGTCGCTGGCATGTGATGCAGGACTGAACGAACTGGCGGACGTAACGAGCCATCCCACGCCAGTAGTACCACTGTCGTAGACGGGTTAAAGTCTTCAAGAATCCGGCATGGGCACACTGGGGATCATCGTGGTAGGAAGAGCAAATGAAGGAGCGCAGATGTGTCGGAATGACGAGAAGCCACTTGCGACCATCCGGGAGATAGTTGCGGCGGTAAAGGAGCTCGTCTCGGATGGCGAAATGGTGGGACTGACGACGGAGAGCACGGGAAGGAGGTCGAGATGATTGGCCAGATAGGAGATCAAAAAGGCAAGTGATCCACGGGTTTTTGCGTTGCTCGGAATCCATATCAGCGAACTCAAACTTGAAAGAAGACTTGGCGGATATACAAGGCGCAGCCTCAGATGGTACAGGGGAACGTGAGAGGGCAACAGCATCGGCATATTTGCAGCCGGAACGATAGATAACGCGAATGTCGTACTCTTGGAGTCGCAGAGCCCATCGCGCCAGTCGGCCAGAGGGATCTTTCAAAGAGGACAGCCAGCAGAGGGCGTGGTGATCGGTGAGAACGTCAAAAGGGCGCCAATACAGGTAAGGGCGAAATTTGACGATCGCCCAAAGGATGGCTAAACACTCCTTCTCGGTGACAGAATAGTTGGCTTCAGCTTTTGTGAGTGTCCGGCTGGCGCAAGCGACAACGTATTCGTCAAAGCCTTGCTTGCGTTGAGCGAGTACGGCGCCGAGGCCGACGCCACTGGCATCGGTGTGGAGTTCCGTCGGAGAATGAGGGTCGAAGTGACGCAGAATTGGTGGAGTGGTGAGGAGGCGACGAGTGTCGTAAACGCTTCATCACAGGCTGGCGACCAGGCCGAAAGGTCGTGGGTGGAAAGGAGCTTGTTCAGGGGGTCGACGATAGTGGCAAAATTGCGGACAAAGCGGCGGAAGTAGGAGCAGAGGCCGACGAAGCTGCGGAGGTCTTTTACAGAAGTGGGCTTTGGAAATTCGGCCACAGCTCGCAACTTGGCTGGGTTCGGGAGAACGCCATCCTTCGATACGACATGACCGAGAAGGGTGAGCTGCCGAGCTCCGAAGCGGCACTTTTTCAAATTAAGTTGGACGCCAGCGTCGGCCAGGCAGCGAAGAACAGTCTCGAGGCGCTGGAGATGAGACGGAAAGTCCGGGGAAAAGATTACAACGTCGTCTAGATAACAAAGGCATGTGTGCCATTTGAGCCCTCGGAGTATGCTGTCCATCATGCGCTCGAATGTGGCGGGTGCATTGCAGAGGCCGAAAGGCATGACATTAAATTCATAGAGCCCGTCGGGTGTGACGAATGCAGTTTTTGGGCGATCTGCTTCCGCCATCGGCACCTGCCAGTAACCGGAGCGCAAGTCCAATGAAGTAAAGAACTCAGAGCCCTGCAGGCAGTCAAGGGCATTGTCGATACGGGGGAGAGGGTAAACGTCCTTGCGTGTAAGCTTTTTCAGACGACGGTAGTCCACGCAGAAACGGATGGAACCGTCTTTTTTCTTGACCAGAACCACTGGCGATGCCCACGGGCTGTGCGACGGTTGTATCACGTGACGCTGGAGCATGTCGATCACCTGGGCGTCAATGATGCTGCGCTCAGCGGCTGACACGCGGTACGGACGTTGCCGCAAAGGGGCATGGGTTCCAGTGTCAATACAGTGGGTAACGGTGGTGGTGCAGCCCAAGGAAGGTTGCTGGTGGTCAAACGAAGCTTGAAAACGCTGCAGAACGGCTACAAGCTGGTCTCGTTGGCTAGACGTCAGGGCGGCGTCGACAGAACGGTGAAAAATATCTACAGACGACTGATTCGTGATGGGAACAGGCGTAATGGCGCTGACGTGAAGGGCGGCCGCGCTATCGACGAGGGGGTATGCGGAGGCGGGATCGAGAACGGCAACGCTATATACCACGCGATTGGCCACGGAGTAAAGTGGTAGGGCAGGAGAACGGGTTGGCCACATAAATAGCGCTGGAGCCACGAGCAATTGTCAGCAAAGCATGAGGCATCAAAACAGACTTCTGGTCAGCGCATCGTAAAGAGGGGGTATAAGTCACTGTTGCATCTGAGAGCGCAGCACAAGAAAGAGGCACCAGCACTGAAGAGAAAGGTGGAACGTCTGTGTCCTCTGAGAAAACCACAGTAGCGGCAGCAGCACCGGTTACGTGCAAGGGGGCGTCACTGTAGGGCGACAAGTCAGGCTGAGCACGGGCGCAATCAATAACGGCGTGATGTGAGGAGAGGAAGTCCCAGCCAAGGATAACTTCGTGAGAGGAGCGGGAGAGGACGATGAACTCGATTGTGTAGGGAACGTTCCCGATGAGCAGGCGGGCGGAGCAGGCGGCTAACGGTCGAATGTCCTGAGCGCTGGCCGTCCGGAGAGAAACGGGAGGAAGGGGCATCGTCACTTTTTCGAATCTGCGACAGAGGGTGTGACTGAGAACCGAAACGGCTGCGCCAGTGTCAACAAGTGCTTCGATGGCGACTCCTTCAACGAAAACAGTAATAATATTGGCAGGCGCAGAAACAGGTCTTGAGTGAGCCGCTGGTGACGCAGTTCTTGCCTCCGGAACTGCGGTGGTTAGTTTTCCGCGTGGACGGCGGGTTGGCAACGGAGCATTGGGGAACGGGAACGACGGCCAGGAGACGGCGAGCGGTGGGAGCGGGGACGGTAACTAGGAGAAGAAGAATCCGGAGGTGGCAAGTGTGACGCAGGCGAGGACGACGGCGGAAGGTCGTACGTCGGCTCACGCCTATAATCGTAGGGACGGTGGTCACGACTGCGACACAAACGAGCCACGTGACCAGCGACGCCACAGGCGTAGCAAATAGGGCGGTTGTCTTGTGTGCGCCAGGGGTTGAGAGGCTGCGGCTGTGACCGGGGGCGGGCAACCGGACAGTAAGGTGGGGTTGCAGGTCGCAGGGGCTCTAACTGCCGGGTAGGTGGCCTGTAGACAGGGGCAGCAGGTGAGGGCTGCGACCGCACCACGGCATCGGCGTACGTAAGAGGAGCCGCGATCAGGGGTGGCTGAGAAGGAGGTGGCAGGATTTCAGCGACCTGCTCCTCAATAACACGCTGTAGGTTGGGAGTGAGCGACGGCGCAGGCGTAGGCGGGCAGGTTGACAAAGATAGCTGGCGTGCGACTTCCTCACGTACAAACTGCTGGATGTTCTGGAGGAGCGACTGTTGGTCCAGAGCCCCGTCCCCTGGCAGAGCCAAGCTGCAAAGTGCGGCCTCCTCTAAGCCTGCACGCCGGGTAGAAAGGCGTTGTTTGCGCAGCTCATCAAAGCTTTGGCAGTAGCCGACGACACCGGAGACAGTCTGGGGATCTTTGGCGACGAGCATCTGGAAGGCATCGTCCTCAATGCCTTTCATAATGTGTCTGATCTTGTCGGCCTCGCTCATAGAAGGGTTGACACGCTTGCAGAGGTCGACGACATCTTCTATATAACTGGTGAAGTTTTCACCGGTTTGCTGGGCCCGACTTCGCAAGCGTTGCTCGGCGCGAAGCTTTCGCACGGCAGGACGGCCAAAGACTTCTGTCAGACTGGTTTTTAGAGCTGCCCAGCTTGAGATGTCAGCCTCGTGGTTTCGAAGCCAGAGATTGGCTACGTCGCTCAGATAAAAGATAACTTTGGCGAGCTTGACGCTATCGTCCCACTTGTTGTATGCGCTTACGCGTTCATAGGAGGCCAACCAATCCTCCACATCCGTGTCATCTGTGCCGCTGAAGATGGTCAGGTCACGCTGCCGCGCGGCCCCGGAACAGAAGACGGCCGACGGAAGCGGGGAAGCGGTTTGGGTGACGGTCTCAGGCAAATTGCAGAGGTGGTAGTCAATGCGTGGGTGCGAAGCTCCAGGGCGAGGGATGGTTGGCACCTCCACCACTTGTAATAAGAACACAGCACACTACTAATGCAGCACACACAGCACACCACAGCACACCACAGTAATAAGAGCACAGCACAGTAATAAGCACAGCGTCACGAACAACCAGCCGAACCGTCCAGGCACAGAACAGAGACCGCGTTCAGTCCAGAGCACGCACGAGCGACGGAGCGTTCGGCGCTCGAACTTCGGAGTGCTCGGCGCTCGAGCTTCGCAATGTTCGGCGCTTCTCGTCGTCTTCTTCGTTGAGCGCCAGCCTCTGAAGATTCTAAAGCCCATGTCCAGTCTTACACTATATTAATGAGAAAATAAGAAAAAGAATAAGGCGGAAAACACACACAGTATACCAAATACATCTTCAGCAACTTCCGTGGTAAATTTTGTACTTCTGCTAATTTTATTAGAGCATTGCATTAACATAAAAGTTAACATTCTGAAGAGACCTTATCGAATGATAGTCCTGGATCTGTTCGGGCAAAATTTTATCGCGCAGCCTCAGTACCTCACTTCGAGGGAAATTGGTCTTATGCAGCCAAAATTTTGGGGTTTTATTACCGGTGGTTTTCGTGCACATAGTTGTGTTTATCATTCGAGCCTGCACTTAGTTCAAAGTGACCAAAATATGAGACCTGCTAAGAGGATAAGTCTTCATGCGAGTCCTGCTTAAGGTACAAAGTGTTCACTGAATGCTGAGGTACGTTGTATTATGTTGCGCAAATACGCTCGCGTCTCAATCAGAATACTTTAAAAATTGTTGCAGGCTTCCACTCTGCTTCAAGACGACCGATGAAGGACAGCTTTGACTGGAAATTCCAGTAAGAAGATTCTTTTGTTGCTTATCAATTTTCGTACTTGTTTTTAAGGTTCGAAAGTTAATACATCCTTTGAAAATCTCCCTCGAGGAACTTTTCCACCCTTTAAAAAAATAACAAGAAAAAGTACCCTATTTTCGAGTTTATGGTGCGCATTTTTGGGAATTCTGAATATTTTAATGAATAAACGGTTAACAAAACACGAAAACTCTTCCACGTAGTTTATGCGACGAGTTGGACAGAAAGTTAGAAGATAATTCTCGTTCTGAATTTTTGAATAACTGTAATATATCAGTCAAACGTTTAGTTACTGCAGTTCAAGTGCACCTTTGACCTGAAAACTGAGATGTTCCTATTAATAAACTATTTCCTTTGGTACAATTCTTGTTGACGCCTGGTATTCGGAAATCTTCGCAACTCAATTTGAATCTCAGCCGGCGTTGATGGCGTCGACATTCTTGGCGTATAACTCTTCCTGATGTGAAAAACTCTTGAGTGTGGCGTTTATAAATAACATCTGTTGTCCCTTCACTTCCGGCCAGCAAAGAGGAAGAAACGCCATACGCAGCTGTGTCTCACTGATGAGGTGTCTGGTGTCTGGCCTTGTAAAAAAAACGAATTTAGCTATGCACCTTGTTACAAACATCTCGGAAAATGTTCCTGCTATGATGATAATTCTGTCAGATGGGGTAGTATAGAGACGACACACCACCTCTTTAGTTTTCACCGCTTGCCCTTTGCCTCAGACCTTTCGCCGGCCACTTTTTTAAATTTATTTCCTGTTCATTGTCAACAAATTAAACAGAGTAAAAATAGCAATACCAGTACAATAATGTTAACTTCAAACAATAATATCCTATCGCTGCAGCCATTCTCCCGGGTGGTAAACTTCTAGCCTCTCTCGCCACACTTTGAATATCCATACCCAACAGTTCTGGACAAAAGCATTTTTGAGAGGGAAATAGATTATGATAGCATTTTTTTTCATATATTGCAAGATTTCAATCTAAAAATCAATACCCGCAGAACCGCCGTCGGCCTACTTTCATTTTTTTTTTGTTATTAAAGTTTTTGCTGTCAGAAAGCGTTTAATAATAATTGGTTTTTTGGGGAAAGGAAATGGCGCAGTATCTGTCTCATATATCGTTGGACACCTGAACCGCGCCGTAAGGGAAGGGATAAGAGAGGGAGTGAAAGAGGAAAGGAAGAAGGTGCCGTAGTGGAGGGCTCCGGAATAATTTCGACCACCTGGGGATCTTTAACGTGCACTGACATCGCACAGCACACGGGCGCCTTAGCGTTTTTCCTCCATAAAAACGCGGCGGCTGCGTTTTTATGGAGCAAAAACGCTAAGGTCCTGTTGGTTTTCTAAGGCGGCCCTAACTGGTCGATGCGACCAATGGAAACGCTGTAAATGAAAGATTTTGCTGTACACAGGAAGACTGGGCCATTACCTTCAATATTTCCATAACCGTACCTTATAATTTTCCAATAATTTAATTTTTTTCCGACAATGTTGGACATGGGAGCTCGAGTCTGCCCAAGCGCAAGAGCACTCGGACACTTGCACGTATGAGCCCAAGCTCGAACGCGTGGCCGCTTTTGTGCGACCGCTTCTAAGTGAAAGAGAAGGCGGCCATTTGGGCCCCCTTAAAATCCCCTCAAAAAAGATGCAAGGAAGTGCCATATGACGAGTATGGAGCAAGACACTAGGAATGGCGGGGGATTTGAACCACCGCAGCAGGAGAACAAAAAAACGTTTTCATTGTTGTGACTGACTCAATTCGAAAAAACAGTTATAATGAAAAAAGAGCCCACATGCTAACGCATTCCTCTCTGCATAAATCGGATGAAACTCACCGTGCACTTTTTTCTTCGCACAAGTCACAATGTCGGAGCTATTCTCTCTGACTCCATAGGCGATTTTATTCAGGGCGTTGAAAATCTCTTTTCAGTTTTTTAAAAACGCGAAAACATTGCATGAGAAGGCAATTTTTGCAATGAATTAATGCGCCCAGCGAACGGAAAGTGTGAGCATAGTTGTTGTTTTCGACCTTTCAATTAACAATAATCAAGTGATACATTTCTTCGCTGCTGAAATTAACTCGCATGTTTAAATTGATACCTTAGGAGTGGTCGCGCTTTTAAACTGTGACCGTTTGCAGAATTTCTCTAGCACGCATGTATTTCATGTACGTTTGGCTTCTGTTTTCAACTTAGTCCGCGTATTGACGTATCCAAGGCGGCAGCGAATGACGCCAAACTCCTCCCCAGTGTGACCAGGTTGTTGTATGCGGCGTTTCGTCGATTTCGCTGGCTGATAGAGTGGGCTGCGTAGCTAACTGCTTCGCCTTATGATAACGCCATTGGCAAGCAAAACTTCAAGCGGAACAGCCGCGCCTCAACGGCAAAAGCTTGGCGTGGACCGTCATCACCTTGTATACGCAATTACGAATAGCGGGTGGAACACATACAGTCGAATACCTCGGAAAGCATGCGTGCTAAAATTTTACCGCGTAGATAGGTGCAGCCCTGTAGCGGCCTCTACGTTATTAGCGCAAACCTGCATGCGATGTAAATGACTAAATGTTTATCATTATTACTTAATTAGGCGACCGGCAATGACAATCGTCCGCTCACTTTGTGTCCGCCTGGTTGCGTGACCTACTTGACAGAACGGCATTTTCTAAAAAGAAAGGCAGGCAAAATAATTTGTAACGCCTTGTACATTGCTCAGCTGCTCGTTTCGACTTTCTGAATTCCGGTACAGATTCACTGAGCGTGCTCGCCAGAGAGAATTTTGCCCACGCCAGCAACATTCGGAACATATACCGTCGAACATAATACATGGTGCTTTTGGGCCTACCCTAAGTCAGCGTGTTAAGTGCTCTTAAGGACTACAGAGCGAAATTTCTGTTCGCAGGAAGCTCTGCACGATACACGAGCAGCTGGCCAGGGCCGCTGTGCTCACCTGCACGCTTGCCTCAGCCATCAGCCTGAACCGGAACCGCGCGAGCGTCTTCTTCACGGAGTACTTTCGCGCGTAAGTCAGCTTAGACATGGCTGTGGATAACAGTTTGCTACAGACCCTACCCCATGAAGATTCTTAGTCATTACCATAAATTTGGGACAAGCATTTCAAGTTCCATTGGCTGCCATCAGGTGGGGCATTGCTTTGAACAATCAAAAACAATGCGTTGACATCGTCCGTACCGTAATAAAGAAAGAGATGGACCCAGTGTCTCCCATTGAAGCGCTTAGGCCGCTAGGCCTTGCGACACTGCATGGACGTTGTCCTGAATTTCTGTTTCATTCATTCGGCCGAATAGCGTTTCTGTGCCCGAACACTTGGAGCGCTAGGTCCTGAGGCAGGGCTTGGCTGTTATTGTGTTGGTGGCTTTGCAGCCGCTTCAAGGCGGAGGTCACCAACACCCTGGTGTGGACCGCGATGCTGCTGCCCATGGAATACGTCTCATGGCTGTTGGCTTGGCTGCAGATTCGAACCTGCGTGCTGCGCTATTTGTGAGTGGCCTGCTATGTCGCCTTACGGGTTTGAAACCTGTGCCGCCTCACTCTCGATGCTGTGGATGCGTAGCTAACCTTTCATATAGGAAAAGAACCGAAATATTTTAACACCGCGATATTTGATCTCGACGTTTCTCTTTCGGCGAATAATGTCTGCTGTTTGTATTAAGGAAGCAGGGCACAGAAACATCACAGGTAGAATCATTTGTTATAGAGTACCGCTCAGCATTTCATTGGACGTGCCAATACTCATGCGATTGGATGACTTAACCCAAAGATGTCGCGACTACTCATGCACTTTTTTTGCAGATGTTGAACGGTAAATATGTATTTGCACGGGCGATGATGATCATGATGAATTTGTATGGCAAAACTGCGTCTGTGGCCAAAGAGCGCCATGGCGCAAGGCATTTCTTTTACTCAAGGTGGGGTCAGAGACCAATTTCAAAAGCATTTCACCCCAGATAAGCCAAGCACCAGACCAGGGCAAAGCTTGCACCTATTCTATCACCGCCCCGCCACATGACACTATTGTATCTGCACGGGTGTATTTACATGTTCTTAAAGAAACATGGAGTGTTTACTCGCTGTAAATATGTTTTTATGCTTCAGTGAAAGTGTGTATCACATGACGCAATGTCTTTACCACTTAGACTGCTAACTGCATTACAAGGCACGCATCCCCTGTCACCGATAAAAGTAGCGCGTCTTGATCCATCTCCCAAGTGGCAAAGCCAGAAGTGGGAGCCAAGAACTTCTCAAAACCTGCAAATAGTAATTTGTGGAGCATACCAAGTTTTTCTGGACAAGGAAATTTTTTTACAAGAAGGTATTTATGAAAGGATTTTATTTATATAACATTCCACCATAACAATCAAAATATCAGTACCTCTCCCCCCCCCCCCCCACAGGCTTGCATATTTGGCTACCAACGCGTCTTCTAGCGTCAAGAACGTTCCCCATTGATATCCTATGCCAGTCTTTACTACTCGATGCGAGCGATGTACAAACTTCAAAAGAATAATTTTGCTGTGCATCGGAAGAATGGCAATTATCGTCAATACTTTTATAACAGTACCTAACAATACTCCACAGCTGCCTAGCGAATACAGTTACAAGAATTCTGCCAATACAGTGGACTTGGTTTAACGTCCTGAAGCGACCCGTGGGTTGAAGGGACTCCAGAGGGGAGTACACCGGATAAGTTGATGCTATCTGGGGCTCCTTAAACTACGGTGGCATCGCACAGCACAATAGCGTTTTCGTAATTATATTCTATCAAAACGGGGTCGCCACGGCCTACATTCCATCCCATGACATCGGGAGCAGCAGTCTATAACTTAAGCCACTGAGCAACCGCGGTTTGTTAGGTAACTTATTTTATTTATTTATTATAGATACCTCAAGGGTCCTTGAGGGCTTTACATGAGGGGTGGGCTAACAACCTGGTGTTAATAGAACATAGTTTCGATGGCTTTCTTGAAATGGTTCTGGTTTGTAAGAAGGATGGTACTGGTGGGAAGACTGTTCGAGTAACGCGCTGTTTGGATGAAGAAGGAATGAAGATGGGGCACGGTGCGAGCAGGAGGTGGGTAAACGGCCTTGTGGTGGCTTGTGCGGGCTGAAGAACGATGAGCAGGTTGGATAGGACAGTTGTGAGTAAAGTTGTGATATATTTTGTGATACAAGCATAGCCTTGCAACAATACGGCGTTGCTTAAGGTTAGGTAGGCATGCATTATTTTTCAGGGAGGTAACACTGGTGGATTATAAGTAGTTTGAGTAGATGAATCTAACGGCGCGATTTTGCGCAAGTTCAACACAGTGGGTCAGGTTAAGTTGAGCGGGGTCCCAGATGGCTGACGCGTACTCTAACTTTGGCCGAAGTAATGTTTGATAAGCTAGCAATTTAACTGCTGGTGAAGCTAGACGTAAATTACGACGTGAGTAGCCGAGAGTTTTTTAACATTGTTAATTATCCGCGTTATATGGGTAGACCAGTTAAGGGTACCCGAGATGTCAACACCAAGATACTTAATGCAGTTGCGGGGTAAAACAGTAGAACCGTTCAGAAGATATTTTGGGGTAGGGTAATTTTGTCGTCTGTGAAAGGAAAAAAGCGCAGTTTTGTTAGTGTTTAAGACCATCAGCCATCTACGACACCACTCCTCCAGCCTTAATAGATCAAATTGAAGAACATTATTATCTGCTGCGCTATTAATAGAACGGCAAATAACACAATCGTCGCCGAATAAGCGGATGTTTGATGAGATATTATTAGGCAAGTCATTGATGTAAATTAAGAAAAGCAGAGGGCCAAGAACTGTACCTTGCGGCACACCAGAGAGTACGTCAGACAGTGAAGAAGATTTGTTGTTGGCTTCAACAAACTGCCGACGATTAGTGAGGAAAGCCTGTAACCAGTTGAAGACGAGCGGGTCAAGATTTAGTTGTGAAAGCTTTAGTAGTAGGCGTTTGTGAGAGACTTTGTCGAAAGCCTTCTCGAAGTCGATGAAGAGAGTGTCAACAGGTATGTTAAGGTCTACATTAGCACTTATGTCGTGAAGGAATAAGGCATGTTGAGTGTCATATGAAAGTCCTTTTTGAAATCCGTGCTGGTTAGGGTGAAGGAACTTAACAGATGTAAGGAAATTTGTGAATTGCGAGTAAATACCGTGCTATAATAATTTTAGAACAGATGCTGGTTAGAGATATGGGCCGGTAGTTAGTAGAACCTGGCTTTGGAACTGGAACAATCTTACCCACCATCCAATCATGAGGGACAATGCTGGATGACAGTGACTGCTGAAAAATGTGGGACAAAATAACACTAGTGATTTCCTTGGTGCTTTTGAGGACTTTGGTATTGATGCTCGTTTCTGGGTATCCCGCTGATTGTGAAGCAAAGAGAATTAAAGAGAGCTCTATTATTTCGGGCAAATCCAGTTGGGTCAGCTATGAGACAGACCGAAAGCCTGGTGCGCTACTTGTTGTGACTCGTGAACGAGGTGCAGACTGAAAACGGAATGGAATCTGCAAGACGCACACCGGTTTACCGTAGCCCTCCTGCGAACCTCGTCCATTTCATTTCTCTATTCTGCCTGCTATCGTTTATTTACGCTGCCCCAGCTCAGGCGCATCAGTATCGATGGCTGATGCCGGGGCTAGCAAAAATATTTTCCTCCCTTTTTATTACTATTTTAATGAACCTATTACTACTACTACTCCTGCACACGCGCAGTGGAATTGTAATTGTGGAATTGTGGCCACTGCGCGTGCGCAGGAGGCGTTCGGTAAATCGGTATACGTCTATGCTAGTACGTCACGGGTATGCTAAAAACTTCTGAACACTGCTCAATGTAAACGCAATCTTAAGACATTCATTGCGTAGTGACTTCTGAGCGCTTCGCCTAATCCACTCCTCGCAGTGACGGGGAGCTGAGCAAGAGAGCCGACGCCAGCATCCAGATGTTTCTACAGCGGAAACGCCGAGGCATGGGGCACATCGGGTGCGTATTTCTACTGGCTGCGAGTATAGCTGGAGCTCTCTGTGCCGCACCACTTCCGGCTTCTTCGTCTTTGTTGCATTTCGCGGGGCCATCTTAAAGTTACGCGGGGCAGCCGAGTATGGATAGAATGGACAGAAGGTGAAATTACTGCCACCACGATGAATGAGATGATCAGATGAACGGTTGCCCCACTAATACAACAGGGGTGACTTGTTTAAATCATCAAGCCTCGAACGGACAGACTACATAAGAATTTATAACTTTTATGCCTGCCGTGCATTGAGAGATACTAAGCGCTAAAGCTTAGGCTCTGCGCGTATATGTAGTGTAGACTGAGCTTTGCTTAGGCTCTGCGCGTATATGTAGTGTGGATCTGAACTTTGCTTTTGAATTTATCTGCGAGCACGAGGGTCCGATGCCTCGAGCTTGTCATTGTGTAAATGTTGCGGCGGTTTGTAGTGTGTCCTCTGTGTCACCATCACTCCCGTGGGTGGTCCGCAGCAGCGTGATGTCATCGACATAGAGGGTGTGCCGGAGGTGTGGTATTGTGGCCAGTTGTTTTTCGGCGAGGAGGATCATGGTCATGCTGAAAAGCAAAGAGGAGAGAACTGAGGCCCGAGTGGATTCGACTCCTATTGTGGGAGTAAGGAGGTGTTGCGTGTCAGCAATGTGGAGCTCAGCAGGGCGGTTGGTAAGGGAAGCTCATATATAGGGTACGTACGTACACCAATGTAAACGAGGGGAGAACGCAGTCATGATTTTCTGAAGGGCAACGCGATCAAAGAATTCGGACAAATCCAAAGCCAGGACACTCTTTGTGTGGCCCGGGATGACCGGTTCAAAGTTGTCGGAGGTTAGCAGTAATATCGTATTCTGCGCCGACAAATGGAGACGGAAGCCCATTATGCTGTGGGGGTAGAGGTTCTGGTCTGTCAAGTGTTGACTGAGTCTCGACAGCACGACGTGTTCGAAAAGATTCCCGAGACAAAAAGTGAGAGAGATTGGGCGAACGTAGAATAGCGCGAGTGGCTTGTTTGCTTATGGGATGAATATAACCTCAGCGTGATGCCAAGACAGGAGCTGGGTGCTCCGTCCATCATTTGTTAAAGTAGTCCGTAATATGGGTGACCGACGACCATCCAGGTTGCGGAGCTTGGAGTTTGAGATTTTGTCGACACCAGGATTGGAGGGAGTACAGAGAGTCAGAAGGGCCACTCAGACTTCCGCTTCCTTAATCTCGAAACTGGGGGTGGAGTTTGGTTGACCTGTGTACGGAATAGACGGCTTTGCCCGAGGTCTGATACACAGGTTAAGACGTCCCACGCGTCGTGTTTTCCCGGGAGCGTATCCACATCTTCAGTGATCGGCCGGCTTACCGAGCCGAGAGACAGCTTTGCCCATCACCCCACTCCTCCGTAGAAAATTACCAGCAAAGTTTATGGCGCCGGCTCCAGACACCAAGCCTCCCATCCTTTTATATTAGGTCCTGTTACCACAAAGCCCGCACCCACCCCTCCTGCACCCTCTGCAACCACCCCACTGCCACCCCCGCCCACATCTTATTCCAATGCCTGGCGGATCTTTCGCCGTGCGGCCTGGAGTACCTTAACACGTGAGAGCAATGGCAGACCCTGCTACGCTCCGAGGACAGGTACAGCGGAAGCCCGCCATGGAACGGGCTGCCGACGTCTTGAACTGCAGGCACATCATAGCTTGATTGCAATGGGGCCGTGCGAGGGCCCAGCGGCGTGCCCCAATTTCCTATGATTAAACAGTTTTTACAACTACTATTGCTACTATTATGTTTCTCGGAAATGATGAAAAAGAAATCAGTATTTGAGATTAATCAAATACTCGAAAAATTCGGAATATTTAGCAGTGATGTTAGTGTGACCGTGCCAGAATAAAATGTCTGGCCAAATTTTTGGAACATCGAGTTTAAAGTTGAAAGGATAACTGCACAGAAGCTTATTACGTATACGCCCTCTTCTCTGCCTTTTATCGCTTGGACCGGTAATATTCGGACGCTAATAGTTGGACGTAGTGTGAAATTCTGTTAGCCGGCTTTCCACATATCTCACGGGATGAGAACTTGATGGCCAACCACACGCTACGAGCAATTGCAGCAAGGTAGGGCGTGTTTTATGTTTTTTTTGTCTTCCATAATGTGCTACACACCTAATGACTCCGCTTATAACACCTGTTTTTCCGCTTTTAAAACTATTCAAACCTGTGCTGCGCCACACAGCTTTAAACAACTGTGACACGCCGCAAATCCTACTCGCTGTATTTTGCATAGGGATCCCCAAGAGGGGCGGCGGGGGGGTGGGGAGGTCGAGGGGTTAATTATGGCAAGTGGTAGAGTGAAATGAGTGAAAAATGCGCCCATCGCTAGGCTCATTGTAACTCACGCTCCTGTGATAAGTGCATAATGGCAGCCGTGACGACCACAGGAAGACCCCTGTCGCCAGGTGAGAAAATAGCTGGGCCTCTTAGTTTCGCTTTCTGAACTTAGCCGCCCTTTTGTCCTGCTTGGTGGATATGGCCACGCATGTGCCACCCGTCCTAACCCAGCAGTGCGCCGCTGGCAAACACTTTAATGGCGCGTCACTGGTCATTGCTCCCTTACTTACGCTTTCTTTTTCCAGTACGCAGAAACTGCGCGGTCCTAATCGGCTTCTCGCCGTGCGTGCAACGTATTCTCATCGCGATGCTTAACCAATTTTCTCACTTTTCATTGTTTCGGCAGATGGCTGGAGGAATGAAAGAGGCTTGATCTTTGTATAATCAGGGCATTTCTTCGTGTCTCCTGAAGTCCTCGTTTATTAAGGCTTTAATACCAGCCATTTTATCTCTACCTGCCAGTCATGGGTCACTCACATGTTTCTATTCGTTACTCGTTTTGGTTTACCGCAGTACATGACGCACTCGTTATTATATGTAATCAATTGTAACACTTCTGCGCACGTCGTGTTTTTTTGTCTATTTTGCTTGGTCGTATAGGTTTGCTTATGTCGGATGCAAAAAGGATATTGATTTTTGGTGAAAAAAAATTAAAGACTGCAATGTTTGCCTACTGCTCGATTTCGAAATAATTTTTGTACTCAACTGATATTTGGTATTCGAAGGCATCCTTTAAAGCGATATTTTTAAAGGCCTCGTTATGCACAAAAGCGGGCGTCATCGGTGTTCACCGTGCGTTGGGCGTGAGCCAAAATGCTGTCACTTTAAAATCCCGGCTTGGTCTGCTAACGAAGCAGTGTGTCGCAATTGATTCCTACATTGGCGCCACCAGGCGGCGGCCGCCAGAACTAATTTCGCAGTTACCTTAACAGAACGAATCACTTTTCATTCTTGGCTGAATTGCAGTTAGTCGCTGCCTACGTTCGTAGCGCATTCTTACTTTTTGCTTCGCATTCTTCTGAATAATCGAATTGCATATTGTAGATCTTCGCTTTACTTGTATTCTTAATTACATCACCTAAATGCACGCTACGCCTAGAAAGCTATCGCGCCTTACTCTTCAGGCGAAGCAAAATTGCCCACCGAATTTTTTTACGTGAATCGAAAGAACAGCAGTAAGGTTTAATAGTTCAAATTTTACACCGCTCCATTGCCCTTCAGTTTAAAAGTAAGAAAAATTATTCGGCGAGTGTTTGTTTTGTCACTTCGAAATTATAATCTGACGCATTTTGATACATCGTATTTATCGTTTTTGTGGACAACTCGAACGTCCCCATCTTCCTAGTTCAGCAACCCTGTGCTTTGCCCTCACAGATGCACCCAGATTTTCTTGCCTTGTTCGTAGAATACAGGATGTTTCAACTAAGACTTTACACAATTTTTAAAAATAGTCTTTAGTTAAAAGGTCGCTTTTGTCGGCATGACATTAATTGTCGGCAGTGTAGTAAATCAGAATACAGATAAGAGGTGCTGACTACAAGGCTGGTTAAGTAAAATTGAATGCTGAACTTTTAAGTATTACTGCTCGGCTCCTTAATTATTCAGAAGCGTGTCGACCACTCTATGTAATATCCGTGCCAGCTATTAGAATTTCGAAATGGTGGTTACCTTCAGCGCCCAACAAATTCTGGCTACATCGCGCCAAAATACACTCGCTTTCATTGAAGCTTGCAGGCAAAGCAACCACTCCAGAGCACTTAACTCGTGGAAACAGACAAATTTGTTGGGCCGCAGTGCCGAGCGTAAGCGCGTTTTCGAAATTGTAAACACACGGGGCGGCAGAAAGTTAGGTGGGCGGATGAGATGAAGAAATTTGCGGGGATTCGGTGGACGCAGCTGGCAAAGGACAGGATAGTTGGAGTGTGTTTACACACCTGTTCTGGCTCAATATGATATCCGCAACCCCAAAGGCAGAAATAAAAAAGTCAGAACAAATTATAGAAAACAAGATCTGGAAGACCAGGTAATAGACATGCTAAATAGCTCTGCTCCTATTTTAGATTTCAGCTTACCCAGAAAAACGTTCAAACGTGAACTGCGGGCAAGTTTGTTTTCCGTAGAAATTGTTAAGTAGCAATGACAATGTAAATTTTTTCTCAATTGTTGACTTCTTTTTACGTGTTTTTGTGATATTTTAGCGAATCTTCAATGTGATTTTAAAAAAAAAAATGTCCATAGGGCTTAAGTACAGCTCTATCGACATAGGACATATGTTGCATAGGATGTATACGTGTACTATCTGTAACGCAGCTTCACTTTTTTGTACCATCTCTGTGCTGTACTGCTGTAGGCTGCTCCTTTTGTTACGGGGGCAGAGACCTCGTCAGGTAACCATGCCTTTAGTCTCTGCCACCCGCAGGATGATGTGATTTTCCTGCAAAAAACTGACTGACTGACTGACTGACTGACTGATTGACTGACTGACTGACTGACTGACTGACTATCTGCACTGTTCAATCAATAAAAAGGCCTCACAACAGTTATTTCTCCTTCGTCATGCTTTAGGCCCGTGGAATGCCTGCGGCTCCTGCTGTTCGGCTCCTGGATCGTAATCCTCGCCGTCGCCGACAAGCATGTGGGCGTCAAGACCAGCGTTGACGAACTGTAAGCGGCGCAATTATCTGTCGGCTGATAAGCAGTATATTCCACTTAGTCACCCATAACCTCAACAGCTGGAGAGCAGCAGCCCACAGCGCTGGCTTATCTGCTGTTGCGCTCGGCTCTTGAGGGAATATTTGAAGCGGCTGCTGAATTCTAATGCACGTAGAATGCATTTGCGGCTGTTTACTGTGCTATACCAGAGCGTGGTAACGAACCCCATGTGATCGAAATTATCCTGTTGTCCTCCACTAAGGCGTCCTTCATAGCCCATGTGCAGCTCTTGGCGGCAATGGGATAATAAGGGGTAATACTAAGTCTGGCTAGACTGTTAAGTTTGCAAAACCGAAACGTAGCTTTTATAAGCCATAAAACGTCTTCGTACTCGTGACGCCACCACGTGATGATGAGTAAAACTTCCACTGATAACATTTTTATGTGTTTAGTCGAGGAACATTATTTCACCTGTTAATGTTAAGCAACTTTCGTTCGTGCTCGTTCTCTGTAGGTAGGAGCTGTAGCCTGTGATATGCAGATGAATTTGCATTCACGGTAAACACATTTCCCGGACAGAAACGTTCAACTTGCTTATGTTCGTTCGTTCTGATTATGCCTACAATTCTTGCCAACAGAAATGGCAGGCTGCAGTTGAACAGAACGTACCCCGATTCTTTTCCGCTTACAGTTCACAGAATGCCGTACACGAATGTAAAAATTGTGGTGACCCCGTCTCAATCATAAGAGCAGTCTGCAAGCATACTGCGCAATCAATCGAAACACAGGGGATAATTGACAGCACAATGCTCCGTTTGATGACAAATGCGCATGCGATGTTTCACGAGGATGTGACGAATGAAACACGTTAGCGCATGTCTGCTATACACGCATGAATAATAGGATCACTCGCAACTTACCTGTACACTTCACGACAGCACAGACTGCACCGAAGGCGACGCGCTCGAGTCGTCTACAACGATGTACAACTAATAAGTGCGTGAGCGCAGTCAGCAGTTTTTTCTGCAGTCTGCGGCTGCCTCCTAAAGCTTCAAGTAGTTTTCTTCACGCCAACGGAGCCCCTTTCTACCGTTCGCAAGCGTTGGAACAAGACGCAGTCGCATGCGATGCAGTGGAGAGCATCTGCCTTTCTTTGCGATGTGTGGGAGATTCGCGTAAGACGCATGCAAAAGAGGCCATAAAGTAAGCCGAAACTTAATAGATGACGCCGCGATTGAGTATCCGCCTCGGGCGTAAGAAGTGTATGTTTGCAGTCAAGAATGAACTTATCGAGTAGATATGTGCTATTACCTGAGATGGAAACAGATCGAACAGGTTCTATCAATATCAAGAGACATTAACCGTTGTTAGGACCTAAGTTTCAATTCGGGAAATGTAGTAGTGTATTGAGGTCAGTGCTGTTAAAGTTTGAGTATTAAAAACACACTCCTCATCAAGTAATGGCAAGCAGAGGTAATGTTGGCAGAATGATAAGTATTATAAATGAGAAAAAACAAGGGTCTAAGCCCTGCAGCTTTGGGAAGAAATGGAATTAACAGGGAAAGAGGGCACAAATACTTGCTTGCGTAGACAACCTGTACTTTTGTTAATAAAAAAATGTTGCAGTGCATTCCTTAACTAAAGAATTAAAATTAAGAATTCAAGCCGAGAGCTCATCGAGGTCTCCCATAATCATTCGTCAGGCGCCCCCTTGGCATGCTGTGCCTTGTGCTGGCCTACTCCGTGCCCTGGAGCCATCACGGGGCCATCGGAGGCGTCGGCGGCCTCGCGCGGAGTCTGCCCTGGGGCGTCATCATCACCGTCGCCGGCAGCGGCGCCATCTCGCTCGTCGTCAAGGTTAGAGTAGATTTTTAAATATCTAATAAGGGAGTAATTACTCATTGGCATCCAGTCAAGCGTAGCTATGCAGCTACGAAGGAAAGCTATACAGAAACTTCGCAGAAACTTCGCGGTTAAAGAAAAATTCGTCCTGGTCCGGGGTTCGAATCCAGGAGCTCAAGTTCACCGCAAAAGTCGCTCTACCAACTAAGCTAACCAGGACGGCGACACTGTCCAAATCTCAGTTGACCAGATGAGGCTCATTCACTAAGCTACTGCTTAACATGACAATTCAGCAAAAAAAATGTAGGAGACACTTAAGCTTCAACCATAAGGGTATGACGCCATGGTGTTAATGGGTTATGACCACATAAGCAGTATTGGTCATTCACCGATGGCGCAGTGGCGCTGCGGCTAAGCGATGTGCCTCTGCCCTCCGACGGTAGGTGCTGCCATTGGTTCAGCTGCTTGTCAGACCCAGGGTTTTCTTCCCAACCAACCTCTCGTGACCAATCATTAACTGCCACATGCTACTGTGGGCAGTTCGCTCACTATCCGGTGGGCAGGTTGTGATAACACCCCAAGGTCAGGTGGCCTAGGTGGCCGACCTGCTTCCTAGGTTGCTCTGTGGGCACTTGACAGAGTTGCGATCGTGAATTTTTTCTCACAATGCCGATGCCGATGCCGACAACGCCAACACCGTATTTTCTGGTGAACAGGGCATTTAACGCTATCGCGTTAAAAGATGGACTCCTCATGCAAACTGGGAGGCGGCGGATGAATTAGTGAATGGTCGTGCTAAGTTGCTCGGCACAACCTGGATCACACAAATCCCAATGCAGGCAGCAGATGCAATCCCAGGGCAGTGTCGAGTGCTTAACCGCTGCACCACTGCGCCAGATGTGGTATGAGGACTTCCAAGCATCTGTGAATATTAAGTAGAGAACGACCAATTCGGCTCATATGGGCTGCGGCGGTGACTGCCTTCACGAAGTTAACACGCAGATCAGACGGGGTGCGGCGGCGTCGCGGCGGCGCATACGTGCAGCCATGCCGAGGTAGAATTGCTAGTTTAGTGGCATCGGGTTACATCAGTACGCGGCGACTGCGTTTACAAAGCGTTAAGAACACAAATTCGTACATTGTCGCAGTAATTCACAGTCACGTTTCTGCACGGCTGCAAAGAATTTCGCACCTTTTTGGCGGAACAGCCACTGTACAAAAGTCAATCAGAATGTTTTACGGAAGTTCGCATCGCGAGATTCCTGCTGTTTTTTCAACACGCAGTAAGCTGATGCTTAGCGGCACCTACTGGCCGTTTAACAAAACTAATTACTCTATATGACGCCGTAGACGCTAGACGGGACAGGACTAACTTTGCCCCATTGACCCTGTGTTTTGGTCTCAAAGCACCACGTTTTTAGATTCGTGTTTACTCTGTACGCGTCCACGACTCAGCTCAGTCCCGGTGCAGGGAGGTAGGGTTTTCCTTGCGGCACATCGTTCTTTAATCGCCATTGAATCGCCGCTTGTTCACTCTTTCCAAATTATATTTGCAGTTGTCGCTTCGTTTGAAAGTCTTCATTGCGGTATCTAGAACGTACACAAGTTTCAAACAACGTAGATTCATGCGAACACTCTCTTCCAGCGGCCTCCAACCCACTATCCGTCAGGTGCTAACGGGTTTCGTCTCCCCCCCCCCCTCCCCCCGCAGGAGACCGGCTTCGGACTGTGGCTGACGGCGCACTTGAAACGCAGCACGGCGGGACTGCTGGTCAAGCAGTCCATCCTGGCCGTGTCCGCCTCGATAGTCACCGAGTTGGTCAGCAACTCCTCAGCCCTCTCCTTGCTGCTGCCAGTCGCCGTCGACGTTGTGAGTATTTGGCACACACTATACTCCAAAGAATATAGGCTTGCGCTTCTACTTTAATTCTTTATAGCATCTGTGGTTGGTCCAGTGCCGCCACGGGTTGCATCGTGCGACTAGCGAGTTATTACCCTTCGGAAAAACAACAAATCTGCAGAGCATGAGTAGACATGTCGTTGTCGCAGCTGATCGAGAGATAGTGCAGAAATGTTTACCCAGTAATAGAAATAAAGCTTGACACTATAAAATTATAATAGAGGTGGAAAACAGTTGCAGGGTTTATAATCATCATAGAATTTTTATGGAAGCGTATCGTATGCAGCATATAGGTTCCGGCGATTTCAGGAGACTTACAAAAACGATGACCAACAAGAAATTATTATAGGTACAAGTTGAAGCACTAAACACAATCACTCAAGACTTGAGTAATATATGCCGAATATATCACATAAATAGCATCCGTAAACATTGCATATAACGGATTTATATTACTGTGATAACATTTACGTTGCTACAGTTGTTACCGGAGGCCTTGGCATGTGTACTTTTGTAGGGGACTGTACAACTACCCCAACCATAAAATCGGTCAGGCGTCTGGGGAAACCTCGGGCTGTTTCGCTCGTGCACCTGAATAAGCGAACTTAAAGCCCATACAACTGGTGTAAAGAATGTGGCACGCGCGCCAATTCTGTATTCTAGTGGATTTACCGATCTTCATGGTTCAAGTTTCTTGGCGCCTTGTGATCCTTCCAATCTTAGAGGAACCTGTGCTAGATTTGTCATTAGGCGTTGAAACATTTTCGCCTAGTTACGGCCTAATGTTTTCCCGTGTGGCACAATTCATTATCATCCAGCCTGGCTACGACCACTGAAGGACTTCGACCTCTCCCATATCTCTCCAGTTAATCATATCCTGCGCCGGCTGCGGCCACCCTCCCCCGCAGATTTCTTTATCTCATCCGCCCACTTAACCTTCCGAGCCCTGTTATGATTGTATTTTCTTGGAATCAAATGCACTGTCCTTAATGAAGATCGGTTATCTTGCCTTTCTTTACGTGTCCTACTCAACCCCATTTCTTCTTCTTGATTTCGACAAGAATGTCATTAACCCAGTTTGTTCTGTGACCCACCCTGCCCTCTTCCGGTCTCTTTCCGCTACACCTATTATTTTCCTTGCTATACCTGTCTGCGTTTCTCTTAATTTAAGCTCCTTCCTTTTGCTCATCCATTCATACCAGCGCAACTTTGCCGCTGAATCGTGGTGTATTTCCGTGCCTGCAAACTGCCAATGCCTGCTGTGTCCGAGTGATTCATTAGCCACGTTGAAATGCGCAGGCGGTGACGGCGCCCTGCAACCCCCTCTACTTCGCTATCCCTGTGGCGGTGGCTGCATCCACATCGCTCGTGCTGCCAACATCGGGCGTCGGCATCGCCGTGCTCTGCAACATGATCGACGTCGGACCCGTGCAGCTGGTGAGGCGCTTCGCCGAACTTTTTTAGCGGGTCTACATCTGCGGATCTTACCTTCCTCTCCATCACATATACAAAGGAGGCGTGACGTAGAGTAAGACTGTTCTCTGTGAAAAGGAAGCTTTGTGCGAAATTCGGGGCATCAGATCAATAGCATAGACGGTAGGTCATGGACATGGTACCCTCGCGCAAGAAAATTTCGGCACTGATCTTTAAAACAAAAATAACATCGTGAGAATATTTCATCACGGCATCCGCTTTTTATAAAGAAACTGCCAAGTCAGGGCATTGCTAGTGCCGTATGAATGCCTTCACCGTCACCTCAAATTCATGCGTCATTGCTAGTATCGCCCTGATTAGCCAAGAGAAAGTGGCAACTTCAAATCCGTAAATTCTAAGCAGAGAGGCTGTCGTAATAAGTACGATAAGGCTTGAAAGTCTGGCTCCTTCTCGTGAAGTGTTATAATATACGCAATTCATTATACCAGGTTCAATCCTGACTACTGCTTATGTAATTCTCCTCCTCCTCCCCCGAACTCTCTTATGCGGCCATTTTCGCTCTCCGTAACTGGTCAGAGGAACAAGTGGACCAGTACAGACGTCCATCTATACCACTGGAACCGTGATTTCTAACAATCTCTTTCATTTTCCGTTCATTTGGTGCTCGTTCACTTTTTGCTGTTCCCAATGACGCAGGCTACGCGAGACGACATCACGCTGTCCGTGACAAAACTGTTAATTTCGCTATTTGCTTGTTTAAACAGATTCCGCGCCCATTTCGCACTAGCGGGCCGACAATGACGAATAACGGGGAACGGTGACGCGTTTAATACGCCTGACGGTCTTGACAGACACAATATCGGCCTGCCGCCCTATAAATGTGGCTGGCTTCGGCACCGCGCACATGGCGGCTGTGCCTGCAAACGGCCGTTTGCCTCGCCACCTGCTGTTTACTTAGTCACACCAATATTTGGCCACGTGGAATGAAATTGCTTGAAAATATTATCCCTGCTCTGCCATTCTGCTTATGCTTTGAACCTGAAACCGCCAATGTCGCTTACGTAGCTAATAGCCTAAGATACGTGCTTCAGTGGGAGCCGAGCTCATCAAAACAGCTCTAAGCTCCCCTGCATAGCAACAGAGAAGCCTTCTATCCAAAAACTGAGGTGACAGCCTGCGAGAATCTGTATGACACCTCCTTTTAGAGAAGCGCAACGTAAACGTGCCTGCTAGGTGCCCAATAAAAGAATAACCTTCTGCATTTGGTGCAATAGTCGTAATCCAGGTGCAGCAAAAAATAGCCTGGAAATTTTTTGTTGCCATATATACCATGAGCGAATAGAGGGGAGTCAATTACGCGAGGTACACAATAGTGTAATGCTTAGTTTCGGCCTTTACAAGGGCTGGTTTACTGATGGTATTTTCCTTTTCTTTGCCCGTCTCCTCTTTGCAGCTACTCAATGGCTTTGCAGTGAAGATCACGGCTCTGATCATGATCCTGCTGACGGTCAACCTCAACAGCGACCTCCACCGGCTGCCGGACTGGATGTTCTCTGAGAACCAGAATTACACGGCGGAATTTTCCTACTAGGCGCCATTGCTGCAAGCGCCGCTTGCCTGTCATGCCGCCAGGCTTTGGCCATCCATGTTAATGAATAACGGGATTCGTACAGACACACACACGATTAAATATCGCATTCGTTTTCACTCATTCTTCTTTATTAGTAAGCCTTAAAGGCCTAAAAGCTATGGTGTTCGGCTCCTGAACCGAATGACGCGTAATGTGCACGTTAAGGTTCGAACCCGCGATGGTCAAAACTTTCCGGAACCATCCTCTACGGCGTCCCTCATTCCCTGAGTCGCTTTGGGACGTTAAACCGCATAACCAAGGGAAACTTCCTTCATAATAGTTGGCGCCCAGCACTCATGAGGCGAGAAAGTCCTTAAACCTTATTCCACACGTACCAATTCAGTGATGGATGCTTTTGAACAAAGAATCCTGAGTAACTCGCTCCGTGCTGGTGTACTCGTGCTGTAATCATCATAAGCCAGTAAAGTCACTATCACTAGTGTTACGTGCAATGTTGCACAAAAGTCTTTCCTATTGATAGCCAGTAAGCCCTTTTCTGCGCCGATTGCGGGCGCCGTAACCGAGCAACTCTCCCAAACTCAATCGCCACACTGGCGCACCTTTCCTAAGCCTGTACTTCGCCGTGAAATCTATTCTCCTGACGTAAGTGCAGAGTGGCAGCTATTCGGTCAGGTTGTGAATAATGCAAGAGTGGGTGTCCACTTAGTTCTGTGGAGGTTACATCCCAGTCTATTAACGGAACGCGTATGAGGTGCGCAAGTTAAAGCGCGGTAAACTGGGACTTAATGCGGCTCTCCAAATACTCTTTTCTGCATTGCTAAGTGGTACTGTTTGTTGATTTATTGTGCAGGGAATTTCGCTGAATTAGTTGTAAGGCTTAGGAACGCACGAAGGAAATATTAGTCAAAAGAGGCCATTACCGCGGTTGTGGGGATTGCCGCTGATGGCCGCCAGGCCAAGCGGCCTTCGGGGCTCGCTGGCATCAAAGCCTTCAGTGCAGCTCGCATAATGACACCTAATGTATTTGCTCAAGTACTCCAGCACTTCTAGGTCACCTCACCCTGGCGTTGCAATGAAATTACAGAAATTCAATCCGAGTATTTCTTTCCTTTATTGTGCTCGACCTCGCTTTTATAAGTTTCTTTCACATTTGTTTTTCTCGCATTCGCTATTCAGCTTCGTTAATCTACAGACACTTGCATTATGTGCCGCTGCGTGAAGTTTTTGATTCAAAAGGAACGTCACCAGCCACGCGTCATAGCTGGGCCTATCACACGTGACTACACAACCGCGGTAATTTTGAGCATATCGTTGCTGTTTGTTCACTGCAATCTACATTCCCAACACGCGTATGGTATAAACTCCGGGGATGTCGTTCCCCGAACTTTGAGGGAAATTCTGCTCGGTGCCAATTTCCTTGGCTTACCGCTCTTAGGATAACCATTAAGTACCGACTTCAGCAGTGAACACTTCACGCCCGGCCCGCAAGTATGCGCATCCACCACATCAGCTGCTTCCTGTAGCGCAGCTTCAATGTTATCGTTAGACCATCGACTCGTCCAGATCGTGACGTCATCTGCGTACAATATGTGTCTGACTCCCTGTATGCGGTCCAGCATCCCAGGGAGCGTAGCCATGCATCACGGTATTGAAAAGGAAGGGGCTGTCGCGGTCTGTAGCGCGTCCCCGACTTTCCGAAATGGAACGCTGGTTGATGAACTGCGACGTGTCGCTGCCGATATGTCGAAGGAAGTGGCGGATGGGAGCCAGGTGGTATTATGAGCGGTGAAAACTGCAGGAAGACGCCGGTGGTCTTCAGACAACAGTCCGAAGAACTTGGCAGCGGCAGGAGAACTGTAGGCAGACCCCGTCGACGGCGGCCCGAAACGCCAGCGGCTTAAAGCAGGCTATCCAGGAGTGCATTTAGGCAGCACGGACCCTCAGTCCATCGGCTGCCACCTCCACGCTTGCAAGGAACGCAGGATGCTTGCGTCGGTGATCCAAGGTTATTAGCGCCAGCACGGTCCCAACGTCCCACAGCTGCCACCTCCACGCTTGAATAATCCGGTCTCTGTTGCGCTGTGTTCTTTTACATTTCGGTTTTCTGACACGTCAGGTCTCCGCTCGTCGTGCTCGCCACGCTCTTTGTTGCCGTCGCCTCGCACACGCCCTTCGCACGCGCACAGGCGCAACGCTGGGCTGGCACGCGCAGCGCTCCGCTCTCCGACGCACCACTGTCGACGGACCGCGTTTACAAATCCTCCGAGGATCATTTGTGCACCTCACAGGGGCACAAGACCGATCCCTGCGGCGTACCCCTGCTTCCTAACGATGCATGGCCCGACTTGAGCTCCACCGTGCGGTTTGACAAGTCTTTCAGATATTCTTATGTGCACCGCTCTTCGCACTTGAATACGTAAATCGCCGCCGCTGCGCGAAACTTCTAAAGGCGGCGCCACGTTCACCTCGTTTTTACGCAATTTTCCTCCTTATGAAAACATTATTTTCACCAAAAATGACATATTTGCTAACAGGTAAGCCTACCCTATCAGTCAACCCTCACTTAGAAACTTCTTTAGTCCCCTTCAAGGCAATACCACCTGTCGTGGTACCACGCTCACAGTTCGCATCTGTATAGCCTGAAATTACGTCTCTGGCAACCATAGCAATACAATTGGAAATGTTCACCCAAGCTCACATTCATGGTTTGTGTTATAATGGCCGCCCTCGTTTCTATGACTATGATTTTCTCTTAGCAGCACTCAGTATGCATATCCTCATTGCAGGCGACTCGTGCGTGACGAGTTTCTAGAAAGGTGCAAGTGCGCGGTTCCGTTGACGGTGACCAGTTACTGACGTCACTGCGATTTGCTGGGCTTATGTGCTTTCATAGAAAAACCGCCAAATTCTTCGACAAATTTTATCCTGACAAGCATGCTATTCTGCCAATAACTCGTTTGCAGGTTACCTATAATTCGACGTTTGATAACACGCACATGCTGCCTTCATTTGCCACTTTTAATGCTGTGTTTTTTGCTTTCGTTGGATGTTTGTTTTCGCATTTTCGTTGTGAATTTCATTTCCAGCGATTTATTTTGTTACTGTATGGTGTTTGCAACTGACCTAGTGTGTGCTCTTCAAGGTGATTTGTCTGTTGAAAAACGCTCATAATAAAATGTCTGTCTGTATCTTTAGAGAGGCGACGTCTCTAGGACTCTTGATCAAGTAGCTCTACGCAGACCTTCACAAGGCGACTAAACATATTAAAGGAAGTTAGTCAGCTTCGGACCTCGATCCCAGCATACTTGCTCAGTGGGAAGGGTCTAAGATTGATCAGGCGCCTGAGATAGTAAAAACAGAATTGGACGCTAAATCAACACATACGCTTGCAGGCCGCACTGGGCACGGCCAAAACAGACTCAAAATCGGAGCCCACGAAAGCGATAGCGAAGCTCGTGCATTAGAAGAGTTTTGCGCCAACAAACTTCTCAAAAGGTTTCAGAACAGACAAATTAGCACGGAACCACGACTGCAGTGTGCAGACTATCTGTTCGCCAGCAGGGCTAACCCGCCCCCCGACTCGAACGTCGTCAAGGCGAGGTACGGGCGGTCCTGCAAGATCTGACACTGAACACAGCGCCCGCGAAAGATTCTTGACGCGCATACGGAATCTTGCTAGCTTTGCCGGTGCGGAAAAAACAACCTCCACTCGTACGCTTCTTTTTTTGTTTTGAAAAATTTCGAAGAAAGTTCTTTTGAACACTATAAACTTAAAAAAAGGTTGGAAAAAAAGTCGGAGGGGGGTGCTATTTTTTCGGCGGTGGAAAAGCGACGTAGTGGGTTTTATCCGACTGCAGTGTGTCGGCTTTCACCTAAAAGAGCCGCGGTCATGAGTACCGTGATTGCTAAATTGTCAGCGGCACAAGAATTGCTGGTTTCTGGTCCCCGGAGCGGACGCTTATCTGGATGATGGGTGACCTTGCAAGAGATATTGCTAGATGGCGCGGCGGCGGGTCGGTGATACAGAGACGACCGGCGACATCACCGGGTACTGGACAGAAGGGGGCGTCGCTGCGCGGTGCTTAAACGTATTGCGAGGGGCGAACGGTGTGCATTTTGTGCTGGAAGCAACGGGCGTCTTCAGGCCGGCTGCTGCGGACGCGCTCAGGTAAGCCGAACCTGGGTGTGCCGAGACTTTCGTGTTTCTGACACTGCGAGCGGGTATAGGCGCTTTCGTTGCTGTTCGAGTGCGCATAATTCTTGACTGTGTGATTAAAGCTAGAAGCATCCCTTTGCTACCAGTCGTCTCCACTGGATAACGGGCTACTTGCGGACCGAGGAGCGAAGAATCATGGTTCGAGTGTTGTTGAGGGGAAATATCGTCTTTCCTAGATGGGCGGCGGTGTGGCTGCTGAAGACATGGTGGTATTATCGCCCACACATTTTTACTGGCTGCATTTACAAAGCTGGGCAAGCACTAAATGACTTCTAACGCTAATGTTCACTAAAACCGCTACTGTTCTGATACGAGTGCGCCCTAATTTGCGGCTTATTTGTTGCATTACTTTATGATTTGGATTGTTATTTATTTTTGTCTTGCGCTTGCTGTTTCCTGATACCCAAATTTTGGAAAGCGATTGTACACATCGCGCATGCCATTCTTGCGGATTTGCCAGCAGTGATTGTAAGCCCTATACGTAGCGTAATATACGCAGCATGCGCTGACAGGTGCCTGGTATAACGTGCAAGTTTCTGCTTACTGAGACCTTTTCGATTTGTTTTGTCCTATTATTCATCTCTCCGGGACATAAGCCATGTTTCGAACTACGTTTAGGAACATCTGTTCGCTGCGCGTTGCCAGATCCACGACCTCCTGGTGCAATGGAGCTCCAGCTAGTCATTTGCTAAGGTGGCTTTATGCTAAACTGTATCGCTGGTGCCGCAACAACAGGTTGTCATCTATTTTCAGCATACACATTGTGTGTGTGATGGTTGAGTGCAGAAAGATCCTGCTCACTTGTGCGGCTGCCCCTGCATCCTGTCGGTGTTGTGCCTAGACTGCTTCCTTCGGCAGACGCGTTATCAGGATCCAACGCGCTGGCTTTCACCTGTGCTGTCAGTCCGGCCGTGCCCGCTAAGGCTGTTAGCGGTATCTGTACACCGCATAGTATAGCGTTATATTGATTCTGCTTGCGTAAGGGCGGCGCGGCTTTAGTTCATGTGGTTCTACCCGCCATATTTCACATGGCCGTCCCCCTTGAGAGGGGTTAACACATAACAAACGCTACTGAGACAAACACTAGCAAAACACATAAACGCATATCGCGCCACCTTTTTCTGTCTGAGTTTGGAACTCAGCATGTCCCTGAACGGTGCAGCGGGATTTACGGAGCCTCCCCGGGACGGCGTCCTCTGAAAAAACCGGTCGCCAGTTTGCAAGCCGACGCGGGCGACCAAACCACTAGGCTGCGGCTGCGATTTGGGCTTAGCGTCCCAAATCGACATAAGATATGAGGGACGCCGTAATAGTGTGCTCCGAACATTTCAACCACCTGCGGTTCTTTAACGTGCATGCATTGGTATCGCACACTGCACGGGCCTCTAGAATTTCGCCTATATCGATATTTGGCCACCGCGCCCGGCATTGAACCCGTGTTTTTCGGGTCAGCAGCCTAGCGCCATAACCACTGAGCCACCGCGGCGGCTACATTGGCTGAGGGCCTTGCAGCCGTTGGCATAACATAGCCAGAACGTGAACGTAACGACGACTTCTATGCGTCTGTAGCTTTGCTGTAGTAAATATAGGCAAGGACACTGCGTTGCTCATAAACGCGGGAGTGTGCTGTACCATGCTGGTTTTCTCGCCCACAGATCAGAGGCACAGACCGGTAAACGATACCATAGTGGAGTCTCCCGGAGCGAGCAGTATTGAAGACTTTGTTTAGGTAAGATCTCTGATCGCAATCTTCAAATAGTGATTTTTGGAATTTGTCTTTGGAGTCTGATGCGCCGTGATCTGGCGCCGATGTCTAGCATGGATAGATCACGTCACTTTTTTTGATGTGCAACTTGCAACAGTTCAGGGAAGGTAACTTAAATAAAGTTTTCTTGCAACCATCACTTCCCCCCTCCCTAGCCGACAGAATGAATGGAAAGCCATGAGCACAAGAGGTTAGGAAGCTGAAAGGTTTCTAAAAAAAACATTGCGGAAACCTGAAAGAGGTTCAAGCCATAAAGAAAAGCACCAAGCGCTACGCGGTCCTCCAATTTTTCAAAAACCAAAACCCGCTTCCGACAGGAGCGCCCGCGCGCAGGCGCCGATATCCGTCATGCAGATATCTGCCCCACGCTCGCGCATGCGCAGACGAGCTCCAGCGTAAGCTTAGGATGTGTTCATCGTGTTGGGACTTTACTCTCGAGTGGCCGGGCCCACCCAGCCTCCGCCGGCTGGTCGACTTCAAGAGAATTTACCGCAGTTCTGTTACCTCTGTTCCGTCACTATTCTCAATCTTTATCATGAGTCAATCAAGCATGCATTAAAGAGCGGAGGTAGATTAAAAGCGTTGAAGACGAAAGCCGATATACTATCTCCATCGAGAGAAACGAATTCTATTTCATCGCGCTTTTACCTCGGTGGTACGAAAAAGACGTTAGTCACCCTGGAATGTATCACGGATTACTGTACTGTTTTTCTTATCACTGGAGTCGAAGTGCGATCAAGAGGAATACGAACAGCGGAGCTTGCAGGCGCTGCGTTATTCGCGTTTCTGTCTATCGTGATAGTATGTCATCAGTAATATTTATAAGATGGATAAAATAGTCGTAGTGTTCTACACGAACGTATACAGTAGACAAAGTTTTCGGGATGTAAGTCAGATTAGCAATATCAGACAGCAATGCTAAATTCCGACAGTAACGGCAGACACAGTAAAAAAAAGCCTTCGGAGCAATGCAAAGGGAGAGCAGCCGGTCAGGATCAGGTAACAGCATATCTGTTGAAGGACGAAGGGGAGATTGTGCCAGAACAACTAGCCACCTTGTATACGCAATCCCTAATGACCTCGAGTGTTCCAGAATCTTGGAAGAACACCAACATCATCTTGATTCCTTAGAAAGAAGACGTCAAGGACTCGAACAGCTAGATGTCGAACAGCTTTTAAGGTATCTACTAAAGTAGCCACTGATAGTCAGGGCAACCTTAATCTTCAATCAACGAAATCATTAGGCAGGCTTCCGTAAAGGATATTCTACAATATATCATATTCACGCTATCAATCAGGCGATACACAAACGCACAAAGTATAATTATGCCCTCTATGCAGCCTATATAGATTACGGGAAGCCATTCGATTCCGTCGAAATTTCAGCAGTCATGCAGGCATAGCGGCCTCTGGATGTAGAAGAGCATTAACTAAAATTATTGGACGATATGTATAGAGGATGCACAGCTACCATAGTACTCCCTAAAGCCAGCAATAAAATTCCAAAAAGACTGGCTGTCGCGCAGGGAGACATGATCTCCCTAATCCTATTCATCACCAGTTTTCAGGAGTATTTTGAGGCCTGGATTGGGAACAGGT
Organism: Amblyomma americanum; assembly: GCF_052857255.1. Lineage (NCBI taxonomy): Eukaryota > Metazoa > Arthropoda > Arachnida > Ixodida > Ixodidae > Amblyomma > Amblyomma americanum. The sequence goes on from NC_135504.1 coordinate 56,768,691, forward strand.
GGCGATAAGAGTTAATAGTGGATACTTTAGTAATCAGCATTTCGCTGATAACTTCGCCTTCCTAAGTCATTCAGGAGATTAGCTGCAAAACAGGATCAATAATTTCGGCAGCTAGAGCAGAACGGTGGCTCTTAAAATTAATATGCGGACAACCAAGGTAATGTTCAAGCCTCGCAAGGGAACAGCAGCAGACAGCTGGTCTCAACTGGTAGCGAGGCGCTGGGAGTGCTAAGGGACTGCGCCTACTTAGGACGGGTAGTGATCACAAAGCCAGAAGCCCAGATTGAAATAAATGCAAGAATAATAATGGGGTGGAGAGCATTCGGCAAGTTCTCCCAGATCATGAATGGCAGCATACCATTATCCCTCAAGAGAAAAGAACACAACACCTGTGTTCTCCGCTACATACCTATGGGACAGAAACGTGGGGCTAACGAGAACGGGTCAGATGGGCAGCGCAACTAGCTACGGAAGGAAAATGATAGGTTTAACGTTAAAAGATAGGAATAGGCTAGTGGGTGTTCTAGGATAAACCAGGGTTACTGACATCGTAGTCGAAATCAAGAGGAAGTAATGGGCTTGGATAGAGCATTTAACGCGAAGGCAAGGTAATCGATGGTCATTAAGGGCAACAGACTGGATTCCAAGGGAAAGGAAGCGTAGCAGGGGCGGCAGAAGGTTAGGTGGGCGGATGACATTAAGAACGACAGGGTTAATTAGAGACATTCGAGAGGCATTTGCCCAGCATTGGCGCAGTCAGGCTTAAAACCACGATGACAGAGTAATAGGCGCCAGTGAAAAAGCGTACAAGTATCACACCATCACGATTGCTGCAAAATGTCGACTCCATACAACAATAGAGAATAGTGACGTGACAGCTGCAACAAAGATCTGCAGGATATCCTGCGGGCTTTCATCTGTGCTGTTAGTCCAGCCGTGCCTGCTAAAGTTGTTAGCGGAAACTGGATGAGATGACTGGCAAAAAGGTCTTTGGCCAAACCGTTGCCATGTCGGATCAGAGATAAGTTCCGCCGTCAAGAGACACTAAATCCGATTTGTGCGGTAGAAGCCCGTTTGTGGTCATGTGCCCGTTTGTGGTCATGTGCCCGTTTGTGGCCATGAGGCCATCTGCTGAAAGACCATGTTGGGCTAAAGAGTATAGTTTCCGGCTCTTTAATGAACGTCGTCGCGCCTTTGCTTCGTTTGCTAGGGTCGCCAACCTCACTGTAAAGTTCTCTCATGCTCGCTTTCCGCTCGTCGTGCTGGAGTCCGGATCTAACTTTGGGTAGCTGATGTCTCTCGCATTAGTCAGCGTCCAGTAGTGTCGTTTTGTGCATATTGTGGAAACCGTGCTTCTCCTATTTTACCGGCCCCTCAAAACAATGGCGCATGAACACTCGTGAACGCATTTCCACTTTGTTCTGCCAGAAAATGTAACCGGAAAGTTTTTTACGGGCAACTGGAGTGCACGTGGTTTGAAACTTCCGGTTCTTGTTCACACGTACCCGCAGTGAAAATGTCTTCTGTGGCGAAGATGTCCGCGTCTATCTTTTGCTGCTTGACGTCTGATGCACAGGCCGTTGCAGACAGACATTTGGTTTCTGTCGCTCTACTCTGAACATAAACGGGGGTTCCCTGCTTACCGGTGTGCCCATCTCGCTGGTTCTCAAACCAGAAGTGACTGGCTGATCGGTCACTGCCTCGTGCTGCATGCTCAGTTATGGGCACCCGGTCTGTGTTACCACTATCATCATTCATTACCGGTACGGGAGTCCTGTCCGATTCCTAAAGTACTTCGCAGTGCCTTGCAATGGTTGTTAAAGATTTGGCAGTGGCGGATCAAGTGTGGTCGACCCTCGGGCGCACCACATATGCGTACAGAGGGCTGCTTGATGCACCACTTTTATAGATGACGTTTAGTGAAGGCAACGTCCAGGCGAATTCGGTGCAGGCAATTGCGATCACGTTTATCTAAATTGCGTGGCATGCGGAAGTCTCAATGGGGGTAGATACGAAGACGGGTCTATATTGACGCTGTGGATCAAACCGCAAAGAACGTAGCGTCTTCCAGAATTTTGTAGCCAGAAGTCTCGCGACATCGCTGCGAGAAAAGGGTATAGGTAGGAGCAAGGAGGTGTCGCCATGCGCCAACCTCGCAGCACAGCAGCCAGAACGTTGCCTGCAACGCACATCTGCAAGGGGGTCCTCTAACGTGGAAAAGCTGCTTCGTTCTTGAGTTTCATCGGACTGCAGTCTCTTGATCAAAAAGTCTGTTTCAGGTCTTCGCCATGACCCTGCAGTTGTCGCAGTCAACTGCGTCGTGCAGCTAGTCTTCCCGCAGCAGCACGAAGCCTGACTAGGGGGCATGGATGCGTGTGTTGGTCGTTTACTCGGTATCAATGTCCACCGAGGAATTCACAACGATAAGCGGTAAGCGATTTTCGTCGGCGACCATGCATCGCCCGCGTTCCTGTCTTTTTTGCAAAGGAACAACACAGGCGCGATAAACAGAACCACGTGTACGTAGCAGAACGACCGCTTAGTTCCAGTGCAAAAATGCCACCCAACATCGTCAGCCTGGCTACACCCACTGGAGGGCAAAGGCCTCTCCCATATCAATTCAATTAACTCCTTCTCTGAGGTGCGTCTGCTCCTTTATTCGTTAGCCTTGTGTCCCACTAGAGTTTTCAGACAAGAATATTGTCTAACCCAGATAGGCGGGAGTTTGATCGCTGAAGACATGCTGGTTTTCTCGCCCACTTATTGCGGCTGGCCGCGTTCATAAAGCCGGCTCAGCAGACTACATTATGCCTAAGACTAATGTTCACCACACAAAAAAAAAACGCAAACGTTCCGATACGAACGCCAGCCCTAATGTGCTGCCTATTTGTTACAGTATTTTATGCTTCAGTTTGATACTTGGCTTCTTTTTTGGTCCTTGCTCTTTCTCGATGGAGGTATTTTGAAATCCGTTGTATACATCACGCATACAATTCTGATGCTCATCTGCAAACAGTGATAGCACAGCATAGCCCAACGTACGCAGCCAGCGCTGATGGGTGTCTGGCCGAGGACGCCAATAAGCCCGCCGAGACCACTCCGCTTGGGTTCGTGCTCTGCTCAGCAGACGACTATAGTTGTCTGTTTCAATAGCAACGAAGACGGCAGTGGCGGGAGGGGTGTATGCATCGGTTCACATCGATTGGGGAAGGGGATCGATGTCCGGTACCTCCTCGTGGGGATCCCTGGCCTCAGGTGGACTGTGTGCTCTGCTTGGGGAGAGCTAAATGCGGACCGTGGCGCACGATTGACTACTTAATTTAGCGTGCGCCACATAAAAGGCTTGTGTAAAAGGCCTTAATGGGGCGAAAATTTTGTACTCGTGCAATTCTCCGGGCATCCGGCAAGCAGCCGAAGGGGACCCGACACATCAGCGCAGCAGCGCAGCTTACCAATTTTCGTGTTTGTGCACTGTGACCTTGAGCAAGTTGTTGCAGTTTGCTCTAAATTGCAGTAGGTGCTTCGGCCTTACAAATTGGTGACGGGCTGCACTGTGCCCTTAAACAGCAGGGACGATGTGCGTCAGCACAGCAAGTCTTTCTTGGTGTCTGGTTCGCTGTACCTTGAACAGTGCTCTTCAACAGATCACTGGTGACAGTTCGTTTTTAGTGTCGGGCTGCACTGTGCCCAGAGTCGTCTCTAAAACAGTAGGGGCGTTGCGCACCAGCGCAGCCAATCTTTCTTATCTGGGCAGCAGGGTTGGTGAGCAGCTACATTTTATTGACTTATCCACCTGGTACTCGTCTCTAAGTGGTTCATCTTGTGTGTCGGGTTTCACTGTGCCCAGAGCACGTCTCTTAAAGAGTACAGGCACAGCCTACACTTATATTAGACCTTTGGCTACCTCTGGTTTTTCACGCAGTTTTCCAGATGGGTTCGTCGTGGTCCCGAAGGGTTTTAGAAGTTTCAAAAACGGTGCCCTCTGCTTTGCGGAGGAAGGGCAGCTTGAGTTGCTAAGGGATCGCTCGTCCACAAATTGGTCGAAGGAGCGCTCCACATCGGTGGGAAGGGGCTTCGCCCGTGGACTGTTTCGGGATCGTCGCGCGCCGTGACCGACGGGTCTAAAATGGCGCCTCCGTGAAACCGGGGCAGACGGTTCGCCCCATTGGATTGCTGACCTGGTGTCAGCTCTCTGGTGTTTCGCGAGCGTTAGGTGGTAGTCCTTTATTTTGTTTGGGTGACTGACCCGGCAGACAAGGTTTTGCGAGTTGTGTGTATTACGTCTTTTTTTTCTTTCCCGTATTCACTGATCATTGGATTTCTTGCAGCATGTGCATAGATAGTTTGCTTCGTATCTACTTTGGAAAACACCGAAGTTGTGTTTTCCTTTTTTGGTGTGCTTAGTGTGTTTTTAGTGGCTACTGCCTAGACAGACTTCGGGTCGTGTTGTGTTGTCTAGCTGCTTATGCATCGCGGGTTTCACCCGAGCAGACATAGGCTACACTTCGATTGTGTTACTTCTGTATCGCTCGGGTGTAGTCCCCACACAACGTCGAGCCCTTCCTCTGGTTAGTTGCTTCGGCTCGTTTTGTACAGGAGCCCTGGTTGATTTTTGCATAGAGGATTGCATTAATAGTGTGCTAGACTCATTAGTGCTGGCGACCGCAAAGTGGTGGTAGCGCTTTTTTTTCTCTCCTCTGCGTTAGTGTTACTGGTTTGGTGGTCATTGGGTTATTGCTGGTCAATAGTCTTATTCACAGCGAAGTTTTATTTTTTAATTTAATTCCCAGCCCTGCATTAGGGTTAGCATTTTCATCACTCATTAGGTCAATCATTAATACAAGTCGTATTGTTTTTTTTTGGTGGTGTGTGCGGGTGATTGTGGTGGTCACTGCTAGGTCATGGCCACATATGTACGGACTTCATTATCGGTCCAAAGACTGGGTCTCAGGCCGCGGCTCATGTATATCATATTTGCAACACAACGGTCACATCACGGCTGAAACTAGAGGCCTATTACTTCATCCACAACGTTTAGCTATTGTGGCGTTGTCTTTTGTGGAAAAGATTGGAGGTGCTCACAGCAGGCCTCCTCTCATTGCTCCAAGTGCCCTTTGATGAATAAACCTAAGGGTTCCCACCAGTTGGGTGCTACTGCTGGTTCCAATCACCCAAGTTCTAGTGCTGATGTAGGGGCCTCAGCGTCTGCTGCTTCAGTAGACCCGCTCCATCCTGGTTCTGAGCCGCCAGTTGACGGCCCTAATACTGCCGCATTAGACTTAGAGCCGATGCCTAGGACCGCACCAGATTCATTGGGCATAGATTTACCCATTCATACTGCTCCATCGTGTGTCATTATACTTCGACTGTATCCTCAAATGCTAATGTGCGTGCCTCTTCTGATGCAAGTCAGCCAGCTTCTGTAAACCATGCTTCTCGCGTTCAGTACGAGCTTACTTCCAGCTAGGGCCTGTTTACTCCACTAAGTCAAGTGTACCCTGAGCAACACGACTCTCATCCAACTGCATCACTTGGTCCGAACGAGGCCAGCACGGGGCCTGGTCGTCGCCAATATGTCCCAACGACAAGAAGACGCTGGTCGGATCAGGAAATGCGGGAGTTGGCCAGGCTGGACATTTTGTATCGTGACATTCACCCTCTGCTGCAGACTCTTTCCCAAAATTTTCGAACCAGAACTGAAGATGCCATTGATTATATTCGTGGATCCAGCAAGTACAACTTCATACTTCGAGAATTGCTGAACACTGCTACTCAAGACTTTACAACCTCTACCGAGTGTGTTACCTGATAGTGGACCCGCGGGGGCATGCTACTGGCATTGTCGTTGAACATCATCAGACTTTTCACTGGATGAGGTAGCCAAGGCCTTACGACTTTTTCCTACTACATCAGCCTCTGGCCCCGAAGAGGTCTCGGTGACTGAACTGAGAAAGGTGCCAGCCGAGGTTCTGGTACTCGTCTTTAACAATTGGTAGGCTTTCGGTGCTGTTCCTTATGATTTCAATGTTTGGCGAACAGTATTTATCCGAAAGTGTGCAAAACCGGCACCGCCGAGCGACTACCGGCCGATCACAATATCGCCTGTTTTGTATCGACTCTTCGCGAAAATGGTGCTTGCAAGGCTATCAGTAGGGAATAAATCTCACAAATTCCAAGCTGGCTTCTCGGAGGACAAATCTGCTTCCTCTAATCTACTCATCCTGCAAGCTCTCATGAGAACCATGAAAAAACTTCACCGTCCACTCTTTGCCGTCACTTTGGACCACCAGAAAGCATTCGACACGGTATCGCACCATGCCTTGTTTGCGGCCCTGGAAGTGAGAAACGTCCCCCCCGCGGTTTATATCGTGTCACGTAGTGGTGACGGCAGTCGAAGCAGTGATGAAGACGGCCGAAAGGGTCTTCTAAAAGAAAACTGTTTATTGGGCTGACTTGCACCCGAAATGAACTGAATCACTTGGCGGAGGCGAAGCGACAAGCGTGCTAGGCAGTCGTCGAACAGAATGCCCGCCGCTGTCGGCCGTGCTCAATTTAAAGATGATAGCGAACTTTCCGGAACAACGTAGAATCAACTGTGCCTGGCTGCGATCACTCGAGATAAATCTAGTCGCGTCTTCCGTCGCAAACAAATTAATAAATTGGTGTGGCGGCAGATTTGAAAAAAGAACACTGCAAATATTCGCGGCATTACTTCCCTCTCAAAGAAGCATCGACCCGATGCAGTAAAACAAATAATGCGACTAGCAAGAGAAAAAAAAACGGATCTTGCGAAAATAGAGCATGGAAATGCAGTGGCTTTTAGCGCGCATAATACGGCTTCAGACAGACTACATGGACAACTTCTGGTCGTACGCGGCGTCGCTGGGATGCTGTCATTGCGTCAGGGATGACTTCATAATCCAGTTCACCTAGCCGACGAAGAACTTTGTACGGGCCGAAATAGTGGCGCAAAAGCTTTTCACTCAAACCACAGCGGCGAATGGGCGTCCACACCCAGTCTTGGTCTCCTGGCTTGTATTCCGCGTTGCGTATTCGTAGGTTGTAGCGTCTGGCGTCGGACCGCTGCTGACCTTTGATCCGTAATCGCGCAAGCCTTCAAGCTTGTTCTGCGCGTTGAAGGTAGGCGTCTAGCCTGGTCGTGGCCTCCCTGCCATGGACTAGCCTAAAAGGCGTCATCGGGGTAGTTTCCTGCACTGCTGTGTTGTAGGCGAAGTCGACGCACCATGACATCCCGCGTTTTGTGTTCGGCATCGACATACATGGCGAGCATATCGGCGATGGTTTTGTTCAGGCGCTCGGTCAGTCAGTTGGCCTGCGGATGGTATGCAGTTGTCCTCCGGTGGCTGGTTTGGCTGTAACGCAGAATGTTGCGTCAGTTCCGCAGTGAATACTGTTCCTCTGTCCGTGATGAGCACATCGGGGGCACCGTGTCGAAGAAGAATGCACTCCACGAAAAATTTAGCGACTTATGCTGCTGTTCCGTTCGGTAGGGCTTTCGCCTCGGCGTAGCGGGTCAGGTAGTCGGTCGCTATGATGATCCACTTATTTCCAGATGTTGACGTTGGAAAAGGGCCAAGCACGTCCATGCCGATCTGCTGAAAGGGCCTTGAGGGAGGTTCAATGGGGTTCAGAAATCTTGCTGGTCGTGTGGGAGGGGTCTTTCGTCGCGGACAATCTCGGCAGGTTTTCACATAGTGTGCGACATCGGCAGACAGTCGGGGGAAGTAATACTTGTCTTCAATGCGGCGGAGGGTGCGAGTAAACCCGAGATGTCCATCTGTCGGCTCGTCGTGTGAAGCCTGTAGAACTTCTTCGCGGAGACGAGCAGGTAGAAAAAGGAGGTAGGCTGTTTTGTTCGCTGTAAAGTTCTTCACAAGGACCTCGATCATTCTGCACACAGAAGGAAGACAGTCCTCGCTTGAATGAAGCGGGGGGGGGGGGGGGGCGGTACAGGAACCTTGCCTTCCAGGTACTCGATAAGGCCTTTTAGGTCGGGGACCGAGCGTTGCTGCAGAGCAAAAGAGCTGGGGCTGATGGGTCCCAGGAAGGCGTCCTCATCGTCGTCCGGCGACGGTGTATCTACAGGGGCTCGTGAGAGGCAATCGGCGTCAGAGTGCTTGCGTCCGGACTTGTAAACGACGGTGACGTGAAATTCCTGGAGACGCAGACTCCATCGAGCGAGTCGGCCAGAGAGGTCCTTCAAATTGGCAAGCCAGCAGAGTGCGTGGTGGTCGCTGACCACCTTGAACAGTCGTCCGTAGAGGTAGGGGCGGAATTTCGACGTCGCCCAGATGATGGCAAGGAACTCCTTCTCAGTTGTCGAATAGTTAGCCTCGGATTTGGAAAGGGAACGGCTAGCGTATACGATGACTTTCTCCAGCTTGTCACTTTTTGAACGAGGACGGCGCCTCGTCCCACGCTGCTTGCATCGGTATGAACTTCAGTATCGGCGTTTTCAATAAAATGCGCAAGGATCGGTGGGGACTGTAAACGACGCTGAAGTTCCTTGAAGGCTTCTGCTTGCGGCGCTTCCCATTTGAACGGCACGTCTGCCTTCGTCAGTTGGGTCAGCGGCTCAGCGATGCGCGAAAAGTTTTTCACAAATCGTCGGTAATATGCGCACAGTCCGTGAAATCTGCGCACTGCTTTCTTATCGGCTGGCGGTGGAAACTGTTCAATAAATGCTGTTTTTTGCGGGTCTGGGCGTACTCCCTCCTTGCTAACGATGTGGCCTAGAAACAGCAGCTCTTCGTAGGCAAAGTGGCATTTCTCTGCTTTTAAGGTTAGGCCAGACGACTTGATGGCGTCCAGTACTTTTCGAAGTCTTTTGAGGTGCTCTTCAAAGTTCGAGGCGAAGAAAATGACACCATCTAAATATACCAGACAAATTTGCCACTTCAGGCCTGCCAGCACTGTATCCATTACTCGCTGAAACGTCGCTGGTGCGGAACAGACCAAATGGCATCACCTTGAACTCCAACAGCCCATCCGGAGTGATGAATGCTGTCTTCTCGCGATCTCTTTCGTCGACCTCAATTTGCCAGTAACCGCTCCTGAGGTCCATCGATGACAAATATTTGGCGTTGCAGAGGCGGCCCAGTGTGTCGTCGATGCGGGGGAGGGGGTAGACGTCCTTCTTAATTATGTTGTTCAAGCGGCGGTAATCCACGCAGAATCTAAGTGCGCCGTCTTTCTTTCTCACTAGAACAACCGGTGCCGCCGATGGGCTGTTTGAAGGCTGGATGACGTCGTGGCAAAGCATTTCTTCGACTTGGTCCCGGATGGCTTGTCGTTCTCGCGGTGACACACGGTAGGGGCTTTGACGGAGAGGTCGGACGTGTTGGTCCGTTATAATGCGATGCTTGGCAATTGGCGTCTGTCGCAGCTTCGGCGATGTCGAAAAACAGTCACTGTTGCTTTGAAGCAGATTGCGGATCTGGTCTTGTCTGTTCCGGTGCAGGGCTGGGTTGATGTCGAAAGTGGGCGAATTCTCTTGGTCAAGCGAATCTTCTGCGGAGGGGTCGGAGAGGGCGAAGGAGTCTCGTACGTCGGATATTTCGTCGAAGAAAGCAATCGTCGTTCCTCTGTTAATGTGTCCGTATTCTTCGCTGAAGTAAGTCAGCAGTACTTCGGCCTGCCCATTGCGCAAATGTGCGATGCCTCTTGCGATGCTCATTCCTCGGTCTAGGAGCAACTGCATGTTGCCCTCGATGATGGCTTCAGCGTTAATGGCTTTCGTGGCGCCTACGGTCACGATAACGCTTGATCGGGGTGGGACGCTCACTTCTTCCTCCAGGACACTCAGGGCAACGTGATTTTCCCCAGTTTTCATCGAAGCGATGGCTTCGTCCGTCGAAACCGTGATCAGCTTGGATCGCAGGTCGGTGATCGCCTTGTGCTCATTAAGGAAATCCATACCCAAGATCACTTAGCGGGAGCATTGCGGTAGCACAACAAAGGTCGCACGATAGGTATGTCCTTTGACTGTCACTCGCGATGTGCATCGTCCTGATGGCGTAATGAGGTGGCCCCCTGCGGTGAGAATTTGTGGGCCGTCCCAAGCCGTTGTGACTTTTCTCAGATGCGCAGCGAATGTTCCATTCATCACTGAGTAATTGGCTCCTGTGTAGACTAGAGCGGTAACTTTCCGGCCGTCGATAGCCACTTCTAAGGCGGAGGTCCTGGCTGTTGCATTGCATGTCGCTCTCGGTGTCGGGTCACGGCTTCGTCCCGTATGCGATTCGCGGGTGTGGCGTGTGGTCGAAGCTTTTCTGGGTGGCGCCATCGTTTTGCATGCAGTTTGCGTCGTGGTCGGGGTTGTCATTTTCAATCGTGCAGGCTTCTTGCATGAATTCCTCGACTGTTTTTGGCGGCTGGCGGACGAGGCTTGCTAAAGTTGTTCTTTTGCGCCGCGCATTAAAAACTGAACTTTCTTTTCCTCGGTCATCTCGGGATCGGCGCGGCAAAATAGGCGCTTCATCTCCCCGACGTAACCGCGGACAGGCTCATTCGGAAGCTGGACTCGAGGAGTCGTTCGGCTCTTTCTTTCCTCACGACACTGGTGAATACCTTCAATAGTTCTCTCTTGAATTGCTGCCATGTCGTAAGGGACGACTCGTAGTTTTCGTACCACGTGCGTGCGGAGCCATCCCATCAGAAAAACACGTCTTTTAGAAGAAAAAAAAGAACAAACACCGCAAATATTCGCGGCATTCGTTCATCCGTGACATGTATAAGTTTAGGACCAATACATTTTTGCCTGACGGTACGACCGGCAACATAAGAGTTCCTCTTCGGAGAGGCATCAAGCTAGGGGATCCATTATCCCCTTTTCCCTTCAACTGTGTTCTGGACCCCCTGCTTCAGCAGTTGAATTCCTCGTGGCTTGGGGTGCGCCTTCGAGGTGCATCTATGAGTGCCCTAGCATTTTCCGACGACATGGTTTTGAAGTCGGACACATTCGAGGGTCTCCAATCTCAGCTTCGGGAGACTGAAGAATATCTCCAGAATGCGGGGTTGCGCCTCAACCCATGTATATCTCAATACTTTAGTTGGCGCTACGATCATTGCGCCAAAAGCTGCAGGTACTAGTTGCCGCCGGTTTCCTTTGGCTGTGCACAGGTGCAATCTGTGGGTTAAGGCACGCCGATCAAGTACTTTGGGTTAGGAATCCACCTCGCAAAACTACCAGAAGTGCAAACTGCTAAGGCACGCTCCCTGGTCCGCCCCATAAGCACTGCCACTTTGAAGCCTTTTCAGAAGCTTCATTGGTTCCGTCAGCTGGAGGTCCCAGCTCTTCTGTATACGGCATCTAACACATTGAACCTCCGAAGTGAGGCTGGAAGCCTCGACAAATTGCTGGGCGGTATAGTGAAAAAAGCCCTGCATCTACCACGCAGCTTTCCAAACACCCACTTGTGGTTGCCGCCGAGATGTGGTGGACTCGGCCTCCGGCAATTGCAGCGTGTTGCTCAAGCAGTTTAGCTTAACGCCCTAGGTCATCTCATTCGCCTAGGAGACGACTTCGTAGATATTCTTTTCGAACATGTCTTTCAAACTTGCTTCAATCGAATTGCTCAGCAGTTTGGAGTTCCTGAAGGGATCGCATCTCGCAAAGAACTCACGCTAGCTATCAAGAAGGGTTCAGTTCGTTGGTGGAAGAAGCTGGCGGCAAAATATTCTAACAAATATCAGATTGCCTTCAAAGACCACTTTTCTGCAACTCAAATCTGAAGAAAAATGGCGATAAGATAAAGGCACTGCTGTTGCGTACCAGCCTTTACCCAACCAAAACTTTGTCCAACCATTCAGAAAATCCTGACGATCGTCTCTACCGGCGCTGCGGGGGCGCTCCTGAAAGTGTATACCATATTTTGCAGGTGTGCAATCCATTTCTCTGCATCGCACCGAGCGCCATAACTTGATAGCAAAGAATGACGCCAGGATGATCTTGGAAAATGACCCCACTGCGATTATTCAACGTGAGTAACCATTCACACCTCCAGTGGCTCCCGACTGCGCCCTGACATGATTTTTCGGAAGGGCGGGGTTGTTCACGTAGTAGACATTGCCGTCACCTGGGATACCAATGTCTGTATCCTAAAAAGCATGCGTGCCTACAAGGCAGCAAAGTATGAGAAGCTCCGCCTTCATTTCCCGGGTGAGACTGTCAAGTTTTGGGGGATGGCTTTCGGGGCCCAATAAATGCTCTGCAGGGACACCGCCATGGTTGGTGGGGTCCTTGGTCTTACAAAGGCCGTCCTTGGATGGGTCTCTGCTAGGACTCGTGGGAAGCAACATCATGCTTAGTCGCTTCGCGCAGCTGGTGACCTGTAGGCTTTTCCCTCGACACCTCTTGCAACTTTTAGCACTTTTTAGGGATTTTAGGCCAGTAATCTCCTGTTCGGACCCCTGCTTTTATTTTGTGGGGCGATTACTGAGCCAGTGTTTATGGTTGTTTTTAATATTTTTGTACTTTTATTCGTCTTAGTTGAATTTTAGTTCCTTTGTTACTGATCAGTCATGCGCTGCTTCGTTTTTTTAAGGTATTTCCCCCCAAGGCCCAACATCCCTTGTTTGTACACGAAGATCCTTTAACGAGCGCGGCGGTAAACTGCGGGACTTGCCGCGCCGACAAGCGACTCCGTGGCCAGGTACAGCAAAGCTGGACGCTTCTTCTGCTTGGTCACGGCAAGCCACGATAATTAACACTGCTCTGGGGGCCACCTAACTCCGCTCTTGCGGGGAAATTCTAGTTCTTAGGGACAAGCCATCGTCTGGACGAAGATGCAGGATGGGGAACTGAGCGTGCAGGGAAATCTTAGGCAGGGAACGGAAGAGTGGTTTCTGGGCTTCAAAAGAGTGGCGAATCCTGCTTGGGGACAATGCGGAAGGGTGCGCGAATTGAGGCGGCACGTCACTTTGGCCCCTCTCCCGTACTGTTGCTGTCAAGCCAATGAGCGGACAGGCTGAAACAACTATCTCAGTCGAGAAGCCGCTTCAGGTCGTGACTATGACGCTGTCTCCTGCGGCAGGGTACTCCAGCTCGCCTGCCCGCTGCAGCCAGAGTCCATGGAGGGTGGGCGTCATGACTGGCATACAGGCTTTCTCTAGTAACCAGAACACTAGCATCGATGATGGGTAAGCGATTCTTCAGTGGAATCACCTACTATTCCCACTGCCGACTATGTACTCTGTTCGCCTAAAAAATGATCGACATATGCCAGAACAGCCAGTGGCATCGAGAGATTGTCATGATGGCGTGGTTGATACCCTTGCACCTTTTGGCATGATATCGCCATGCCGTGTTCGCAATGACGGCTTCCATGAGTCTGTAGTGGTGCTGTACTGTAGGCGAGGGCACTAAGTTTCTTTTATAAACGCAGGAATGTGCTTACGGTGGCATACTGTTTTTTTCTCAAATTGCAACCGCAGCCGGATCAGCGGAATAAGGACTGTGCAAACGGAGTCGTCCGCAAGGAACAGTACTGAAGGAATTGTTCAGGTAAGAACGCTAATTCTTTACTCTTCAAATTTTGATTTTTAGGATCTGTCTTTGCACTTTTTGTAATTCGTAGGTGGTATGAGCTGATAGATCTCAGTACGAGCTTACAAATGGCTGCCCACCTAGGCTTACCAGCTTTTATTTGTGTGCTGCTTTCGCAACCTGCGTGCTTATAATGGGGTTGATTCCAAGGAGGGATGAAGTCCTAAGAAGTTTGTCGCGGGCCTCGTTTATGCTTCGGCTGTTGGAAGCGCAGTTTTGCGTAACCTCTGTTCGTTTAGTCACTCTTGCCTTATTGCTGGTTTCCTCAAGGTGTGCACAAGTAATGCGGAGCCTTCACTGATGCCAGCTCAGTGATGCCAACTCAGCCAGCTTAGCCATGGGCAACTGGCCAATGTTACCTGTATCATATTCGCAACCGTTACCCATTACCCTTTGATGGCAGGACACACCCTGCCTCCGCCGACTGGTCGATGCCTATAGTGTACATCCCGCAGTTTTTTTTTTGGTGCAGCTGCTGCGTCACTTTTCTGTCGTTGTTTGGAGACGACACTTTGCAGCAATCGTGCTGATGTGATACTTGTGCTACTTGCACCAGCAGCTGTTACATCTCTGATCATCAGCCTGACTACGCCCATTGCTTGTTAAAGGCCTCTGCCACGTCGCTCCAATTAACAAGGGCCTTTGCCAACTGCAGCTACCGTATCCGCACAACTAGAAGCAAATGAACCGACCCTCACCAACAGGAGAACAATGCTTACCTGTGCATACGTACTGAAAATAAGGTCGCTACCGAAACATCTTTGTTACATCATAGTTACAAAATGCCCATCCAGAACATTGTTCACCAACAAACCTCAAGCTGTAAAACCATTGCTCCTCCACTTTGAAGAAATATGCCAAGAAATAAACATACTAGATGCACTTCCTGATGTTGCCCAGAGACCCGATAGGTTGCCACCTTGGTACCTGTTTCCTGTTGTATGCCATTTTGCACTGACACACATTCAAAAAAGACATACCCCACTGGAATATATACAGCAAGAGTTTCTTGGAGTAAGTGAAAAATACAAGAATTGCACAGATTTCTACACAGATGGATCTAAGACAGCACTCTACTTAGGGAGCGCGATAGTGCAAGGGAAATGGGAAAAGGTAGTCAGGCTGCCTCAGTGCTCTTCAATCATTACAGCAGAATGCTACGCCATTGCTCTAGCTGTAGAACAAATATTGAAGAAAAACATACAGAACAGTGTTATCTACAGTGACTCCTTCAGCGTAATTACGGCAATAAACCCCAGAAATGCAACCGGACCCTTCACAGGAAACATAATACATAATGTAATACGAGCTGATTCACAAGGACATAAAATAAAGTTTTCTAGGTTCCCAGTCACGTGGGCATCAGCGGAAATGAGAGGGCGGATGCAAGCGCCGCACCTGCCCTTAACGCAAAAATAAAACCAATAAACATACCGCATAAGGATTGCATCAAGTTAGTCCAGAATAAATTGAGAGAAAAATGGCAGGCTTTTTGGGACAGCGAGGTTAACAACAAGCTGCACTTTGTAAAACCTGTCCTGGGTGAATGGAAGACCTGTAGGCACCAGGAACGATTTATTGAAGTAATTTTATGTCGTCTCCGCATTGGACATACACACATTACACATAGTTTCTTACTAACGAAACAAGACAAACCTCGTTGTGAAAGATGTGAAGACGAACTAACAATAAACCACATTTTAATCTCTTGTGCAAAACTCGAAAAACTAAGAAATAAGCAGTTTACGAAGTTTTATAATGAATACATTCCTTTACACCCAGCTCTGCTTTTAGGCGAAAATGCCATTGTTAACATATCTTCCGTTTTTAGCTTTTTAAAAGAAGCAGATGTTCTTCAGAAACTGTAAACTTTGATCCACAGCTTTGCTTTAAAATGTGATGCATTTCAGCCATTTTCTCATTCCATGAGAAGAGGGCTGAGGTGGTTATTTGAATAGATGGGAGCCTCAGGATCCTTGCCCAGCCAAGGATGGCTACTGAGGTTATCTGACCTTCTTGAAAGCGTTTATTTTTAGCCATTTTTAAAATTTCTTCTTTCTCCTATTACTACCAGAACGAAATAGCAATTTAAGTCCTCTACACAACCATGTTTCCTCCCACCTACAGAAAAGTGTTCATATACCTTGAGCCTGGCGCATGATAGCCTTAGCTGCTTATGTGCCATTAAACCCAACACAACGCAACACACACACCCTGCCTCCGCCGACTAGTCGATGCCTATAGTGTACATCCCGCAGTTTTTTTGGTGCATCTGTTGCGTCACTCTTTTCTATCGTTGTTTGGAGACGACACGTTGCAGCACTCGTGCTGATTTGATACTTGTGCTACTTGCACCAGCACCTGTTACATCTCTCATCATCAGCCTGACTACGCCCATTGCTGGGCAAAGGCCTTTGCCACGTCGCTCCAATTAACAAGGGCCTTTGCCAACTGCAGCTACCGTATCCACACAACTTCTTAATCTTGTGCACCCACGTAACATTCTGCCGGCCCCTGCTACTCTTGCCTTCTTTGGGAATCGAGTCCGTTACCGTTAAGCACGATTGATTATTTTGCCTTCGCACTGCATGCCTTGTCTAACGCCATTTCTTACTCTTGATTTTGACTATCTCATTAACTCGCCCTTGTTCGCTGACCCACTCTGCCTTCTTCCCGTATCTTCATGTATAACGGCTACCAGTTTTTTCCATAGCTCGCTGCGTTGTCCTTACCTTACCATTTGACTTCACGAAGGCTTTGGTTAATCCTGCCCTCATTTCCTCCAATATTTACAGGCTTAGGAGGGGACGCCGTTTCCTAGTTCGCACTGCATGATCCGCCACTCTGCTACCTCCTGGTTTCATCAAGATATCTCAAGATGGCTGCTGCGGTTACCTTGCGCATCACGAGCAAGAAAAGCTTTGACATCATTTTCGACCGACGTAATAAATTATGTTCATTCGGCTAACATTATGCCCACTGTTATGTTTTTGGAAAGTCAGGCAACTGTTGAGGGCGAGCAGCTCATTACGGAGGTCTCAACGATGATCCAATGTGAGCTTTAGAATTTTCGATGATACCTACACGTTGCTGTTACCTGGAACAAAATGTCAGGATGGTGGATTCAGAAAACTAATGTCATTCGATTCAGTGGGACTTTTTGAACAGGTTGCGGCAGAGAGGGGAGACGAATCCGAGAGTGGGAAAGAAAGGCGGTGTTGTGCTGTCACCGGCGCCGCACGATGAGAGAACCGGATAGTAACAAATTGAAAAAGAAAAATATTTATTTCGATACACAGCACAGTGCTTACGGGAGAACGAAAGCGAACGTTCTCTTCCTCCTGTACTTCAACCACTTGATCCTTTCTACCGAAGCACAGTGTCTTTGTCTGCCTTGTTTCTTTGTTTGAGTTAATAGTCGAACCTGGATATATCGAACACGAAAGGGATCAAAAAAAATTCAAGGGGGCACTTTGTTGACCTAAAGTGCGGTGCGGCGAAAGCCTTTAGCGAGTGGTTGCTGCTTGTGTCAGTGGTGTGTAGTTAAGATGTAAATTAAGTACACCATTCTTGCTACATACGCGTTGCGCAAGGAGGCATGTTGCGCGACACCCGACTCCGTTGACAGCTGCAAGTCCCAGACGCAGCGCGCGCACCGGTGGCGTTACCTCGCGCATGCGCATTGAACTACAAGTGGCGCAACTTGGCCTCCGAGATCAGGATAGCCCGCGCTTAATCTCGGAGGCAATGGGCGCAAGAACATAATGGACGGACGGGCGGACGCGAGCATGAGCCATTAAACGCTTTCGCCTTAATACTTCCACTTATCGAAAATTCAATGCATAAAATCGTCAGTGCATAAGCTATTCCTACGCCAGCAGCCTGCGTTCTGCTCGGCCCAGCAGGCCTCAGTCACCCTTGGCCACTAGGACCAAACAAAGCAGGCGCTCAGACAAGTGGGAGAAGCATCTGAGCATTTACTCGCAACCATGGCGTGGCAGTGCAGCCAGCGGAGGGCAGCTATGCCGTGAACACTTTGCAAAAAAACATCGGCGATATGATGAAGTCTTTAAGTGCTGTAAAGCTTATTCGCTGCCAGAAAGAAATCCTTGATGTGCTACAAAGATACCTCGGCACAGAATAAATAGTCCAGGCGTTGGCTTACCAATTTTTACCCGACAGCGTATACAGCTCGTTCGGTCGAAAAGCCGTCGGCGTAGCCGTAGTCAGCACCGCGAGTCGGAAATAATCGGGTAATGCGTAAAAAAATCGTATCATGGTAACTTGAGGTTTAGGTGATTCCAGTAAAACGGAGCGTTGAGCTAGTTGGTACATACTCCTGGGAATAACAGCAGTATGTCCCTTGTCTCAGCGCTGTTACTCT
Organism: Amblyomma americanum; assembly: GCF_052857255.1. Lineage (NCBI taxonomy): Eukaryota > Metazoa > Arthropoda > Arachnida > Ixodida > Ixodidae > Amblyomma > Amblyomma americanum. The sequence goes on from NC_135504.1 coordinate 56,786,642, forward strand.
CAGCAGTTCCAGTGACTGATGAGTCATTGGTTGGTGATATGCGATGACGAGTTAATGAAATCATTGTAATTAATAGATTAATCAGATAATTAAAACACAAAAAGGAAAGCTCAAAGGTGTCAAAGTGCTCAGAATGAAAAGGCAGTGCTTGGTCATTCTAATTAAGAAAATAAAGCGGGTTTAATTGATCAATTATTTATGTAAAACACTTAAAAATGCATTCAAAGGTGTCAAACTCCTCAGAATGGAAAGCCAATGTATGCTGATCTTGCTAACTACCAGATTTGGTTGGTTTAGTTTGGTTTGATGGGGTTCAACTTCCCAAAGCGACTCACTCCATGAGCGACGCCGTAGTGAAGGGTTTCGGGAATTTCTATCACCAGGGATTGCTTAACGTGCACTCACATCGCCCAGTAACCGGGCCTCTATAATTTCGCCTCCATCGAAATTCTACCGCCGCGACCGGCATCGAACCCGCGTCTTACGGGCCAGCAGCCGAGTGCCGTAACCTCTCAGCCACCGCGGCGGCTAACTACCAGTTTTATTGTCGTTCTAATAAAAGATTGTTCTGAAAAAAAGTGTTTAAGAGTCGCATCATCAGACGAAGCGAGAAATCGCGTCAACTCGTAAGCGGAGCATTGGAGTCCTCCAGCATTTTTTATTTATTTCATCGCCCTGTGCAGCACGAATTGTGTTGAATATTTGTCTTCTTAGTCACAGTTGCACAATTCAGTCCCACAGTTCACTTCTATTGAGTGCGCGGCTCTGGGCAAATTGTGCCAACATTAGCAGACTCTCGCTGCCATGACAAAGCCCCATTTCACGTGAATTAAGCGCACATTTTGTCCCGCGCAGCAGCATCACACACGCTCTCTTGTCCACGGGATGGCGAAAACCCGAAGGAAGTCCACCCTCCAGCCCCTTTACTGCACGCCAATTCCCGAGAACTGCAGCCGAGAGCGGAGACAAAAAATTGGAATACACTGTGGAAATCAATGCAGTTGTCCAGTGCAGCGCTCAAGACGCGATCGATGGTCTATTTTGTTGTAGGCGAGCAGAGATGATGCGAAAGTCCAATGTTTTATTTCAAGCCCTAGAATGTGCCAGAAAGCGAACCAATAACGGCAATCGACCCGCCGCGGTGACTCAGTGGTTAGGGCACTCGACTACTGACCCGGAGTTTCCGGGTTCGAACCCGACCGCGGCGGCTGCGTTTTTATGGGGGGAAAACGATAAGGCGCCCGAGTGCTGTGCGATGTCAGCGCACGTTAAAGATCCCCAGGTGGTCGAAATTATTGCGCAGCCCTCCACTACGGCACCTCTTCTTCCTTTCTTCTTTCAGTCCCTCCTTTATCCCTTTCCTTACGGCGCGGTTCAGGTGTCCAACGATATATGAGACAGATACCGCGCCATTTCCTTTCCCTCCAAAAAAGCAATTAAAAAAATAACGGGAATCGTTTCAGAAGGTAAGGGCCATAGTCTGTACAGGTGTACTGCCTTCCATTGTGGATACATGGCTGGGCTTAAACGCAGGCTAATGAATCCCTGCCTAATTTCGAAGAACTGGAAAGGGTATGCTGCAAAAGGGTTCACCAGTGCCAGCGTCCATAGGACCATTGCAGCGCAGTCTAAATGGGGTGCAATTTTCGCAGAGTTTGTTGCAGCGCTTTAGTCTTTAGTTAGTCGGGAAAGTTTTGGGGGCAGTTCCTGTTTTCTGTTTCATATTTTTAGACAACCGAGGTAAATGTCCAAAAAAATGTGCTTAAATATATGCTGGTCTTTCATGTCATGTTGTGGAAAAACTAAGCTAAATATCCAAATTTCCCCAGTAAAAAGTTGTCTTCTATTTCGTGATTGTTATGCAACAGTTTTCAATAATATTGAGCCTATTGCTTGCTCTTTATGGACAACGAAATTTGTGCATGTATTTTATGCGGGCATTTGAAATGTGCGCCAAATTTAACTAATACAACATGGCTGCCTCTTGCGTCAGTCTATTTTGTCTCTACTACACTCTGCCACCAAGTTCCTGCTTGCCTTTATTAGTGCGCGCAAGTTTTTCTTGGAACTTGAACTTCACTTCCTTCTTTCCTTTTTATTTTGCTTTGGTTGTATTTCTCAACTATTTCTGCCTTTTTGCGCGGCATTTGCTTTTAACAGTTGCGCGGCATTATTACACTCTCAAAAAAGCATTGGCCGTGTGATTTACCGAAAAGTAAGGTCAACAACATCACGGACAATGCAAAATAAACATTAAGAGCTCAAACACATAGCGTCCATTAGCTCGCACGATAAAGTTTCAGGAGCACTACATGTACAAGTTCAGGAGCACACGATGCCGCTGGGTTGCTCTCCTTCCGTCAATAAGGTCAACACTCATACACGGCCACCTGGCTTGTATTCCACGTGGCCACGGTGGAATATGAGCCGGCCTCAAACATATGCTGTATTAGGGGGGCGGTATGCCCAAGGTGGTTCACAAAATGACTCGCGCCTATCTGTTGTGGCTAGGCGAAACCAGCAGTGCTCTTGACTTGGGGCACGACATCGTACCTGGGATGACGCACTCACCCTGCTTGATGTTGCAGGCGACTCTCACCTGGACGGTCTGTTCATGGCTCCTTCACCCAGGCCACCTCCCGTCACCGTACCTGCTACTGACTTCGCCGAATTCCAGTCGAAACGCACCGCTTCCGGAAGAAACCTACCCTTTCGTCTGGCAACCCGGATCTACAACACCAGCGTTCGAGGCGGTTGGCGCGCAGTATAAGAACCACCCAGCAAGCGCACACTTCGGGCACAACATCGCACCTGGGATGATGCACTAACGCTGCTTGATGTTGCAGGTTAGTTACTTGAACAGCGCGACTTGTGTTAAGAGCAGCAATTGCTGTCTTTTGGCGGTGTCGTGCCCACCTGCTCTTGAAGACATGTTAAAGCGAGTGTTCGCGTTTTTTAGTGGCTTTTCTTCCGGCTTCTGCAACATCGTGCTAATGCTTTCTGGTGATGTTCAATAAACCCCGGTCCCATGTCTAAAGGCGAAACTGACACATTTGCCGGGGCCCTTAAAACGATCTGTGATCTTGAAGACGGTTGTCCTTTCCTACTGGAGGAGAAAAAAGCTGTCAATGAAAAACAGGCAGAAAGTGAAAACGAAATTCGGCTACTTTGTGCTAAGGTAGGGACGTTAGAAGCATCATTGTATCACGTAGTACAACAGAGGAAGAAAAAAAATGCCGGCATAGTGTGCGTCTCGAATCAGCTGACAGTCATTGCGTCAAGGTGTGACGATGCGGAAAATAGGAGGCGGAGTTCAAACCTTCTATTCTTCGGAATAGAAGATGAATCGGATGAAGACCGGGCAATGTCCGTGGAGAAATTTATATAATTCTACGCGGAAAAGTTAGAAATTACGACTACCAACCATCAGTTCTAGCGGGTTCGCCGACTGGGGAAATATAACGCTGAGAAGCGGAAGCCAATAATTGCAAAGTTGACCTTTTTCAAGGACAAAGCACTGATCCTGTCATAAGGGCCTAAACCTAAGGGAACAGATTTTGCAGCCCGTGAGGATTTTTCGCTTACAACGCGCAAGGCAAGGCAAGGGCAAAGCTGACCGAGTTCGCAAAGCAGCATAAGTTAGCAGTTGATAAACTGCGTATGGGCTCAAAAACTTACATCTACAATGTAGCTACTGACGCTGTCGTGCAGTTAGGTCAGTAGCTCATACGAGGCAATAGCCGCCGCGGTGGCTCAGTGGTTACGGCGCTCGGCTGCTGACCCGAAAGACGCGGGTTCGATCCCGGCCGCGGCGGTCGAATTTCGATGGAGGCGAAATTCTAGAGGCCCGTGTACTGTGCGATGTCAGTGCACGTTAAAAAACACCAGGTGGTCGAAATTTCGGGAGCCCTCTACTACGGCGTCCCTCATAGCCTGAGTTGCTTTGGGATGTAAAAAACCTCATAAACTAAACCAATCATACGAGGCAATAGTACGCATATCCACAAAAAAAACTAAACCTTTCATATCTTCCCCTTTATCAGAATCATTTACTAACATCCGAAGTATCTTATCCAAGAGCGCTCATGCCTAATCTTTTCTGGAAGACAGTGACTCCGATATTATATCTTTCACCGAAACATGGCTAAATCTCCATATTAAAGACAGCGATGTTCTTTCTAGCTCCAACTCATATAATATATACAGGCTTGACCGCATTCATAAGCGAGGCGAGGGCGTACACGTAGGCATAAAAAAATCACTCGCATCATTTGCTATCAATATCGATTCCGATCTTGAGATTATTTGGACAGCTTGCATTTCTTCCTCCCTCAAACTTTTTATAGACAACTGTTACCACGCACCGAACTCCTATAACTCATTCTCAGATAAGCTACGTGTAAGCCTTACGATCGCATTTGAGCTGTTCCAGGCTGATGTAACTTATCTACTCGGAGACTAATTTTCCACAGATCAACTGGGCAAAGCTCTCATCCCCTTGTACTGCTTCAACAAGCTTCATAAATTTGACTTTAGATTTCAACATTTTTCAACTAGTTACCCAACCCACCCGTGGTGCCAATACATTAGACCTCATCTTTAAATCAGCCCCTGATACAGTGTATGACATAAACTACTGAGACGGTTGGAGCGACCACAGTTTACTTCAAGTGACAATTAACATTCCACTTCCGTTCACTGGCCTCACGAGAAAAAAGATGCGCGACTTTAACAGAGGAGCTTACAATCGAATAAATGATGAACTTTAAGAGTATTATGATAATATCATGATGCCCTGTTTTCAAGACAGCTCAGTAGAAGATAACTGGATTCTTTTTAGATGCAAGCTCGCAGAACTTGTAGAAAAACATGTTCCACTTATCACGCTATCAAATGAGAAATCTAATCCCTGGTTTACAAGAAAGCATCACACATGAGAAAGAAGAAAAAACGATTGTACAAAAATGCAAGGCAGGAATGTACTCCATGCGCGTGGGGTAAATATAAAACCTACCTAAGCCTATATTGTTCCGCCCTTTGTAATGCAAAAAATAAATATTTTTCACAAGACCTTCCTGCACTACTCCAGAATAATCCAAGCAAGTTCTGAAGAACAATACCTCGGAATAGCGTCAGTAATGATATCTCAGTACACGACGTTAAGAACACCCATTACTCCGATGCTGACTGTCCTAAAGCATTTAACCTCGTTTTTCCCATCTGTTTTCACCGAAAAAGATAATTCTAACATCCCGTATGTACGAGATGTTGGTTACCCCTACGTGGCACCAGTTGACATTACACACGATGGCATAGTACCTTTGATAAATAAACCTAAGGTATCCTTTTCCTCTGGTGTTGATGAAGTTAATTCAAAAATACTAAAAAAATACCATTTCTGTATCCAGCATCATCTTACTTTATCTTTAAGCAGTCAATATCTACAGGTGAGCTCCCGTTCGGTAGGAAAATAGGAAAGGTTGTACCGGTTGTAAAAAAAGTGGCAACAAACACTCGCACTAAAAATCCCGGCAATTCTCACTTACTTGCATCTGTTGCAAGATGCTTGAACACATTTTCGCATCACACATCTCCGATCACCTGGAATCTAATCATTTTTTCTTTCACTAAGCAGCATGCTTTCAGAAAAGGCTTTTCTTGGAGACGCAGTTATTTGAGTTTACAACCGACCTACACTTCAACATGAACAGTATAACTTACAAACTGATTGCATCTTTTAGGACTTTGCCGAAGCATTTGATCGGGTAGCACATTGACGACTAATATCTAAACTTTCTGCGCTCAAATTAGATTCTTTAACCCTGTCATGGGTTCGTAATTTTCTTTCTAATCGCCAGCAGTTGACTGCTGTTAATAATTATTCCTCTCATATCTCCGACATTACATCGGGCGTTCCGCAAGGAAGCTTCCTTGCTCTATTGCTCTTCTTAATTTACATTAATGACCCGCCAGTAAGCATCTCATCTTGGATACGCATATTTTCTAACGGCTGCATTATTTATCGACCAATAAAAAGTACTAACGACCACCTTGCACTTCAAAGTGGCCTCGATCGCATTAACGACTGGTGTAAAACGTGGTTAATGACCTTAAACATTTCTAAGTGTAAGATAATTTCTTTTATTCGTAAATCAGTCAATTCGGATTTTCCCTGCCACATTAATAACGATACAAAGGCTCCGACTACGCAGTATAAGTATCTAGGCGTCCATCTTTCATCAAACCTTTCTTGGGATGAACACATAAACACCATTTTCGCTAATGCTTCCCGGTCATTAGGTTTCTTTCGCCGTAACCTGAAGTGCACAACCACTCACGTGCGTAAACAAGTCTATATTACTTTTGTCAGACCGCAGCTAGAGTACACTTCATCTATCTTGTCACCTCATCAGAAATATCTAATAGAGAAGTTGGAAGCGGTCCAGAATAGGGCTTGCCGTTTCATTTCGCAAAATTACAATTATCATTCCAGTGTATCTTAACTAAAGATCAAAATTTCGCACCATCTGTCGCAAATTCGTCGTGAGATTGCCCTTTTATCTATCTTTCACAAATACGTCCCTGCCACTGATTCACCACCAGCACATCTGCAACGTCCCTCCTACTTATCACATAGATTACATAACAACTACAGCTATGCCTGCATTTATGGCAACACTCATGCTTTTAACTTCTCATCACCCCCACGTGCCATCCGTCTCTGGAACGATCTTCCGGACTGCATCGCCCAGCAAGGTAATCATGATACCTTTCGCAGACATCTACTCAAGCACTTCATTGATAACGCTTAGCTCGTCATTTATATACTCACGGTGCATATAACTTCGTTTTCAGATGCTTGAGACTATTGCCTCTTTGGTTCTGTTGATGCGCAGCTTTCCTTATGTATGCCTGATATACTCTTTTGCTTTTGTACAACTTTTTGTGCACGTCCCCGTTTTTGGTTACCTGACGCATAGTTGTTTTTTACTTTTATCTCTTTTTGTGAACTGCGATATAGTATCTGAACGCACCAGTTTTTTGTGTTTTCCTGTACTTTACTATGCTTTTTGATTTCTAACCTATTTTGCACAAGCTTCTTTATTTGACCCCCCTTACAAAATGCCTCTCCCGAGGTCTGTAAGTTATCTGTAAATTAAATAAATAAATAAAAATACTGCATGCAAAGGAACCCCACCCCATCATTGTAAATCAATATTAGCAGAGAAGGTGCGAAGAAACTTAAGCTTGAGAGGGGTTACTTCTTTTGTTCTTCAGTTTCCGAGCTTTGGCCGAATATCCACGAAAAGTTCTGGCCTATATTTCTGTGCGCCTAAGATCTACTGCTTTTGTGTCGCGGTGCAATTTACAGAGCTGGAGGTTGAATAGGACTTACCTCCTTTTGGTGGTACTTAAGTATCCGCCTATTCACATCGCAAGTTCATATCTGAGTTGACTTGGAGAAAACGAACAGCCATTTTCGCTGGTTCGTGGCGTTTATTTCTTCTTTGAATAATTGGAAAAGAATATCTTTGACTCGTTTTTTTTGTTGAGGTCTTATAACCGTCCCTCCAAAATGGCACTTTATCTCATGGATGGTGGGGATGTGGCCAGTGAGTCATGGCTTGACAAACACTTGTTATCACCACACCCACAGCGAGAGCAGATTAGGCTAGGCTTTCCAGAAAAGCCTTTGGTCATGGACAGATACACTTTCCGAAATATCAGGCCCATGCACTCTCACATGCAGACTAATCCCTCTGCACGTGTCCAAAGGCTGCACTTGTCATGTGAGATGGGCAAAAGAGCCTCGATAAACCACAGTCATTCCTGGACTCCTGGCGGGACGTGTCTCCCTTTGTGTCTCTTGAGTGGGCTATCTTTTGTGCACGAATCGGGATTAGGGAGAGGGCGCTATGGGCGGAGCGAATTCCCCATGGTCCCTCTCCGCTACATTTCCCGACAAAGCAATGAGCTAGGGTGGGGTTAGCTTTAAATAGGGAGTCATGAACGGCTCTATTCACTCTTCACCGAGAAGTCTATCACAGACATTTGTCATGGAGCCCTTCTCGTCGGTGCCACCAGCGTCGTCAGAATCTGGCTGCTCTCATACCTGCAAGAATCGGAGGCTAGGATGGGCTTCGTGGTTCGCCTGGAAGCTATCCCTGGCCACGAAGGCCCTGACATCGATCCTAAGTAAGCGATTCTCCAGTAGTACCTTCTATAAGGAGCTCGAGCGCTACGATGGACCGCACAGACCTATAATATCCTCTTGCCGGCTGGGTGACCCTGCAGCCACTTACAGCGTAGTTGATTTTCGTTTATGGTTTTTGCGGGTCTTAACGTTCTAAATCGACTCAGGCTATGATGGATGCCGTAGTTAAGGGCTTCGTAAATTTCGGCCGCCTGGGGTTCTTAACCGTGCACTGACATCGCACTTTACACGGGCCTCTAGAATTTTGCCTCGATCGAAAATGGACCGCCGCGGCCGGGATCGAATCCTCGTCTTTCGGGTGGGCAGCCGAGAGCCGTAACCACTGAACCACCGCGGCGGCTAGAGTGGTTGATGGTCTTGTATCTGTTGGCATAACATTGCCAGAGCATGATCGTAATGACGACTCCCATGCGTCTGTAGTGTTGCGGTAGTAAATATAAATAAGGACGCTGCGTTTCCCATAAACGCGGGAATGTGCTGTAGCATGCTTTTTTCGTCCACAGATCTAAGCCCGGTCAGCGATGCCCTTGAGCTCGTAATGGAGTCCCCCGTGAGGGACAGTACCGAAGACATTGCTCAGGTAAGATCTCAAATAGTAGAGAGTTTTAGTTTCACGTACGTACAGAGTTCGCGTACGCAAACGTGAAGTCTACGTAGCATGCGCGCATGTCGTTTCAAACACTTTTAGTTGCCCGTACGCGACCGACGTCGCGCGTTCTTCCTAGCGCCATCTACTGACAGATGAAGACACTGCTGTAGCCACTCTAAGACAAGTCAAAGAAAAGCCAGTCGATCTGCGTCGGACATAGTTTCTCACTATTAACTAGAGGGAAAGCTGGCGGCACTGTACCTGTACCTCTACGGGCGCGCAATGCATCATGGGGCGATGAGCTACATGGTGCAGGAGAGTAGGTTTTTTTCAGGGACACAGAGTGGCGTTACATAGATGTCCCATTCCATATCCATGGCAGGCTCCGCGCGCAGACGAATTTGGCGCAAAAGTAGTGCGCGAAAGCCATAGCGGCGAGACCGTAACCACACACGACGCCAATAAAAGGTTTTTTGTTTTCCGAAATGCTGTGGAAAACCTTTTAATTCGCTGAAGCGACATTTTTTTCAAGAACATATTTCTTTTTAATAGTGCGCCTGTAAAGCACGAAATATTGGCATTTGGGGTCTGCAATGCTTGACCAATAGGAGAGCAAGCCATCGTTTATTTTTGTGAAACTTTGCATTTACATGCTTTTCTGCTCGTTTGTTGCAATTTATAGACAGGACATTGAATTTTGGGACATTCTTGATTATCGAACATTTGTTTGTTCATTATTTCTTGGCCAAAAGTTCTAGTTCTGCAGTCGGTAGCTCTCCGCCCCATGATGCTTAGAGCGCCCATGGGGGTACAGGTGGTCTCGAGGAAGCTTCATGCAAACTCCCATAGGCGGGGCGCCAGCTTTCCCTCTAGTTAATAGTAAGAAACTCTATGGCATCGGAGCCCTGCTTCGTTAGGCTTAAGAGCTGGGAAATCGCCAATATATCTGAAAAACAAAAGCTATTTGTCGCTTAAAACTTTATGCGAGGGTAAGAATGGGCAAATCCATGGCGAATACAGCAGTTTAGAACACGATATCGCGTCGAGGGATTAGCGACGAAGCCGTTATCGCTGTGAAGCGGCGGGCAGGGCGCCGCCATGTTTGTCAACGCTACGTACGCAAGCAACGCTAAGACCGCAACGTAAAAATCCGGATCTCACGTCCGTACGTCAGAATCGCGCCTACCCTTTGCGTTCTGCGCATGCGCACTGGTCGCTCGTAAGTGCTTTACGTACGTGAAACTAAAACTCTCTAGCGGCTTTTGGAGTTGGTGTTTGGAACTGTACACCGCTTTTGAAGCGCGCGTTAGCGCCCTTGCGCTGGTGCCGTTATGTAGCATGTACTTATCTCGGCAGCTTTTTTAATAGACAGCTTATTGTAGGAAAGCTGACTTCAGGAAAGTTTTTTACAACCAAAAATTCTCGTTCGCAGACCGCTTTTTCACTTTCTGCTCCGCTGACGGTAGGCGTTATCGCGAAGGGGGGCTGCCCCCTAATCTGCGTGAGCCCATAGCCACGACTGTCTGCACCAGCTTTCCAGGTACAGCATAAGGGGAAATTTTCCAAAGGTTACAATGATGCATTCCCTTGACGAGTACCTGTCTCGGCCCGCTCCTGGCGTTCCCAAAGCCTGCTCTACTGTGTGCTTTCAAGTACCTCCCTCCCATAGAGATAAAGGGACATCCCCCTTCTACCTTTTCGAACAATAGTTCGAGATTGCCGTCTGCGGACGATGGTTTTCGGTTGGAAATTCAGAAACGATATTCTGAAGTTGTCACTTCTCTCTTCTCGAGCCGCCTGAAAGAATGACAAGCCATGAGCACAAGAAGTTGAGAAGCTAAAATGATTCCAAGAAAAGTTGGGGGAACCTGAAAGAGCTTCAAGCCATGAAGGGTTACCGAGAGCTCCTCTGTCCTCCGATTGTTGTAAACCGGACGGCGCTTCTGACGCACTCGCGAGGGCCCGTGCGCAGGTGCCGACATGTAGCATGGAAAGCTCTCGGCACCTCGCCTGTGTTCGCTGGCGTTTCCTGCAGTGTGCATGCGCAGACCGTTTCCGGCGTATGCCGCGTACGTCCGAGAAGGAGAGCAAGCTGTCGGGCTAGTTGGTGATGCATGCTGTTTACTAGGAAGCGCAAAAAACGACACCAAGTACAGAGTAGGGGGCGTAAACGTGTTTTTGTGTCCCTACTCCGTCCGTCGTCCGTTTTTTGCGCTTCCTAGTAAACAACGTTCAGGAAGCGCCTTTGGAGTTGTCGCTTTAACTCAATGAACACTTCCTCGCCCACGTGCGGAGGAGCGCCTTCGCGCCTAGCGCCGAGCCGCGCCTCGACGGACGTCGAAAGGGGAATTCATCTCCATGCTCCTGGCGCTGGCTCGCTTCGCCTCTCAAGCCGACAGAAGGAATTTAAAGGCGCGAAGAAAAGGGGTTTGTAGGGGGAACCTAAAAGAGCTCCACAAGCCATGAAAAAACAGTCCTCGAGAGCCCTGCTTCCGACGCGCGCTCAGGCGCTGGCGTCTGCCATGCACAGGTATCTGCGCCCTGCTCGAGCACGCGCTGACAGGCTCCAGCGTAGGCGCTCCGTCCGTACGCCTTAGGATGTGTCCATCGAGTTGATGCGTTCCTCTCAAGTGGCAGGACACACCCAGCCTCCGCCGGCTGGTCGACGTCTAGAGGATATCCCGCAGTTCTGTTCCTCACTATTTTCTATCGACATCAAGCGTCAATCAAGCATGCTCTAAACAACGGAGCTCGCCAACAAGCGGTGAAGAGGAAATCAGGTGTATTAGCACGATCGAAAGAAACGCGAACAGCGCGGCGCCTGCACACTCCGCTGTTCGCCTTTCTCTTGATCGCGCTTTACATAAGTGATAGCGAAAAGATGCTACAGTCGTCCACGATACATTCCAGGACGACCCTAACGTCTTTTTCGTACCACAGAGGTAAAAGCGCGTTGAAAAGAAATTCGTATAGCGGAGCGTGTAGGCGCCGTGCTGTTCGCGTTTCTTTCGATGGTGATAGTACACCTGGTTTCCTCTACGACTTTTAGGCTACCTCCTTTCTCTAGTGCATGCTTGGTTGACGCTTGATGACGTTAGATATTCAGTATCACACAGCAATGTTACATCCCGCCAGTAAATACAGAGGAAGTAAAGAAACATAATGACTAGCGCATACACAGACAGGGCGTTACAAAAACAAATCTCAAAAGCATGTCGAAGGAAATGCTTCGACAATGGGCATGCTCGACCTGCAAAGCGGGCAGGTCAAGAACCGCACGTCACAGGGACACTGATTCCTTGAGTGAAATATCGTCATGTGACCCTGATGAACCTTCTTTAGCAAGTGTCATGTCAAAGTTAGATGCTGTACTGCGTCGCCTGGACGAACTCGAAAGAAGGCAGGAAGAACAGCTGACGAAACTAGATACTACAAACAAAAGTATAGAGCATCAAAATCAGACAATGCAAGGTATGGAAGCATCGCTAGACCTACTTTCTTCCCAATACGACACTGTCCTGCAGTCGCTAGAAATACAAAAAACCGAGCTGAAAGACATAAGAAAAGAGACTTGCGACCTAGCAGATCAACTAGCAACGTCAAACGCGCGGCTTCAGCAGTTGGAAACGGATGTGGATAAACTGGAGACTTACTCCCGTAGAAACAATATAGAAATCCATGGAATAAAACAAAGTGCTAATGAAGACCTGAATGTAGTTTTGGCATCTATTGCTGACAAACTCCAACTTCCCGTTCCTGATGAAAATGAAGTCGACGCGGTGCATAGAATCAAAGGTAAACCGAGCAAGGAACCACCAATACTGGTCAAATTTTTCAAGAGAGCAACAAGAGAAAAATGGATCGAGAAAAGCACAGCCCTAAGAGATGAAGACATTTTCATCAATGAGAATCTCACATACTCTGTGAAAAAGCTGCACTGGTTGACAAAGTGTGCCGCCAAAGAAAAACAGTACCGTTTTGTCTGGGTGCGCAATGGAAGGATATACATGAGGAAGATGGAAGGGGGAACAGTAATACGCATAGATAAAGAAGAGGACCTAGCTAAGATTGCATGAACATGACAGCTAACACGTTAAATAACATTTTCAATCAGACAGCGCGTCATTCCTTCCTGCCATCAGATATATACGCTGCATCCTCGCAGAAAACAAAAACTATCTCTTGCTTTCATATCAACGCACAATCCTTGCGAAATAAAGGCGACGAATTTGAGGCGTTTTTTTCCACACTTAACTTCCGTTTCAACGTTGTCATGGTCACTGAAACGTGGTATCAAAATAGTTGTGAAATACTGCAGTTGCCGAACTACAACACGCATGTACAAAATCGCAATGACAAACGAGGCGGAGGTGTCTTGATAGCAATAGAAAAATGTTTTAAATGCAGTATTCTCGCTGATTTCACTCAAATTCATGATGACTACGAAGTACTGTCCTTACAAAGTGGTAAAAATGTCTTCTCTGTTATATACCGGCCTCCTAAAAGCAACTTCTCAAATTTTGCTTGCTTTCTTGATGAATATCTCCAATGGGTCTCAGATAACAATCTTAACCTAGTATTAGGTGGTGACGTTAACATAGATTTTCTTTCACATTCTACTAACAAACTAGAAGTTGAGTCTATACTGCAATGCAACGGTTTTATTAATGTCATAAATGAACCAACACGATTACAGGCTGCAACGTCAATTGATGTGTTTTTTACTAATTCTCCAGCTGATCATCTTAAATCAGGAATAATTAATGTCCATATCAGTGACCATCTTCCAATATACCTGATTGTTGAATGTGAAACATCTAGGAAACAATGCGTACCTTCTGCGATAGAATACCGGCGCATTAATAATGAAACACTGAATTTCTTTCGAGGCGCACTTGCAAATGTTGACTGGAACGTTGTGCGAAACAAAAATGCTCCAGAGGATGCCTACAATGCCTTCATCGCCATATTCAGGACTATATATGAGCAAAGCTTTCCTTTTGTCGCTTTCAAAAAACCTCGAAAAGCCAGAAAACCATGGATAACTGCAGAATGTCTTAAAATGATAAAAAAGAAGACGCACCTTTACAACCGCTTCATTCAAACAAAGTTACCCGATGATCTTGTACGATTTACAACTTATCGCAACCAAGTTACGTCTACTCTCCGTCAGGCAAAAAAACAGTACATGGAAAAACTATTCAACCAAGACTTACTAAAAAGGAGCGATCTTGTGTGGCAAAACATTAAAAGAATTTTAAACCGAGGTTCTGCTGCCACTGATGTACTTGAACTTTTTGTTGATAATGAGCTAGTGAGTGGGAAAAAGCTAGCAGATAATTTCAATAATCATTTTGTGTCTCAGGCGGATGGGAATGACGATCTCACGGATGTGAAGTGTCTTGACGTACGGATTGTTTCCAGTGCATTCCTATCGCCAACAGATGCTATTGAAATTAAAAATTGCCTCTTGTCTTTACGCAACAGCAAGGCACTTGACATTGATGGTTTCAGAATTTCCCCAGTAAAGTATGTAGCCGATGTAATTAGCCCAGTGTTAGAATATATCTTTAATTGTTGCATTGAACATGCAGTATTCCCCAAAAGAATGCAGATTGCCAGAGTCACGGTTATACATAAAGGCGGAGACAAAAACATTCTGTCAAATTATCGACCAATATCCATTCTTCCTGTTTTTTCAAAGTGTTTTGAAAAAATCCTGTTTAGACGAATATCTGGTTTCTGTGACAAACATAACATAATAACGCCCAGTCAGCATGGTTTCAGAAAACACTTCTCGGCGGAAACCGCAATTCTAACTCAGAAAGAACAAATCTTAGAGTCCTTTTAACAGAAACTTCTCACTCTTGGCATTTTCATTGATTTTTCCAAAGCATTTGACCGCATGAATCACAGAATAATGATAGCTAAGCTCGAGCCCTATGGTTCTCGCGGAAAGTTTCTTCAAATAATTCAGTCTTATTTAGGTTCTCGAGTACAACAGGTAAACATACACAATGACTCCTCAGATTTTAGGCATATCACTTCAGGCGTTCCGCAAGGCAGTATCTTGGGACCACTCCTATTCCTCCTTTATGTTAATGACGTCGTCTGCATTAGTAAGCTGCCAACTTTCATTATTTACGCAGATGACACCACCTTATTTTTTAGAGCCTCACATTTACAAGATCTTCAGCAACAAGCATCACATTGTCTACACTCGCTTTTAGAATGGTCTAAATGCAATTTGTTAAGCATTAATACCCAGAAAACAAAAGCTGTGCTCTTCAGACCTCGCAGTAAGCCTATTAACGGATCGCCACTTTCTTTAAGATTGGGCTCGTCACTCATCCAGATTGTTCCAGTCATCAAAAGTTTAGGTGTGATTTTTCATGAGAACTTATTATGGAATGATCATGTCGAAATGGTAATAAACAAACAGTCCAAGGTTGTCGGTATTTTATGTCGACTAAGGTACTTTATGCCGAAGCGTATTAAGCAAATGCTGTATAACGCACTATTTTCTTCTGTTCTTAACTATTGCTTTTTGGTCTGGGGCACTACGTCTTTTACCAACATTAATCGTTTGCACCTTCTTCAAAAAAAAGCTGTTCGTAGCATTGTGAATGCTCCGCGACTAGAGCATAGTGGCCCGATATTTCAGGCACTCGGCATCACCCCCCTTCCCCAGTTGTATGAAACGTTGCTCTTAAGACGGTATGAAACAAGTGTTGTTAAAAACAATTGCTTTATGTTACAGCTGTCTCGACTGAAATACAAACAGTCTAAATACTCTACTCGAATAGTTTTGAATTGGTTTGTACCTAAGACCCGCACAAATTACGGGTATCAAATGTTGAACTTCACTCTCCCACATTTATTAAATAAGAAATCCTTATAAATATATAGCTAAATAATGCCAAAAACTGTTATATGTCCTGTATGTTTGTACATTTTTTTTTTGTTGAAAGTGCCCTCGTATTGTTTCTTTCGTTTGTTTTATTAACGTGAACAAGTATATCACTGCCAAGCTTCTGTAGGGTGCGCCGGCCTCGTCAAGCCTTGCCACTGGCTTTTTGCCGGTGCACCCAACATCGCCATGATGTTAAATAAATATATTCTGATTCTGATTCTGATTCTGAAAATAAGAGTAAGAGACAGAGCACACGCTAGCGGGTGTCCTGTCTCTTACTCTCACTTTGATCGATGTCTGTGTATGCGCTAGTCAATATGTTTCACAGCTACAACCAACTAGCCAAAATGAAAGACTTAGAAGTAAAGAAAGCCTTAAAATCAATGCAAAGGGAGAAAAGAGCCGGTGGGGATCAAGTAACAGCAGATCTGTTGAAGAACTAGCCACCCTGTATGCGCCATGCCTTATGACCTCGAGCGTAGCAGAAGCTTGGAAGAACGCCAACATCATCTTAATTCATAAGAAGGGAGACGCAAAGGACTACAAAAATCAGATTGATATTAATATTCGTTGATAATTCATAAGAAGGGAGATGCCAAGGACTACAAAAATTAGATTGATATTAATATTCGTTGATACTTCACAGGCCCCGAAGAGCATTGTGTAAGGGTGGCATCAAGGAAAAAGGAAATACAGAAATAATAAACAACAATAACGGTACAATGGACGCCGTACAAGGCAAAAACACAGATTATTTGAAGCAGAGCCAAAATAATATATGAACAAAACAATAGAAAATACGAAAAAGTGCGCAGCACGAATATGCGAAGAATCACTAATCAGGTGCAACCAATAACAGTGGTACATCGAGGATATTTATTAAAGCAAATGAACCTGTAGAACAGCATTACAAAAACTATACTAAAGGAATAAATGCATGCATAGGGCCATTATAAACTCTATGGGATCTGGACAGGAGATTTTGTTGCCAGGAAGATCATTCCAGCGCCTAATTGCATTTAGTTGATGCAGACGAATTAAATGATTGAGTTTTGTCATATATACGACTGAAGCTCACATGATTATGCAAGCGCGCATAGAAGAGGAAAGGTGATTCTAGAGGCAGAAACGAGGGGCGGGTGTAATGGTATCGATGCAATAAACATGGAACAGAAAGTCCACGACGAATTTCGAGTATCTGTAAATCATTAAGGGTTTTAAGCTGGGAGACACTGGCGATGGCAATATAATTACTAACACCGGGCAGCTCTGTTTTGATTAGTCTCAAGCATTTTAATGCGATATTCTTGATGGAGTGTCAATATAGATGAGAAGAATTCCAGCTGAGGTCAAACAGAAGTTAGGTATGCAAGTTGACGAACGGAGCTAGGAGAGTTGCGCAGGTTACGGAGTATGTAACCCAGTGTCCTGGACGCTTTGCTGCAGACTGCTAAAATTTGACAGGGCCATGAAAGATCTGGCGTGAGTTGAATTCTGAGATATTTGTAAGATATAACTTTGGATAGGAAGGTGTTATAAATAGAGCAGTTGAAGTTAGGCATATCATGTTTGCTGCTAAATATCAAGGGTTTACATTTAGTTGCGTTTAGAATCATGTGCCAGGTTTTACACTAATCAACATTAATGCTAAGATCATTTTGAAGGGTCAGGTGTTCATTCTCTGAAGTGATCTCGCGGTAAACAACACAGTCATCTGCAAAAAGTCGTAAACGAGATGAAATGTTAGTAGGAAGGGCGTTAATGTAAATTAGGAATAGCAAGGGTCAAGTGCGCTTTCCTGTAGGGCGTCAGACGTTACATCACATAGTGGTGAGGAAGACCCGTTGACATCAGTGAATTGTTGACGAAATGAGAGAAAGCTATGAAGCCAAAATAATTTGAGATAATTAAGAGAAAGGCTAGATAATTTAGTAAACAGCCGGCCGTGTGCAACTCTGTCAAATGCTCTTGAGAAATCTAAAAAAATTCAATCTATTTGCAGGATATCGTCCATGTTAAAATGCAATCATAAAACGCTGATTAGAAGAGAAAAAGTCATTACGTTCTAGATGCTATGAATGAGGGAATCGATAATATGTTCAAGTAATTTACAGCGTATGCATGTTAACGAGGTAGGGCTATAGTTATAAGTTGCGCTTTTGTTGCCGGTATTGAAGACAGGGATGACCCTGACAATTTTCCAGTCTTTAGGCAGTTCACCGGGTGATAAAGGTTGCTGAAATATATGACACAGAATCTGGCTTGAAATTGAAATGGTGTCTTTAAGATCTTCGAGTTTGCCGTCCTTTCCCGCAGTTCAGGATGACTTAAGATTTTTAATCAGTCATGCAATACCCTCGGCACTAATGTTGATAGGCTCCTTGACTCGGCAGTCAGAGTCGGGAACAATATGCATACTGGAATAATATTCCTCAGTAAATATTGAAGCAAAAAATTTGTTTAACGCGTTCGGACACTGTGTCTTCTAGCGGCAGCCCATCACTATTATGTAGTTGTATGAAGTCTTGTTTACATTTGGGAGATTATGTTTGCCAGAAGTTCTGAGGATTAGCCTTCAAAAGTGGTGAGAGATCATGAGCAAAATATTTGTTTTTGGCAGCGGTAATAGAGAAAAGTATGTCTTTAGGCATTGTTTATAGCTATCGAACGAGTATGAAGAGGGAGCAGATATAGCTTTTCCGTGCAAGCGCTTCTTTCTATTTCGTAATCGACGCAGGGCCTTGTTGAACCATGGATTGGTTTTGTCATTAGTTATTGAAATTAGCGGAACATGCTTGTCTATCCGCGCAGAGAGTTAGTATGTGAAAAGCAACCAGTTGTCTTTGGTAGATAATTGATTCGTTAGCGGCAAAAATACTTCATTGAAAAATTTGGTATGTTCCGTATTAATGTGACCACATCTTGCTATAATATAATCTCAAATACTTCTTGTTATTTTACCTGCTAACAAACTATGAACTAGAATTTAAAACTGCTGCGTCTTGTGGTCGCTAAATCCATCAAGGTACGTAACCTGCCGTATCGTCCCCGGAGGGGTGGCTGAAGCTAAATCTAAATCTAGTATGTTAGAACCATGGGTATTCTGGCTAATGACTTGAAATAATTTGAAATCTTGAGCTAGGTTACTGAATTATGTTGCAACAGTATTACATATAGACAAATTGATGCAATCTATTTGAGGGAAATTAAAATCACCGAGCAAGTAAATGTTACTGGGCGCACAGTGGTCAACAGCGGAAGAAATGCTAGACAGGAGACTGCGAACGAAAGATATCCCACAATCAGGAGGGCCGTAACACACCGAAATAAGTCTATTTGATGAAACAGTTTTGCAGGCGGCCCATACTATTTCGAGGTCAGAGTTGGATGCGATAGCGATGGAAGGTAAAGTTCTTTTGATTGCAAGGAGCACCCCACCGCCTCTTTTATTTATATGGTTATGTTGGTGGACATTGTAAGCATGGGAGTAGGGACAGATTTCACTGTCTTCGATACCAGCGTACAACTAGGTCTCTGTTAAAGCAACTATATCATATTCACTATCTTCTAGAAAGGAAGAGAGTTCATCGCGTTTAGGCATTAAACTTCTGATATTTGAAAATGAAAATGAAAGGGACAGCTTCGGGGCGGAGGTGGATGGCGTATTTTGGGAACAGCCAGGCAAGCTGGTTGCATTGCCCAGCTATGGGGAGACTGACGTAACGGAATCGGTGGCACAATTATGCACATGTTTTTTTTCCTTAAAATTTTATCAAATGTCAGTTTGTAAGGCATGGATTTTGATTTAGCAAGTTCGTCAACTTGCTTCTAGCTTCACAAGCTTTAGCAGAAAAATCGTCGCGGATAGCATAACTACAGCATCTTTCAATTTGGGCCCATTTGAAAGGATTTTATTCTTGTCTTTAAAGAAGCTAGGTCATTTCGGACATGATTAGTCTCTGCCTACCAGATTTTAATTCGCCAACTGTATGAACCCTATCAAATTGCGAAGCGGTAAAATATAGATATAGGCACTCTGAACAAAACACGATAATTTTCTTTTCACCATCTGGCCAGATTTCGTCTTCCACATTGTCAGAGCCAAAGAAAAGCAAGTTATTTCGATCAGCTTTCTGTCCGTCGCCTATAAGGTATTTATTAAGGTATTCGCTAATACAGTTACGAAAACATTAGACTTCAATCAACCAAATGATCAGGCAGGCTTTCGTACAGGGTACTCGACAATGCAACATACTTACAGTATCAATCATGTGATAGAGAAATGCGCAGAGTATAATGAACACCTGTGTGTCACCTATATAGATTACGGGAAGGGATTTGACTCTGTTGAAACTTCAGCAGTCATTCAGGCATTCCGGAATCTGCGTATAGAAGAGATCTATGTCAAAATACCATAGTGCCCCATAAAGTCAGCAATAAAATTCCAATAAGAAAGGGTGTCAGGCAGCGAGACATGATATCGCCAGTGCTATACATTACCTCTTTACAGGAGTGCTAAGAGACCTGGATAGAGAACAGTTGGGGATAAAAGTTAATGCTGAATACCTTAGCAATCAGCGTTTCGCTTATTACTTTGCTTTCCTAGTCCATTCAGGAGATGAACAGCGAGACATGATCAATGAGTTTGGCAGAGCAAAATGGTGTGTATAATAATTAGTATACAGAAAACAGCAGTTTACAATTGGTACAGAGATGCTGGCAGTGTTAAGGGAATGCGTGCACTTAGGGTAGGTAGTGGGCGCTTATCCGGATAACGAGAGTGAAATAACTGGAATAATAAGAATGGGGTCGAGAGCATTTGGCAGCTTCTCTCAGATCATGAATGGCAGTTTACCAATATATCTCAACATGAAAGGATATAACAGCTGTATATTAGCGATACTTACCTAAGGGGCAGCAACTTGGATGCTAACGGAAAGGGTTCAGCTTTAGTTAAGGACAGGGCGACGAGCTATGGCAAGAAAAATGATAGGTGTAACGTTAAGAGAGCGGAAGCGACCAAAGTGGATGGGGGATCAAACGCAGGTTAATGGCACCTTAGTCGAAATGAAGAGGAAGAAATTGGCTTGGGCAGGGCATGTGATCCGAATGCAAGGTAACCGCTGGTCTTTAAGGGTAACGGAGTGGATTCCAAGAAAAGGCAACCGCAGCAGGAAGTTAGGTGAGCGGAGGAGATCGAGAACTTTGCGAGGATAGGGTGGCGGCAGCTGGCACAGGAGAGGTTTAGTTGGAGAGATATGGGAGAGGCTTTTGCCCTGCAGTCATCGTTAGGCTGATGATTATTTCTACTGTTTGCCGCCAGCGCCTATCGCTCCATAGTAGCGCGCGAGTGGGTTCCAGAATATTTGTGCCTAATCCTTCTCGCGTTTTCTCCAATATTTACAGGCCTAGTTCACTCTGGGGGATCGGCCACTGTCTGGTTTCAGCTTGGAAACATCGCAAGCCACGGAATAAATTGTGGTCTTTCAGCTTACTTTGCCCTCTGCTCTTTGCCTTTCGAAAGCCAGACAACTGATGATGGCGAGCTGCTCTTTCCAGAGCTCTCAACGGGGCTTGTCCCGCTAAGGGGCTTTAGAATATTCAGTGATGGTAGGCCCACGAGTCCAAAGGATTAAATGTGACCCTTCGAGTGGTGTACAGTGAGCGCATCTACTGCACATTTTATGTTGCAACAAAAAGCATGGCTTTTTACGCGTTTTTACATCTAGAGCAGTTTCGGCACGTAGAATGGATGGAATTGCGAAGTTTCTTATTTTCAGAAAGCCTCCGACAGGTAAAAGACTCAGGTTAGCTCGCTCTCAGTAAAGGTTATTTCTTTGGCTCATTGAGGCTATGTTCATGGTTATCCGGAAAAGTCCTCTTAATTGGGGATGAAACGCACTTTAAAGTGTTCCCGCTAGGTCATCCGATTTCAGGACGTTATTACCGAAGAGGAGACCGTGTTGATGGCAGGGTAGTGTAGCCTTCGGGATTAGCGGCCCCAAAATTTTGTAATATGTTTGTATTGTTTGTAATTTGTATTCTTCTGTAATATAAATCTCTGTTATCTTTTCGAGTGGCCTCTTTGCGAATAAAACACGGCTTCCTATAAAAACAGGCCAACTTCAATTGGTCCCCGCTTATCCTTTCATTTTTTAAGCGGTGACGCAAAGCCGCGTTTTTCGCAAATGTAAAGCCTTCGGGGCAATAAGCTGAAACTATTTGAGGAGGAGGAAAGACAGGGAGCGTACTACGCCTGGAAAGTGGCAGTTGTGCTGCTTAGCAGCTGCCGCCATCTGTCGCTTGCGCCTGCCACTAACATACAATACTCATGCGCAATAGGATCTCCGGGTCGTGGGATCTCCCGGATGGTTTTTAACGAGTGGACCTGGAAGAGGCGCGCACGCACAGAGCTTCCTTGTGAAAACGTCGGATTGCTGACTGCAAATGACATTTGTGGAATTAATCATTTTTCCGCTTTACATTTATAGCTCCCTGGGAGCTAGAAGTCGTACCAGTGGTGGCGCAGTGATACAGCGGCTAAAAGCGATGCGCCTCTGCCCTCCGACGGCAGGTGCTGCTAATGGTACAGCTTGTCAGACCCAGTTTTCTCTTCCCAACCAATCTCTCTTAGACAATCATTAATTTAACTGCCACGGTGGGCAGGTTATGACGACGCCGCAACGGCACGTGGCCTATGTGGCGCAACTACCTCCTTGGTTTTAAAACCCCTCAATAGACTAAAAGTAACGACATCTCCTCCCTCCTCCTCCTATGCCGGCGCTCCTTCTCTCGGCTCCTCCCGGGTGCCGACGGTGGCGGCACCTAGGACGGGGAATGCTAGTAGACGCTCCTAACTCTCACCTTTTCGCGTGCAGCAGACCGCGGAATGAATTTTGTTTTGAGTTTTTGCCTTGGCATCGGTCGAAATGACATGATGCATGGAAGATCGAAAAATCAGTTGCTGAAATAACCGCCGCGACCAACGCTGCGCTGATTTGTCTAAACTTTTTGTCCTGCGATCACTTTGATTCCGGAGCATATGTTGTAAGTGGCGCGCGCGAGCAACTTCGCGGCACTATAGTGAATAGACTCAGCGCGTTGTGTTCCCAACGCTCGCGCGCCTGATTCATTTTTTTGTTGCATTTTGTGCCTCTGATTCGGCCGCATGACACGGGAGATGCAAAAATTACTTACCCAAATAACCACCTCGACCCACGTTGCACTGCTTTATCGAAACTTTTCGTACTGCGATTGCTTTGATCGCGGTGCACACGGTGGAAGTGGAGTGAGCGAGCGAGCTCGAGGCACTATAATGTATGTGTCGGAGACGTGTTGTTCAACCGGCGTCTTTTGCCCAATCTTATTAAAAATTTAACTCCGCAAAGAGGAAGTGGACCGACATGCGACTAGATGTGCGGCCTAGGCTTTATTTAATAATAATAATAAAATAATAAAATAATAATAATAATAATAATAATAATAATAATAATAATAATAATAAAATAATAATAATTGGTTTTTGGGTCAAGGAAATGGCGCAGTATCTGTCTCATACATCGTTGGACACCTGAACCGCGCCGTAAGGGAAGGGATAAAGGAGGGAGTAAAAGATGAAAGGAAGGAGGAGGTGCCGTAGTGGAGGGCTCCGAAAATAATTTCGACCACCTGGGGATCTTTAACGTGCACTGACATCGCACAGCACAAGGGTGCCTTAGCGTTTTTCCTCCATAAAAACGCAGCCTCCGCGGTCGGCTTTATTTGAACGGATGGCGGTTTAAGGCTCCTAAAATATATTCTCTCAAAGGCGCGTTCGCTCGTGCAACGGGCTGTGCTATTCAGAGTGTTGGTGATTACTCGTCTCAATTTTAATTATTTTAGTGCAGGAAAGCCTGGAGATAATTTCGGAGTTAATATATCTCGGACACCTCACAGGCTACCGTTAAAAATATCCGAATGATGGCAGCCACGTAATGTTTGTTTGTAAGTAGGCGAATACGATGCGCTATACTTCCGCACTGTAACATGGTTGTGATCAGAATTTTGATGTAGGGTTAATAGTTTCGGTTGATTAACAGCAACCCAAAAATGCATTTAAACGCTGTTGCGTGAGCAATTACAGCGCTGCATGAGTCATTCGAATGCTGCTTGTTTCGGTGATTATCATCTTGTGTCAGAGTATGCAATAATGGCTTGTAAGAGAACATCGCCTTCCCTCTGGTAATCTCCATGCGTGATGCACAGTAGCCTGGACTGCCGCAGTTAATTAATCGCTTTCGGTTGAAGTAGAGTGCAAAATAAAAAACACAAATGCTGAAAAATCAAAAGTCCAATTTACCTCGCTTTCTCTGAATCAAACACGTGGGTTCGTTTAGGAAGTTGCTTGAAGTGAAAATTAAAAAAAAACAAGGAGCAAATAGAATGAGGTAAACATTGTCAATGCCTCGACACCAAACATTTATAAGCTCACCTACATTAAGCAACTATACCTTTCGAACAGTTATGAGAAATATGTTCTTGCAAGATTTGTTATGGTAACAAGCAAACATATGATTACAAACTATTACGTCGCTTGTTGTTAGGTTCCGAGCCTTGCGATTCCCATATACGCGAAAGAAATTATTGCTGCTGTATGTTTCTGAAGAAAACAATGGTCAACATCACGTTATGTCAATCATATAAGGTTAGTGATGGCTGCACCCTTCTGCTTTGGTGTTTGTTCACGAAGTTTAACGTCCCAAAGCGAATCAGGCTATGAGGGACGCCGTAGTTCAGAAGGGTTCCGGAAGTCTCGACCACCTGAGGTTCTTTAACATGCGCTGACATTCAATAGTACACGGGCCTCTAGAATTTCGCCTCGATGGGAATTCGACCGCCGCTACCGGGATCGAGCCCGCATATTTCGGGCCAGCAGCCGAGCGCCTTAACTCAGCCACCGCAGCCGTCATGGCCTAATGTGCGCGTAGACGTCCACTCAAGCGATAATTGAGATTTTCATTTTTCTCATTATTCTAGGACACAAATAGAAGTCCAACAGTGGTTATCAGCAAACTACGATACAAATATACAATTATTAATATAATATAGGAGGCAGAAAGAGGTCTCGCAACCGCTTCCAAGGAGCTTGCCAGAGCTACGCAATGTCGTACCTCAGCTTTAAACCCAAAATCACATTCCACTGTTAGTTTGAACATGAGACATGGCCATAGCAAGGGGAACCCTTCCGGAACTACTCGATATTCTAAGCTTGATCTTGGCAGCATTCCCACATATCACTTCCAGGATGACACAGAAAGGAAGGGGCCAGCCCTGGCTTTTCCATCCGTTTAGAAGTAATTTACACCTGAAGAAAGCATGTGAAGAGGCCGCAAGTAGGGGGGTCATTCCCTAGGTATCTCGAAGAACACAATGACTTTTCCCCAAAGCCTAGCCTATTCTTCTCTGGTAGCCGATGGGCTGATAAAAAGCAGTGAGTTTGTCAAGATGTGACTCAGCAATGGCCCATATAACGTGACTCATAACCGACCCATAGGCGAAGGGAACGCCAAACCTTCCCGCATATCTCTTCCAGGAAGTGACACAAAGGAAGGGGTAGCCCTGGCTTTTCCATCCGTTTACGGGTAATTTACAAGTGAAGAAAGCATGCCAAGAGGCCGCAAGTAGGGGGTCAGGCCCTAGATATCTCGAAGAACACACTTTTTCCCAATGCCTAGCTTATTTTTCTCTGGTAGACGATGGGCTGATAAAAAGCAGTGAGTTCAAGCTGTGACTCAGCGTTGACCCATATAACGTGACTCATACACCGCCAATTTGGAACGCGATAAAAGTAGGCAAAAAAGTTTCCAAATGTTGGACAAAGCAATTAAAAAAAACATGAAACAACTAATTTATCCCCACACGTGTTCAGTTTCAAGTGGTGCAAACCGTTCCAAGTTCTTTGGACTCTCACCGAAATGCAGATCGAGTCTGTCAGCTACGCCTATCAAATGGTGCGCTAGTAAAGAAAACAGTTATTACGCTCTGTATGGCTTCCACAGTGTGCTATAAGTGAACGCATTAACGAGACTGCGAGCGGAATTTTGTGCTGCAAAACAAAACATTGATTTTACTGATCTTGGTATGCTGTTGCCGACTGCCACGCTGGATCAAAGGTTTCATGAAAACAAGTTAAAAAGAAATCGATTAGTCAAGAACACTTGCACCGGAGGCCGAAGCAAATACTTTCTTGGCTGTCGCGAACTTTTTCCATTTCGTCAAGTTCTCACACAATAGAGGTGCGACACAGTGCGCCCGACTTGAGCTGTTGAGAAGGCACGAGTTTCTGCCGTCGCTTTTCCACTTTAGCGCACCCATGTATTTTGTATACACTAGAAGAATAGCGTCGCTACATTGCCCGGTCCTTACAGCCCTGTGCCCTTACTTCTTTTTTGTTGTAATTCATTGTTGTGATTGTTTTTTTGCAGTACGCTATACATTTTGAATCAAGCACCGGGTTTTGGCATGGTCTCATCTTGTGTACAGCAAAATAGACCGTACCCTTCAGCGGAGCATCGCTCCCGGTGGCGTCGTCCGGATTCACACAATACAATTATTCTAGCTGCAACAAAGTCGCAGGAAGTATCAGCTCACCCTGATATGCAGCATGAGCCTAGAAACGATAACAAGACGCCTGCGGCAGTGTCCCATGTTACCGCAGTGGCTCAGTCTGATGCGTTTGTGCTATCAATTTCCTCTGATGCTGAATGGCCTGCTCTACCATCCAAGAACATCGCCACAGCAAGACCAAGACTGATTGACACTCCAGCTGACACTACTGGCAAGCTTGAAGGTCAGGATGTGAGCATTCTGTTAAAAAGGCTTGTGTGTTCAATGCGCGCGCTGCTTTCAGGCATTAACAGGCCAACAGCAAAGATTGTTGTGCTGTTTTTGGATGCACTTGAGCCGCCCTTGGCGGCATTGCAGTAATTCATAAGTACCGCTTCCTACAGCGTAATCGACCACATATCGACAGTGGAACATGAAAACGTAGTCGTCGACTCGTCGCTGCTGTCTTCTTAGACGTCAAAGGGGCCTACGATAACGTACTTTATGAAGCCATTCTTGATGCCCTTGACGAAATAGGCGTTGGCGGCTGGATGTACTCGTGGATTGTGAGGTACCTCAATGGCCGGTCCGTTTACATGTTTAAGCCTGCTATAGGGACTACCCGTCACCAGGTCTGCCGTGGAGTTCCTCAGGGAGGAGTTCTCAGCCCAACCCTATTTAGCGTGGCGTTGATTGAACTTATAAGTGAACTTCCCGCTCACACTCCCATCAGGGCCTATGCTGATGATAACTGCATCTGGGCTTCGGGTTCGACACGCCCGCAAATGCTCGCGAGAGTACAACGTGCCGCATCACCTACTTTAAGGTACCTACGGCGTCAGGATTTGCACTTAGCAGCTGCAAAATGTGCTCTGGTCGCATTCACGCGCATGTCTGTCTGCCGCTACCCGGTAACACTTCAAGGGGTTGCAATACCATACGCCTCCCACCAAAGATTTTTGGGCATTCTTATTGATCGCTATCTGTCATGGTCGAGGCATATAAATATGCAAAAGAAAACACTCACACTTTTTTGCCATGTCCTTCGCTTCGTAGCCGGCATTAAATGGGCCCGAACCGAGCGCTCCTTGCTAAGACTTTACTATACTCTCTTTATAAGCTACATTCGTTACAGCCTTCCTGCGCTCTCTGCCATGAGCATTTCCTGCTTGCGGACATTAGAGCGTGTTCGAGCACAGGCGCTCAAGATATGCCTCGGATTACCACGTTGTTCGTCGAACAAAGGCACGATTGAGGAATCTCGTGCGTGCCCAATATCGATCTGCCTGACACACGAACCACTTCGTGTATATTTACGCGCACTTACACGGCACCGCTGTCACCCGCTGACGAAGATTTTTGATAAGCTACCGGACAGCAGCTTTGCGCGTGCACTGCGCTTCCATCATTCCGAATTGCCATCAGACTATGCCCTGCCGCACCATTCCTTGCAGCCATCACGGGTGATGGC
The DNA here is from genome assembly GCF_052857255.1 of Amblyomma americanum. Classification (NCBI taxonomy): domain Eukaryota; kingdom Metazoa; phylum Arthropoda; class Arachnida; order Ixodida; family Ixodidae; genus Amblyomma; species Amblyomma americanum. The sequence continues at coordinate 56,814,414 of NC_135504.1, forward strand.
TCAGCCTTCAGTATATGCCTGCACGTCCCTGGTATACTAAAGAAATCTGCGATGCCGGTTAGCGGACTGAACATCTTGCTTTTGCGTACATCTGGTCAGAATACCAAAACTGTGTGCACGTATACCCGGATGGATCTGCGTCACCAAAGGCGTCAACAGCAGCATTGGTAATCCTCGCCCTGCAGACGACCCAGAGATTCATTTTAGGACACAAGTCTACTTCAACCGCTGCAGAGCTTGCGGGCTTTCGGGAGGCGATTCGCCACATTTGCGGAGAACCGCCTCAGGAGTGGTGCATTTTCACTGACTCTAAACCTGCGCTACAAATTTTGGGATGTTTCCTACGCCGCACCGCCTAGCAAGCTCTGGCTCTTGATATGATTAGACTCCTGCCATTTGCTCAGGAAAAAGGCCACCGTATAGTGTTCCAGTGGATCCCTGGACACTGCGGACTCGATGGAAATGAGATCGCTGACGCCGAAGCAAAGAGCGCCTTCAGCAGTGGCCTGCGCACAGCAGTGCCGTTCTCTAGACCGGACACCACTTGTCTCCTTTAGGAATCTATGAGTAGTGCGACGGCTAGATACTGGGCCCTGCCAGGCACTCAACACATCCGCCTTAAACGGCTAGATCCGGCGATGACCTTTTCTGTTCCTCGAGGAATACCACGCCCTATTACATGCATAATCGATAGATTACGTTTAAATGTCGCCTTCACGCGCAAGTGCTTGCACTTAATTGGACAAGCGGACCCCCGTCGAACATGTTTTAGTGGCGTGCCCAGCATATGCACGAGAAAAACTCATGCCAGCATCTGCTGTGAAGTCTTTTGACACAAAGCCCCTCTCGGAGGATTTGATCCTCGGGTCTTGGGCAGATAGTTCCCAAACTGTACAGGCAACGCGAGCGCTCTCGCGCTTTTTAAGCTCCCCGAGACTTGTCTCGCGTTTGTGAGGTAAGAAAATGTGTCTTGTTTTTTTCTTTTTTTTCATCTGCATCCTCCCATCATCATCATCATCCCCCATCGTGACCCTCTTTTTCTTTTTTTCTCCTCTTCCCGTTCCCCAGTGCAGAGTAGCAGGCCAGATATTTATTTTTCGGCCCAACATCTCAGCTTTGTCCGTCAATTAACCCTCTATCTTGATAAAATGCAGTGGTCTCCGGAGCAAATTTTAACGACATTTCTTGTCGGCACAACCGCTTGGAGTGATCACTACAGTCTTCAATGAAGTCAACCTTAGCAGGAAATAACGGGGCGAAACATCAAAACTTGCTAGTTGATGCAACATTCTGCTGCAACCTCATTTACTGGAAACAATAGAACGACGCATCGTTGCTAACAAGATCTAATATATATGGAACAGGGATAATTTCTAACTTCCACCCATAGATGTCCTTCTCAGAAGAAAATTGGCAGCGGGGTACGGTGAAGCGAAGCTTCTCAAAGGCAGTGTGGAGGTTGCCCAGGAATGCGACCGCGGCCACATTTATTGAGGGCTGCCAGAGAAGAGATAGCAGCGGCGGCGGCAACGCCCAGCCCTTTACAAGGTCCCGAGAGCGTGCTGGGGATACTTCGTCCTTCTTGGCATTTCGCCACTGCCAGCCGCGCGGGTCGCTACAGAGCTCCCCCCCCCCCCCCCCTCCTAGACGGTCAGTCGGATGTGCCAAGAGTCGTGCAGGCCGTCCGGGGTCCGAACGCGTGGCTCAGGTGGGCGACCCTAGCTGTGACGTTGAGGCCGAGCTTTCGGAGGCGTTGAGGGACACGTAGCAGCAGTGGAGGCAAGTGGATAAGCCTGCTGCGTGGACCCAACACCGGTCGTGCGGGCGCAGGAATCAACGGCGGACGCATCATGAACGGCGCAGCAAAATCAAACCGCGATCGAATCGATGCAATATTTATAGTTTATTCCAAAGCATTTGGCATGGTCTCCCATAATAAGCTTCTTCGTAAACTACGTACCATATTTGAAGGCAGTAAGTTACTCGACTGGATAACTTACTACTTATACTTAAGATCCCAGTTCGTTACTTTCAACCATGCACAGTCATCTTCAGTCACTGTAACTTCAGGTGTGCCCCAAGGATCGGTGCTTGGGCCTCTCTTATTTATATTTTTTATTAATGATGTAGCAAATGTTATTAATAACACCAGGTGAAGTTGCGCCTATATGGCGATGACTGCGTGCTTTATCGTAACGTTGCTAATGCCCATGATCAACAGGAACTAAACAAGTGTTCTCACTGTTCTGTGAATGGAGTAACGCATGATAAATGAAAATTAATTTCACTAAAACAGTTGCAATGACTTTCGGTAACAAAAGGATCCGCTGCATTTGGTTTGGTTTATGGGGTTTAACGTCCCAAAGCGACTCAGGCTATGAGGGACGCCGTAGTAAAGGGCTCCGGAAATTTCGACCACCTGCAATTCTTTAACGTGCACTGACATCGCACAGCACACGGGCTTCTATTATTTCGCCACCATCGAAATTCGACCGCCGCGGCCGGGATCGAATCCGCGTTTTTTGGGGGGCAGCCGAGCGCCATAACCACACAGCCACCGCAGCGGCTAATCCGCTGCATTTCTCTTACAGTAACAACGGTAACTACTTGACCCATGTCAGCGAGTTCAGATACCTGGGTTTTATTTTTTTCATATAACTTAAAATGGAATGCTCATATTAATAACATTTCTGAGAAAGCGCACTTCGCAAACTTCGCTATCTCAAGCGAGCGTTAAAAATGCCACGAAAGAATGTAAATTAACTGCTTACAAATCACTAGTTTGACCGATCCTGGAGTACGCCCAAACTGTTTGGTCCCCTCATCACGCACGGGACCGTTTAGAATCAGTTAAAAAAAAGCAATACGATTCATCTTCGGCCGGCCGCAACTTTTCACCTTCTTCACATATGCACACTTTATCTTTGCAAACGTTAGAACATAGGCGCACACGTGAACGCATCATCATGCAGCACAAGATGGTCCACACATCAGCTGGCATTCAGGCACCCTTCTCATTTGTGTCCTCAAGCGCACGTGCAACCCGACGGATCCACCCATTAAACATTGTTCCTTTCAAATCACATATAGACTGCTTTAAATTTTCTTTTTTCCCTCTAAATGTTGAAATTTGAAATCCATTGGACGGGTCACTTCGCGCGTTGCCAATTTAAGAGCTCGTTGTTCAGTTGCCTAACAATTTTACCTGTTGATCTGTTTTTAATAATTCTATGTTATCTATTTCTATGCGGCCCATGATATTTGTTTTTATTAATGTATGTACCCACTCCTGCTATGTCTCCCCTCCGAGACTGCAGTATTTGCAAATAAAAAATAAAATAAAAGAGGGAGCTGTAGGCGTGCCACGGGTTGTGAGATTCGAGTAATTGTTGCCGGGTGCAGCTGCCCGGAACCCAGGCGAGCAGCTACGGAATGCGCAGCTAGGTGCGAGGCGGGAGAATGGCTGTGGTGGACTGTATGTAGCTGCTGGGACACGCTAACAGCCAGCCGGGTACTGATTTGCTTGGACGCGACAGGAGGACGCACGATCCGCGGCCTTGCTACTGGCGCAGGGCAGGTCATGACGGGGGGCGCCAGCGAGGTAGCAGCATTTGGAGGCAACCCTCAGCACCGCAACAGCAACCGGCGAAACTTCCGCTGGACTTGTAAGCCTAGCCAGCTTGCTAGACTGCGGCAGATGACACTGCAGCGTGGTGGTAACCGGAATCTGCTGTGGACGAGAGGTTGTGGGCGGTGGGCTCCCGTCGAACTTGCGTTTGCCAGCGGCCGAGCCACGAGTGTCAAGCGTCTGTGAAGATTCTAACACCACTGGGGAGCAAGGAGAACCTACATCAGAGGTCTGTGTTCGCTGGAGGACAGGCGCTGGCACCAGTGCAGCGTGGTTCGCAGGCAAAGTAGGGCGGGTGACAATCGCCGTGCTTGGTACTTCTGTTGCCAATTTGGCCTGCTCATCCTGCTTCGTGTGACTGTTAGCGCGTTGCGGACCTTTGCAGGAGCTGGAAGTGCGGCTAGCAGGCGTGGGTGTGGCCGAGGCCTCTTTAGTATCTGCTGGCTGCGGCATCGATGTAGCTGCAGAGGCCTTTGGAGCTGCTGGCTGTTGTGACGAGGCAGACGGGGCCGCCGAAAACCACGACACGCATGCTGCGTCAGAGCGTTCCTTGTCGTCAGGAGGCAGAGTGGACCGCGCCGGAGGCAGGGTGGGAGGTGCCGGTGAACTGTGCGTGGAAGGCGATGGGGATCCACAGGTCGAAGAACCAGTCGAACAGTGGGGGCGTTTGGCGAGTGGTGCCTCATCTGGCAAAAGCGGGAGAGTACTAACGGGAAGCGCGAGCAAGGCTGAGCTGGAGCTGCTATCGCACAGGTGCTTTTAGCGGTACTGGCTTCTGGTGCCCCACTATGTAGTGGAGTGGAGCGCCGTAAAAACGAAAAAAAAAGCTTCTTTCAGTCCATCGAACAGGTGGTCGTACGGCGGCGGAAGGTGAAGCTAATCAAAGACGTTAGTGGGCAGCTTCCTCTTGATGAGGAGGATCCGCCAAATCTGGGACGACACGCCGTTGACGTATAGCTGGGCCTCCACTTGCGCGAACCATCCAATGGGGCTGTGCGAGCGTAATGGCCACAGCTGTACTCGAGACGGGTTCTGGGGCGGGATCGGGCGCCACTCATTTTGCGGTAGGTCCATGGCGAGGCAGGAACTCGACGGTACAGGTGCGGTGCTCCGGTTGTGAGGGCGTTCGGTCTGACCGAGGTCATGTACCACAATGTGGAGGTCGCCAGGGAAGGCGACCGCGGTAACATTTATTGAGGGCTGCCGAAGAAGAGATAGCAGCGGAGCGGCGGCGGCAGCGTCCGGCCCTGGCCAAGGTTGGTTTTGTTGCCTCAACTTGATACGAAGGCACGTACCCGCGGTGGGGGATTGGCCATGGTCCCGAGCGTTCTCCCGAGGGCGTGCTGGGGACACTTCGTCCTTCTTGGCATTTCGCCACTGCCAGTCGCGCGGGTCGCTAAAGTAGTATTTTCACGTACTGTGGGGGTGGTTTCGCTATTGCACCATGATCTAGGAGCATACAATAACACGGTCGTGTAATCACCGGTTCCCAGGTGCCCTGTATTTACAGCTCGACGTTGTTCCCTTCTGTCGACTTCACGACATACGCTATAACAAAGAAACAGCATCTATTACTAGTGTTAAACAAAAGGAAGAGACCACAAATGCCTAAACAAAAACAAACGCGATAAAAATCCGGGAAAAAAATGCATGGTGTGTTTACATGAACTCGACAGAAGCTTGATCGTGTCGCCTGTTTGACGGCAGATGTAAAAACTGCGTGGAAGAGAGCAGTATACGAGTCGCCGCCTTCCTTCTGGAAACCAATTCTTTCTCTGAAACTATTTCAGGCTGCAGAACTATGATACAATATCCATAAGCGCACGAAGTACACGAAAAGCGAAAACAAATCCTGTTTAAGCACTCGGCAACCACAACAGAAGAAAGTTCTAACGCTCGTTTAATGCACTTTTAATGCACCAGCTTTAAAACCATTTTTGTAAGATGCGGTTTGCGGCTAAAACGTGAACCCATTCCTTCGTACATTTTTAAAAGTATAAAGCTTTACCTTAAACAGAAAGCTATAAAGCTAACACGGTTAAGCGTTGCCGTTGCTTACGTTACCGGGCAGGCCTAGCGACATTTGCCGTACGGGCACAGTCATCGTAATTAGCGTGTGTCGCCCTCCGGCGGTTAGGTCTCTAATTTTGGGCTCTTTGTACTCGTTATTCCTGTACCATAAACCATTTTCATTAGCGGAATGCATGCTTTGCTCAGTGATTTTTTTTTTTCATATCGAATTTGTGCATTCAGTGCTAAAGGGACAAGATATGAACATAGCACAAGGTTGCAAGTGATACAAAATTAGAAAGGTTTTAGTGCGAGCGAAAGAACTACTACGATGGGTAAACACGAGCAAGATCTTGCGCTGCTTGTGTGCTTGCGGTGTTTATGGGTTTGTGCCAAGTAAAATAAACTATTATTTGACCATAAACATAAATAAAAGAAATAGCCCCGACTGTGCGAGAGTACTAGGCTATCAGGACATTCGAACACGCCTCGTTTTAAACTGCAACACTCTCTCGCGCTGTACTCTCATAGAGTGTACTCTTAAGAATGTCCCATGCAATAACCAGCAAAGCCGACAAGGAAGAGAGAGATGCATGCAAATTTGAGGCGCAAAAGTGCATAGAAAGGGAAGTCACTACTACGTGTACTCGCTTGAACCGCAGAAGAGTTGGGAAATTCATTCGAGAAAACGACTTGAAGCTGATGATGTCAGAGAAAACAGGACAGTGTGCTGTCATTGATGCAGGAGTGTACAAAGCGAAAGCAACAGAAGCGATACTGAAGAACTTCAAGAGAGAAGAGAACCTGGACGAAAGAAGAACTAAAAGCCATTCGAAGGGAAACATTTCAGCTTTGTGAGTCCATGGGCTTAGAAAAACTAGCAAATGGCACAAAGGAATGCATGTCTTCTTCTCGGTTAAAGACGCATAAGCAGGGCAATTCGCTTAGGACAGTAGTGGAAGATAGAGTTACGTGGAAAAAAAATATTGGCGAGCTTCCTGCAGAAGAACGTGAACAAACTGTCCATAAAAGACCCTTTTCTAGTCAAGAATTCGCATGAGATGATCGTGTTTCTGCAAGAGGAGCCAAAGGTATCTTGCTTGTCGATAGAAGTAACGGACTTAATCTACAATGTTCCACAGAAACATGTACTTGATGTGGTAGAAGAAGCAATGGCTGAATATTGTGAAGTGAAATTTATGAATGAAAGCGGTGTTAGCACCTTGGATTTTGTGGCTCTCATAGCGAAGTACTTGTCTTCTCTGTTCATCGAGTTCGGCGGGGAAGCGTACACCAAGAAAGGAGGGATATGTATTGGCAGTTGCATAGCGCCATTGCTCTGTGAATGGTTCCTGTCCAGAGGAGACCGACTGCTTGCTGAAACCTTGAAGCCACTCGGTGTCGTTAAATGTTTCAGGTATGTCGATGATTTCTTAGTCTGCTCCCATCAGGGAGGCGTGACGGAAAGCTTCATGCACGACATCTTGGAGCAATTTGAAACAGCGGACCCTGGACATGATATTACGCATGATGTCGCGAAGGGCGGAACCCTGCAGTACCTCGACATCTCCATCTCAGAGGGGCAACATTTATGCTGGCAATTCAAATGTAGAAGTGAAAAGGGACTGTTGCCGTTTGATTCGGTGCATTCGAAGCTCACTAAGCGCGGAATTGCGATGTCTTTTTTCACTCAGGCAGTGAAAAAGTCCTGTCATCACAAGGTTAGTGACAGCATCAACTTGCAAGCTGAATGCCTGAAAGCAGCGGGCTATCCCACACAGATGCTTGTATCAGTGGCTGATAGTGTTCTAAAGGCAGTCGTAAAAGGGAAACAATAGGACAAAAAGAGCGGGACCAAAATAAGAGTTCGGTTGTATTGCCTTATGTACATGCCGTCTCGCACAGGCTTAAGAAAGTTGCAGAAAGGCGTAATGTGGCAGTTGTGTTCTCTGCGCCAAACAAACTGAGAAGTTACTGTGCTAAAGTGAACAGCCCACAGCCAAGGAATAGTGAGAGCACGTGTGGGGTCAAGCACGCGACAGAGTTTGTGGCATGTAACTCCAGAGTCGTGTACAAGATAACGTTATCATTTGGCAGGGCATATGCCGGCCAGACGGGATGATGCCTGAATGAACGGCTCCAGGAGCATCGCAGGTTATGCGGCTTTACTCCCGCGTCGGGTAATCTGGAGGCGCATTGCTCGAAGTGAAAAACTGCAAGCCATTGCTTGATAGCACCACTGTCATCCTGCGATCCGAAGATAAAATGCAAAGGGAGCTATATGAAGCATTTTGCATGACGTCTGAGAAGGAAGGCACTTGCGTAAGCGACCCGTCGGTAGCGCTGACGAAGCGAGAGATAAACTTTTTGAGGAAGTGAAAAGACTCCCTCCTCTACGCATGCCTGTCAGCGGAAGAAGATTAGACAACTCATCTCCATAAAGCTACTTGTTTTTTGTGTCTTTTCATCTTAACAGCTCATAAAAAACGAATTTCCCAGGAAATAAAATCAGTGTATAGTTTGCGCCCTGTCTGTATGTGTCGTTCTTCTCTGTGTAATCCTTAAGTAGCGCAATAACAATGTCAGAGATAAAGGAATAGGTCTGCTTAGGGCAGGTAGTGACAGCGCATCCGGATCATGAGAGGGAAATAACTAGAAGGATAATAATGGGGTGGAGCGCATATGGCAGGTTCTCTGAGATCAACAATTGCAATTTACCAATATCCACCAAGAGAGAAGTGTACAACAGCCGTATTTTACGGGTTCTCACCTACGGGGCAGAAACGTGGACCATAACGAAAAGGGTTCAGCTTAAGTGAAGGACAACGCAGCGAGCTATAGAACGAAAAATGATAGGTGTAACGTTAAGAGACCGCAAGCGGGCGGAATGCGTGGGGTAACAAATGTAGGTTAATGATGTCCTAGCCGAAATCAAAAGGGAGAAATGGGCTTGGGCAGGTCATGTAATGCGAAGGCAAGATCCAAGAGAAGGCAAGCGTAGCAGGGGGCGGCATAAAGTTAGGTGGGAGGATGAGATGAAGCTTTCGGGAATACGGCGGTCGCAGCTGGCAAAGGACAGCGTTAATTGGAGAGACATGAGAGAACCCTTTGCTCTGCAGTGGGCGTAGTCTGGATGATGATGATGATTATGATGATGATGATGATGGTGATGGTCTATAACGGCTGCATAGGCACCATACTTCTCCATATGGTCAGCATTAAAATTCCAATAACGAAGGATGTTTCGCAGAGAGACACTCTGTCGTCAATGCTTTTCGCCGCCTGTTTACAGGAGGTATCCCGAGGCCTGAATTGAGAACAGTTGGGGATAAGAGTTAATGAAGAACAGCTAAATAATCTGCGGTGCGCCGATGACATTGCCTTGATGAGTCACTCAGGAGATGAATCGCAAAGCATGATCAATGAGTTAGACAGGCAGAGCAGGACGGTGGGTCTAAAAATTAATATGCAAGAACCCAATGTTATGTGCAGCATTCTCTGAATGGAACAGCAATTTACAATTGGTAGCGAAGCGCTCGAATCGGTACCGAAGAAAGTCGACTTTGCGCAGGTAGTGTCCGGAGATCTGTAACAAGGTAGTGAAATAATTAAGAACATAATTAATGTGTGGAGCGCATGTGGCCGGTACCCTCCGATCATATGAATACCATTTGGTTCGATTTGTGGGATTCTCGATGGTTACATAATTGCAACTGGTATGTTGATTCGCGAACTCTTTCAACATTCTTCGAGCTTTTCTTTTTTCATCAAAATGCTGTCTTGTTATTTTACCTTAAATACTCTTGTGTCGTTTTTTATTGATACATTTTTTTAAAAATTCACGCTTGGCGATAATATTTTGTCGTAGTCTCCTTAGGAAAATTCCTTGTTTATGCCACTACACCTTGGCCAATCACCCATGTGGGTGCGTGCCATGTTTTAAGAAGACAAAGAAGAAGGCGAGGCTGCACTCTGTCTCGAGCTCGCGCTAGCCGCCATCACGAAGTGGCTGTTCCGTACCTGCAAGGCGGTGAACATACAAGCACCACCCGTTTCACGTCCTCAGATCTGCGGCGGCTGTACCCCTGTGGACCTGCAACGTCACCCTACTGGAGGTTGAGCTTCACAGGTAAGGCCTAGACAGTCGTTTCGAATAAATAATGCCTCCGAACCAGGCCCCCGCGGCCGCTTAGTGGCCATGGCGCGGGTTAGATTCCGGCCGCAGCGTTTAATTTCGATCGAGGCACAATTTCTAGAGGCCCGGGTAGTGTGCGATGTCAGCGCACGTTAAAGCACCCCAAGTGGCCGAAATTTCCGGAGCTCTTCACTACGACGTCCCTCATAGTCTGAGTCGCTTTGGGACGTTAAACCCCCACAAACCAAACCAAACTAATGCGTCCGAACCATGGTATTGCGAAGTTGTTTTTGCCAAGATCAAGAAGCGTCTGAATTTCTTAACCTTAGGACTTACACCGTTTGTTCTTTAGGTGATCATTCTCATCATTGCCTAAGTTTGAAGAGTGCCTGGTATTCGCAACCTCATTGGGGGATGTTTGATGGGGTGACGATTCAGACCTACGAGAAACAAACGATTATAAGTGTATCGGCTGCCTAATGCGTAGCTCGAAGCTGAAGTTGGACTTAGTAGCATGGAATTTTTTCCGGATAATAAATTCCGCCCTTAATCGTTTCCCCTTAAAGCCGAAACTGAAAGTGCATTGAATGAAATCAGTTCCTCTTGTGGTGACGGCTTTCGACGTGTGTTATAAACTGCATGAGCTCTTTGCGAGCATACGTGGCGAACGAGCCAGAAGAAACGAGCCCATACGCGTTATGCATTCCCAATTATGTCAGGTTTAGGAACTCTGGTTGGGCTCTTGTGAGGATGCCACGCTGCAGGTTCGCCTCTCATTAGCGAGTTACTATGTGATGCAGAGGAAGATGGGAACGAGAGAAAATTCAGCGGCAGCTGCTTTAGAATTGCCGTCTTGCATTTGCAAGTTGTTTGTCTTGGCGGAATAAAGGACCTCCTTCCTCAGGAAAAGTGTCTATCCTCACGGTGTGTGTCCTTATGGTGTATGTCAGCTCTGGATTTTACTTTGAGCCGTGCATTTGAGTTGGGTTCTTTGTATTCGGTGCGCTCGTGCGTAATGCATCTGTTATACTCATGGGCTGATGGTCATCTGGTTGATGGCCATCTAGCACGGAATCGTCCCCACTTGCGTTCTGACGAAAATAAACTTTTTCCATTCATTCATGCAATCATCTGCATGCAGAACAATGAGTGCCAAGCAGCACGGCGGCGGCGGCCAGTACTTCCGCTACCTGGCATGCCTTGGTGTCGCCTGCCCGCTACTGCTCAGCCCGATGCTCTTCCAAGAAAGCCAGGTGGGTTCAAAGGCGATGTGACATGGGAAATTTTGAGATACAAAGTTGTAGAAAGATCCGGAACGCTGTGATCCGTCTGGATGTCTTTTCGAAATGTGTGTTTGGTTCCTACATTCTGGCTAATTGCGCTGTGCGTTGAGAACGCCTTATTTGGCCTCAATGTGAAGTGTGATAGTGAAGCGCAAATGCTTGCAGTATGTACCAGGTGTTTCTTGGAAACCTGCCATTAACATTTACATACCCAGCAATTCTGGACAAAAGTATTATTGAACGGAAAAAAAGTATATAAACGCTATTTTTTCATGTATTGTAAGATTTCACTATAACAATCAATATGTTCGCAAATCTTCCATCGGCAGGGTTGCATTATTTTGCTATTTACTTTTCGCTATCGTCAAAACGTTTCTATTTGGTTTTCTATAGCTGTCGTAACTACTGGATGCGAGTGATGCGAAACTTTAAAACAAAGATTCTGCCACGCATCGGAAGAATGGACCATTACGTTCAATGTTTCTTTAGCCGTACCTTATATTCTTCTAATATTCGAAATTTTCGCCACAGGATGCTGGACTAAAGTATGCCGATAATTACTTTTGTTTGTAATACAAGTGTTGGTGGACATCATAAAACTCGTGCACAATGTTACTTAGTAAGCTGGTCCACTTATGTCTGAAAACTAACACTGTACAAGCAATGTTTCAGCGTATGTGTATTCTCTTTGGCCCAAATGTGAGAGCGTGCGCATTTAGGCCGATCGCGTATCTTTAAGAGGCGGTACAGTTAAGCATGCTCTCAGCAGTCCTGCGCAAGAAAGGAAAAATCTTGCAATGAATGTGTTTCGATAACGCGCTCCGAAGGACCACAAGACCAAATCGTCGCTGCTGGTCTGCCCAATTATGCATGTTCCAGACAACAGAGCAAGAAGTAGAGTGAAATAACTCGGTTTCGACAGCAGTTTCAGTCCTTGTCTGCCTTGGCACACTTAAAAAAATACAACGATCCTGAACGGTGCCGCAGCGCTTGTAGTATGGCCGCAGCATTTCGGCGAATTTACAAGTCTATATCGCATGTAGTATTCTCTTCGTGTTGAAAAGAAGCACAAGTAACGTCGAAATAAATCTGGTCGTGCCGACAGGGGTTGAGGATCAGCGCCTAAATATATTCCTAATTCTTGCCAGAAAGTCATGCGGGAGCGCTTCTTCGGTGCTAGAACTCCGGGATGAGGTCAGCGACGGCGCTAAACGTCCTTAATTTATAGGCGCCGCCCCGTCTTTTCGTCATATCGCGCCAAGGCAGGCACACTCGTATACACTTATAATCATCACAGCCGTTCTCTCACTCTCCAGCCGAGGCACGGGTCGCCATTGGTCAGGCGTGGAGATGCTTCGAGAAGATTCGAGTGGCTTTTTGGCCACTCTGCGTAGTCACCTCCGCGGGGAGGTGGCTGCGCCGGGGTGGTGACGACGCAAAAAGGCGCCCATTTGCTGTGCGATGAGAGTGCATGTTACAGATCCCCAAGTGGTCGAAATTATTCCGGAGCCCTCCTCTACGGCACCTATTTCTTCGTTTGTTCTTTCACTATCTCCTTTATCCCTTCCCTCACGACGCGGTTCGGGTGTCCACAGAGATATGTCAGACAGTTACCGCGCCATTTCCTTTGCTCAAAAAGCGATATTCAATTTTTCGTTTGATTGAGTCGACAAGAGGCACCGACACATATAACACTCATTTGTACTGTTGGTGCACGCAGAAGTCCCGCTGCTGCTTCTGCTTGGCGACAGTGTCCATCCTGCAGCTGACTGAGGCGCTGCCGCCGCCCATCATGGCGCTGCTCCCGCTCTTCGTCTTCTCCGACCTGGAGGCCACCCCGAGCACCGACGTCGAGCTGACGGTACGCTTCGGCGGACAGCGTCCTGAATCACCGCCGAAGAATGCCTCGTCGCTCTCCTGGCAGAGACGCGAAATTCTGTTGAGTGTCCTGCGCTAGTTTGAGGAAGCGTTTACGGAAATTCGTGAGAAATGCGTTTCACAGTTATGCGTACTCCTAATAAAATTATTAAATATCTAATGCACAAGTCTGGTGTAAAATCAGCGCGTATATACATTGAAGGTGTGAGCAATTTATGTACCGCTGATAGGAGCGGTTAAGAAGAAACAATTTGCACACACACAAGGGGCGCGTGCATTTTCGATGGGCGATGCTCTACGCTTGTTAAACGACTTTCCTTGGTTGGTCCACGTGATTCGCGGCGGCTTCGCGAATCTGTGTTTATATTCTTGCGGAGCGCCGAAAGGAGCCTTCCCTGTCCTCAAACTCTAGGAAGAAGAGACCGTGGACTGAAAAAAGCGCTCTTTCGTCTCCGGCTTACTGTAGTCTCAAGCAACAGTGTTTAATACAGTTTGTCAACAGTATATCTTGCTTCGAGTGATTTAGTTAAACCATATTAGTTTATTCAGTACCTAATTTTTGTGTTGCAAGAGCTCACGCATGAGCCTCAGTTCAATGGTTTTTATGGACATAGCGCAGAGGAGCCTACATACAGTCGGAGACCTTGTTGTACTGAAATATCATTGAGCGCATAATAAAAACTATCCGGCGGAAGCAGCATTACCTGCGCATTGAATGGGTTCAATACGGGCGTTAGGGTTCAATACCACCCGTGGCGTGCGAGAGAGCTGCACGTCTCAGGAAGGTAAGCTCTTAGCCGGCTGCGCATCTAAATTTCTTCGCTAAATTGTGTTTTTTTTCGCCCGCAGGATAATAGAGCAGTATTGAGCGTGACAATGTTATTTTGTGCCATAACGCCAAGGTGTAAGGCTTTCGGCAACAGACAATATTAAAGCGGTGGGATTCGAGAGTGCGAAACGTACACGAGCAATGCGCCGTTAAAGAAGTGTGAACATGACGCGCCCATTGGTTCCATCCAGAAGCATGACCTCCGATTCATAGTGTCATGAGGCAGCAGTTTTAGAATAAACAACGTTTGACCCACTGTGGCTTTCAGAGAATGAGTACAAGCCTGCGAAGTATTTCACGCGTAGAAAAGGAGGTGCTTCCCATTTCAGCCGTCATCGACATCTGGTCGAACAGTCGAAAAGTTAGGTAGTCTCGTAAGCTGAGTGAGGCTCGTGGGATGCCTGACGTGTGAAAAACGTGTTGTGAGAAACTTCAAATCGTAGCAATTTCCAGCGCGCAGGTAGCTTGGTTCAAACCAGGCCTCTTCGTTTTTCGGAAGTTCTGGGGGCAAAACAACCATTTCCTGCGACAAATCGTGCTTCGCGTTTTTTCGCTAGTTCTAGTTTATCTGTGACGTGTTTTGTGTACGGATGCCAGATTACGCATGCATCTTGTTGAAATCCTGCAATACTTGCCAACAACACTTTTTCTTCCAGGAGAGACTCTGTAAGCCTAAAAATTGTTTTAAAGGCTTTCTGTGATGATAAGTTTCCCTTGTAGAGAATGAATGTAAAAACATCAGCCGAGTATTTCAACAATCGTGATGACAGAATCTTTAATGTATTTTCAGCTTGACCGAAACCTTCACTTTGTATGAACTGGGGAGCTTATTCTCTCTTTTGTTTTAACTAGAGGTAAATATTTTTCAAGATTAAGGTTTCCTGCTTTCGGTCGCACTTGAAGGACAGCGTTATGAGTTAAGACTGCAAAACAGACATACCGTCGACGCATTTAACCGTATATACAACGACGCACTCGTCGGCATTTTACGTAACGGTAGACTCTTTGCCAGCAGGTAATTCATTAATAGGCACAAGGCATAAAAGTGACCCTTATAAGAAGCATTGTGTCGCTTTCAATAGCCCATGCACTGCAACTGACATAACACTGCACACCAACATGCATACTGGTGACGGAAAGGTGATGAACCAGTTGTCCCGCAGAAAGTATTATAATGAATGGTCAAGGGTCATAATTTTTACAAACGACGTTCCTGTTAACAACGTCAAATGCCTTTCGCGAGTCTAGGGAGTGTGCCTATACTCGTTTACAACTATTCGAACAATACATATATCGATCCTGGTCCAAGCTGGCTGAAATATCAAGTGCAAATTCGGTAACTGAAATTAAAAACGACGAACTGGCGTCAGTGCCTTGGTGAATAGGTAATAAATTTGTTCTTGTGTAATTTTTATACCACGCGAGGGTGTATGATATGTTCAAATATATCATAGCAAATAGAAGTTTAAGATATCGGTCTGCAGCTGCATACAGGTAGCCGATCGCATTTTTTAAAGGGACCCTGGAATTTTGTCTATGGGCATATTCTAGCGCAACAGATCTGTAGAGATGGTCTTTGTGGGTATTCGAGTCAAATTTGAAAGCTCTGCGTAGACCCTATTATTTAGAAATAATATATAATAATCGCTGCTCGCAGCAGCTCGCAGCCGATTAGGGCGACACACCCCTCCGCGCGTCCCTTATCCGGATGACATTAGGGGGCAGACGCGGCGAGCTTGAAGTCCAGCTCTTCTTCCCAGTGACGTCATCGGGGTAGGGAACGCGTGGTGAGGTGTGTCGCCCTAATCGGGTGTGAGCTACGGCGAGCAGCGACTAAACAAAAAATATTTCATAACTATAGGGTCCATGCAGAACTTTCCAATTAGCCTCGAATACCCACAAAGGCCACTTCTACTGATCAGTTGCACTAGAATATGCACCTCAAAATCATTTCCGGGTTCTTTTAAATGTGTAGTACCCGTTGTGGTGGTGAGTTGTGGCTCGCGGCTTCAGCACACCGGTAAGCATCCCGCAAGCCTTGCGTGCGGGACCTGTGTGTGCTGCGGTGCAGGGCAGCCTGCTGGTCGTGCTGGTGGACGTGATGATGGTGCGCGTGCTGGGCTCCACCAGCGTCCTGCAGCGCCTCTCGCTGTTCCTGCTTGAGGAGTTCGGCACACGGCTCCGCAACGTGGCGCTGGTGTGCCTGTCGGCAGCCGTGGTCGTGCCACTCCTGGTCCACGACACTCTCGCCGTGCTGCTCGTGCTGGCGCTCGTCAGGCGACTCGTCTTCGACTTCATGAACGAGAACCTGCAGGTGGGGGTTTCTCGCCGGGTGAGAGTAGGGATGGGATGGGTTCCCGAGGATGCCATTGTCGCATGGCTGGACTCCCTTTTTCTCGCAGGATGGATGCGCTGAACGCCTGCATTAGAAACACACGTGAAAGTGGTAGACCGGATACTTTTTGTAAGACTTTTATTGACATCAGCATAGGCCTGCTGTGGCAACGTCATGCATACCGTGCACATTTTACATAAGTTTGGACTTGCAGTGAACAAAACAACAAAACATACAAAGGCTTTATTTAGCAAGTATCAATATCAGCATCTACTCATTAGAGAGTATGAATGTGGAGGAATGAACTGTTAATTCCTTACTTCGTATGAAGAGGACGCATGAAATCCTAAAATAGAGAAGGATCATATGTGACGAAAATAAAGAATATATTGCAGTTACAAAAGCCGAACGCTGCTGCCATAGTTAATGTAATAGCCTTGTATTTCATCGAGACGGTTTCCTTCGGCTCCCACTTCAATATTACCTCACGACTTTCTCATAGTGATGTGTATAACACGTGTAAACTGTTTCCCTCCTCTTTCGCATGAGTGATGAGGGAGCTTTTTAGGAAATCGGCGCTATTATCGCTATTCGTCTAAGATAGAAATCAACATCATATTCAAGAAAGAGTTATATTGCGGATGCAAAAGAGTACCTGCGAAGTTCGGACGCAAAATAGCGTGTTTTCACAAGGCAACTATGCATGCAATATGCGGGTCCCAGTGGTCTGTGCGCAGACCTTATTAAGGCCGCCATACAACAGAGCGATAGACCAAGTAGACACGACGTGGCCGAAACAGAGTCGCAGGCTGCGTAATAATACGAGCGATGCAACATGGAACCTGTGCCCTAAAATCTTGCGTGTGCCTGCTCTGCGCGCAAGCCCACTAAATCCGTACAAACGCTTCTTGTTTGCATAGCTGCCACAACATGCCGAGTGGTGCTGTACTCTCTAAATAACCGCGGGAATTTCGGATGTTCAATACATCGCTTTCATTTTTGATGGCGCTCGGAAACAGTTGCTGTGAGCGGAGAACGCATTTTATAGGTCAAATTTTTCAGCAAGAGTCGGCTATAATAACCACTATGTAGGAGCAGTATACCTCGTGACTCCAGTTTTCCCACAACTGAAATTTTAAGAGATTATTTTTAAGTAAGCGGTGTAATTTACCATCGGCCAACAGTAGACGCTCTGTTTTGATGTCCGGGAATGCAGGAAACGTGAGTGCTATACGTGACCCTGCATGGTACATGAATCGAGTCATTCTCCGAATAAATTTAGGAACAAAAGGCTTAATTTTCCCTAGACTTCTGATGTTTAAATTTCACCATATGGTTGGCGGCGAGTCGCAGGGCGCTAGACAAGATTTTACAATACGACTCGTCTTCATCTTGAAAAGTGCTGCCCTCGCAGGCAGTGGTTAAATAGGGCATTCACTCCGAGGGAGAAGCACTGGTGAAGACCGCGATGGTGTGCATTACGGAGGGTAGTAAGATGGCGAACGTGAGCTTCAAAAGGTCTTGTTCAGGCATGGAGGCTGCGACAGGCGGCAAACGAAAGGGGAAGCTCAGTTCTTGGCAGCAAACGCCGCTAAAAACGACGAACACGAAGACGGGAAAAGACACAGAAAAGCGTTAACTTCGAACTGAATCGTGTTCTAAATATTGGCTAAAATATATAGGAATATGACAGGGAAGAAAAAGGGAAAGGAAAGGAAAAAGAAACAAAGAGCTTACAACACTGAACTAAATTCATGTTGTCAATTGGTTAGTGCACCGATACCGAATATCCTTTTGCGAAAGAACGACTGATGACATGCTTACGTAGTCACTAAATCTCCGATCTCCAATGCCTCGAGCATCTCTCTTATCATCTGCTTTCGATGGCCGCCAGTAACTGTACATCTCACGAAATCAGGAAACACAGTACTCGCCTCCCTCGAATTGACAGTCACCAAAGTGAATCGCAAGAGTCTCAAGCATCCTTTGTACATTGCTATCATGCTTTTGGAGTGTAGTTGTGGACAAGATGTTATCGACAGTTGTGGACGAGGTTATTATGGCACTGAGCAGCACCACCTGCTGCCGTAACTGTGGATAAAGCAACCGCCTTCAATATGAAGCTATGTCACTTTCTTCATTTTGATGCGCGGCGGTCCTGAATGACGAAACCGCCGACAGCTGTCGTAAAAGTAAACAGGTCCATAACGACATTTGATATACAGTGATGCGGCTTCCGCACAGCCCATCCTCGATTTTTTACGCCAAGGATTTTTGTGCCCCTTAAACAATTCTACGATGCTCAGAAAGCTGTAAACTTTCTCGTCTTAATACCGTATTAAAATTTTCTCGGACGAACCTATGGGGCCCGGCCGCAGCTGTTTTTGTTAATTATATTTGTTTAATGCTCGCTCATTTATCTGTGCTTTCGTGTGTGCGTGTAGCACATTCAACTGTAATTTGTTTCATAATATCGTGAGTCTGGGCATATATATAGCTTATAGTTCATTTAATGTTCCACCCCTCCATCCGGTGTTCTCCTCGAAACGATCTCGTATATTATTACTTGGGTGCATTGTCAAACGTCGTGCCATTTTAATACCGGTTAGACAGACGGCGCTTTTAAAAGTTTAGCGTTCACGTGAAGGCGAGTGAGCAAAGTATTCAAACGACCGCAGAGGTAGCGCAACTGTCACCTTAACTGGAACAACTTTATCCTAAATAATCTTTTCTATTACTTCGAAGCTGCGGCAGCGGTACGGTATTTTGTGTCCGCTCATCTTTTGTCAACACTTGACCGACCGCCAAGTGTTCCAGAGTAACGAAACTACTAATCTGCATAACTCTGACGCTGCTTTCTCCGCAGTCGATGATGGCATTCCAGGCTCAAGAGCTGCCATGGAACGAGGTGCATGCATTGCCACGTGGGCGTTCTGACGATTCTACTGGCGGTGCGAACGCCAACCCGGCGCCCAGCAGCAGTCGGCCGGCACAGCGATTGCCCGCGGACGTGGAATCCCCGGCGTCGCCTGTCCCTCCACGGGGATTGACCTCCAGAGAGGAACGGGACGCAGCCGCGCGATCGGGAGCCACCACCAACGTCTCGCAGCCAGCTGAGAATCCAACTTGTACGCACTCTTTCATGTGCGACTATCGTTATGGTTCACGTAGTCGGATGTAACAAAGAAGCTAAGAAGCAGATGCTCCTCAATGAAAGCCCTCCATTCAGCTCCTCGGCCAATTTGACGGCGGCACTTCCAACGACCTTGTTCTTGCGAAGGTGGCTTGAAGCTGCAATGCTAGCGACGACGACGCCATAAGTAGAGCCCGCCGCCACTGGTTGGAGAGCCTCCTTCGAGGAGTATCTTCCATTGTGTTTTAGAGTTGCAGCCGAATATACAGCCACAGTGCATAAGAGGTTTGGTGCCTGCCTTTGGCGTCACACGGTGATCAGCCTATTTCAGAAACCTCGAACGCAGCAGAATTGGCTGATGATCACAGTACCAGGCTTTTTAAAACATGAAATCACATAATGGGAGTTACATGTCACTTCGCGGAAGATAAACCGCAGGACTAACAAAAATTACGGATGAGGCGCGTTCTAAAACGGGTCTGTAAGCAACGGCAACTTACACCAACGCCCCTGTGTGAACTATCATCGATTTCATCCTAGACCCGACAAATGCTACACAGCGATGGCTTGAAAATATACATCAGTTAATGGTTTATGGTGATTTAACGTTCCAAAGCGACTCAGGCTATGAGGGACGCCGTAGTGAAGGTCTCCGAAAATTTCGACCTCCTGGGGTTCTTTAACGTGCACTGATATCGCACAGTACACGGGAGTAGTATTTCGCCTCCATCAAAATGCGACCGCCGCGGCCGGGATCGAACCCGCGTCTTTCGGTTCAGCAGCCGAGCGCCATAGCCACTGAGCTAACGCGGCGGCATCAGTTAATGATGAAGTGCTCACAAAACATTACGTGCAAAAGAAACCACGCATAATGTGCTCTTCTGCATGGGGCCCTCTGTTTTGCTATGCCGGTAGCACTACGGCACTCAAGCTTTGGTTGTTGCTTGGAAAAGCGCACAAAAAAAAAAGCTCTCAGTATAAGCGTTTTTCCCATCCGTCTTTCACAAAGGCCGGTTGTCGTGAGCCATTATTAGCTCCTCCACTTCAATGGTCTGCCTGTGAATCCCTCGGTGCGGACGCGAAGACGCAGGAAGGATATTTGAAGCTGTGGTGCAGATGAATGCCTGCAGCTGAGCTGGGCGGTCTCTCAGTGTGGATGCCTAGAACGCCAGAATGGAGGAGGAGGAGGCTATGAGGAAAGGAAAGGCGCAATAAATTCCTCGCTCTAGGTGGAGCCCGGAACAGTGCAGAAATTATCAGGCCAGTAAAGACAAGGAGCAGGAGAGACAAGTATGTACAAAACCATCCACATTCAAGGGTGCTCGAGGGAAGATGCAACCTATATCTGTTCTTTACCTTTGGTAAGAAAATTGACGATGCGCCTGCACACAACACATGTTACGGGGGACCAAGCAGGGCAGACGAGACGGTTATTCCTCAGATCGACCAAGCTTTCTGCCCGTAATGTTTTTCTCATGCATTCTCTTATGTGTAGTTTCGGCACTAACTGTATTATTAATGCTTATTAGAGCCTCTCTCATGCTTCGCTCAGGCACTGCAGCATCTGCTTCCTGTCTGCGCCTTTAGGGCTCTTAGAGATGGCCCTACCAAATATGATTTCCATCTTGTAAACGATACAAATGCCCACTCATGAAGCAACCGGAGAAGTTTCCCTCGAGGTGATCTTTACCCGCGTGTGAAAGAACCCGCTTAAGTTTCGTGGGCTTCAATTCAAAGACACTTCCTGTGAGCGCTTCATGACTGGCGCAAGTTCAAGCGCCTCCCGACATTGCGGCTGAAGATCAACCTGCAGTCAAGCCAGTATACCTGCTTACTGAGTACAAATTTTTTTCAACCTCACGAGTTAGCGTAATTCACTGGAAAGATAGCGACACAAGGTGATAAACACAAAAACGTCATAACGGGGTCATGAGTCATGAAAGATACGAACTGATGACGCGTTGCGATATTGCCTTTTGGACAGAACCAAGCTACTTTGCTCCTTCCTCAAGTAGGGAATTCGCGTACTCTTCCCTCGTTCATGCCACATATGCGTATCAATCATTCTACGCGGCTCAAAATGACCTCTGATGTTGCAGACCCTAGCTGCCGGTTGCCAGCGCCCGCCGAGCAGCAGCCTGCCGGTGACGATTCGGCAGGGACCGTCGGTACGTCTTCGATTTCGAACGCGGGGCCAAGCAGGATCTCGGACCACGGAGCGGATGGTGCCTGGCTGGGCCTCGCCTCCCAGCCGCACCACTGCTTCGGCCGCAAGGCATCCATTGAAGGGCGTCTGCACGTGGGAGCGCCGCCTCGGAAGTCGTCGCTAAGCTCCACCAAGAGCTCCAAGAAGGTGGGCCAGCCAAGTCCGAACGTCAATTATGCGCTTACGTGGGCTGATTAGTTGGTGAGTTTTTTTAACGTTAAAGGAAGGAAACAGAAGACAGTTGTGAATACAGCTGAGGCAAGTTCAGCTGGGCGCAGAGCGTGAAGCCGGTTCATTTAAATATAAGTGCAATGTCTTATACCACTCTTTAACAAATAAAGACAATAACCATTCGCTTTATTGGTCACTATATCAATTTTCAAGCAGACCTATTGTGTATGTCATAACAGATATTGATTAATTCAATGAATAAACGGAATTTTTTTGTTTATACAGAGCGTGTCATGTAATTTGGACCATGGCTTAAAAATTGTCACGCCCCAGGCGCGTGATATCAAGGGCGTTCTCTTTATCATAGTGGGGCGCTGCAAAGTGTATTTGGAAATTCGAACAAAATAAATGTTCGCCATCATTAATTATGAAAATTAGATAACGTTCATCTTTGGCCCATGAATGTTACTTTTGCTTGTTGTGGGGTTACCAATACAATAGTAGATTGAGGTCAGAAAGGACAACCACTCCCGCAAAGTTTCCGGCGCAGTCCGTTCAGTGCTTTGCACAAACCTACTACCAGTTCGAAATTAAACACAAGCACGGGACGATGTGGCTTTTAATGCACCCTGCGCCGCCTAGCCGCACTAATGATTAGCTGTTGACGTGTGCAGTGGATGCGTAACTTCGTCTCCAACTGGCCCTTCGCTCGACTTGTCAATTTATCGATCCCCGTCAAGCGCCGATTCCGAAGCTGGTTGTCCTTGGATTGGGCGAGGTGGATAACTCTGCTAATCTTCACTCCTTTTGCCTGCCGTGGCATTTACTTCACGCATCTGCAGACAATAAGTCGACCGCAGTCACTGAAATCACGCCAAAGGTGGCTAGTGCTTGAACCTCCATGTCCTAGCTGATATTTCATCGAAGGGTCATCAGACAACGGCACCGGCAACAAAGACAACATGAGAGCGGTTTCTCCCTCTCTCGGGCCGCGGTCGTCGGAATGAAGGCAATGCGGCTAGCGACACGCCAGCGCTGTACGGGGATCTCTAAACTGATCAGTCTAGAGGAAGGCCTGCTGAGAAAATACTACCAGCACAGCGCCACTTTAAAATATAAAATTTGCACGATGTGCTCCCTCCTTTCAAAGACTCATCCAGAACAATTAAAGTGAAGCAATACGGCATCCTGTAAGCGTTATAAATCTCCCTTAACCCCCCTCTCTCTTCACTTGCAATTTCACAATAGTAACCGTTGCTTTAAATAGCTTTAAGTTCTACCAAGATAGATTTCTTTGTTCACACTATTCAAGAAAACTTTGTTTTATTCTTCCTTTTTTCCTTTACTGAGTAAGAAGATCATTTACTTTACTCAATAGAGTCCTGTTCAGTCCTATAATTTGTGTAACATTCTAGCATGGGTTCGGTAAGTGCCTGTGGTATGCTTAAATAGGTGGGAGATGAAATCTCCAGTCAGATCACACAGCATCAAGAGGCAGAGCTCATGTGTAATCTTTAAATGCTTACTACGGCCTGAAAGGTAGGGTCACACAGTTACGAAGAACGCATCCAAAGACCACGGCTTTATCAAGCTGTGGAACCAAAACTCTATGGGCGGTACACATTTTCTCCGATGAATAGGTTTCCCTGGCATGCTGGGACGCAGGACTCTGAAAGACAGAAAAAAATTGACAGTGGCTTAGCTCGCACAGGCAAGGATATACGTAGCGAAAGCTAAGGCATAGCATGGTTAGCCTTGGTTGATCTGGATTGCAAGTCCAGGTTAGTCTGGTTGTCTAGCTATGTTGTTGTCGCATTAAAGACGAAACAACTGTGGTTGCGGCGTACGCGAGCTCTCCTTTTCGATCGTCCGATTTGCTATCAGCATGCAACGCAGCTGGCGAAGCGAGCGGAGGCGAGCACAACGACGAGGAACGTGGTGTGACGTCATACCAAACGGCGGCGTGGTGAGCCGCGTGGTGTGACGTCATGCGAAATGGCAAGTTCGCGGCCAGTAAAGCTTTCGCTCTGAAAGGAGACGTGGTTGAGAAAGACCGTCCTGCAATGCCGCCAGTGTCCCTCCTTCGTTCCAAGTTGGCGAGATGGGGCTGTTTTTAGTAGCGAGAGCTATACTACGCCAGCTCTTCGAGCCTTCAGAGCGTGGCACCCCATGATCTCCGTGGTAGCGCCGGGGTCACGCGGTGCGGAGCAGCTGCTGCTTCGTGTCGACCCGGGGGGGGGGGGGTTGAATTCTCGTTCAGCAACGACGAGGAAGAAGAAACGCTCCGCTGCTTTTCAACATATTAGTTCGGGACATCCCCATTCATCCTAACGTTACAGTTTATGTATACGCAGATGATATAGCTTTTTTCGCATCAGCAAAGGATATTCATGTGCAGGCATATCTGAATGCTCTGGAAGTCTGGTTGGACCAAATCAATTTATCACTTAATGTCAGCAAATGTGGCGTGCTGGTATTTCCACCCGACGCTCCTATGTACATCTCGCTAGCCTACCGCTCCACTCCAATTCCGCAGGTGGAGTCGGTTAAATACCTAGGTGTTACTTATGACCAAAATTTGGACTGGCGACACCATATTAAGAATAATGTTATTAAAGGAGAACGTGCACTGGGCCGTTTGACCCGAGTTGGCAATAAAAAGTTTGGCATGCGTCGTGACACGCTACTGCTGCTCTATAAGGCTTATATGAGACCGATTCTGGAATTTGGTTGCCCCTTGTTCTCTGGTAGCGCGAACTACAAGCTGCAGCCATTAGCCTTACTGGAAAGGCGTGCCCTACGGCTATGCCTCGGGCTCCCAAAATCAGCTTCCAACGCTGTCCTTTATCTGGAAGCCCGTATCCCCAACCTCTATTCCCGCTTCCAACTTCTAACAGTGCGTACTTTCCTCAAGTCTTTGGCCCGGCCCCAGGCGTTAGTATTCCAATTTTTGTATCCCAACCACACCTTTTTTTGACTAATCACTGGCCACGTTATCAGCTTCCGCAAGTTAGGTTCACGCAGAATCTGTTAGCTCCGCTTCAGGTTGATCTGATCTTCTTGCAACGAGTTGCTGACACGCAGGCTGATCCCGTCTTCTATTACGACTTTATTTTCCCGTCCCATGCGAAGCATATGCCCGCATATACCCTAAATGGTCTTCTTTCTGAACACCTACAGAATTTTCCACATCATACTGTTCTCTCCACTGATGCCTCCGGCAGCTGTGAGAAGGCGGCGATTGGCATATATTCACAGGATCTAGCTTGGAGCTACTCCGTTCGTATCCCTGATTATACTCCTATATTTTTCGCAGAGTTTTTGGCCATTGGTTTGGCTCTTCTCAAAATTCCCAGACATGTCGCACGGGTTCTTATTCTTACAGACTGCCTTTCAGTTATTGTCTCTCTCCAAAATTCGGAAAAATCTTTCTTGACTCGTTCACTTAGGTTTTTTGTTCCGAGCACAGTGCGCGAGATCCGTTTGGTCTGGGTACCTGGGCATTCAGGCGTCTATTTTAACGAGGTGGCTGATACCCGTGGAATATCCGGTGGTGTAAGTCAAGGCTTTGTGAAGTGTCCATGACGCTCCTGCGATGTAGAATCCCTCACTTAAACTTGTACTTATGCAGGTGCGGGTTCGCTGCGACAAACCTTTGTGTATCATGTGGGCAAGTTGAATCAATCGATTATTTTCTCCTCTCTTGCCGGCGGTTCGCGGTTCAGAGAAAGCAATATCTGGAGGTTCCTCTTTCGAGACTAGGACTGCCTCTGTCTCTTACAGTTCTTCTATCGTTCGGTGCGAGTGCCAAGGGATTCCCGTTAAGCAGTGTATGCGGCTACATTCACGATTACATAATTGCAACTAATCGATTATCTTGTTAGCTATATACAAAATTCTTTCGCATGTCCAAAAAAGGCTAGATTGATTCTATTCCGGATGACTCATACCTCTTGAATTCATTTTATTTTTCCTTTTTTTTTATCTTGATTCAGTCTTCTGACGTTTCCTTCCCCGCGCAAATGCTTATTGGCATTCTACTCTATACCTTGGCCAATCCCCCCCACGTGGGTATGTGCCATATTACTTGAGGAGAAGAAGAAGAAGAAGAAGAAGAAATGGAGCGGCGAAAGACTGACTTTGCAATTCGACTGTGCGAGTTCCACTCGGCAAGATGTAGCTCTTGCGTCACTCTAGGTTTGACCAGAGCTAAACAGCAGCCAATTTTTTTTCGCCTTTCAGTGGCGTAATAAATATGAGGAAGGAGCCAGCCCTTGGACCACATGTGTAGCTCAGTGGTTCAGGAGGAGTCAACTCTCTGTGGGCTGCAAAGGCAATCGCACCAGAATGTTAGAACCCAGTTTTCGTTCCACTAATATCAGAGAAACTCCTCGGATTGTCGCACTCTTTTTGTGTGTGTGAATAAGTGGCAGCTATTGGATCAAACAACTCACTTTTCCTCCTCATCACTGCACGGCTCCGTGGACCGGATGACGACAGGTGGCGCCCTCTGTCGCCACCCGTGCACCAACATGCCCATCGTGGGTTGCGATAACAAACACAACCATGTTTCTGGGCAGCAGCTGAGCGCAGGAGTTCTTTTTTATTTTAATATAAAAATTTATAATAGCTCTTGAATTATACCTATCAACGGTGTCGTTAACGGCTGGCTACGCACCTGCACCACGCGCATGCGCAATGCGCGCTGTGACTTAGCGTGGCTGCCACCTCATTGTTCCTGCAGATGTGTGCGGTAACACTAAGCTGTAACTTATTATAACTAGCACTCCCACCGTGAAGAATCGAAGTGGACAACGATGTGATTGGGACCACTTTCGCATCGGCAGAAGAATAGCAGAAACTTTTTGTGGTGATGTGAAATTGCTCACTGACAAAAGGTAAGTGATGAGCGGGATTGCCAATGAGCTACCAATGCTCATGTATATTGAGCTCTTGATGCGAATATGAATTGCAATACATCACTTGATCTGAGTAGGGTAAGCTTATTGTGGTCATTTTCATATTGATTCCGAAAGACGTCCGGATTAGGTACTTAACTCGGCTGCTAATTCTTGACCCTCGTGGCACACACAGTAGCTAAGGTGAGGGAGTAGCAGGGCGCTGAGCCATCGATGATTTTTCAAATGCAAGAGCTGAGGACCCAAACAAATGCAATGACCCTCCTGAGCCTAGCCCTGTCGCTGCTCACGACGCCTGTGACTACGCACGTTGCAGGGCAGTAAGCGGACCTCTATCGTGGAGGGTGGTAAGGTGGTTCTGCCCGGTGTCTCTTCCCCCACGCCCAAGCCCACCGCGGTTCAAGTGGACTCCATCAGCGGTGAGTGCACGTTCTAGTGAAAGGAAAAGGTGCGCTTCCTGTGGATGACCTGCTATCGCTGGCTGCTCATTGTCCTACACAAAAATGAAGGGGGGCGTTTAGTTCACAGCTGAAGTGTTCATTAGAGAAAAGTGAACTGCTCTATAAACTCTTCACTGGTACCTAGACGTCTGTGTAAGTGACAGAACGGCCGCGGAGGTACACAGCAGACAAATGAAGCCGCTCGCATAGCTAAGCAGAGGTTACGAGCAGGTTAACGTTTCCAGGCACCACTGATACTTTCAGTCAAAAGTAAATGTTTTCCCACATAAATACGCAAATAGCGTGTTCAGGCTTCAATAAAGGCACTTAGCATTCAAGCGCACAATACCAGTGGTTTGTTTTACGATGATTGACAAATGTTCTTTCATACTGTCATAGCGCTTACATACAGTCACGACAGAATTCCTTAAATTGTCTAAGAGTCGAGGGGCCGTGGAATCATTTTATGCTTCGGAAATGAACATTTTGCCCTAAACTGGGCAAAAATACGCCTGAGATTGCTCTTTACAAATTCCGTTTGGGGAAAATGGCGGTGACCATGCTAGCACGCTCATTGTTTTGAGAAACATATATTGTGGTCGCTAGTGAGCCCAAAAGAGCAGCGTAACAACGAAAGTAGGCATGCTAAATTCGCCCGAAAGCCTGGTATCACTGCTAGCTGCAGCGCACATTGATAAATAGCTGCTATCCCAAGTGGAAAAGCTGTGTGATGCAATAATCTCACAGAGGTTTGTGCTAGGAATGTCACACATTCCTTAAAAATAATACATTTCTAACGCAATGCCGGAAAGGCTTCTCTTTACTTCAAAAAAACCTTTCTTTAATTAGTGACGAGATTCGCTGAAACGCTTGTATATTAATGAGAAAATAAAAAAAAAGTAAGGCGGAAAACACGCACAGTATACAAAATACATTTTCAGCAACTTCCGTGGTAAATTTTGTACTTCTGCTAATTTTATTAGAGCATTACATTTACATAAAAGTTAACATTCTGAAGAGACCTCATCAAATTATAGTCCTGGATCTGGTCGGGCAAAATTTTTGCGCGCAGCCTCAGTACCTCACTTCGAGGGAAATTGATCTTTTGCAGCCTAAATTTTGGGCTTTAATTACATAGTTGGGTTTATCATTCGAGCCTGCACTTAGTTCAAAGTGACCAAAAAATGAGACCTTCTAAGAGGATGAGTCTTCATGCGAGTCGTGCTTAAGGCACAAAGTGTTCACTGAATGCTGAGGTACGTTGTATTATGTTGCGCAAATACGCTCGTGTCTCAATCAGAATACTTTGAAAATTGTTGCAGGCTTCCACTCTGCTTCGAGACGACCGATGAAGGACAGCTTTGACTGGAAATTTCAGTAAGAAGATCCTTTTCTTGCTTATCAACTTTCGCACTTGTTTTTCAGGTTCGAAAGTTAATACATCCTTTGCAATTATCCCTCGTGGAACTTTTCCACCCTTTAAAAAAATAACAAGAAAAATATCCTATTTTCGAGTTCATGGGGCACATTTTTGGGAATTCTGAATACTTTAATGAATAAACGTTAACATAACACGAAAACGCTTCCACGTAGTTTATGCGACGAGTTGGACAGAAAGTTAGAAGATAATTCTCGTTCTGAATTTTTGAATAACTG
The DNA here is from genome assembly GCF_052857255.1 of Amblyomma americanum. NCBI lineage: Eukaryota > Metazoa > Arthropoda > Arachnida > Ixodida > Ixodidae > Amblyomma > Amblyomma americanum. The sequence continues at coordinate 56,843,037 of NC_135504.1, forward strand.
TAATATATCAGTCAAACGTTTAGTTACGGCAGTTCAAGTGCACCTTTGACCTGAAAACTGAGACGTTCCTATTAATAAACTATTTCGTTTGGTACAATTCTTGTTGACGCCTGGTATTCGGAAATCTTCGCAACTCAATTTGAATCTCAGCCGGCGTTGATGGCGTCGACATTCTTGGCGTATAACTCTTCCTGATGTGACAAACTCTTGAGTGTGGCGTTTATAAATAACATCTGTTGTCCCTTCACTTCCGGCCAGCAAAGAGGAAGAAACGCCATACGCAGCTGTGTCTCACTTATGAGGTGTCTGGTGTCTGGCCTTGTAAAAAAAACGAATTGAGCTATGCACCTGGTGACAAATATCTCGGAAAATGTGCCTTCTATGATGATAATTCTGTCAGATGGGGTAGTATAGAGACCACACACCACCTCTTTAGTTTTCACCGCTTGCCGCTGCCTGAGACCTTTCGCCCGCCACTTTTTAAAATTTATTTCCTGTTCATGGTCAACAAATTAAAAAGAGTAAAAATAGCAATACCAGTACAATAATGTTAACTTCAAATAATAATATCCTATCGCTGCAGCCATTCTCCCGGGTGGTAAACTTCTAGCCTCTCTCGCCACGCTTTGAATATTCATACTCAACAGTTCTGGACAAAAGCCTTTTTGAGAGGGAAAGAGATTATGACAGCAATTTTTTTCATATATTGCAAGATTTCAATCTAAAAATCAATACCCGCAGGCCCCCCCGTAGGCCTACTTGCATTTGTTGTTATTGACGTTTTTGCTATGTCAAAAAGCGTTCCCTGTTCGTTTCCTAATGCAGTCCAAACTGGCCGATGCGACCAATGGAAACGCTGTAAAGGAAAGATTTTGCTATACACTGGAAGACTAGGTCAATACCTTCAATATTTCCATAACTGTACCTTATAATTATCCAGTATTCCAAATTTCTTCAGAGAATGTTGAACGTGGGAGCTCGAGTCAGCCCAAGCGCAAGAGCATTCGGACACTTACACGTATTAGCCAAGGTCTAACGCGTGGCCGCTTTTGTGCGACCGCTTCTAAGTGGAAGAGCAGGAGGCCATTTGTACCCTCCCCCCCCCCCCCACAACGCAAAAAAAAAATCCCCTCAAAAAAGATGCAAGGAAGTGCCATATGACGAGCATGAGCAAGACACTCGGAATGGCGGGAGACTTGGACCACCGCAGCAGGAGAACAAAAAAAAAAACGTTTTCATTGCTGTGACTGACTCAGTTCGAAAAAACAGTGATCATGAAAAAAGAGCCCACATGCTAACGCATTCCTCTCTGCATAAATCGGATCAAACTCACCGTGAACATTTTTCTTCGCACAAGTCAAAATGTCGGAGCTATTCTCGCCGACTCCATGGGCGATTTTATTCAGGGCGTTGAAAATTTATTTCAGTTTTTTAAAAACACGAAAAATTGCATGAGAACGCAATTTTTGCAATGAAATAATGCGCCCAGCGAACGGAAAGTGTGAGCATAGTTGTTGTTTTCGACCTTTCAATTAACAATAATCATGTGATACATTTTTTCGCCGCTGAAATTAACGCGCATGTTTAAATTGATAAATTAGGAGTGGTCGCGCTTTTAAACTGTGACCGTTCGCAGAATTTCTCTAGCACGCATGTATTTCATGTACGTTTGGCTTCTATTTTAAACTTAGTCCGCGTATTGACGTTTCCAAGGCGGCAGCGATTGACGCCAAACTCCTCCCCAGAGTGACCAGGTTGTTGTATGCGGCGTTTCGTCGATTTCGCTTGCTGATAGAGTGGGCTGCATAGCTAACTGCTTCGCCTTATGATCAACGCCATTGGCAAGCGAAACTGCAAGCGAAACAGCCGCGTCTCAACGGCAAAAGCGTGGCGTCGTCCGTCACCATCTTGTATACGCAATTACGAATAGCGGGTGGAACACATACAGTCGAATGTCTCGAAAAGCGTGCGTGCTAAAACTTTACTACGGATATTGGTGCAGCACAGTGACAGCCTCTACGTTTTCAGCGCAAACATGCATGCGTTGTAAATGACTAGAAGTTTATTATCAATATTTAATTAGGCGACCGGCAATGACAATCGTCCGCTCACTTGGTGTCCGCCTGGTTGCGTGACCTACTTGACAGAACAGCATTTTCTAAAAAGAAAAAGGGAGGCAAAATAATTTGTAACGCCTTGTACTACATTGCTCAGCTGCTCGTTTCGACTTTCTGAATTCCGGTACAGATTCACTGAGCGTGCTCGCCAGAGAGAATTTTGCCCACGCCAGCAACATTCGGAACGTATACCGTCGAACATAATACATGGTGCTTTTGGGCCTACCCTAAGTCAAAGTGTTAAGTGCTTTTAAGGGCTACAGAGCGCATTTTCTGTTCGCAGGAAGCTCTGCACGATACACGAGCAGCTGGCCAGAGCCGCTGTGCTCACCTGCACGCTTGCCTCAGCCATCAGCCTGAACCGGAACCGCGCGAGCGTCTTCTTCACGGAGTACTTTCGCGCGTAAGTCAGCTTAGACATGGCTGTGTATAAGAGTTTGCTGCAGACCCTACCCCATCAAGATTCTCAGTCATTACCATAATTTTGGGGCAAGCACTTCAAGTTCCATTGGCTGCCATCAGGTGGCGCATTGCTTTGAACAATAAAAAACAATGCGTTGACATCGTCCGTACCGTAATAAAGAAAGAGATGGACCCAGTGTCTCCCATTGAAGCCCTTAGGCCGTTAGCCCGTGCGACATTGCATGGACGTTGTCCTGAATTTCTGTTTCATTCATTCGGCCGAATAGCGTTTCTGTGTCCGAACACTTGGAGCGCTAGGTCCTGAGGCAGGGCTTGGCTGTTATTCTGTTGGTGGCTTTGCAGCCGCTTCAAGGCGGAGGTCACCAACACCCTGGTGTGGACCGCGATGCTGCTGCCCATGGAATACGTCTCATGGCTGTTGGCTTGGCTGCAGATTCGAACCTGCGTGCTGCGCTATTTGTGAGTGGCCTGCTATGTCGCCTTACGGGTTTGAAACCTGTGCCGCCTCACTCTCGATGCTGTAGATGCGTAGCTAACCTTTCATATAGGAAAAGAACGGAAATATTTTAACACCGCGATATTTGATCTCTACGTTTATCTTGCGGCGAATAATGTCTGCTCTTTGTATTAAGGAAGCAGGGCACAGAAACATCACAGGTAGAATCATTTGTTATAGAGTACCGCTCAGCGTTTCATTGGACGTGCAAATACTCATGCGATTGGATGACTTAACCCAAAGATGTCGCGACTACTCATGCACTTTTTTTGCAGATGTCGAACGGTAAATATGTATTTGCACGGGTGATGATGATGATGATGATGAATTTGTATGGCGAAACTGCGTCTGTGGCCAAAGAGCGCCATGGCGCAAGGTATTTCTTTAACTCAAGGTGGGGTCAAAAGACCAATTTCCCAAGCATTTCACCCCAGATAAGCCAAGCACCAGACCAGGGCAAAGCTTGCACCTATTCTATCACCGCCCCGCCACATCACACCATTGTATCTGCATGGGTGTATTTACATGTTCTTAAAGAAACATGGAGTGTTTACTCGCTGTAATTATGTTTTTATGCTTCAGTGAAAGTTTGTATCACATGACGCAATGTCTTTACCACTTAGACTGCTAACTGCATTACAAGGCACGCATCCCCTGTCACCGATAAAAGTAGCGCGTCTTGATCTATCTGCCAAGTGGCAAAGCCAGGAGTGGGAGCCAAGAACTTCTCAAAACCTGCAAATAGTAATTTGTGGAGCATACCAAGTTTTTCTGGACGAGGAAATTTTTTTACAAGAAGGTTTTTATGAAAGCATTTTATTTATATAACATTCCACCATAACAATCAAAATATCAGTACCTCTCCTCTCCCGCCCCCGCCCCCCAGGCTTGCATATTTGGCTATCAACGCGTCTTCTAGCGTCAAAAACGTTCCCCATTGATATCCTATGCCAGTCTTTACTACTCGATGCCAGCGATGTAGAAACTTCAAAAGAATAATTTTGCTGTGCATCGGAAGAATGGCAATTATCGTCAATACTTTTATAACAGTACCTAACAATACTCCACAGCTGCCTAGCGAATACAGTTACAAGAATTCTGCCAATACAGTGGACTTGGTTTAACGTCCCGAAGCGACCCGTGGGCTGAAGGGACTCCAGAGGGGAGTACACCGTATAAGTTGATGCCATCTGGGGCTCCTTAAAGTACGGTGGCATCGCACAGCACAATAGCGTTTTCGTAATTATATTCTATCAAAACGGGGTCGCCGCGGCCGACATTTGATCCCATGACATCGGGAGCAGCAGCCTATAACTTAAGCCACTGAGCAACCGCGGTCGGTTACGGTAACTTATTTTATTTATTTATTTATTTATTTATTTATTTATTTATTTATTTATTTATTATAGATACCTCAAGGGTCCTTGAGGGCTTTACATGAGGGGTGGGCTAACAACCTGGTGTTAATATAACATAGTTTCGATGGCTTTCTTGAAATGGTCTGGGTTTGTAAGAAGGATGGTACTGGTGGGAAGACTGTTCCAGTCACGCGCTGTTTTGATGAAGAAGCAATGAAGATGGGGCACGGTGCGAGCAGGAGGTGGGTAAACGGCCTTGTGGTGGCTTGTGCGGGCTGAAGAACGAAGAGCAGTTTGGATAGGACACTTGTGAGTAAAGTTATGATATATTTTGTGATACAAGCATAGCCCTGCTACAATACGGCGTTGCTTAAGGTTAGGTAGGCATGCATTAATTTTCAGGGAGGTAACACTGGTGGATTATAAGTAGTTTGAGTAGATGAATCTAACGGCGCGATTTTGCGCAAGTTCAACACAGTGGGTTAGGTTAAGTTGAGCGGGGTCCCAGAAGGCTGATGCGTACTCTAACTTTGGCCGAAGTAATGTTTGATAAGCTAGCAATTTAACTGCTGGTGAAGCTAGACGTAAATTACGACGTGAGTAGCCGAGAGTTTTGTTAACATTGTTAATTATCCGCGTTATATGGGTAGACCAGTTAAGGGTACCCGAGATGTCAACACCAAGATACTTAATGCAGTTGCGGGGTAAAACAGTAGAACCGTTCAGAAGATAATTTGGGGTAGGGTAATTTTGTCGTCTGTGAAAGGAAAAAAGCGCAGTTTTGTTAGTGTTTAAGACCATCAGCCATCTACGACACCACTCCTCCAGCCTTAATAGATCAAATTGAAGAACATTATTATCTGCTGCGCTATTAATAGAACGGCAAATAACACAATCGTCGGCGAATAAGCGGATGTTTGATGAGATATCATTAGGAAAGTCATTGATGTAAATTAAGAAAAGCAGAGGGCCAAGAACTGTACCTTGCGGCACACCAGAGAGTACGTCAGAGAGTGAAGAAGATTTGTTGTTGGCTTCAACAAACTGCCGACGATTAGTGAGGAAAGCCTGTATCCAGTTGAAGACGAGCGGGTAAGATTTAGTTGTGAAAGCTTTAGTAGTAGGCGTTTGTGAGAGACTTTGTCGAAAGCCTTCTCGAAGTCGATGAAGAGAGCGTCAACAGGTATGTTAAGGTCTACATTAGCACTTATGTCGTGAAGGAATAAGGCATGTTGAGTGTCATATGAAAGTCCTTTTTGAAATCCGTGCTGGTTAGGGTGAAGGAACTTAACAGATGTAAGGAAATTTGTGAATTGCGAGTAAATAACGTGCTTCATAATTTTAGAACAGATGCTGTTTAGAGATATGGGCCGGTAGTTAGTAGAACCTGGCTTTGGAACTGGAACAATCTTACCCACCTTCCAATCATGAGGGACAATGCTGGATGACAGTGACTGCTGAAAAAGGTGGGACAAAATAACACTAGTGATTTCCTTGGTGCTTTTGAGGACTTTGGTACTGATGCTCGTTTCTGGGTATCCCGCTGATTGTGAAGCAAATAGAATTAAAGAGAGCTCTATTATTTCGGGCAAATCCAGTTGGGTCAGCTATGAGACAGACCGAAAGCCTGGTGCGCTACTTGTTGTGACTCGTGAGCGAGGTGCAGTCTGAAAACGGAATGGAATCTGCAAGACGCATACCGGTTTACCGTAGCCCTCCTGCGAACCTCGTCCATTTCATTTCTCCATTCTGCCTGCTATCGTTTATTTCCGCTGCCCCAGCTCAGGCGCATCAGTATCGATGGCTGATGCCGGGGCTAGCAAAAATATTTTCCTCCCTTTTTATTACTATTTTAATGAACCTATTACTACTACTACTCCTGCACACGCGCAGTGGAATTGTTGTGATTGTGGAATTGTGGCCACTGCGCGTGCGCAGGAGGCGTTCGGTAAATCGGTATACGTCTATGCTAGTACGTCATGGGTATGCTAAAAACTTCTGAACACTGCCAAATGTAAACGCAATCTTACGCCATTCATTGCGTAGTGATCTCTGAGCCTTTCGCCTGTTCCACTCCTTCTCGCAGTGACGGGGAGCTGAGCAAGAGCGCCGACGCCAGCATCCAGATGTTTCTACAGCGGAAACGCCGAGGCATGGGGCACATCGGGTGCGTATTTTTAATGGGTGCGGAAATAACGGGAGCTCTCGTGACGCAGCACTTCCGGCTTCTTCGTCTGTTGCATTTCGCGGGGCCATCTTAAAGTTACGCGGGGCAGCCGAGTATGGTTAGAATGGACAGAAGGTGAAATTACTGCCACCATGATGAATGAGATGATCAGATGAACGGTTGCCCTACTAATACAACAGGGGTGACTTGTTTAAATCATCAAGCCTCGAACGGACAGACTACATAAGAATTTATAACTTTTATGCCTGCCGTGCATTGAGAGATACTAAGCGCTAAAGCTTAGGCTCTGCGCGTATATGTAGTGTGAATCTGAACTTTGCTTTTGAATTTATCTGGCGAGCACGAGGGTCCGATGCCTTGAGCTTGTCATTGTGTGAATGTCGCGGCGGTTTGTAGTGTGTCCTCTGTGTCACCATCACTCCCGTGGGTGGTCCGCAGCAGCGTGATGTCATCGACATAGAGGGTGTGCCGGAGGTGTGGTATTGTGGCCAGTTGTTTTTCGGCGAGGGGGAGCATGGTCATGCTGAAAAGCAAAGAGGAGAGAACTGAGGCCCGAGTGGATTCGACTCCTATTGTGGGAGTAAGGAGGTGTTGCGTGTCAGCAATGTGGAGCTCAGCAGGGCGGTTGGTAAGGGAAGCTCATATATAGGGTACGTACGTACACCAATGTAAACGAGGGGAGAACGCAGTCATGATTTTCTGAAGGGCAACGCGATCAAAGAATTCGGACAAATCCAAAGCCAGGACACTCTTTGTGTGGCCCGGGATGACCGGTTCAAAGTTGTCGGAGGTTAGCAGTAATAACGTATTCTGCGCCGACAAATGGAGACGAAAGCCCATTATGCTGTGGGGGTAGAGGTTCTGGTCCGTCAAGTGTTGACTGAGTCTCGACAGCACGACGTGTTCGAAAAGATTCCCGAGACACGAAGTAAGAGAGATTGGGCGAACGTAGAATAGCGCGAGTGGCTTGTTTGCTTATGGGATGAATATAACCTCAGCGTGACGCCAAGACAGGAGCAGGGTGTCCTTCGTCCATTATTTGTTAAAGTAGTCCGTAATATGGGTGACCGACGACCATCCAGGTTGCGGAGCTTGGAGTTTGAGATTTTGTCGACACCAGGAGCGGAGGGAGTACGGAGAGTCAGAAGGGCCACTCAGACTTCCGCTTCCTTAATCTCGAAACTGGGGGTGGAGTTTGGTTGACCTGTGTACGGAATAGACGGCTTTGCCCGAGGTCTGATACACAGGTTAAGACGTCCCACGCGTCGTGTTTTCCCGGGAGCGTATCCACATCTTCAGTGATCGGCCGGCTTACCGAGCCGAGAGACAGCTTTGCCCATCACCACACTCCTCCGTAGAAAATTACCAGCAAAGTTTATGGCGCCGGCTCCAGACACCAAGCCTCCCATCCTTTTATATTAGGTCCTGTTACCACAAAGCCCGCACCCACCCCTCCTGCACCCTCTGCAACCACCCCACTGCCACCCCCGCCCACATCTTATTCCAATGCCTGGCGGATCATTCGCCGTGCGGCCTGGAGTACCTTACCACCTGAGAGCAATGGCAGACCCTGCTACGCTCCGAGGACAGGTACAGCGGAAGCCCGCCATGGAACGGGCTGCCGACGTCTTGAACTGCAGGCACATCATAGCTTGATTGCAATGGGGCCGTGCGAGGGCCCAGCGGCGTGCCCCAATTTCCTATGAATAAACAGTTTTTACAACTACTATTGCTACTATTATGTTTCTCGGAAATGATGAAAAAGAAATCAGTATTTGAGATTAATCAAATACTCGAAAAATTCTGAATATTTAGCAGTGATGTTAGTGTGACCGTGCCAGAATAAAATGTCTGGCCAAATTTTTGGAACATCGAGTTTAAAGTTCAAAGGATAACTGCACAGAAGCTTATTACGTATACGCCCTCTTCTCTGCCTTTTATCGCTTGGACCGGTAATATTCGGACGCTAATAGTTGGACGTAGTGTGAAATTCTGTTAGCCGGCTTTCCGCATATCTCACGGGATGAGAACTTGATGGTCAACCACACGCTACGAGCAATTGCAACAAGGTAGGGCGTGTTATATGTTTTTTTTGTCTTCCATAATTTGCTACACACCTAATGACTCCGCTTATAACACCTGTTTTTCCGCTTTTAAAACTATTCAAACCTGTGCTGCGCCACACAGCTTTAAACAACTGTGACACGCCGCAAATCCTACTCGCTGTATTTTGCATAGGGATCCCCAAGGGGGGCGGGGGGAGGGGGGAGGTCGAGGGGTTAATTATGGCAAGTGGTAGAGTGAAATGAGTGAAAAATGCGCCCATCGTTAGGCTCATTGTAACTAACGCTCCTGTGATAAGTGCATAATGGCAGCCGTGACGACCACAGTCAGACCCCTGTCGCCAGGTGAGAAAATAGCTGGGCCTCTTAGTTTCGCTTTCTGAACTTAGCCGCCCTTTTGTCCTGGTGGATATGGCCACGCATGTGCCACCCGTCCTAACCCAGCAGTGCGCCGCTGGCAAACACTCTAATGGCGCGTCACTGGTCATTGCTCCCTTACTTCCGCTTTCTTTTTCCAGTACGCAGAAACTGCGCGGTCCTAATCGGCTTCTCGCCGTGCGTGCAACGTATTCTCATCGCGATGCTTAACCAATTTTCTCACTTTTCGTTGTTTCGGCAGATGGCTGGAGGAATGAAAGAGGCTTGATCTTTCTATAATCAGGGCATTTCTTCGGGTCTCCTGAAGTCCTCGTTTATTAAGGCTTTAATACCGGCCATTTTATCTCTACCTGCTAGTCATGGGTCACTCACATGTTTCAATTTGTTACTCGTTTTGGTTTACCGCAGTACATGAGGCAATCGTTATAATATGTAATAAATTGTATGCACTTCTGCGCACGTCATGTTTTTTTTTGTATTGTGCTGGGTCGTTTAGGTTTGCTTAAGTCGGATGCAAAGAGGATATTGACTTTTGGTGAGAAAAAAAATTATAGACTGCAATGTTTGCCTACTGTTCGTTTTCGAAATAAGGTTTCGTTCTCAACAGATATTTGGTATTTGAAGGCATCTTTTAAAGCGATATTATTTCCGTTATGCACAAAAGCAGCCTTCGTCGGTGTTGACCGTGCGTTGGCCGTGAGCCAAAATGCTATCGCTTTAAAATCCCGTCTTGGTCTGCTGGAGTGGCAGTTTGTCGAAATTGATTCCTCCAGTGGCGCCAACAGGCGGCGGCCGCCAGAACTAAGTTCGCAGTGACCTTAACAGAACGAATCAGTTTTCTCTCTTGGCTGAATTGCAGTTAGTCGCTGCCTGTGTTCGTTCCGCATTCTTACTTTTTGCTTCGCATTCTTCTGAGTAATCGCATTGCATATTGTAGGTCTTCGCTTTACTTGCCTTCTTAATTACATCACCTAAATGCACGCTACGCTTAGAAAGCTATCGCGCCTTACTCTTCAGGCGGAGGAAAAGTGTCCACCGATTTTTTTTTTACGTGGATCGAAAGAACAGCAGTAACGTTTAACAGTTTAAATTTTACACCGCTCCATTGCCCTTCAGTTTAAAGTAAGCAAAATTCCTCGGCGAGTGTTTGTTTCGTTACTTCGAAATTATAAACTGACGCTTTTTGATACATCGTATTTATCGTTTTTGTGGACAACTCGAACGTCCACATCATCCTAGTTGAGCAACCCTGTGCTTTGCCCTCACAGATGCACCCAGATTTTCTTGCCTTGTTCGTAGAATACAGGATGTTTCATCTAAGTCTTTACACAATTTTTAAAAATAGTCTTTAGTTGAAAGGTTGCTTTTGTCGGCATGGCATTAATTGTCGGTGGTGTAGTAAATCAGAATACAGATAAGAGGTGCTAACTCCAAGGCTGGTTAAGAAAAATTGAATGCTGAACTTTTAAGTATTACTGCTCGGCTCCTTAATTATTCAGAAGCATGTCGACCACTGTATGTAATATCCGTATCAGCTATTAGAATTTCGAAATCGTGGTTACCTTGAGCGCCCAACAAATTCTGGCTACATCGCGCCAAAATACACTCGCTTTCATTGAAGCTTGCAGGCAAAGCAACCACTCCAGTGCACTTAACACGTGGAAACAGACAAAATCTGTTGGGCCGCAGTGCCGAGCGTAAGCGCGTTTTCGAAATTGTAAACACACGGGGCGGCAGAAAGATAGGTGGGCGGATGAGATGAAGAAGTTTGCGGGGATACGGTGGACGCAGCTGGCAAAGGACAGGGTTAATTGGAGGGTGTTTACACACCTGTTCTGGCTCAATATGATATCCGCAACCCCAAAGGCAGAAATAAAAAAGTCAGAACAAATTATAGAAAACAAGATCTGGAAGACCAGGTAATAGACATGCTAAATAGCTCTGCTCCTATTTTAGATTTCAGCTTACCCAGAACAACGTTCAAACGTGAACTGCGGGCAATTTTGTTTTCCGCAGAGATTGTTAAGTAGCAATGACAATGTAAATTTTTTCTCAATTGTTGACTTCTTTTTACGTGTTTTTGTGATATTTTAGCGAATCTTCAATGTGATTTAAAAAAAAATGTCCATAGGGCTTAAGTACAGCCCTATCGACATAGGACATACGTTGCATAGGATGTATACGTGTACTATCTGTAACGCAGCTTCACTTTTTTGTACCATGTCTGTGCTGTACTGCTGTAGGCTGCTCCTTTTGTTACGGGGGCAGAGACCTCGTCAGGTAACCATGCCTTTAGTCTTTGCCACCTGCAGGATGATGTGATATTCCTGCAAAAAACTGACTGACTGACTGACTGACTGACTGACTATCTGCACTGTTCAATCAATAAAAAGGCCTCACAACAGTTATTTCTCCTTCGTCATGCTTTAGGCCCGTGGAATGCCTGCGGCTCCTGCTGTTCGGCTCCTGGATCGTAATCCTCGCCGTCGCCGACAAGCATGTCGGCGTCAAGACCAGCGTTGACGAACTGTAAGCGGCGCAATTATCTGTCGGCTGATAAGCAGTATATTCCACTTAGTCACCCATAACCTCAACAGCTGGAGAGCAGCAGCCCACAGCGCTGGCTTATCTGCTGTTGCACTCGGCTCTTGAGGGAATATTTGAAGCGGCTGCTGAATTCTAATGCACGTAGGATGCATTTGCGGCTGTTTACTGTGCTATACCAGAGCGTGGTAACGAACCCCATGTGATCGAAATTATCCTGTTGTCCTCCACTAAGGCGTCCTTCATAGCCCATGTGCAGCTCTTGGCGGCAATGGGATAATAAGGGGTAATACTAAGTCTGGCTAGACTGTTAAGTTTGCAAAACCGAAACGTAGCTTTTATAAGCCATAAAACGTCTTAGTACTCGTGACGCCACCACGTGATGATGAATAAAACTTCCACTGTTAACATTTTTATGTGTTTTGTCGTGGAACATTATTTCACCTGTTAATGTTAAGCAACTTTCGTTCGTGCTCGTTCTCTGTAGGTAGGAGCTGTAGCATGTGATATGCAGATGAATTTGCATTCACGGTAAACACATTTCCCGGACAGAAACGTTCAACTTGCTTATGTGCGTTCGTTCTGATTATGCCTACAATTCTTGCCAACAGAAACGGCAGGCTGCAGTTGAACAGAACGTACCCCGATTCTTTTCCGCTTACAGTTCACAGAATGCCGTACACGAATGTAAAAATTGTGGTGACCCCGTCTCAATCATAAGAGCAGTCTGCAAGCATACTGCGCAATCAATCGAAACACAGGGGATAATTGACAGCACAATGCTCCGTTTGATGACAAATGCGCATGCGATGTTTCACGAGGATGTGACGAATGAAACAGGTTAGCGCATGTCTGCTATACACGCATGAATAATAGGATCACTCGCAATTTACCTGTACACTTCACGACAGCACAGACTGCACCGAAGGCGACGCGCTCGAGTCGTCTACAACGATGTACAACTAAGTGCGTGAGCGCAGTCAGCAGTTTTTTCTGCAGTCTGCGGCTGCCTCCTAAAGTTTCGAGTAGTTTTCTTCACGCCAGCGGCGCCCCTTTCTACCGTTCGCAAGCGTTGGAACAAGACGCAGTCGCATGCGATGCAGTGGAGAGCATCTGCCTTTCTTTGCGATGTGTGGGAGATTCGCGTAAGACGCATGCAAAAGAGGCCATAAAGTAAGCCGAAACTTAATAGATGACGCAGCGATTGAGTATCCGCCTCGGGCGTAAGAAGTGTATGTTTGGAATAAAGAATGAACTTATCGAGTAGATATGTGTTATTACCTGCGATGAAAAGAGATCAAACACTAGTTATCAATATTAAGAGACATTAACTGTTGTTAGCACCAAGTTTCAATTCGGGAAATGTAGTAGTGTATTGAGGTCAGTGCTGTTAAAGTTTCAGTATTAAAAACACACTCCTCATCAAGTAATGGCAAGCAGAGGTAATGTTGGCAGAATGATAAGTATTATAAATGAGAAAAAACAAGGGTCCAAGCCCTGCAGCTTTGGGAAGAAATGGAATGAACAGGGAAAGAGGTCACAAATACTTGCTTGCGTAGACAACCTGTACTTTTGTTAATAAAAAAATGTTGCAGTGCATTCCATAACTAAAGAATTAAAATTAGGAATTCAAGCCGAGAGCTCATCGAGGTCTCCCATAATCATTCGTCAGGCACCCCCTTGGCATGCTGTGCCTTGTGCTGGCCTACTCGGTGCCCTGGAGCCATCACGGGGCCATCGGAGGCGTCGGCGGCCTCGCGCGGAGTCTGCCCTGGGGCGTCATCATCACCGTCGCCGGCAGCGGCGCCATCTCGCTCGTCGTCAAGGTTAGAGTAGATTTTTAAATATCTAATAAGGGAGTAATTACTCATTGGCATCCAGTCAAGTGTAGCTATGCAGCTACGAAGGAAAGCTATACAGAAACTTCGCAGAAACTTCGCGTTTAAAGAAAAATTCGTCCTGGTCCGGGGTTCGACCCCAGGAGCTCAAGTTCACCGCAGAAGTCGCTCTACCAACTGAGCTAACCAGGACGGCGACACTGTCCAAATCTCAGTTGTCCAGATGAGGCTCATTCACTAAGCTACTGCTTAACATGACAATTCAGCAAAAAAAATGTAGGAGACACTTAAGCTTCATCCATAAGGGTATGACGCCATGGTGTTAATGGGTTATGACCACATAAGCAGTATTGGTCATTCACTGATGGCGCAGTGGCGCTGCGGCTAAGCGATGTGCCTCTGCCCTCCGACGGTAGGTGCTGCTATTGGTCCAGCTGCTTGTCAGGCCCAAGTTTCTCTTCCTAACCAACCTCTCGTGACCAATCGTTAACTGCCACATGCTACTGTAGGCAGTTTGCTCACTATCCGGTGGGCAAGTTGTGATAAAACCACAAGGTCACGTGGACTAGGTGGCCGACCGGCCTCCTAGGTTGCTCTCTGCGCAGTTGCCAGAGTTGTGCTCGTGATGTTTCGCTCACAATGCCGATGCCGATGCGGACAACGCTGACACCGTATTTTCTGGTGAACAGGGGAATAAACGCTATCGCGTTAAAATATGGCATCTTCATGCAAACTTGGAGGCGGCGGATGAATTAATGAATGGTCGCGCGAAGTTTCTTGGCACAACATGAATTGCACAAGTCCCAATGCAGGCAGCAGATGCCATCCCAGGGCAGTGGCGAGCGCTTAACCGCCGCACCACTGCGCCAGAAGTGGTATGACGACTTCCAAGCATCTGTAAATATTAAGTTTAGAACGACCAATTCGGTTCATATGGGCATTAAACCATTAGTTATCGCTTCATACACTTAAGGCGGAGCGTGGGCCTCGCTACGACGGCGACTGCCTTCACGAAGTTAACACGCAGACTAGAAGGGTTGCGGCGGTTAAGTAGAGCCATGTCGAGGTAGAATTGCTAGTGTCGAGGCATCGGCTTACATCACGCCGCAGCGCGCCGCCTGCATTTTACAAACCTTTAATTAAGAACACAAATTCGTACATTGTCGCAGTAATTCACAGCCACGTTTCTGCACGGCTCCAAACAATTTCGCTCCTTTTTGGCGGAACAGCCACTGTACAAAAGCCAATCAGAATGTTTTACGGAAGTTCGCATCGCGAGATTCCTGCTGTTTTTTCAACACGCAGTAAGCTGACGCTTAGCGGCACCTGCTGGCCGTTTATCAAAACTAATTACTCTATATGACGCCGTAGACGCTAGGCGGGACAGGACTAACTTTGCCCCATTGACCCTGTGTTTTGGTCTCAAAGCACCATTTCTTTAGATTCGTGTTTTCTCTGTAAGCGTGCACCACTCAGCTCAGTCCCGGTGCAGGAAGGTAGGGTTTTCCTTGCGGCACATCATTCTTTAATCGCCATTGAATCACCGCTTGTTCACTCTTTCCAAATTATATTTGCAGTTGTCGCTTCGTTTGAAAGTCTTCATTGCGGTATCTAGAACGTACACAAGTTTCAAACAACGTAGATTCATGCGAACACTCTCTTCCAGCGGCCTCCAACTCACTATCCGTCAGGTGCTAACGGGTTTCGTCTCCCCCCCCGCAGGAGACCGGCTTCGGACTGTGGCTGACGGCGCACTTGAAACGCAGCACGGCGGGACTGCTGGTCAAGCAGTCCATCCTGGCCGTGTCCGCCTCGATAGTCACCGAGTTGGTCAGCAACTCCTCAGCCCTCTCCTTGCTGCTGCCAGTCGCCGTCGATGTTGTGAGTATTTGGCACACACTATACTCCAAAGAATATAGGCTTGCGCTTCTACTTTAATTCTTTAGAGCATCTGTGATTGGTCCAGTCCCGCCACGGGATGCATCGTGCGACTAGCGAGTTATTACCCTTCGGAAAAAGGATAAATCTGCAGAGCATGAGTAGACATGTCGTTGTCGCAGCTGATCGAGAGATAGTGCAGGAATGTTTACCCAGTGATAGAAATAAAGGTGACACTATAAAATCATAATAGAGGTGGAAAACAGTTGCAGGATTTATAATCATCATAGAATTTTTATGGAAGCGTATCGTATGCAGCATATAGGTTCCGGCGATTTCAGGAGACTTACAAAAACGATGACCAACAAGAAATTATTATAGGTACAAATTGAAGCACTAAACACAATCACTCAATACTTGAGTAATATATGCCGAATATATCACATAAATAGCATCCGTAAACATTGCATATAACGGATTTATATTACTGTGATAACATTAACGTTGCTACAGTTGTTACCGGAGCCCTTGGCATGTGTACTTCTGTAGGGGGCTGTACAACTACCCCAACCCTAAAATCGGTCAGGCGTCTGGGGAAACCTCGGGCTGTTTCGCTCGTGCACCTGAATAAGCGAACTTAAAGCCCATACAACTGGTGTAAAGTATGTGGCACGCGCGCCAATTCTCTATTCTAGTGGATTTACCGATCTTCATGGTTCAAGTTTCTTGGCGCCTTGTGATCCTTCCAATCTTAGAGGAACCTGTGCTAGATTTGTCATTAGGCGTTGAAACATTTTCGCCTAGTTACGGCCTAATGTTTTCCCGTGTGGCACAATTCATTATCATCCAGCCTGGCTACGACCACTGAAGGACTTCGGCATCTCCCATATCTCTCCAGTTAACCATATCCTGCGCCGGCTGCGGCCACCGTCCCCCGCAGATTTCTTTATCTCATCCGCCCACTTAACCTGCCGAGCCCTGTTATGATTGTATTTTCTTGGAATAAAATGCACTGTCCTTAATGAAGATCGGTTATCTTGCCTTTCTTTACGTGTCCTACTCAACCCCATTTCTTCTTCTTGATTTCGACAAGAATGTCATTAACCCAGTTTGTTCTGTGACCCACCCTGCCCTCTTCCGGTCTCTTTCCGCTACACCTATTATTTTCCTTGCTATACCTGTCTGCGTTTCTCTTAATTTAAGCTCCTTCCTTTTGCTCATCCATTCATACCAGCGCAACTTTGCCGCTGAATCGTGGTGTATTTCCGTGCCTGCAAACTGCCAATGCCTGCTGTGTCCGAGTGATTCATTAGCCACGTTGAAATGCGCAGGCGGTGACGGCGCCCTGCAACCCCCTCTACTTCGCTATCCCTGTGGCGGTGGCTGCATCCACATCGCTCGTGCTGCCAACATCGGGCGTCGGCATCGCCGTGCTCTGCAACATGATCGACGTCGGACCCGTGCAGCTGGTGAGGCGCTTCGCCGAACTTTTTTAGCGGGTCTACATCTGCGGATCTTACCTTCCTCTCCATCACATATACAAAGGAGGCGTGACGTAGAGTAAGACTGTTCTCTGTGAAAAGGAAGCTTTGTGCGAAATTCGGGGCATCAGATCAATAGCATAGACGGTAGGTCATGGACATGGTACCCTCGCGCAAGAAAATTTCGGCACTGATCTTTAAAACAAAAATAACATCGTGAGAATATTTCATCACGGCATCCGCTTTTTATAAAGAAATTGCCAAGTCAGGGCATTGCTAGTGCCGTATGATTGCCTTCACCGTCACCTCAAATTCATGCGTCATTGCTAGTATCGCCCTGATTAGCCAAGAGAAAGTGACAACTTCAAATCCGTAAATTCTAAGCAGAGAGGCTGGCGTAATAAGTACGATAAGGCTTGAAAGTCTGGCTCCTTCTCGTGAAGTGTAATAATATACGCAATTCATTATACCAGGTTCAATCCTGACTACTGCTTATGTAATTATCCTCCTCCTCCTCCCCCGAACTCTCTTATGCGGCCATTTTCCCTCTCCCTAACTGGTCAGAGGAACAAGTGGACCAGTACAGACGTCCATCTATACCACTGGAACCGTGATTTTTAACGATCTCTTTCATTTTCCGTTCATTTGGTCCTCGTTCACTTTTTGCTGTTCCCAATGACGCAGGCTACGGGAGACGACATCACGCTGTCCGTGACAAAACTGTTAATTTCGCTATTTGCTTGTTTAAACAGATTCCGCGCCCATTTCGCACTAGCGGGCCGACAATGACGAATAACGGGGAACGGTGACGCGTTTAATACGCTTGACGGTCTTGACAGACACAATATCGGCCTGCCGCCCTATAAATGTGGCTGGCTTCGGCACCGCGCACATGGCGGATGTGCCTGCAAACGGCCGTTTGCCACGCCACCTGCTGTTTACTTAGTCACACCGATATTTAGCCACGTGGAATGAAATTGCTTGAAAATATTATCCCTGCTCTGCCATTCTGCTTATGCTTTGAACCTGAAACCGCCAATGTCCCTTACATAGCTAGTAGCCTAAGATACGTGCTTCAGTGGGAGCCGAGCTCATCAAAACAGCTCTAAGCTCCCCTGCATAGCAACAGAGCAGCCTTCTATCCAAAAACTGAGGTGACAGCCTGCGAGAATCTGTATGACACCTCCTTTTAGAGAAGCGCAACGTAAACATGCCAGCTAGGTGCCCAATAAACGAATAACCTTCTGCATTTGACGCTTTAGTGGTAATCCAGGTGCAGCAAAAAATAGCCTGGAATTTTTTTGTTGCTATATATACCATGCGCGAATAGAGGGGAGTCAATTACGCGAGGTACACAATAGTGTAATGCTTAGTGTCGGTCTTTACAAGGGCTGGTTTACAGATGGTATTTTCCTTTTCTTTGCCCGTCTCCTCTTTGCAGCTACTCAATGGCTTTGCAATGAAGATCACGGCTCTGATCATGATCCTGCTGACGGTCAACCTCAACAGCGACCTCCACCGGCTGCCGGACTGGATGTTCTCTGAGAACCAGAATTACACGGCGGAATTTTCCTACTAGGCGCCATTGCTACAAGCGCCGCTTGCCTGTCATGCCGCCAGGCTTTGGCCATCCATGTTAATGAATAACGGGATTCGTACAGACACACACACGATTAAATATCGCATTCGTTTTCACTCATTCTACTTTATTAGTAAGCCTTAAAGGCCTAACAGCTATGGTGTTCGGCTACTGAACCGAATGACGCGTAATGTGCACGTTAAGGTTCGAACCCGCGATGGTCAAAACTTTCCGGAACCCTCCTCTACGGCGTCCCTCATTGCCTGAGTCGCT
Source organism: Amblyomma americanum (assembly GCF_052857255.1). Classification (NCBI taxonomy): domain Eukaryota; kingdom Metazoa; phylum Arthropoda; class Arachnida; order Ixodida; family Ixodidae; genus Amblyomma; species Amblyomma americanum. The sequence continues at coordinate 56,861,653 of NC_135504.1, forward strand.
TTGGGACGTTAAACCGCATAACCAAGGGAAACTTCCTTCATAATAGTTGGCGCCCAGCACTCATGAGGCGAGAAAGTCCTTAAACCTTATTCCACACGTACCAATTCAGTGATGGATGCTTTTGAACTAAGAATCCTGAGTAACTCGCTCCGTGCTGGTGTACTCGTGCTGTAATCTTCATAAGCCAGTAAAGTCACTATCACTAGTGTTACGTGCAATGTTGCACAAAAGTCTGTCCTATTGATAGCCAGTAAGCCCTTTTCTGCGCCGATTGCGGGCACCGTAACCGAGCAACTCTCCCAAACTTAATCGCCACACTGGCGCACCTTTCCTAAGCCTGTACTTCGCCGTGAAATCTATTCTCCTGACGTAAGTGCAGAGTGGCAGCTAATCGGTCAGGTTGTTGATAATGCAAGAGTAGGTGTCCACTTAGTTCTGTGGAGGTTACATCCCAGTCTATTAACGGAACGCGTATGAGGTGCGCAAGTTAAAGCGCGGTAAACTGGGACTTAATGCGGCTCTGCAAATATTCTTTTCAGCGTTGCAAAGTGGTACTGTTTGTTGATTTATTGTGCAGGGAATTTCGCTGAATTATTTGTAAGGCTTAGGAACGCACGAAGGAAATATTAGACAAAATAGGCCATTACCGCGGTTGTGGGGATTGCCGCTGATGGCCGCCAGGCCAAGCGGCCTTCGGGGCTCGCTGGCATCAAAGCCTTCAGTGCAGCTCGCATAATGACACCTTATGTATTTGCTCAAGTACTCCAGCACTTCTAGGTCACCTCACCCTGGCGTTGCAATAAAATTACAGAAATTCAATCCGAGTATTTCTTTCCTTTATTGTGCTCGACCTCGCTTTTATAAGTTTCTTTCACATTTGTTTTTCTCGCATTCGCTATTCAGCTTCGTTAATCTACAGACACTTGCATCATGTGCCGCTGCGTGAAGTTTTTGATTCAAAAGGAACGTCACCAGCCACGCGTCATAGCTGGGCCTATCACACGTGACTACACAACCGCGGAAATTTTGAGCATATCGTTGCGGTTTGTTCACTGCAATATACATTCCCAACACGCGTATGGTATAAACTCCGGGGATGTCGTTCCCCGAACTTTGAGGGAAATTCTGCTCGGTGCCAATTTCCTTGGCTTACCGTTCTTAGGATAACCATTAAGTACCGACTTCAGCAGTGAACACTTCACGCCCGGACCGCAAGTATGCGCATCCACCACATCAGCTGCTTCCTGTACCGCAGCTTCAATGTTATCGTTCGACCATCGACTCGTCCAGATCGTGACGTCATCTGCGTACAATATGTATCTGTCTCCCTGTATGCGGTCCAGCATCCCAGGGAGCGTAGCCATGCATCACGGTATTGAAAAGGAAGGGGCTGTCGCGGTCTGTAGCGCGTCCCCGACTTTCCGAAATGGAACGCTATTGCGTGCAGGTTCGAACAAGAGAACAAGAGAAAAAAGAGATCTAAAGAAACAAAATGAAGTCGTATTTATAATTTAAAAGAAAAGGGCCAAAAAGAAACGGAAACGAAAACAGGAAAAACACTACACGCGTATAACACTACAGAATAAAGAGTTCACCAGGTACCCAGCGTCCCAGGTGAAGCGGGCATGCCTTGCAGACAGGATTGAACGCTGGATGATTAACTGCGCCGTGTCGCTGCCGATATGTCGAAGGAAGTGGCGGATGGGAGCCAGGTGGTATTATGAGCGGTGAAAACTGCAGGAAGACGCCGGTGGTCTTCAGTCAACAGTCCGAAGAACTTGGCAGCGGCAGGAGAACCGTAGGCAGACCCCGTCGACGGCGGCCCGAAACGTCGCAGGCTTAAAGCAGGCTATCCAGGAGTGCCGTTCGGCAGCACGGACACTCGGTCCATCGGCTGCCACCTCCACGCTTGCAAGAAACGCAGGAGGCTTGCGTCGGTGATCCAAGGGTGTTAGCGGCAGCACGGACCCAATGTCCCACGGCTGCCACCTCCACGCTTGAATAATCCGGTCTCTGTTGCGCTGTGTTCTCTCGTGCTCGCCACGCTCTTTGTTGCCGTCGCCTCGCACACGCCCTTCGTACGCGCACACGCGCAACGCTGGGCTGGCACGCGCAGCGCTCCGCTGTCCGACGCACCACTGTCCACGGACCGCGTTTACAAATCCTCCGAGGATCATTTGTGCACCTCACAGGGGCACAAGACCGATCCCTGCGGCGTACCCCTGCTTCCTAACAATGTATGCCCCGACTTGAGCTCCACCGTGCGGTTTGACAAGTCTTTCAGATATTCTTATGTGCACCGCTCTTCGCACTTGAATACGTAAATCGCCGCCGCTGCGCGAAACTTCTAAAGGCGGCGCCACGTTCACCTCGTTTTTACGCAATTTTCCTCCTTATGAAAACATTATTTTCACCAAAAATGACATATTTGCTAACAGGTAAGCCTACCCTATCAGTCAACCCTCACTTAGAAACTTCTTTAGTCCCCTTCAAGGCAATACCACCTGTCGTGGTACCACGCTCACAGTTCGCATCTGTATAGCCTGGAATTACGTCTCTGGCAGCCATAGCAATACAATTGGAAATGTTCACCCAAGCTCACATTCATGGTTCGTGTTATAATGGCTGCCCTCGTTCCTATGACTATGATTTTCTCTTAGCAGCACTCAGTATGCATATCCTCATTGCAGGCGACTCGTGCGTGACAAGGAGTTTCTAGAAAGGTGCAAGCGCGCGGTTCCGTTGACGGTGACCAGTTACTGACGTCACTGCGATTTGATGTGCTTTCATAGAAAAGCCGCCAAATTCTTCGACAAATTTTATCCTGACAAGCATGCTATTCTGCCAATAACTCGTTTGCAAGTTACCTATAATTCGACGTTTGATAACACGCACATACTGCCTTCATTTGCCACTTTTAATGCTGTGTTTTTTGCTTTCGTTGGATGTATGTTTTCGCATTTTCGTTTTGAATTTCATTTCTAGCTATTTATTTTGTTACTGTATGGTGTTTGCAGTTGACCTAGTGTGTGCTCTTCAAGATGGTTTGGCTTTTGAAAAACGCTCATAATAAAATGTCTGTCTGTATCTTTAGAGAGGCGACGTCTCTAGGACTCTTGATCAAGTAGCTCTACGCAGACCTTCACAAGGCGACTAAACATATTAAAGGAAGTTAGTCAGCTTCGAATCTCGATCCCAGCATACTTGCTCAGTGGGAAGGATCTAAGATTGATTAGGCGCCGGAGATAGTAAAACAGAATTGGACGCTAAAACAACACATACGCTTGCAGGCCGCACTGGGCACGGCCAAAACAGACTCAAAATCGGAGCCCACGAAAGCGATAGCGAAGCTCGTGCATTAGAAGAGTTTTGCGCCAACAAACAGGTTTCAGAACAGACACATTAGCACGGCACTACGACAGCGGTGTGCAGGCTATCTGTTCGCCAGTAGGGCTAACCCGCCCCCCGACTCGAACGTCGTCAAGGCGAGGTACGAGCGGTCCTGCAACATCTGACACTGAACACAGCGCCCACGGAAGATTCTTGACGCGCATACGGAATCTTGCTAGCTTTGCAGGTGCGAAAAAAACAACCTCCACTCGTACGCTTCTTTTTTTGTTTTGAAAAATTTCGAAGAAAGTTTTTTCGAACACTTGAAACTTGAAAAAGGTTGGAAAAAAGTCGGAGGGGGGTGCTATTTTTTCGGCTGCGTAAAAGCGACGTAGTGGGTTGTATCCGACTGCAGTGTGTCGGCTTTGACCTAAAAGAGCCGCGGTCATGACCACCGTGATTGCGAAATTGTCAGCGGCACAAGAATTGCTGGTTTCTGGTCCCCGGAGCGGACGCTTATCTGGATGATGGGTGACCCTGCAAAAGATATTGCTAGATGGCGCGGCGGCGGGTCGGTGATACAGAGACGACCGGCGGCATGAGCGGGTACTGGACAGAAGGGGGCGTCGCTGCGCGGTGCTTATTGCGAGGGGCGAACGGTGTGCATTTTGTGCTGGAAGCAACGGGCGTCTTCAGGCCGGCTGCTGCGGACGCGCTCAGGTAAGCCGAACCTGGGTGTGCCGAGACTTTCGTGTTTCTGACGCTGCGAGTGGGTATAGGCGCTTTCGTTGCTGTTCGAGTGCGCATAATTCTTGACTGTGTGATTAAAGCTAGAAGCATCCCTCTGCTACCAGTCGTCTCCACTGGATGACGGGCTATTTATGGACCGAGGACCGAAGAATCATGGTCCGAGTGTTGTTGAGGGGAAATATCGTCTTTCCTAGATAGGGGGAGGGGGGGGGGGCTGCTGAAGATATGGTGGTTTGCTCGCCCACATATTTGCACTGGCCGCATTTACAAAGCTGGGCAAGCACTAAATGACTTCTAACGCTAATGTTCACTAAAACCGCTACTGTTCTGATACGAGTGCGCCCTAATTGGCGGCTTATTTGTTGCATTACTTTATGATTTGGATTGTTATTTATTTTTGTCTTGCGCTTGCTGTTTCCTGATAGCCAAATTTTGGAAAGCGATTGTACACAACGCGCATGCCATTCTTACGGATTTGCCAGCAGAGATTGTAAGCCCTATACGTAGCGTAATATACGCAGCATGCGCTGACAGGTGCCTGGTCGAACATGCCAGTTTCTGCTTACTGAGACCTTTTCCCTTTGTTTTGTCCTATTATTCATCTCTCCTGGACATAAGCCATGTTTCGAACTACGTTTAGGAACATCTGTTCGCTGCGCTTTGCAAGATCCACGACCTCCTGGTGCAATGGAGCTCCAGCTAGTCATTTGCTAAGGTGGCTTTATCCTGAACTGTATCGCTGGTGCCGCAACAACAGGTTGCCATCTATTTCCAGTGTACACATTGTGTGTGTGATGGTTGAGTGCAGAAAAATCCTGCTCACTTGTGCGGCTGCTCCTGCATCCTGTCGGTGTTGTGCCTACACTGCTTCCTTCGTCAGACACGTTATCAGGATCCAACGCGCTGGCTTTCACCTGTGCTGTCAGTCCGGCCGTGTCTGCTAAGGCTGTTAGCGGTATCTGGACAGCGCGTAGTATGGCGTTATATGCGATTCTGCTTGCGTAAGGGCGGCGCGGCTTTAGTTCATGTGGTTCTACCCGCCATATTTTGCATGGCCGTCCCCCTTGAGAGGGGTTAACACATAACAAACGCGACTGATACAAACACTAGCAAAACACATAAACGCATATCGCGCCACCTTTTTCGGGCTGATGTTTGAAACTCGGCATGTCCCTGAACGGTGCAGCGGGATTTACGGAGCCTCACCGGGACGGCGTCCTCTGAAAAAACCGGTCGCCAGTTTGGAAGCCGACGCGGGCGACCAAACCACTAGGCTGCGGCTGCGATTTGGGCTTAGCGTCCCAAATCGACATAAGCTATAAGGGACGCCGTAATGGTGTGCTCCGAACATTTCAACCTCCTGCAGTTCTTTAACTTGCATTGATATCGCACACTGCACGGGCCTCTAGAATTTCGCTATTTCGATATTTGACCACCGCGCCCGGCATTGAACCCGTGTTTTTCGGGTCAGCAGCCTACCGCCATAACCACTGAGCCACCGGGGCGGCTACATTGGCTGAGGGCATTGCAGCCGTTGGCGTAACATAGCCAGTACGTGAACGTAATGACGACTTCTATGCGTCTGTAGCTTTGATGTAGTAAATATAGGCAAGGACACTGCGTTGCTCATAAACGCGGGAATGTGCTGTAGATGCTGGTTTTCTCGCCCAAAGATCAGAGGCACAGACCGGTAAACGATACCATAGTGGAGTCTCCCGGAGCGAGCAGTATTGAAGACATTGTTTAGGTAAGATCTCGTCGCAATCTTCAAATAGTGATTTTTGGAATTTGTCTTTGGAGTCTGACGCGCCGTGATCTGGCGCCGATGTCTAGCATGGATAGATCGCGTCACCTATTTTGATGTGCAACTTGCAACAGTTCAGGAAAGGTAACTTATATGAAGTTTTCTTGCAACCATCACTTCCCCCTTCCTTAGCCGACTGAATGAATGAAAAGCCGTGAGCACAAGAGGTTAGGAAGCTGAAAGGTTTCTAAAAAAACATTGCGGAAACCTGAAAGAGGTTCAAGCCATGAAGAAAACCACCAAGCGCTACGCGGTCCTCCAATTGTTCAAAAACCAAAACCCGCTTCCGACACGAGCGCCCGCGCGCAGGCGCCGATATCCGACATGCAGATATCTGCGCCCCGCTCGCGCATGCGGAGACAGGCTCCAGCGTACGCTTAGGATGTGTTCGAGTTGGGGCTTCACTCTCGAGTAGCCGGGCCCACCCAGCCTCCGCCGGCTGGTCGACTTCTAGAGAACATCCCGCAGTTCTGTTACCTCTGTTCCGTCACTATTCTATATCTTTATCATGAGTCCATCAAGCATGCATTAAAGAGCGGAGGTAGATTAAAAGCATTAAAGACGAAAGCCGATATACTATCTCCATCGAGAGAAACGAATTTTATTTCATCGCGCTTTTACCTCGGTGGTACCAAAAAGAAGTTAGAGCCATCCTGGAATGTATTACGGATTATTGTAGTGTTTTTCTTGTCACTGGAGTCGAATTGCGATCAAGAGGAATTCGAACAGCGGAGCTTGTAGGCGCTGCGTTATTCGCGTTTCCGTCTATCGTGATAATATGTCATAAGTAATATTTATAAGACGGCTAAAATAGCCGAAGTGTTCTACACGAACCTATACAGTAGACAAAGTTTTCGGGATGTAAGTCAGATTAGCAATATCAGACAGCAATGCTAAATTCCGACAGTAACGGCAGACACAGTAAAAAAAGCCTTCGGAGCAATGCAAAGGCAGAGCAGCCGGTCAGGATCAGGTAACAGCATATCTGTTGAAGGACGAAGGGGAGATTGTGCCAGAACAACTAGCCACCTTGTATACGCAATCCCTTATGACCTCGAGTGTTCCAGAATCTTGAAGAACACCAACATCATCTTGATTCCTTAGAAAGAAGACGTCAAGGACTCGAACAGCTAGATGTCGAACAGCTTTTAAGGTATCTACAAAAGTAGCCACTAATAGTCAGGGCAACCTTAATCTTAAATCAACCAAATCATTAGGCAGGCTTCCGTAAAGGATATTCTGCAATATATCATATTCACACTATCAATCAGGCGATACACAAACGCACAAAGTATAATTATACCCTCTATGCAGCCTATATAGATTACGGGAAGCCATTTGATTCCGTCGAAATTTTAGCAGTCATGCAGGCATAGCGGCCTCTGGATGTAGAAGAGCATTAACTAAAATTATTGGACGATATGTATATAGGATGCACAGCTACCACTGTACTCCCTAAAGCCAGCAATAAAATTCCAAAAAGACAGGCTGTCGCGCAGGGAGACATGATCTCCCTAATCCTATTCATCACCAGTTTTCAGGAGTATTTTGATGCCTGGATTGCGAACAGTTGGCGATAAGAGTTAATGGTAGATACCTGAGTAATCAGCATTTCGCTGATAACTTCGCCTTCCTAAGTCCCTCAGGAGATTAGCTGCAAACCAGGATCAATAAGTTCGGCAGCTAGAGCACAACGGTGGCTCTTAAAATTAATATGCGGACAACCAAGGTAATGTTCAAGCCTCGCAAGGGAACAGCAGCAGACAGCTGGTCTCAACTGGTAGCGAGGCGCTGGGAGTGGTAAGGGACTGCGCCTACTTAGGACGGGTAGTGATCACAAAGCCAGAACCCCAGAGGGAAATAAATGCAAGAATAATAATGGGGTGGAGAGCATTCGGCAAGTTCTCCCCGATCATGAATGGCAGCATACCAATATCCCTCAAGAGAAAAGAACACAACACCTGTGTTCTCCGCTACATACCTATGGGACAGAAAAGTGGGGCTAACGAGAACGGGTCAAATGGGCAGCGCAACTAGCTATGGAAGGAAAATGATAGGTGTAACGTTAAAAGATAGGAATAGGCTAGTGGGTGTTCTAGGATAAACCTGGGTTACTGACATCCTAGTCGAAATCAAGAGGAAGTAATGGGCTTGGTTATAGCATGTAACGCGAAGCCAAGATAATCGATGGTCATTAAGGGCAACAGACTGGATTCCAAGGGAAAGGAAGCGTAGCAGGGGCGGCAGAAGGTTAGGTGGGCGGATGACATTAAGAACGACAGGGTTAATTAGAGAGACATTCGATAGGCATTTGCCCAGCATTGGCGCAGTCAGGCTTAAAACCACGATGACAGAGGAAAAGGCGCCGGTGAAAAAGCGTACAAGTATCACGCCATCACGAGTGCTGCAAAATGTCGACTCCATACAGCAATAGAGAATAGTGACGTAACAGCTGCAACAAAGATCTGCAGGATATCCTGCGGGCTTTCATCTGTGCTGTTAGTCCAGCCGTGCCTGCTAAAGCTGTTAGCGGAAACTGGATGAGAGGACTGGCAAAAAGGTCTTTGGCCAAACCGTTGCCATGGCGGATCAGAGATAAGTTCCGCCGTCAAGAGACACTAAATCCGTTTTGTGCGGTAGAAGCCCGTTTGTGGTTATGTGCCCGTTTGTGGTTATGTGCCCGTTTGTGGTTATGTGCCCGTTTGTGGTCATGTGCCCGTTTGTGGTCATGTGCCCGTTTGTGGTCATGTGCCCGTTTGTGGTCATGTGCCCGTTTGTGGTCATGTGCCCGTTTGTGGTCATGTGCCCGTTTGTGGTCATGTGCCCGTTTGTGGTCATGTGCCCGTTTGTGGCCATGAGGCCATCTGCTGAAAGACCATGTTGGGCTAAAGAGTATAGTTTCCGGCTCTCTTTAATGAACGTCGTCGCGCCTTTGCTTCGTTTGCTAGGGTCGCCAACCTCACTGTAAAGTTCCCTCATGCTCGCTTTCAGCTCGTCGTGCCGGAGTCAGGATCTAACTTTGTGTAGCTGATGTCTCTCGCATTAGTCAGCGTCCAGTAGTGTCGTTTTGTGCATGTTGCGGAAACCGTGCTTCTCCTATTTTACCGGCCCCTCAAAACAATGGCGCATGAACACTCGTGAACGCATTTCCACTTTGTTCTGCCAGAAAATGTAACCGGAAAGTTTTTTACGCGTTACTGGAGTGCACGTGGTTTCAAACTTCCGGTTCTTGTTCACACGTACCCGCAGTGAAAATGTCTTCTGTGGAGAAGATGTCCGCGTCTATCTTTTGCTGCTTGACGTCTGATGCACAGGCCGTTGCAGACAGACCTTTGGTTTCTGTCGCTCTACTCTGAACATAAACGGGGGTTCCGTGCTTACCGGTGTGCCCATCTCGCTGGTTCTCAAACCAGAAGTGACTGGCTGATCGGTCACTGCCTCGTGCTGCATGCTCAGTTATGGGCACCCGGTCTGTGTTACCAGTATCATCATTCATTACCGCTACGGGAGTCCTGTTAGATTCCTAAAGCACTTCGCAGTGCCTTACAATGGTTGTTAAAGATTTGGCAGTGGCGGATTAAGTGTGGTCGACCCTCGGGCGCACCACATATGCGTACAGAGGGCTGCTTGACGCACCACTTTTATAGATGAGGTTTATTGAAGGCAACGTCCAGGCGAATTCGGTGCAGGCAATTGCGATCACGTTTATCTAAATTGCGTGGCATGCGGAAGTTCAATGGGGGTAGATACGAAGACGGGTCTACATTGACGCTGTGGATCAAACCACAAAAAACATAGCGTCTTCCAGAATTTTGTAGCCAGAAGTCTCGCGACATCACTGCGAGAAAAGGGTATAGGTAGGAGCAAGGAGGTGTCGCCATGCGCCAACCTCGCAGCACAGCAGCCAGAACGTTGCCTGCAAGGCACATCTGCAAGGGGGTCCTCTAACGTGGAAAAGCTGCTTCGTTCTTGAGTTTCATCAGACTGCAGTCTCTTGATCAAAAAGTCTGTTTCAGGTCTTCGCCATGACCCTGCAGTTGTCGCAGTCAACTGCGTCGTGCAGCTAGTCTTCCCGCAGCAGCACGAAGCCTAACTTGGGGGCATGGATGCGTGTGTTGGTCGTTTGCTCGGTATCAATGTCCACCGAGGAATTCACAACGATAAGCGGTAAGCGATTTTCCTCGGCGACCGTGCATCGCCCGCGTTCCTGTCTTTTTTGCAAAGGAACAACACAGGGGCGATAAACAGAACCACGTGTACGTAGCAGAACGACCGCTTAGTTCCAGGGCAAAAATGCCACCCAACATCGTCAGCCTGGCTACACCCACTGGAGGGCAAAGGCCTCTCCCATATCAATTCAATTAACTCCTTCTCTGAGGTGCGTCTGCTCCTTTATTCGTTAGCCTTGTGTCCCACTAGAGTTTTCAGACAAGAATATTGTCTAACCCAGATAGGCGGGAGTTTGATCGCTGAAGACATGCTGGTTTTCTCGCCCACTTATTGCGGCTGGCCGCGTTCATAAAGCCGGCTCAGCAGACTACATTATGCCTAAGACTAATGTTCACCACACAAAAAAAAACGCAAACGTTCCGATACGAACGCCAGCCCTAATGTGCTGCCTATTTGTTACAGTATTTTATGCTTCAGTTTGATACTTGGCTTCTTTTTTGGTCCTTGCTCTTTCTCGATGGAGGTATTTTGAAATCCGTTGTATACATCACGCATACAATTCTGATGCTCATCTGCAAACAGTGATAGCACAGCATAGCCCAACGTACGCAGCCAGCGCTGATGGGTGTCTGGCCGAGGACGCCAATAAGCCCGCCGAGACCAGTCCGCTTGGGTTCGTGCTCTGCTCAGCAGACGACTATAGTTGTCTGTTTCAATAGCAACGAAGACGGCAGTGGCGGGAGGGGTGTGTGCATCGGTTCACATCGATTGGGGAAGGGGATCGATGTCCGGTACCTCCTCGTGGTGATCCCTGGCCTCAGGTGGACTGTGTGCTCTGCTTGGGGAGAGCTAAATGCGGACCGTGGCGCACGATTGACTACCTAATTTAGCGTGCGCCACATAAAAGGCTTGTGTAAAAGGCCTTAATGGGGCGAAAATTTTGTACTCGTGCAATTCTCCGGGCATCCGGCAAGCAGCCGAAGGGGACCCGACACATCAGCGCAGCAGCGCAGCTTACCGATTTTCGTGTTTGTGCACTGTGACCTTGAGCAAGTTGTTGCAGTTTGCTCTAATCTGCAGTAGGTGCTTCGGCCTCACAAATTAGTGACGGGCTGCACTGTGCCCTTAAACAGCAGGGACGATGTGCGTCAGCACAGCAAGTCTTTCTTTCTTGGTGTCTGGTTCGCTGTACCTTGAACAGTGCTCTTCGACAGATCACTGGTGACAGTTCGTTTTTAGTGTCGGGCTGCACTGTGCCCAGAGTCGTCTCTAAAACAGTAGGGGCGTTGCGCACCAGCGCAGCCAATCTTTCTTATCTGGGCAGCAGGGTTGGTGAGCAGCTACATTTTATTGACTTATCCACCTGGTACTCGTCTCTAAGTGGTTCATCTTGTGTGTCGGGTTTCACTGTGCCCTGAGCACGTCTCTTAAACAGTAGAGGCACAGCCTACACTTATATTAGACCTTTGGCTACCTCTGGTTTTTCACGCAGTTTTCCAGATGGGTTCGTCGTGGTCCCGAAGGGTTTTAGAAGTTTCAAAAACGGTGCCCTCTGCTTTGCGGAGGAAGGGCAGCTTGAGTTGCTAAGGGTTCGCTCGTCCACAAATTGGTCGAAGGAGCGCTCCACATCGGTGGGAAGGGGCTTCGCCCGTGGACTGTTTCGGGATCGTCGCGCGCCGTCACCGACGGGTCTAAAATGGCGCCTCCGTGAAACCGGGGCAGACGGTTCGCCCCATTGGATTGCTGACCTGGTGTCAGCTCTCTGGTGTTTCGCGAGCGTTAGGTGGTAGTCCTTTATTTTGTTTGGGTGACTGACCCGGCAGACAAGGTTTTGCGAGTTGTGTGTATTACGTCTTTTTTTTCTTTCCCGTATTCACTGATCATTGAATTTCTTGCAGCATGTGCATAGATAGTTTGCTTCGTATCTACTTTGGAAAACACCGAAGTTGTGTTTTCCTTTTTTGGTGTGCTTAGTGTGTTTTTAGTGGCTACTGCCTAGACAGACTTCGGGTCGTGTTGTGCTGTCTAGCTGCTTATGCATCGCGGGTTTCACCCGAGCAGACATAGGCTACACTTCGATTGTGTTACTTCAGTATCGCTCGGGGGTAGTCCCCACACAACGTCGAGCCCTTCCTCTGGTTAGTTGCTTGGGTCGTTTTGTACAGGAGCCCTGGTTGGTTTTTGGCATACAGGATTGTATTAATAGTGTGCTAGACTCATTAGTTTATCATTAGTCATTAGCTTTTCATTTGTCTTTTCATTAGTGCTGGCGACCGCAAAGTGGTGGTAGCGCTTTTTTTTCTCTCCTCTGCGTTAGTGTTACTGGTTTGGTGGTCATTGGGCTATTGCTGGTCAATAGTCTTATTCACAGCGAAGTTTTATTTTTTAATTTAATTCCCAGCCCTGCATTAGGGTTAGCATTTTCATCACTCATTAGGTCAATCATTAATACAAGTCGTATTGTTTTTTTTTTGGTGGTGTGTGCGGGTGATTGTGGTGGTCATTGCTAGGTCATGGCCACATATGTACGGACTTCATTATCGGTCCAAAGACTGGGTCTCAGGCCGCGGCTCATGTATATCATATTTGCAACACAACGGTCACATCACGGCTGAAACTAGAGGCCTATTACTTCATCCACAACGTTTAGCTATTGTGGCGTTGTCTTTTGTGGAAAAGATTGGAGGTGCTCACAGCAGGCCTCCTCTCATTGCTCCAAGTGCCCTTTGATGAATAAACCTAAGGGTTCCCACCAGTAGGGTGCTACTGCTGGTTCCAATCACCCAAGTTCTAGTGCTGATGTAAGGGCCTCAGCGTCTGCTGCTTCAGTAGACCCGCTCCATCCTGGTTCTGAGCCGCCAGTTGACGGCCCTAATACTGCCGCATTGGACTTAGAGCCGATGCCTAGGACCGCACCAGATTCATTGGGCATAGATTTACCCATTCATACTGCTCCATCGTGTGTCATTATACTTCGACTGTATCCTGAAATGCTCATGTGCGTGCCTCTTCTGATGCAAGTCAGCCAGCTTCTGTAAACCAGGCTTCTCGCGTTCATTACGAGCTTACTTCCAGCTAGGGCCTGTTTACTCCACTAAGTCAAGTGTACCCTGAGCAACACGACTCTCATCCAACTGCATCACTTGGTCCGAACGAGGCCAGCACGGGGCCTGGTCGTCGCCAATATGTCCCAACGACAAGAAGACGCTGGTCGGATCAGGAAATGCGGGAGTTGGCCAGGCTGGACTTTTTGTATCGTGACATTCACCCTCTGCTGCAGACTCTTTCCCAAAATTTTCGAACCAGAACTGAAGATGCCATTGATTATATTCGTGGATCCAGCAAGTACAACTTGATACTTCGAGAATTGCTGAACACTGCTACTCAAGACTTTACAACCTCTACCGAGTGTGTTACCTGATAGTGGACCCGCGGGGGCATGCTACTGGCATTGTCGTTGAACATCATCAGACTTTTCACTGGATGAGGTAGCCAAGGCCTTACGACTTTTTCCTACTACATCAGCCTCTGGCCCCGAAGAGGTCTCGGTGACTGAACTGAGAAAGGTGCCAGCCGAGGTTCTGGTACTCGTCTTTAACAATTGGTAGGCTTTCGGTGCAGTTGCTTACGATTTCAATGTTTGGCGAACAGTATTTATCCGAAAGTGTGCAAAACCGGCACCGCTGAGCGACTACCGGCCGATCACAATATCGCCTGTTTTGTATCGACTCTTCGCGAAAATGGTGCTTGCAAGGCTATCAGTAGGGAATAAATCTCACAAATTCCAAGCTGGCTTCTCGGAGGACAAATCTGCTTCCTCTAATCTACTCATCCTGCAAGCTCTCATGAGAACCATGAAAAAACTTCACCGTCCACTCTTTGCCGTCACTTTGGACCACCAGAAAGCATTCGACACGGTATCGCACCATGCCTTGTTTGCGGCCCTGGAAGTGAGAAACGTCCCCCCGCGGTTTATATCGTGTCACGTAGTGGTGACGGCAGTCGAAGCAGTGATGAAGACGGCCGAAAGGGTCTTCTAAAAGAAAACTGTTTATTGGGCTGACATGCACCCGAAATGAACTGAATCACTTGGCGGAGGCGAAGCGACAAGCGTGCTAGGCAATCGTCGAACAGAATGCCCGCCGCTGTCGGCCGTGCTCAATTTAAAGATGATAGCGAACTTTCGAGATGAAGCGTGCAAAGTTACTAGAACTTTCCGGAACTACGTAGAATCAGCTGTGCCTGGCTGCGATCAATCGAGATAAATCTAGTCGCGTCTTGCGTCGCAAACAAATGAATAAATTGGTGTGGCGGCAGATTTAAAAAAAGAACACTGCAAATATTCGCGGCATTACTTCCCTCTCAAAGAAGCATCGACCCGATGCAGTAGAATAAATAATGCGACTAGCAAGAGAAAAAAAACGGATCTTGCGAAAATAGAGCACGGAAATGCAGTGGCTTTTAGCGCGCATAATACGGCTTCAGAAAGACTACATGGACAACTTCTGGTCGTACGCGGCGTCGCTGGGATGCAGTCATTGCGTCAGGGATGACTTCATAATCCAGTTCACCTAGCCGACGAAGAATTTTGTACGGGCCGAAATAGTGGCGCAAAAGCTTTTCACTCAAACCACAGCGGCGAATGGGCGTCCACACACAGTCTTGGTCTCCTGGCTTGTATTCCGCGTTGCGTATTCGTAGGTTGTAGCGTCTGGCGTCGGACCGCTGCTAACCTTTGATCTGTAATCACGCAAGCCTTGGAGCTTGTTCTGCGCGTTGAAGGTAGGCGGCAACGTCGACGTTCTCTTCTTTTGTAACGTTGGGCAGCATGGCGTCTAGCGTGGTCGTGGCCTCCCTGCCATGGACGAGTCTAAAAGGCGTCATCTGGGTGGTCTCCTGTACATCGGTGTTGTAGGCGAAGACGACGTAAGGCAGGATGACATCCCAGGTTTTGTGTTCGGCATCGACATACATAGCGAGCATATCGGCGATGGTTTTGTTCAGGCGCTCGGTCAGTCCGTTGGCCTGCGGATGGTAAGCAGTTGTCCTCCGGTGGCTGGTTTGGCTGTAACGCAGGATGGCTTGCGTCCGTTCTGCAGTGAATGCTGTTCCTCTGTCCGTGATGAGCACATCGGGGGCACCATGTCGAAGAAGAATGCACTCCACGAAAAATTTAGCGACTTATGCTGCTGTTCCGTTCGGTAGGGCTTTCGCCTCGGCGTAGCGGGTCAGGTAGTCGGTCGCTATGATGATGCACTTATTTCCAGATGTTGACGTTGGAAAAGGGCCAAGCACGTCCATGCCGATCTGCTGAAAGGGCCTTGAGGGAGGTTCAATGGGGTTCAGAAATCTTGCTGGTCGTGTGGGAGGGGTCTTTCGTCGCGGACAATCTCGGCAGGTTTTCACATAGTGTGCGACATCGGCAGACAGTCGGGGCCAGTAATACTTGTCTTGAATGCGGCGGAGGGTGCGAGTAAACCCGAGATGTCCATCTGTCGGCTCGTCGTGTGAAGCCTGTAGAACTTCGTCGCGGAGACGAGCAGGTAGAACAAGGAGGTAGGCTGTTTTGTTCGCTGTAAAGTTCTTCTTCACAAGGACCTCGATCATTCTGCACACAGAAGGAAGACAGTCCTCGCTTGATTGAAGCGGGGGGGGGGGGGGGCGGTGCCGAAACCTTGCCTTCCAGGTACTCGATAAGGCCTTTTAGGTCGGGGACCAAGCGTTGCTGCAGAGCAAAAGAGCTGGGGCTGATGGGTCCCAGGAAGGCGTCCTCATCGTCGTCCGGCGACGGTGTATCTACAGGGGCTCGTGAGAGGCAATCGGCGTTGGAGTGCTTGCGTCCGGACTTGTAAACGACGGTGACGTGAAATTCCTGGAGACGCAGACTCCATCGAGCAAGTCGGCCAGAGAGGTCCTTCAAATTGGCAAGCCAGCAGAGTGCATGGTGGTCGCTGACCACCTTGAACAGTCGTCCATAGAGGTAGGGGCGGAATTTCGACGTAGCCCAGATGATGGCAAGGAACTCCTTCTCAGTTGTCGAATAGTTAGCCTCGGATTTGGAAAGGGAACGGCTAGCGTATGCGATGACTTTCTCCAGCTTGTCAATTTTTGAACGAGGACGGCGCCTCGTCCCACGCTGCTTGCATCGGTATGAACTTCAGTATCGGCGTTTTCATCAAAATGCGCAAGGATCGGTGGGGACTGTAAACGACGCTGAAGTTCCTTGAAGGCTTCTGCTTGCGGCGCTTCCCATTTGAACGGCACGTCTGCCTCCGTCAGTTGGGTCAGCGGCTCAGCGATGCGCGAAAAGTTTTTCACAAATCGTCTGTAATATGCGCACAGTCCGTGAAATCTGCGCACTGCTTTCTTATCGGCTGGCGGTGGAAACTGTTCAATAGAAGCTGTTTTCTGCGGGTCTGGGCGTACTCCCTCCTTGCTAACGATGTGGCCTAGAAACAGCAGCTCTTCGTAGGCAAAGTGGCATTTCTCTGCTTTTAAGGTTAGGCCAGACGACTTGATTGCGTCTAGTACTGTTCGAAGTCTTTTGAGGTGCTCTTCAAAGTTCGAGGCGAAGACAACGACGTCATCTAAATATACCAGACAAATCTGCCACTTCAGGCCTGCCAGCACTGTATCCATTACTCGCCGAAACGTCGCTGGTGCGGAACAGAGACCAAATGGCATCACCTTGAACTCCAACAACCCATCCGGAGTGATGAATGCTGTCTTCTCGCGATCTCTTTCGTCGACCTCAATTTGCCAGTAACCGCTCCTGAGGTCCATCGATGACAAATATTTGGCGTTGCAGAGGCGGCCCAGTGTGTCGTCGGTGCGGGGGAGGGGGTAGACGTCCTTCTTAATTATGTTGTTCAAGCGGCGGTAATCCACGCAGAATCGAAGTGCGCCGTCTTTCTTTCTCACTAGAACAACCGGTGCCGCCGATGGGCTGTTTGAAGGCTGGATGACGTCGTGGCGAAGCATTTCTTCGACTTGGTCCCGGATGGCTTGTCGTTCTCGCGGTGACACACGGTAGGGGCTTTGACGGAGAGGTCGGACGTGTTGGTCCGTTATAATGCGATGCTTGGCAATTGGCGTCTGTCGCAGCTTCGGCGATGTCGAAAAACAGTCACTGTTGCTTTGAAGCAGATTGCGGATCTGGTCCTGTCTGTTCCGGTGCAGGGCTGGGTTGATATCGAAAGTGGGCGAATTCTCTTGGTCAAGCGAATCTTCTGCGGAGGGGTCGGAGAGGGCGAAGGAGTCTCGTACGTCGGATATTTCGTCGAAGAAAGCAATCGTCGTTCCTCTGTTAATGTGTCCGTATTCTTCGCTGAAGTAAGTCAGCAGTACTTCGGCCTGCCCATTGCGCAAATGTGCGATGCCTCTTGCGATGCTCATTCCTCGGTCTAGGAGCAACTGCATGTTGCCCTCGATGATGGCTTCAGCGTTAATGGCTTTCGTGGCGCCTACGGTCACGATAACGCTTGATCTGGGTGGGACGCTCATTTCTTCCTCCAGGACACTCAGGGCAACGTGATTTTCCCCAGTTTTCATCGAAGCGATGGCTTCGTCCGTCGAAACCGTGATCAGCTTGGATCGCAGGTCGGTGATCGCCTGGTGCTCATTAAGGAAATCCATACCCAAGATCACTTCGCGGGAGCACTGCGGTAGCACAACAAAGGTCGCACGATAGGTATGTCCTTTGACTGTCACTCGCGATGTGCATCGTCCTGATGGCGTAATGAGGTGGCCCCCTGCGGTGAGAATTTGTGGGCCGTCCCAAGCCGTTGTGACTTTTCTCAGATGCGCAGCGAATGTTCCATTCATCACTGAGTAATCGGCTCCTGTGTCGACTAGAGCGGTAACTTTCCGGCCGTCGATAGCCACTTCTAAGGCGGAGGTCCTGGCTGTTGCATTGCATGTCGCTCTCGGTGTCGGGTCACGGCTTCGTTCCGTATGCGAGTCGCGGGTGTGACGTGTGGTCGAAGCTTTTCTGGGTGGCGCCATCGTTTTGCATGCAGTTTGCGTCGTGGTCGGGGTTGTCATTTTCAATCGTGCAGGCTTCTTGCATGAAGTCCTCGACTGTTTTTGGCGGCTGGCGGACGAGGCTTGCAAAAGTTTTCTTGCGCCGCGCATTAAAAACTGAACTTTCTTTTCCTCGGTCATCTCGGGATCGGCGCGGCAAAATAGGCGCTTCATCTCCCCGACGTAACCGCGGACAGGCTCATTCGGAAGCTGGACTCGAGGAGTCGCTCGGTTCTTTCTTTCCTCACGACACTGGTGAATACCTTCAATAGTTCTCTCTTGAATTGCTGCCATGTCGTAAGGGACGACTCGTAGTTTTCGTACCACGTGCGTGCGGAGCCATCCAATCAGAAAAACACGTCTTTTAGAAGAAAAAAAAGAACAAAAACCGCAAATATTCGCGGCATTCGTTCATCCGTGACATGTATAAGTTTAGGACCAATACATTTTTGCCTGACGGTACGACCGGCTACATAAGAGTTCCTCTTCGGAGAGGCATCAAGCTAGGGGATCCATTATCCCCTTTTCCCTTCAACTGTGTTCTGGACCCCTGCTTCAGCAGTTGAATTCCTCGTGGCTTGGGGTGCACCTTCGAGGTGCATCTATCAGTGCCCTAGCATTTTCCGACGACATGGTTTTGAAGTCGGACACATTCGAGGGTCTCCAATCTCAGCTTCGGGAGACTGAGGAATATCTCCAGAATGCGGGGTTGCGCCTCAACCCATGTATATCTCAATACTTTAGTTGGCGCTACGATCATTGCCCCAAAAGCTGCAGGTACTAGCTGCCGCCGGTTTCCTTTGGCTGTGCACAGGTGCAACCTGTGGCTTAAGGCACGCTGATCAAGTACTTTGGGTTAGGAATCCACCTCGCAAAACTACCAGAAGTGCAAACTGCTAAGGCACGCTCCCTGGTCCGCCTCATAAGCACTGCCAGTTTGAAGCCTTTTCAGAAGCTTCATTGCTTCCGTCAGCTGGAGGTCCCAGCTCTTCTGTATACGGCATCTAACACATTGAACCTCCGAAGTGAGGCTGGAAGCCTCGACAAATTGCTGGGCGGTATAGTGAAAAAAGCCCTGCATCTACCACACAGCTTTCCAAACACCCACTTGTGGTTGCCGCCGAGATGTGGTGGACTCGGCATCCGGCAATTGCAGCGCGTTGCTCAAGCAGTTTAGCTTAACGCCCTAGGTCATCTCATTCGCCTAGGAGACGACTTCGTAGACATTATTTTCGAACATGTCTTTCAAACTTGCTTCAATCGAATTGCTCAGCAGTTTGGAGTTCCTGACGGGATCGCATCTCGCAAAGAACTCACGCTAGATATCAAGAAGGGTTCAGTTCGTTGGTGGAAGAAGCTGGCGGCAAAATATTCTAACAAATATCAGATTGCCTTCAAAGACCAGTTTTCTGCAACTCAAATCTGAAGAAAAATGGCGATAAGATAAAGGCACTGCTGTTGCGTACCAGCCTTTACCCAACCAGAACTTTGTCCAACCATTCAGAAAATCCTGACGATCGTCTATACCGGCGCTGCGGGGGCGCTCCTGAAAGTGTATACCATATTTTGCAGGTGTGCACATCCATTTCTCTGCATCGCACCGAGCGCCATAACTTGATAGCAAAGAATGTCGCCAGGATGATCTTGGAAAATGACCCCACTGCGATTATTAAACGTGAGTAACCATTCACACCTCCAGTGGCTCCCGACTGCGCCCTGACATGATTGTTCGGAAGGACGGGATTGTTCACGTAGTAGACATTGCCGTCACCTGGGATACCAATGTCTGTATCCTAAAAAGCATGCGTGCCTACAAGGCAGCAAAGTATGAGAAGCTCCGCCTTCATTTCCCGGGTGAGACTGTCAAGTTTTGGGGGATGGCTTTCGGGGCCCGGTAAATGCTCTGCAGGGACACCGCCAAGGTTGGTGGGGTCCTTGGTCTTACAAAGGCCGTCCTTGGATGGGTCTCTGCTAGGACTCGCGGGAAGCAACATCATGCTTAGCCGCTTCGCGCAGCTGGTGACCTGTAGGCTTTTCCCTCGACACCTCTTGCAACTTTTAGCACTTTTTAGGTATTTTAGGCCAGTAATCTCCTGTTCGGACCCCTGCATTTATTTTATGGGGCGATTACTGAGCCAGTGTTTAAGGTTGTTATTATTATTTTTGTACTTTTATTGGTTTTGTTGAATTTTAGTTCCTTTGTTACTGATCAGTCATGCACTGCTTCGTTTTTTTAAGGTATTTCCCCCCAAGGCCCAACATCCCTTGTTTGTACACGAAAATCCTTTAACGAGCGCGGCGGTAAACTGCGGGACTTGCCGCGCCGACAAGTGACTCCGTGGCCAGGTACAGCAAAGCTGGACGCTTCTTCTGCTTGGTCACGGCAAGCCACGATAATTAACATTGCTCTGGGGGCCACCTAACTCCGCTCTTGCGGGGAAATTCTAGTTCTTAGGTACAAGCCATCGTCTGGACGAAGATGCAGGATGGGGAACTGAGCGTGCAGGGAAATCTTAGGCAGGGAACGGAAGAGTGGTTTCTGGGCTTCAAAAGAGTGGCGAATCCTGCTTGGGGACAATGCGGAAGGGTGCGCGAATTGAGGCGGCACGTCACTTTGGCCTCTCTCCCGGACTGTTGCTGTCAAGCCAATGAGCGGACAGGCTGAAACAACTATCTCAGTCGAGAAGCCGCTTCAGGTCGTGACTATGACGCTGTCTCCTGCGGCAGGGTACTCCAGCTCGCCTGCCCGCTGCAGCCCGAGTCCATGGAGGGTGGGCGTCATGACTGGCATACAGGCTTTCCCTAGTCACCAGAACACTAGCATCGATGATGGGTAAGCGATTCTTCAGTGGAATCATCACCTACTATTCCCAGTATTGATTATGTACTCTGTTCGCCTAAAAAATGAAGCGACATATGCCAGAACAGCCAGTGGCATCGAGAGATTGTCATGACGGCGTGGTTGATACCCTTGCACCTTTTGGCATGATATCGCCATGCCGTGTTCGCAATGACGGCTTCCATGAGTCTGTAGTGGTGCTGTACTGTAGGCGAGGGCACTAAGTTTCTTTTATAAACGCAGGAATGTGCTTACGGTGGCATACTGTTTTTTTCTCAAATTTCAACCGCAGCCGGATCAGCGGAATAAGGACTGTGCAAACGGAGTCGTCCGCAAGGAACAGTACTGAAGGAATTGTTCAGGTAAGAACGCTAATTCTTTACTCTTCAAATTTTGATTTTTAGGATCTGTCTTTGCACTTTTTGTAATTCGTAGGTGGTATGAGCTGATAGATCTCAGTACGAGCTTACAAATGGCTGCCCACCTAGGCTTACCAGCTTTTATTTGTGTGCTGCTTTCGCAACCTGCGTGCTTATAATGGGGTTGATTCCAAGGAGGGATGAAGTCCTAAGAAGTTTGTCGCGGGCCTCGTTTATGCTTCGGCTGTTGGAAGCGCAGTTTTGCGTAACCTCTGTTCGTTTAGTCACTCTTGCCTTATTGCTGGTTTCCTCAAGGTGTGCACAAGTAATGCGGAGCCTTCACTGATGCCAGCTCAGTGATGCCAACTCAGCCAGCTTAGCCATGGGCAACTGGCCAATGTTACCTGTATCACATTCGCAACCGTTACCCATTACCCTTTGATGGCAGGACACACCCTGCCTCCGCCGACTGGTCGATGCCTATAGTGTACATCCCGCAGTTTTTTTGGTGCAGCTGTTGCGTCACTCTTTTCTATCGTTGTTTGGAGACGACACTTTAAAGCACTAGTGCTGATGTGATACTTGTGCTACTTGCACCAGCACCTGTTACATCTCTCATCATCAGTCTGACTTCGCCCATTCCTGGGCAAAGGCCTCTGCCACGTCGCTCCAATTAACAAGGGCCTTTGCCAACTGCAGCTACCATATCCGCACAACTTCTTAATCTCATCCATCCCCGTAACATTCTGCCGGCCCCTGCTACGCTTGCCTTCTCAGGGAATCGAGTCCGTTACCGTTAAGCACGATTGATTATTTTGCCTTCGCACTGCATGCCTTGTCTAAGGCCATTTCTTCCTCTTGATTTTGACTATCTCATTAACTCGCCCTTGTTCGCTGACCCACTCTGCCCTCTTCCCGTATCTTGATGTAACGACTACCATTTTTTTCCAAAGCTCGCTGCGTTGTCCTTATCTTACCATTTGAATTCACGAAGGCTTTGGCTAATCTTGCCCCCATTTCCTCCAATATTTACAGGCTTAGAAGAGGACGCCGTTTCCTAGTTCGCACTGCATGATCCGCCACTCTGCTATCTCCTGGTTTCATCAAGATATCTCAAGATGGCTGCTGCGCTTACCTTGCGCATCACGTGCAAGAAAAGCTTTGACATCATTTTCGACCGAAGTAATAAATTATGTTCATTCGGCTAACATTATGCCCACTGTTTTGTGTTTTTGGAAAGTCAGGCAACTGTTGAGGGCTAGCTGCTCTTTAAGGAGGTCTCAACGATGATCCGCTTTGAGCTTTAGAATGTTCCATGATACCTACACGTTGCTGTTACCTGAAACAAAATGTCAGGATGGTGGATTCAGAAAACTAATGTCATTCGATTCAGTGTGACCTTTCGAGCAGGCTGCGGCACAGAGGGGAGACGAATCCGAGAGAGTGGGAAAGAAAGGCGGTGTTGTGCTGTCACCGGCGCTGCACGATGAGAGAACCGGAGAGTAAGAAATTGAAAAAGAAAAAAAAAATATTTAAATACTCAGCACAGTGCTTACGGGAGAACGAAAGCGAACGTTCTCTTCCTCCTGTACTTCAACCACTTGATCCTTTCTACCGAAGCACAGTGTCTTTGTCTGCCTTGTTTCTTTGTTTGAGTTAATAGTCGAACCTGGATATATCGAACACGAAAGGGATTTAAAAAAAATTCAGGGGGGCACTTTGTTGACCTAAAGTGCGGTGCGGCGAAAGCCTTTAGCGAGTGGTTGCTGCTTGTGTCAGTGATGTGTAGTTAAGATGTAAATTAAGTACACAATTCTTGCTACATACGCGTTGCGCAAGGAGGCATGTTGCGCGACACCCGACTCCGTCGACAGCTGCAAGGCCGAAGCGCGGCGCGCGCACAGGTGCCGCTATCTTCCGTATGCGCAGTGAACTAGCAGTGGCGCAACATGGCCTCCGAGATTATGGCCATGGTGCGTGCTCTCGGAGGCAATGGGCGCAATAGTATAATGGACGGACGGGCGAACGCGAGCATGAGCCATTAAATGTTTTCGCCTTAATACTTCCATTTATCGAAAATTCCATGCATTAAAACCTCAGTGCATAAGCTACTCCTACGCCAGCAGCCTTTGTTCTGCTCGGCCCAGCAAGCCTGTCACCCTTGGCCACAAGGACCAAACAAAGCAGGCGCTCAGAGAAGTGGGAGGAGCATCTGAGCGTTTACTCGCAACCATTGCGGGGCAGTGCAGCCAGCGGAGGGCAGCTATGCCGTGAACACTTTGCAAAAAACATCCGCGATATGATGATGTCTAAGTGCTATAAAGCTTATTCGCTGCCAGAAAGGAATCCCTTGATGTGCTACAAATACACTTCGGCAGAGAATAAATGGTCCAGGCGTTGGCTTACCGATTTTTACGCGACAGCGTATTCAGCTCGTTCGGTCGAAAAGCCGTCGGCGTAGTCGGCACCGCGTGTCGCAAATAATCGGGGGCTGCGTAAACAAAAAAGTCGTATCATGGTAGCTTGTGGTTTCGGTGATTCCAGTAAAACGGAGCGTTGAGCTAGTTGGTACATACTTCTGGGAATAACAGCAGTATGTTCCTTGTGCAGCCCTGTTATTCTCAGCAGTTCCAGTGACTGATGACTCATTCGTTAGAGATATGCGATGACGAGTTAATGAAATCATTGTAATTAATTGATTAATCAGATAATCAAAAACAAAAAAAGGGAAGCTCAAAGGTGGCAAAGTGCTCAGAATGAAAAGGCAGTGCTTGGTCATTCTAATTAAGAATATCAAGCGGGTTTAATTGATCAATTACTTATGTAAAACAGTAAAAATGCATTCAAAGGTGTCAAACTCCTCAGAATGGAAAGCCAATGTATGCTGATCATGCTAACTACCAGATTTGGTCGGTTTAGTTTGGTTTATGGGGGTTTAACTTCCCGAAGCGACTCAGGCCATGAGAGACGCCGTAGTGAAGGGTTTCGGGAATTTCAACCACCTGGGGTTGTTTAACGTGCACTCACATCGCACAGTAACCGGGCCTCTAGAATTTCGCCTCCATCGATATTCGACCGCCGCGACCGGGATGGAACCCGCGTCTTACGGGCCAGCAGCCGAGTGCCGTAACCTCTCAGCCACCGCTGCGGCTAACTACCAGTTTTATTGTCGTTCTAATAAAAGATTGTTCAGAAAAAAATTTTTTAAGAGTCGCATCATCAGACGAAGCGAGAAATCGCGTCAACTCGTAAGCGGAGCATTGGAGTCCTCCAGCATTTTTTATTTATTTCATCGCCCTGTGCAGCACAAATTGTGTTGAATATTTGTCTTCTTAGTCACAGTTGCACAATTCAGTCCCACAGTTCACTTCTCTTGAGTGCTCGGCTGTGGGAATATTGTGCCAAAATTGCCAGACTCTCGCTGCCATGACAAAGCCCCATTGCACGTGAAGTAAGCGCGCATTTTGTCCCGCGCAGCAGCACCATACACGCTCTCTTGTCCACGGGATGGCGAAAACCCGAAGAAAGTCCACCCTCCAGCCCCTTTACTGCACGCCCGTCCCGAAAACTGCAGCCGAGAGCGGAGACAGAAAATTGGAATGCACTGTGGAAATCAATGCAGTTGTCCAGTGCAGCGCTCAAGGCGCGATCAATGGTCTATTTTGTTGTAGGCGAGCGGAGATGATGCGAAAGTCCATTGTTTTATTTCTAGCCCTAGAATGTGCCAGAAAGCGAACCAATAACGGCAATCGACCCGCCGCGGTGGCTCAGTGGTTAGGGCGCTCGACTACTGATCCGGAGCTCCGGGGTTCGAACCCGACCGCGGCGGCTGTGTTTTTATGGAGGAAAAACGCTAAGGCGCCCGTGTGCTGTGCGATGTCAGTGCACGTTAAAGATCCCCAGGTGGTCGAAATTATTCCGGAGCCCTCCACTACGGCACCTCTCTTTTCCTTTCTTCTTTCACTCCCTCCTTTATCCCTTCCCTTACGGCGCGGTTCAGGTGTCCAACGATATATGAGACAGATGCTGCGCCATTTCCTTTCCCTCCAAAAAAACCAATTAAAAAAATAACGGGAATTGTTTCAGAAGGTAAGGGCCATAGTCTGTACAGGTGTACTGCCTTGCTTTGTGGATAGATGGCTGGGCTTAAGCGCAGGCTAATGAATCCCTGCCGAATTTCGAAGAACTGGAAAGGGTATGCTGTCAAAGGGTTCACCAGTGCCAGTGTCCATAGGACCATTGCAGCGCAGTCCAAATGGGGTGCAATTTTCGCGGAGTTTGTGGCAGCGCTTTAGTCTTTAGTTAGACGGGGAAGTGTTGCGGACAGTTCTTATTTTCTGTTTCATATTTTTTACACAACCGAGGTAAATGTCCAAAAAAATGTGCTTAAATATATGTTGGTCTTTCATGTTATGTTGTGGAAAAACTAAGCTAAATATCCAAATTTCCCCAGTAAAAAGTTTCTTCTCTTCGTCTATTTCTTGATTGTTATGCAACAGTTTTCATTTATATTGAACCTATTGCTTGCGTTTTATTGGCAACGAAATTTGTGCATGTATTTTCTGCGGGCATTTGAAATGTGCGCCAAATTTAACTTATACGACATGGCTGCCTCTTGCGTCAGTCTATTTTGTCTCTACTACACTCTACCACCAACTTCCTGGTTGTCTTTATTAGTGCGCGCAGGTTTTTCTTGGAACTTGAATGAACTTCACTTCCTTCTTTCCTTTTTATTTTGCTTTGGTTGTATTTCTCAACTATTTCTGCCTTTTTGCGCGGCATTTGATTTTACAGTTGCGCGGCATTATTACCCTCTCAAAAAAGCATTGGCCGTGTGATTTACCGAAAAGTAAGGTCAACAAGATCACGGACAATGCAAAACATTAAGAGCGCAAACACATAGTGTCCATTAGCTCGCACGATAAAGGTTCAGGAGCACTACATGTAAAAGTTCAGGAGCACACGATGCCAATGGGTTGCTCTCCTTCCGTCAATAAGGTCAACACTCATGCACGGCCACCTGGCTTGTATTCCGCGTGGCCACGGCGGAATATGTGCCGGCCTCAAACATATACTGTATTATGGGGGCGGTGTGCCCAGGGTGGTTCACAAAATGACTCGCGCCTATCTTTTGTGGCTAGGCGAAATAGAAGATGAATCGTATGTAGACCGGGCAATGTCGGTGGAGAAAATTATAAATTTCTGCACGGAAAAGTTAGAAATTACCGCTACCAACCATCAGTTTGAGCGGGTTCGCCGACTGGGTAAATATAACGCTGAGAAGCGGAGGCCAATAATTGCAAAGTTTACCTTTTTTAAGGACAAAGAACTGCTCCTGTCATCGCGGCCTAAGCCTAAGGGAAGAGATATTGCAGTCCGTGAGGATTTTTCGCTTAAAACGCGCAAGGCAAGGTCAAAGCTGACCAAGTTCGCAAAGCAGCATAAGTTGAAGTATAAGTTAGCAGTTGATAAACTGCGTATGGGCTCAAAAACGTACATCTACAATGTAGCTACTGACGCTGTCGTGCAGTTAGGTCAGTAGATCATACGAGGCAATAGCCGCCGCGGTGGCTCAGTGGTTACGGCGCTCGGCTGCTGACCCGAAAGACGCGGGTTCGATCCCGGCCGCGGCAGTCGAATTTCGATGGAGGCGAAATTCTAGAGGCCCGTGTACTGTGCGATGTCAGTGCACATTAAAAAACCCCAGGTGGTCGAAATTTCGGGAGCCCTCCACTACGGCGTCCCTCATAGCCTGAGTTGCTTTGGGACGTAAAAAACCCCATAAACCAAACCAATCATACGAGGCAGTAGTACGCATATCCACAAAAAAAAAAAACTAAACCTTTCATATCTTCCCCTTTATCGGAATCATTTACTAATATCCGAAGTATCTTATCCAAGAGCGCTCATGCCTAATCTTTTCTGGAAGACAGTGACTCCGATATTATATCTTTCACCGAAACATGGCTAAATCCCCATATAAAAGAGCGAAGTTCTTTCTGGCTCCAACTCATATAATATATACAGGCTTGACCGCATTCATAAGCGAGGCGAGGGTGTACTCGTACGCATAAAAAAATTATCGCATCATTTGCTATCAATACCGATTCCGATCTTGAGATTATTTGGACAGCTTGCATTTCTTCCTCCGTCAAACTTTTGGTAGACAACTGTTACCGCGCACCGAACTCCGATGACTCATTCTCAGATAAGCTAGGTGTAAGCCTTACGATCGCATTTGAGCTGTTCCAGGCTCATGTAACTTATCTACTCGAAGACTAATTTTCCACAGATCGACTGGGCAAAGCTCTCATCCCCTTGTACTGCTTCAACAAGCTTCATAAATTTGACTTTAGATTTCAAACTTTTTCAACTAGTTACCCAACCCACCCGTGGTGCCAATACATTAGACCTCATCTTTACATCAGCCCCTGATACAGTGTGTGACATAAACTAAGACGGTTTGAGCGACCACAGTTTACTTGAAGTGACAATTAACATTCCACTTCCGTTCACTGGCATCACGAGGAAAAAAACTAACAGAGGAGATTACATTCGAATAAATGATGAACTTTAAGTGTATTATGATAATATCATGATGCCCTGTTTTCAAGACGGGTCAGAAGAAGATAGCTGGATTCTTTTTAGATACAAGCTCTCCGAACTTGTAGAAAAACATGTTCCACTTATCACACTATCAAATGACAAATCTAATCCCTGGTCTACAAGAAAGAATCAACAGATGAGAAATAAGAAAAAAATGGTTGCACAAAAATGCAAGGCAGGAATGTACGCCATGCGCGTGGGGTAAATATAAAAGCTACCTAAGCCTATATTGTTCCGCCCTTTGTAATGCAAAAAGTAAATATTTTTCACGAGACCTTCCTGCACTACATAAGAATAATCCAAACAAGTTCTGAAGAACAAAACCTCGGAATAGCGTCAGTAATGATATCTCAGTATACGACGTAAACACCACCCCTTACTCTGATGCTGACTGCCATAAAGCATTGAACTCGTTTTTCGCATCTGTTTTCACCGAAGAAGATAATTCCAACATCCCGTATGTGCCAGATGTTGGTTACACCTACATGGCACCAGTTGACATTATACACGATGGCATAGTACACCTGATAAATAAACTTAAAGTATTCTCTTCCTCTGGTGTTGATGAAGTTAATTCAAATATACTAAAAAATACCATTTCTGTCTCCAGCATCATCTTACTTTATATCTTTAAGCAGTCAACATCTACAGGTGGGCTCCCGTCCGATTGGAAAATAGGAAAGGTTGTACCGGTTTTAAAAATGTGGCAACAAACACTCACACGAAAACTACCGGCAAATCTCACTTACTTGCATCTGTTGCAAGATGCTTGAACACATTTTCGCATCACACATCTCCGATCACCTGGGGTCTAATTATTTTTTTTTTCACTAAGCAGCATGGTTTCAGAAAAGGCTTTTCTTGGAGACGCAGTTATTTGAGTTTACAACCGACCTACACTTCAACATGAACAGTATAACTTACAAACTGATTTCATCTTTTTGGACTTTGCCAAAGCATTTGATCGGGTAGCACATTGACAACTAATATCTAAACTTTCTGCGCTCAAATTAGATTCTTTAACTCTGTCATGGGTTCGTAATTTTCTTTCTAATCGCCAGCAGTTGACTGCTGTTAATAATTATTCCTCTCTTCTCTCCGACGTCACATCGGGCGTTACGCAAGGAAGCATCCTTGCTCCAGTGCTCTTCTTAATTTACATTAATGACCCGCCAGTAAGCATCTCATCTTGGATACGCATATTTTCTAACGGCTGCATTATTCATCGACCAATAAAAAGTACTAACGACCACCTTGCACTTCAAAGAGACCTCGATCGCATTAACGACTGGTGTAAAACGTGGTTAATGACCTTAAACATTTCTAAGTGTAAGATAATTTCCTTTACCCGTAAATCAGTCAATTCGGATTTTCCCTACCACATTAATAACGATACATTGGCTCGGACTACGCAGTATAAGTATCTAGGCGTCCATATTTCATCAAACCTTTATTGGGCTGAACACATAAACACCATTTTCGCTAATGCTTCCCGGTCATTAGGTTTCCTTCGCCGTAACCTGAAGTGCACAACCGCTCACGTGCGTAAACAAGCCTATATTACTTTTGTCAGACCGCAGCTAGAGTACACTTCATCCATCTGGTCAACCCATCAGAAATATCCAATACAGAAGATGGAAGCGGTCCAGAATAGGGCTTGTCGTTTCATTTCGCAAAATTACAATTATCATTCCAGTGTATCTTAACTGAAGATCGAAATTTCGCTCCATTCGTTGCAAATTCATCGTGAGATTGCCCTTTTATCTATCTTTCACAAATACGTCCGTGCCACTGATTCACCGCCAGCACATCTGCAACGTCCCTCCTACTTATCACATAGATTACATAATAAATATAGCTATGCCTGCATTTATGGCAACACGCATGCTTTTAACTTCTCATCACTCCCGCGTGCCATCCGTCTCTGGAACGATCTTCCGGACTGCATCGCCCAGCAGGGTAATCGTGATACCTTTCGCAAACATCTACTCGAGCACTTCATTGATAACGCTTAGCGCGTCATTTATATACTCACGGTGCGTATAACTTCGTTTTCAGCTGCTTGAGACTATTTCCTCTTTGGTTCTGTTGATGCGCAGCTTTCCTTATGTATGCCTGATATACTCTTTTGCTTTTGTATAACTTTTTGTGCATGTGCCCTATTTTTGTTACCTGACGCATAGTTGCTTTTTATTTTTATCTCTTTTTGTGAACTGCGATATAGCATCTACACTCACCAGTTTTTTGTGTTTTCCTGTACTTTACTATGCTTTTTGATTTCTAACCTATTTTTCACAAGCTTTTGTATTTGACCCCCCTGACAAAATGCCTCTCCGGAGGTCTCTAAGGTATCTGTAAATTAAATAAATAAAATAAAATACTGGATGCAAAGGAACCCCACCCCATCATTGTAAATTAATCTTAGCAGAGAAGGTGCGAAGAAACTTAAGCTTGAGAGGGGTTACTTCTTTTGTGCTTCAGTTTCCGAGCTTTGGCCGAATATCCACGAAAAGTTCTGTCCGATATTTTTGTACGCCTAAGATCTACTGCTTTTGTGTCGCGGTGCAATTTACACAGCTGGAGGTGGAATAGGACTTACCTCCTTTTTGTGGTACTTAAGTGTATCCGCCTATTCACATAGCAAGTTCATATCTGAGTTGACTTGGAGAAAACGAACAGCCATTTTCGCTGGTTCGTGGCGTTTATTTCTTTGAATAATTGGAAAAGAATATCTTTGACTCGTTTTTTTTTGTTGGTCTTATAACCATCCCTCGAAAATGGCACTTTATCTCATGGATGGTGCGGATGTGGCCAGTGAGTCATGGCTTAACAAACACTGGTTATCACCACGCCCACAGGGAGAGGAGATTAGGCTAGGCTTTCCAGAAAAGCCTTTGGTCATGGACAGATGCACTTTCCGAAATGTCAGGCCCATGCACTCTCACATGCAGACTAATCCCTCTGCACTTGTCCAAAGGCTGCACTTGTCATCTGAGATGGGCAAAAGAGCCTCGATAAACCACAGCCATTCCTGGACTCCTGGCGGGACGTGTATCCCTTTGTGTCTCTTGAGTGGGCTATCTTTTGTGTTGGCCAGCTGTCTGAAGCCTTTTACGCAGCAGAAACGGGAAGTCACTTTCGCCCAGTGCTGTCCCTGACTGGACATGCAAAAGAGAACGATGTAAGCACGAATCGGGATTAGGGAGAGGGCGCCATGGGCGGAGCGAATTCCGTATGGCCCCTCTCCGCTACTTTTTCCGACAAACCAATGAGCTAGGGTGGGGTTTGCTTTAAATAGGGAGCCCTGTACGGCTCTATTCACTCTTCACCGAGAAGTCTATAGGGCGGGGTTTGATTTAAATAGGGAGCCCTGTACGGCTCTATTCCCTCTTCACCGAGAAGTCTATCACAGACATTTGTCATGGAGCCCTTCGCGTCGGTGCCACCAACGTCGTCGGAATCCGGCTGCTCTCTTACCTGCAAGAATCGGAGGCTAGGATGGGCTTCGTGGCTCGCCTGGAAGCTATCCCTGGCCACGAAGGCCCTGACATCGATCCTAAGTAAGCGATTTTCCAGTAGTATCTTCTATAAGGAGCTCGAGCGCTACGATGAACCGCACAGACCTATAATATCCTCTTGCCGGCTGGGTGGCCCTGCAGCCACTTACAGCGTAGTTCATTTTCGTTTATGGTTTTTGCGGGTCTTAACATTCCAAATCGACTCAGGCTATGATGAATGCCGTAGTTAAGGGCTTCGTAAATTTCGGCCGCATGGGGTTCTTTAAGGGGCACTGACATCGCAAATTACACGGCCTCTAGAATTTTGCCTCCATCGAAATTGGACCGCCGCGGCTGGGGTCGAATCCTCGTCTTTCGGGTGAGCAGCCGAGAGCCATAACCCCTGAACCACCGCGGCGGCTAGAGTGGTTGATAATCTTGCATCTGTTGGCATAACATTCATTACGATCATGCTCTGGCAATGCGTCTGGCCATGCGTCTGTAGTGTTGCGGTAGTAAATATAAATAAGGACACTGCGTTTCCCATAAACGCGGGAATGTGCTGTAGCATGCTTTTTTCGTCCACAGATCTAAGCCCGGTCAGCGATGCCCTTGAGCTCGTAATGGAGTCCCCTGTGGGGGACAGTACCGAAGACATTGCTCAGGTAAGATCTCAAATAGTAGAGAGTTTTAATTTCACGTGCGTACAGAGTTCGCGTACGCAAACGTGAAAAGTCTACGTAGCATGCGCGCATGTCGTTTCAAACACTTTTAGTTGCACGTACGCGACAGATGTCGCGCGTTCTTCCTAGCGCCATCTACTGACAGATGAAGACACTGCTGTAGCCACTCTAAGACAAGTCAAAGAAAAACCAGTCGAACTGCGTCGGACATAGTTTCTCACTATTAACTAGAGGGAAAGCTGGCGGCACTGCACCTGTACCTCCACGGGAGCGCAAAGCATCATGGGGCGATGAGCTACTTGGTGCAGGAGAGTAGGTTTTTTTCAGGGACACAGAGTGGCGTTACATAGATGTCCCATTCCATATCCACGGCGCGCTACGCGCGCAGACGAATTTGGCGCAAAAGTAGTGCGCGAAAGCCATAGCAACGAGACCGTAAGAGCACACGACGCGAATAAAAGGTTTTTTTTGTTTTCCGAAATGCTGTGGAAAACCTTTCAATTTGCTGAAACGACAACATTTTTTTCAAGAACATATTTCTTTTTAATAGTGCGAATGTTAAGCACGAAATATTGGCTTTTGTGGTCTGCAATGCTTGACCAATAGGAGAGCAAGCCATCGTTTAATATTGTGAAACTTTGCATTTACATGCTTTTGTGCTCGTTTGTTGCAATTTATAGACAGGACATTGAATTTTGGGACATTATTTATTATCGAACATTTGTTTCTTCATTATTTTTTGGCCAAAAGTTGTAGTTCTGCAGTCGGTAGCTCTCCGCCCCATGATGCTTATAGCGCCCATGGTGGTCCAGGTTGTCTCGAGGAAGCTCCACGCCAACTCCCATAGGCGGGGCGCCAGCTTTCCCTCTAGTTAATAGTAAGAAACTCTATGGCGTCGGAGCCCTGCTTCGTTAGGCTTAAGAGCTGGGAAATCGCCATTATACCTGAAAAACAAAAGCTATTTGTCGCTTGAAACTTTATGCGAGGGTAAGAATGGGCAAATGGATGGCGAAACAGCAGTTTAAAACACGATATCGCGTCGAGGGATTAGCGACGAAGCCGTTATCGCTGTGAAACGGCGGACAGGGCGCCGCCATGTTTGTCAACGCTATACGCAAGCAACGCAAAGACCGCAACGTAAAAATCCGAATCTCACGTACGTACGTGAGACTCGCGCATACCCTTTGCGTTCTGCGCATGCGCACTGGTCACCCGTAAGTGCTTTACGTACGTGAAACTAAAACTCTCTAGCGGCTTTCGGAATTGGTGTTTGGAACGGTACACCGCTTTTGAAGCGCGCGTAAGCGCCCTTTTGGTGGTACCGTTATGTGGCATGGACTTATCTCGGCAGGTTTTTTAATAGACAGCTCATTGTAGGGAAGCTGACTGCAGGAAAGTTTTTTTGCAACCAAAGACTCCCGTTCGCAGACCGCTTTTTCACTTTCTGCTCCGCTGACGATAGGCGTTATCGTGAAGGGGGGTTGCCCTCTAATCTGCGTGAACCCATAGCCATGACTGTCTGCACCAGCTTTCCAGGTACAGCATAAGGGGAAATTTTCCAAAGGTTACAATGATGCATTCCCTTGACGAGTAGCTGTCTCGGCCCGTTCCTGGCGTTCTCAAAGCCTGCTCTATTGTGTACATTCAAGTACCTCCCTCTCATAGAGATAAAGGGACATCCCCCTTCTCCCTTTTCGAACAACAGTGCGAGATTGCCGTCTGCGGACGATGGTTTTCGGTTGGAAATACAGAAACGATATTCTGAAAGTTGTCGCTTCTCTCTTCTCGAGCCGCCTGAAAGAATGACAAGCCATGAGCACAAGAGGTTGGGAAGCTAAAATGATTCCAAGAAAAGTTGGGGGAACCTGAAAGAGCTTCAAGCCATGAAGGGTTACCGAGAGCTCCTCTGTCCCCCGATTGTTGTAAACCGGACGGCGCTTCTGACGCACTCGCGAGGGCCCGTGCGCAGGCGCCGATATCTAGCATGGAAAGCTCACGGCACCTCGCCTGTGTTCCCTGGCGTTTCCTGCAGTGTGCATGCGCAGACCGTTTCCGGCGTATGCCGCGTACGTCCGGGAAGGAGAGCAAGCTGCCGGGCTTGTTGGTGGTGCATGCTGTTTACTAGGAAGCGCAAAAACGGATCAAGTACAGAGTAGGGGGCGTAAACGTGTTTTTGTGTCCCTACTCCGTCCGTCGTCCGTTTTTTTGCGCTTCCTAGTAAACAACGTTCAGGAAGCGCCTTTGGAGTTGTCGCTTTAACTCAATGAACACTTCCTCGCCCACGGGCGGAGCGCCTTCGCGCCTAGCGCCGCGCCGTGCCTCGACGGACGTCGAAAGGGGTTTTCATCTCCATTCTCCTGGCGCTGGCTCGCTTCGCCTCTCAAGCCGACAGAAGGAATTTCAAGGCGCGAAGAAAAGGGGTTTGTAGGGGGAACCTAAAAGAGCTCCACAAGCCATGAAAAAACAGTCCTCGAGACCCTGCTTCCGACGCGCGCTCAGGCGCTGGCGTCTACGATGCACAGATATCAGCGCCCTGCTCGAGCACGCGCTGACAGGCTCCAGGGTATGCGCTCCAGCGTTGGCGCTCCGTCCGTACGCCTTAGGATGTGTCCATCGAGTTGATGCGTTCCTCTCAAATGGCAGGACACACCCAGCCTCCGCCGGCTGGTCGACGTCTAGAGGATATCCCGTAGTTCTGTTACTGCTGTTCCGTCACTATTTTCTATCGACATCAAGCGTCAATCAAGCATGCTCTAAACAACGGAGCTCGCCAACAAGCGGTGAAGAGGAAATCAGGTGTATTAGCACGATCGAAAGAAACGCCAACAGCGCGGCGCCTGCACACTCCTCTGTTCGCCTTCCTCTTGATCGCGCTTTACATAAGTGATAGCGAAAAGATGCTACAGTCGTCCACGATACATTCCAGGACGACTCTAACGTCTTTTTCGTACCACAGAGGTAAAAGCGCGTTGAAAAGAAATTCGTATAGCGCAGCGTGTAGGCGCCGTGCTGTTCGCGTTTCTTTCGATGGTGATAGTACACCT
Organism: Amblyomma americanum; assembly: GCF_052857255.1. Classification (NCBI taxonomy): domain Eukaryota; kingdom Metazoa; phylum Arthropoda; class Arachnida; order Ixodida; family Ixodidae; genus Amblyomma; species Amblyomma americanum. The sequence continues at coordinate 56,896,757 of NC_135504.1, forward strand.
GGTTTCCTCTACGACTTTTAGGCTACCTCCTTTCTCTAGTGCATGCTTGGTTGACGCTTGATGACGTTAGATATTCAGTATCACACAGCAATGTTACATCCCGCCAGTAAATACAGAGGAAGTAAAGAAACATATTGACTAGCGCATACACAGACAGGGACCAAAATAAGAGTAAGACAGAGCACACGCTAGCGTGTGTCCTGTCTCTTACTCTCACTTTGATCGATGTCTGTGTATGCGCTAGTCAATATGTTTCACAGCTACAACCAACTAGCCAAAATGAAAGACTTAGAAGTAAACAAAGCCTTAAAATCAATGCAAAGGGAGAAAGGAGCCGGTGGGGATCAGGCAACAGCAGATCTGTTGAAGAACTAGCCACCCTGTATACGCCATGCCTTATGACCTCGAGCGTACCAGAAGCTTGGAAGAACGCCAACATCATCTTAATTCATAAGAAGGCAGACGTCAAGGTCTACAAAAATCAGATTGATATTAATATTTGTTGATACTTCACAGGCCCCGAAGAGCATTGAGAAGGGGGGCATCAAGGAAAAGGGATATACAGAAATAATAAACAACAATAACGGTACAATGGACGCCGTACAAGGCAAAAAGACAGATTATTTGAAGCAGAGCCAAAATAATATCTGAACGAAACAATATAAAATTCGAAAAAGTGCGCAGAACGAATATGCGAAGAATCACTAATCTGGTGCAACCAATAACAGTGGTACATGAGAGAATATTTATTAAAGCAAATGAACCTGTAGAACAGCATTAAAAAACTATACTAAAGGAACAAATGCATGCATAGGGCCATTATAAACTCTATGGGATCTGGACAGGAGATTTTGTTGCCAGGAAGATCATTCCATCGCCTAACTGCTTTAGTTAATGCAGACGGATTAAATTATTGAGTTTTGCCATATATACGACTAAAGCTGAGATGATTATGCAAGCGCGCATAAAAGATGAAAGGTGATTCTAGAGGCAGAAACGAGAGGCGGGTGTAATGGTATTGATGAAATAAACACAGAACAGAAAGTCCACGACGAATTTCGATTATCTATAAATCATTAAGGGTTTTAAGCTGGGAGACACTGGCGATGGGACTTTAATTACTAACAGCGGACAGCTCTGTTTTGAATAGTCTCAAGCATTTTAATGCTATATTCTTGATGGAGTGTCTATATAGATGAGACGAATTCCAGCTGAGGTCAAACAAAAGTTAGGTATGCAAGTTGACGAACGGAGCTAGGAGAGTTGCTCAGGTTACGGAGTATGAAACCCAGTGTCCTCGACGCTTTGCTGTAGACTGCTAAAATGTGACAGGGCCATGAAAGATCTGGCGTGAGTTGAATTCCGAGATATTTGTAAGACATAACTTTGGATAGGAAGGTGTTATAAACAGAGCAGTTGAAGTTAGACATATCATGTTTGCTGCTAAATATCAAGGGTTTACATTTAGTTGCATTTAGAATCATGTGCCAGATTTTACGCTAATCAACATTAATGCTAAGATCATTTTGAAGGGTCACGTGGTCATTCTCCGAAGTGATCTCGCGGTAAACAACACAGTCAACTGCAAAAAGTCGTAAACGGGATGAAATGTTATTAGGAAGGGCGTTAATGTAAATTAAGAATAGCAAGGGTCAAGTGCGCTTTCCTGTAGGGCGTCATACGTTACATCACATAGTGGTGAGGAAGACCCGTTGACATCAGTGAATTGTTGACGAAATGAGAGAAAGTTATGAAGCCAAAATAATGTGAGATAATTAAGAGAAAGGGTAGATAATTTAGTAAACAGCCGGCCGTGTGCAACTCTGTCAAATGCTCTTGAGAAATCTAAAAAACTTCAATCTATTTGCAGGATATCGTCCATGTTAAAATGCAATCATAAAACGCTGATTAGAAGAGAAAAAGTCATTACGTTCTAGATGGCTATGAATGAGGGAATCGATAATATGTTCAAGTAATTTACAGCATATGCATGTTAACGAGATAGGGCTATAGTTATAAGTTGCGCTTTTGTTGCCGGTATTGAAGACAGGGATGACCCTGACAATTTTCCAGTCTTTAGGCAGTTCACCGGATGATGAAGGTTGCTGAAATATATGACACAGAATCTGGCTTGAAATTGAAATGGTGTTTTTAAGATCTTCGAGTTTGCCGTCCTTTCCCGCAGATCAATATGACTTAAGATTTTTAATCAGTCATGCAATACCCTCGGCACTAATGTTGATAGGCTCCTTGACTCGGCAGTCAGAGTGGGGAACAATATGCGTACTGGAATAATATTCCTCAGTAAATATTGAAGCAAAAAATTTGTTTAACGCGTTCGGACATTATGTCTTCTAGCGGCAGCCCATCACTATTATGTAGTTGTATGAAGTCTTGTTTACATTTGGGAGATTATGTTTGCCAGAAGTTCTGAGGATTAGCCTGCAAAAGTGGTGAGAGATCATGAGCAAAATATTTGTTTTTGGCAACGGTAATAGAGAAAAGTATGTCTTCAGGCACTGTTTATAGCTATCGAACGAGTATGGAGAGGGAGCAGATATAGCTTTTCCGTGCAAGCGCTTCTTTCTATTTCGTAATCGACACAGGGCCTTGTTGAACCATGGATTGGTTTTGTCATTAGTTATTGAAATTAGCGGAACATGCTTGTCTATCTGCGCAGAGAGTTTGCATGCGAAAAGCAGCCAGTTGTCTTTGGTAGATCATTGATTCGTTAGCGGCAAAAATACATCATTGAAAAATTTGGTATGTTCCGTATTAATGTCACCATATCTTGCTATAATATAATCTCAAATACTTTTTCTTATTTTACCTTCTAACAAACTATGAAGTAGAATTTAAAACTGCTGCGTCTTGTGGTCGCTAAATCCATCAAGGTACGTAACCTGCCGTATCGTCCCCGGAGGGGTGGCTGAAGCTAAATCTAAATCTAGTATGTTAGAACCATGGGTATTCTGGCTAATGACTTGAAATAATTTGAAATCTTTAGTTAGGTTACTGAATTATGTTGCAACAGTATTACATAAAGACAAATTGATGCAATCTATTTGAGGGAAATTAAAATCACCGAGCAAGTAAATGTTACTGGGCGCACAGTGGTCAACAGCGGAAGAAATGCTAGACAGGAGACTGCGAACGAAAGATATCCCACAATCAGGAGGGCCGTAACACACCGAAATAAGTCGATTTGAAGAAACAGTTTTGCAGGCGGCCCATACTATTTCGAGGTCGAGTTGGATGCGATAGCGATGGAAGGTAAAGTTCTTTTGATTGCAAGGAGCACCCCGCCGCCTCTTTTATTTATATGGTCATGTCTGTGGACATTGTAAGCATAAGCGTAGGGACAGATTTCACTGTATTCGATACCGGCGTACCACTAGGTCTCTGTTAAAGCAACTATATCATATTCATTATCTTCAAGGAACTGAGTTGATCGCGTTTAGGCATTAAACTTCTGTTATTAGAAAACGAAAATGAAAGGGAGAGCTTCGGGGCGAAGGTGGATGCCGTGGTTTGGGAACACCCAGGCAAGCTGGTTGCATTGCTCAGCCATGGGGAGACTGACGTAACGGAATCAGCGGCACAATTATACACATATGTTTTTTTTTCATTCGAAGTTTATCAAATTTCAGTTTGTAAGGCATGGATTTTGATTTAGCAAAATCGTCAACTTGCTTCTAGCTTCACTAACTTTAGCAGAAAAATCTTCGCTGATAGCATAAATATAGCGTCTTTCAATTTGTGCCCATTTGAAAGTATTTTCTTCTTGTCTTTAAAGAAGCTAGGTCATTTTGTACATGATTAGTCTGTGCCTATCAGATTTTAATTAGCCAAGTGTATGAACCCTATCAAATCGCGAAGCGGTAAAAGATAGATATAGGCACTCTGAACAGAACACGATAATTTTCTTTTCACCATCTGCCCAGATTTCGTCTTCCACATTGTCGGAGCCAAAGAAAAGCAAGTTATTTCGATCAGCTTTCTGTCCGTTGCCTATAAGGTATTTACTAAGGTATTCGCTAATAAAGTCAAGAACACCTTAGACTTCAATCAACCAAATGATCAGGCAGGCTTTAGTAAAGGGTACTCGACAATGCACCATACTTACAGTATCAATCATGTGATAGAGAAATGCGCAGAGTATAATGAACACCTATGTGTCGCCTATATAGATTAGGGGAAGGCATTTGACTCTGACGAAACTTAAGCAGTCATGAGGGCATTGCAGAATCTGGGTGTAGAAGAGCCCTATGTCAAAATTCCATGGTGCTCTATAAAGTCAGCACAAAAATTATAATAAGAGAGGGTGTCAGGCAGCGAGACATGACATCAGCAGTGCTATTCATTACCTGTTTACATGAGTATTAAGGGACCTAGATAGGGAACAGTTCGGGATAAGAGTTAATAGTGAATACCTTAGTAATGAGCGTTTCGCTGATTAGATTGCTTTGCTAATTCACTCAGGAGATGAACTGCAACACATGATCATTGAGTGCGGCAGAGCAGAACGCTGTGTCTAATAATTAATATGCAGAAAACAGCAGTTTACACTTGGTACCGAGATGCTGGAAGTGTTAAGGGAATACGTGTGCTTAGGGTAGGTAGTGGCCGCTGATCCGGATCACGAGAGTGAAATTACTGAATGAACAAGAATGGGGTGGAGCGCATTTGGCAGCTTCTCCCAGATCATGAATGGCAGTTTACCTATATCTCTCAACATAAGAGGATATAACAGCTGTATATTAGCGGTACTTACCTAAGGGGCAGCAACTTGGACGCTGACGGAAAGGGTTCAGCTTAAGTTAAGGACAGGGCGACGAGCTATGGCAAGAAAAATTATAGGTGTAACGTTATGAGACCGGAAGCGACCAAAGTGGATGGGGGAACAAACGCAGGTTAATGGCACCTTAGTCGAAATTAAGAGGAAGAAATTGGCTTGGACAGGGCATGTGATCCAAATGCAAGGTAACCGCTGGTCCTTAAGGGTAACGGAGTGGATTCCAAGAGAAGGCAACCGCAGCAGGGGGCGGCAGGAAGTTAGGTGGGCGGAGGAGATCAAGAAGATTGCGAGGATAGGGTGCCGCAGCTGGCACTGGACAGGGTTAGTTGGAGAGATATGAGATAGGCTTTTGCCCTGCAGTCGTCGTTAGGCTGATGATGATTTCTACTGTTTGCCGCCAGCGCCTAACGCTCCATAGTAGCACGCGAGTGGGTTGCAGAAAATTTGTGCCTAATCCTTCTCGCATTTTCTCCAATATTTACAGGCCTAGTTCACTCTGGGGGATCGGCCACTGTCTGGTTTCAGCTTCAAGACATCGCAAGCCACGGAATAAATTGTGGTCGTTCAGCTTACTTTGCCCACTGCTCTTTGCCTTTCGAAAGCCAGACAACTGATGATGGCGAGCTGCTCTTTCCAGAGCTCTCAACGGGGCTTGCCCCGCTAAGGGGCTTTAGAATGTTCTGTGATGGTAGGCCCACGAGTCCAAAGGATTAGATGTGACCCTTCGAGTGGTGTACAGTGAGCGCGTCCACTGTACATATTATGCTGCAGCAAAAAGCATTACTCTTTACGCGTTTTAAGATCGACAGCGCATCCGACACGTATAATGGATGGAAATGCGAAAAGTTTCATTTTCAGAAAGCCTCCGACAGGTAAGACACTCAGGTCAACTCGCTCTCAGTAAAGGTTGTTTCTTTGGCTCATTGAGGCCACGTTCATGGTTATCCGGAAAAGTCCCCTTAATATGGGATGAAACCCACTTTAAAATGTTCCCGCTAGGTCATCCGATTACCAGACGTTCTTACCGAAGAGGGGACCGTGTGGATGGCAGGGTAGTGTAGCCTACGTGATCCGCGGCCCCAAAAATTCGCAATATGTTTGTTTTGTTTACAATCTGTATTCGTTTGTAATATAAATCTCTGTTATCCTTTCGAGTGGCCTCGTTGCGAATAAAACACAGCTTCCTATCTAAACGGGCCAACTTCGATTGGTCCATTCTCTTTATTTTATTGTTTTAGGCGGTCACGCAAAGCCATCTTTTTCGCAAATGGGGCGCCTTCGGGGCCGTTGGCTAACACTGTTCGAGGAGAAGGGGGAGAGGCAGGGAGCGTACTACGCCTCCGAATTGGCAGTTGTGCAGCTTAGTGCTCCTGTATATGCTCCCGCAGGAGCATATACAGGAACACTAGTGCAGCACAGCAGCTGCCGCCATCTGTCGCTTGCGCCTGCCACTGACATACGATGCGCAATAGTGTCTTCCTGTCGTGGGATCTCCCGGAAGTTTTTTAACGAGTGGAGCTGGAAGAAAAGAGGCGCGCATGCCGCGGTGCACACGGTGGAAGTGGAGTGAGCGAGCGAGCTCGCGGCACTACAGTGAATGCCTCGGAGTCGTGTTTTTCAACCGGCGTCTTTTGCTTAACCTTATTAAAAATTTAACTCCTCCAAGAGGAAGTGGACCGACATGCGACTCGATGGGCGGTCTAGGCTTTATTTGAACGGATGGTGGTTTAATGCTCCTATAATATATTCTCTCAAAGGCGCGTTCGCTCATGGAACGGGCTGTGCAGTTCAGTGTGTTGGTCATTACTCCTCTCAATTTTAATTATTTTAGTGCAGGAAAGCTTGGAGATTATTTCGGAGTTAGTACACCTCGGAGACCTCGCAGACTACCGTTAAAAATATCTGACTGATGGTAGCCACGTAATGTTTGTTTGTAGGTAGGCGAATGCGATGCCCTATAGTAGCGCATTGTAACCCGGTTGTGATCGCAATTTTGATGTAAGGTTTATAGTTTGGGTTTATTGACAGCAACCCCAAAAAGGCATTTAAACGCTGTTGCGTGAGCAATTACAGCGCTGCATGAGTCATTCGAATGCTGCTTGTACCGGTGATTATTATCTTGGGTTAAAGTATGCAATAATGGCTTGTAAGGGAACATCGCCTTCCCTCTTGTAATCTTCATGCCTAAAGCGAAGCAGCATAGACTCCTGGACTGCCGCAGTTAATTAATCGCTTTGGGTCGAATTAGCGAGCAAAAGAAAAAAAAACCCAAATGCTTCAAAATCAAAAGTCGAATTTACTCCGCTTTCTCTGAAGCAAATACATTGGTTCGTTCAGGAAGTTGCTTGAAGTGAACATTGAAAAAACAAGGAGCAAATAGAATGGGGTAAGTCTCCCATGTTTCTACTGAAACATTGCCATTGCCTCGGCACGAAACTTTTATAAGCTCACCTGCTTTAAGCAGCTATACCTTTCGAACAGTTACGAGAAATATGTTCTTGCAAGGTTTGTTATGGTATGAAGCAAACATATGATTACAAAGTGTTACGTCGCGCGCAGTTAGGTTCCATGCCTTCCTATTCCCATATACGCGAAATAATTTATTGCTGCACTATGTTTCTGAAGAAAAGAATGATCAACATCACGTCATGTCAATCATATATTGTTAGTGACCAAAATCTGGCTGAACCCTTCTGCTTTGATGTTTGTTCACGAGGTTTAACGTTCCAAAGCGACTCAGGCTATGAAGGACGCCGTAGTCTAGAAGGGCTCCGGAAGTTTCGACTATCTGGGGTTCCGTAACCTGCGCTGACATTCAACAGTACACGGGCTTCTAGAATTTCGCGCGAAATTATCGGTTAAACTTTGACCCCTGCGGCCGGGACCGAACCCACGTCTTTCTGGTCAGCAGCCGAACACCATAACCACTGAGCCACCGCAGCCGTCATGGTTTTATGTGCGCGTAGACGTCCACTCCAGCGATAATTTACATGTTAATTTTTTGTCATTTTTCTCTTTATTCTAAAAGAGAAATTGAAATCTAACGCTCCGGAATAATTTCTACCACCTGGGGATCATTAACGTGCACCGACATCGCACAGCACACTGGCGCCTTAGCGTTTTTCCTCCATAAAAACGCAGCCGCCGCGTTTTTATGGAAAAAAAAACGCTAAGGCGCCTGTGTTCTGTGCGATGGCAGTGCACGTTAAAGATCCCCAGGTGGTCGAAATTATTCCGGAGCCCTCCACTACGGCACCTATTACTTCCTTTCTTCTTTCACTCCCTCCTTTATCCCTTTCCTTACGGCGCGGTTCAGGTGTCCAACGATATATGAGACAGATACTGCGCCATTTCCTTTCCCCCAAAAAAACAATTAATATTATTATTAACATTGGTTATTAGAAAAATACAATAAAAATATGCAATTATAACATAGTATAAGAAGCAGAAATAGGTCTCGCAATCGCTTCCAAGGAGCTTGCCAGAGCTACGCACAATCGTCCCTCAGCTTTAAGCCCATAATCACATTCCATTGTTAGTTTGAACATGAGACATGGCCATAGCAAGGGGAACCCTTCCGGAACTACTACATATTCTAAGCTTGGGCTTGGCAGCCTTCCCACATATCGCTTCACGAAGACACAGAAACGAAGGGGCCAGCCCTGGCTATTCCATCCGGTTAAGAGTAATTATGAGTAAGCATGTGAAGAGGCCGCAAGTAGGGGGGGTGTCATGCAGTAGGTATCTCCAGGAACACAATTGCAGTAGGTATCTCCAGGAACACAATGACGTTTTGCCTAAGCCTAGTCTATTCTTCTCTCGTTGCTGATGGGGTGATAAAAAGCAGGGAGTTCGTCAGGCCGTGACTCATCGGTGACGCATACAACGTGACTCATAGACGGTCAATTTGGATCGCGAAAAATGTATCAAGAAAAGTTTCTAAATGTTGGACAAAGCAATTAAAAGAACATGAAAAAACTAATTTATCCCCACACGTGTTCATTTTCATGTTCTTTGTACCGTTCCAAGATCTTTGAAATTTCTCCGAATGGTAGATCAAGTCTGTCAGCTACGTCTCTCAAATGATTCGCTAGTAAAGAAAATAGTTACTACGCTCCGTATGGCTTCCACGGTGCGCTATATGTGAGCGCAGTAACGAGGCCGCCAGTGGGCATTTAGTGCTACAAGACAAATGTTGGCTTGACTGATCTTGACATGCGTTGCTGACTGCCACAACGGGTCGAAGGATTCCTGAAGAAAATAAAAAACGATTAACCAAGAACACATGCGCTTAAATACTAAGCGAACACTTTCTTGAGTGTCGCGAGCTTTTTTCATTTCGTTAAGTTTCGACACAATGGTGGTGAGACAAAATGCGCCGAACCTGAGCTGCTGAGAAGGCACGAGTTTCTGGCGCACGTTTTCTACATGAATTTTGTATACACTAGGCGAATCATCATCATCATCATCATCATCATCATCATCATCAGCCCTACTACACCCACTGCAGGGCAAAGGCCTCTCCCATGTCTCTCCAATTAACCTTATCCTTTGCCAGCTGCATCCACCCTTTGCCTGCAAACTTCTTAATCTCATCCGCCCATCTAACCTTCTGCCGCCCCCTGCTACGCTTACTTTCTCTTGGAACCCACTCCGTTACCCTTAAAGACCAGCGGTTATCTTGCCTTCGCATTACATGCCCTGCCCAAGCCCATTTCTTTCTCTTGATTTCGACTAGGATGTCATTAACCCGTGTTTGTTCCCTCACCCACTCTGCCCGTTTCCGATCTCTTAACGTTACACCTATCATTTTTCTTTCCATGGCTCGCTGCGTTGTCCTTAACTTAAGCTGAACTCTTTTCGTTAGCCTCCACGTTTCTGCCCCGTAGGTGAGTACCGGTAAGATTATGCTGTTGTACACTTTCCTCTTGAGGGAAATTGGTAAACTGCCACTCATGATCTGCGACAATTTGCCATATGCGCTCCACCCCATTCTTATCCTTCTAGTTATCTCCCTCTCATAATCCGGATCAGCTGTCACTACCTGCCCTAAGTAGACGTATTCCGTCACTATTTCTAGGCTCTCGCTGCCAATTGTAAACTTTTGTTCCCTTGCTAGGCTGTTGAACATTACCTTGGTTTTCTGCATGTTAATTTTTAGACCCATCGATCTGCTCTGCCTGTCTAACTCGTTGATCATGATTTGCAGTTCACCTCCTGAGCGACACTAGGCGAATAGTGTCGCGAAATTGCGAGGTCCTTACGGCCAAGGACCCTTGCTTATTTTTAGTGGTAATTAATTGTTTTGATTGCGTTTTGCCTTACGTTATATACATATTTTAAATTAGTCATCGGGCTTTGGCATTGTCTCCTTGCCTGCAACAAAATTGACCATCGCCTTCAGCGCAGCGTTGGTAAACTGCAGTTGTCTCCGGTGCAAACTTTAATGGCATTTCTTGTCGGCACAGCCGCCTTTAGTGATCCGGACAGTCTTTCTCTGAAGTCAACCTTAGCAGAATATAACAGGGAGGAAATACCTAAAATTGCTAGCTGATGCAAAATTCTGCCGCAAACTTATTTCCTGGAAATAATGGAACTACGCATAGTTGCTAACAATATGTTATGTAGGCCACAGGGATCGTTTGTTACGTTCACCCATGGACGACCGGGAAAAAATGGCTTCCGGGTGTCGTCGAGCCACACTTCTCAAAAGTAGTATTGGCATACACTGCCGGTGGTGTTCTCGGATTGTACCCGGATCCAATAGCATACGATAACACGGGGGTGTAATCACCGGTTGCCAAGAGCCCCGCATTTACTGCCTGTCGTAGTTGCCTTCTGTCGGCTTCGTGTCTGACGCTATAACAAAGAAACAGCATCTAATGCTAATGTTAAACAAAAGGAAGGAACCATATATTCAGAAAAGACAAACACCATATAAACGCGGGAAATAAATCCGTACTGCGATTGCATGAACTCGACAGAAGGCTGATAGTCTTGTGGTAATTGCGTTTTTGTGGGAAGATGTAAAAACTTCGTGGAAGGGAGCAGAGCACGAGTCGCAGACTTCCTTCTGAAAACCCCTCTTTCCCTCAAACTCTTTCCCTCTTTCCCCACAACCACGAAACAATATCCATAAGCGCAGGAAAAACCTGCAAAGCGAGAATAAATACAGTGTTAGCACTCGGCAACCACAACAAAAGAAAGTGCTAACGCTCGTTAATGCACTCTTAACGCGCCAGTTTTAAAACCATTTTTTAAGATGCTCTTTGCGGCTAAAACCTGTACCCATTTCTTCAGTACATTTTAGAAGTATAAAGCTTTAGCATAAACAGACGGCTATAAAGCTAACACGGTTAAGCGTTGCCGTTGCATTCGTTACCGGGCAGGCCTAGCGACATTTGCCGCACAGGCACAGTCATCGTAATCAGTGGGTGCTACCCTCCGGCGGTTAAGTCTCCAATTTTGGTCTCCTTGTATTCGTCATTCCTGGACCATAAACCGTTTGCATTAGCGGAATGCCTGCTTTGCTAAGTGATTTTTCTTTCATATCTAATTTGCGCATTCAGTGCTACAGTGACACGGTATGAGCATAGCACAAGGTTGCAAGTGATAGAAAATTAGAAAGGTTTTAGTGCGAGCGAAACAACTACTACGACGGGTAAACACCAGCAAGATCTTCCGCTGCTTGTATGCTTGCGGTGTTTGTGGGTTTGTGTCAAGTAAAATAAATTAATATTTAACCATAAACATAAATAAAAGAAATAGCCCCGACTGTGCGAGAGCACTAGGCTATCACGGCATTCGAACATGCCTCGTGTTAAAGTGCAACACATTCTCCCGCTGTGCACTGCACAACGTCTTAGTCAACAGCTATTACTGCTATAAAACTAATATTTGCGGTTTGAGCTATGTGGAGGTAGGGACGTAGTTGTGTGCTGCTTGGTTTAAATTTCTGGAGCCCTTCACTACGGCCTCCCTCATAACCTGAGTCACTTTGGGGCATTAAACCCCCATAAACCAAACCAAACCATTACATACCAGTTTTATTCCGCCTACTGTATATTCCCAGACGAACGTAGAGCACTGATGCAGACATTGGCTGTGCGATTTAGGCCAGTGATATGCTTCGGTCGCAGCGGTTCATGATAGCGATAACAAAACGCAGCTTTGGCTGGCATAAATAGCTCCGCCAGAGCCTGCGTCGCTGCCCTCTGACCTTTTAAGCGGCATCACACCCGTCTAAGGGATATGTTCGTTTGTACCCGTTACGTTTGAAAACATTGCAATCGCGGAAAAGAACATGCCACGTGACTTTTTTGCTATTTCCCGAGCATCTGCATTGAGTGAAAAAAGGGCATGTCACGTGATTTTTTTTGTATTTCCCGGGCATCTGCAATGGGCGGGAAAATCTAATACGTAATAGATGGATAGTTAGACACTGCTCAATCGGACGATTTCTAGCTGTTCTGCAACTTTCCATTTGGAATTTTTTGCTGAACTTCGATCCTTGCGAAGTTGGGTATATAATTTTTGGCTAATTATGCAAATAAGCAGAATGTGAAAACTACTGTGACTTGCTCCATACGAGTGCCAGCAAATTGCATTTCGTTGAGGCGTCATAGATTGGTTTGCCATATTTTGAAACCCTGGATAAATTGAGCTGGGGCGCAGTGCATATGTCGTTCTTTCCTTTTATTGATTTCCTCTCATTGTGGACCCCCCTCTCTTTCTCTCTCTTTTTTGTTGTTAGACGAAGGACCTCAAAGTATTGCCGATCTCAAACTTGCGATGTATAACACCAAATATTCTTAGGCCTACCCAGCCGTCGAGTAGAAGGAAGCCAGGCTGTGGGATCAGCCATGAATCAAAAGGCGTGTGTTGGACAATGAGCCGGTAACGATTTTGCCAAAGGCAGATGGATTAAATAAGAAAAGAAGCCTATCAAGCTCACGCGGGTGGTTACATTGAAAAAATGGGTGAGGTTTGACTCAGAATAGGAAAACAGGGAAAGGAATACAAATCTAGCACTGAAGCCTTTGTGATGTCATACAACTTTCGTACGGCGGAGCAAGTCCTTCTTGGTCGGCAACAAGCATAGTGAGCTGAGTGGGCCTTTTATGCGGAGAAAAGCAGTTGAGACTATCATCAATGAACGCGAGGCTTAATGTATCTACTTTTCGGGCAAACCAACCAAATTCCAAAACGTAGCGTTGGTATGAAACGGCGGCATCTTTTCTGAATATGCCGGGACAGAGACTGCATTTTTTATGTGGAGGAACTATATACCTAATCTTTTATAAAATCATGGAGGAAGGAAAGAAAAGAGGACAGGCGGTTACGTCACATTTTTTGAAGCCGGCTCCCCTCTGCGTCCCCCCCCCCCTACTTGGCTGCCTTCTCAGTGAGCTTGCGCATGCGCAGCAGACAATGCAGCAGACGACGCCGCTGCGAACAGCGCTACTATTGGCTACACCGTCGGCCAAAGACTCCCACTAGGTTTTGCGAAAACGCATGACTTTCGGCACACTTTTTCACGTGCAGCTCGGGTAGCGAGAGCCTGTCCTGAGTTGTTCTTCCTCCATTCATAAAATTCTTCGTTTACCGACTGTCCACAAGAAACGGACCGAAAACCTTCGCGTGACCTCATGACGTCATTGACAGCGCCCTCATTATCAGGAAAGAAAGATAAATAAAATGTCTTCCGAAGCGGGTTTCGGACCCTGCCCGGCGCAAATAGATCAGCTTCTCTGGTCATTTCATCAGAGCACTACGCCATCACAGCAGCGCTACACTCCGCGCGCTAAACTGCCAGTCTCTCGCGTTGGATGCCAGGCGCGAGGCTGTGACGGCCGCGAATTGATATCCTTCAGGACGAGGTTGTTGCTCACTGCACGTATGTCATCTTTCAACCAGTAAATTTCAGTTGTGAGTCGGCTCGCGTCATGTCCACTTCGGCTGCTGTTGTCTGTGCTCTCTAGCAGACTTATCCCATTTTGAAGATGAACATCCAAGATTCAGCCCAGCTTGCCGCTGTTGCTGTTGTTGGCCTCTGGAAGAACGGCACATACAGTGGGGGATTGGCAACTGCGCGTTGCCACTCTATTGTTGTTGTTAATGTCCTCATACTATGGCACATGCTCACATAGATGGATTGGCCAAGAATTGGGGGGCACACAGGGTTTTTGAGGTAAATATTATTTTGAGGATAATATTAAACCCATTTAATTGACATCAAACGTGGTTAATTTAATTGAAGGGGTCATACTCCTACGTGTTTCGGAGTTTGTGGACCGTAATAATATCTTTAGTCCCTTTCAAACTGGTTTCCGTCAAAAATGTTCCATTAGGAATGCTCGCACTGATCTTGAGAGTCGCATTCGTCTTGCGCGCTGCCAAAAAAATGCATGCTGCGTTGGTGACGTTAGATGTAGCCAAAGCTTATGACAGCGTAGAGCACTACATATTATTCCAAAGATTATATACTCTGCAGACTACAACCCAATTTTCCAAGCGGAGTTTCAGGCGGTGGTGCTTGCTCTTCGCAAACTAGAGCCAGCTTTCTCTTCAGTGGCTGTCATTACAGACTCTTTCTGTGTTCGTCCCTTGCTTCGGCAGTAGAATCGACAATCCTAAACACCTTCCATTCATTACTCCCTCCGCATTTGAGCCTTGTTCACATGGTATGGGTGCATGGTCATACCGGTGTGACAGCCAATGAAGTTGCGAACTGCCTGGCAAAGGCGTCCTTAAATGGCCCCGTGCTACCTATGGTTCCGGCTATAGCGTACATTACAGCAGCGAGGTTCCGGCGACAGAATTTGTCAAGAATGGCAACTGGATTCCTTTTAAGATCCGATGATTACCTGCACCTGAAGTATTCTAGAAACCGACAATCATGTCATTCACGGAAGTTCAGGTATCTCTATCAAGGCTCCGCTGCCGGACCCCACCATTAAATTTTTATTTGCACAGGTCTGGGTTGGCGCTTAATCCCGTCTGCGTATTTTGTGGTGAGCACGAAACCATAGACTATTTTTGGCTGTTTTGTCGCCAGTACACCATGACGCAAAGACGATTTTTAGAGAAACCTCTACAAAAGCTCGGCCTTTGTTTGAGCAGCCCTGTCTTACTGTCGTTTGGAGCCACCGTACTTGGGTACAGCCACAATTCTGTTTTTACTGTCGTGCAAATTTTTTAATGGAATCAAGACGGCTACTTTGTTAATTTTTTTTTATTTTTCAATATTATTTTATTCTTACAATTATCATTACCATTTAACAACTCGGCTATAAATATCAGTCTCGATCTCTTGCGTGCGTTCTGTATTTCCCATTTCATTTCGTTGTTCCTTTTTGTTTACCTGTTCCGTACTGACCACTCATTTTAATTTCGTCCAAGAATTATTTGCCACTCTGCTCTCGCCCTGAGTTTGGGTGTCGTCTTTCTCATCAACTTCCATTCGGATGGCGTGAACAAATCAACTTCGCTGACCACTGCATTAGTGTAGTACGCCATCACCGCAGCACAACAACGCACAGCACAGCCCAGCACAGCACAGCACAGAAAAACACAACGAGTTAAACTGCAAGTCTGTCGCGCTAGGCTTGTGTATCGCTGAGCGATTGTGGGCGGCGCGAACAGATCAGCTTCGCTGTTAATTTCTGCCGCATGCAATCTCCAAACTGGTAGTCACAGCCTGGTCATGTCTAATCCACCCATATTCAAGCATCATTTGTATGAGGCCAACAACAACAAGAGTTTCGTGGGCCACTGCATTTAAGTAGTACGCCGCCGTCAAAGTCGAACACCCCGCGTGCGTGCTTTCGCATTCACAGCATGGTAGTAGACTTAAGTGCCTTGATTTTTTTTCGAAAAGCATGATAGGGTGTTGAAGAATGGGGTAGCCAAAACGCCGGAGAAACAGAACTGTGAAAGAGCGGGCTATTCTTGGGCCAGCCCAACGGTCCTTTTCTAAAGAAGGCCTGGGCAGAAATTTATATTGATGAGCCGCTTGAGATAAACATGGGTGAATTTTCTCCTGTTTGGACCTGCACCAAACCCTGGCCAATTTCCCACCGCCCTTATGCGCAATCGCTTTTAGGCAACGATAACAGCAACAACAACAACAAGCAAACCCTCAGACCGAAAGAGCTCTTTGCGAGACCACGGCAAGATCTTGGCAAGCGGAGAAAATACGTAAAAGTGTAGGAAGCGGACACGATGCACGAGCGAAGGGCTGGCGCTTGCAAGGGCGGGAGTTTGCGAGCCCAGGCCTCCTGATCCCGACGAGTGGAGTCTTCTCTGTCCGCCCCGGATTACACTAGCAGACGGCAGGAAGCACCAGTCGGGGACTTATCATTCTAGACGGCACCCACAACCGGTGAGACGGAACCACAACTACTGTGTGCCTTGACAAGTAGAAAGCGGCTGCAACAAACGCAGGTAAGTGCACAAGGCTCTCCAGTCCTGCGTATAGGCAGGAGGTATCTGAAAATGCACCACATAGGTCGCCAGTTGAGGCCCCAATGTAAGCGTTAAAGACGCAGTTTCTGCAGCGTATTCAACGCGTAGTCTGTGGACAAGGCAGCAGGAGCTGGCTGCTGGTGTGGCATCGAAAACACCAATAAAATATCACTTGCCCTCCTTCATGACCGAGGTAGCAGAGCTTTAAAGACAGCTTTCTGATGCACAGCAGCATAAATTACGAGGGCGAGACGACCACAAGTGTGCGATTGCACAACAGTGCTGTTATCGAGTGCGGCAGGTTCGTTACTTTAGCTACTCCTGTAGTTCCGTAGAAAGCTGTTCCCGAACTTATTCGCGTAGCTAGCTGCACGGTGTGTCCGCTAAGGGTGATCGAGAAAGCTAGCGCCTAGAAATCTTGGGCGACTCCAGGTTTGCATACATCTGTGAGGTGGGTTGAGGCCTGTTTTCTAAGCTGGCTTTGTTGCTAGTTCGGACACTTGATTGACGGTGAAGGGGGTATAGTGAAGCAATTTTTGGCCGGACCTACGGACGTCATATCACTTGTAAACACGCTGTGAATACCGGCTCGGAAGTGGTATCCTTGCCTGACACTCTCCGTAATTCGTATTTTATTATTATTATTGAGGATTCCACAGTTATACTCCATCCGACGCTCTGAATACCTGTCTGAAACGTATGATGAATGGAGGTGTGGAGGTCGTCACCTTGCCTGACACCCTTTTTGATAGGTATTTTTAGAGGTAACAGTTTTCTAGATGCTTCACGTTTGCCTATTTCTCACCCCGCCTACGCAGTGCCTACATGCCTGGTCCTTAATGGCTGCACTACAAAAAAGACGAGAACAGGGAATAATCGAACAACATAAGCAGTGACGTTAAACCGTGCTACTTATTCACAAATCCCGTCAAAGATTCACTGTGTGAGAGCTACACACTACACACCAGCCAAATTGACCTCATCGATCATAACCATCAGATATGTAAAATACAGCTTGCATGTTTATAGAGAGGTTTTAAATTGAAGTTTCTTGTGTGGTGAGTGCAACGTACGCAGAATTTTGCGGTGAGTTGTTTATTCGCAACAACTGTTCGCAATTTTTTATTTAGCGGTGCAATATCTGACCGTGTTTCTGCAGCCGCACCCCTCCTACGTGTGACACCTGTGTGCTTCCATTTAAGATAAAGACTATCTTCGGATTAATGGCCATGGCTCGATGTGCCGGCTGGTGTGCGTCGGAAGACAGGCGTGGAAGGTACGTTTTCTAGAATGCCCACATGGTTTCAAACCTGTGCCCTTTTAGTAGATGATATTCGGCTGACGTCTGCAGCTTGACATGTTTGCGCAGGGTAAACATGGCTAAACATCAACATGGCGGTCGAATGCGGAGGCGGTTACGTTGCCTCTAGTCAAGTCGCTCCGTGGTTGTAGGAGTGATACAGTGCTGTTTTCCGGAGGAATCAGATTGCGAAAACGTGCGGCTGCGGGAAATTCGCCGTGTGACCGCGAGAGCGGATGACTTTCTTTTCCTTAAAAAGCTGCCCTTTGGTTTCATCCTTAAGTTTAGATCCTCCCAAAAAAATGGCGCCTGCCGGTATGCACGAACTGGGACCGCAGCGGTGGCCTAGTGGTTGAGCACCCGCCTCGCATGCGGGAACTGGGGAGTTCGATCCCTATTGCTACAGGGGACCCACCGGTGATACAATGAGTACAAGCTTCCCCTGGCCTGGTGCTCGACTTAAACAGGTTGAAAAGATGGGAAATGAGTTTTGAACCCATCTTGAACAAACGAAAATACCTTGTGCCGTGGCCCTCTTTTGCCGCAGATGGCCTTGCGCCAAAACAATTCACTATCATCATGCACTAATTGGCCTGCTGTAGCCCGCCATATCTGAGTCAGCTATCTCCGTGGGCCTCGCCATACTATGCAGGCAGATGAGCATAGCCTGTTGTGGGACTTGTTGCGAACAGATGCAGGGAGTTCGTAGGTTCACCTCCAACGCTTTTTCACCTTGAGTGGAAAACAGTCAAGCGTGATCATATAGCTAAGACTAGGAAGCGTCTTTGGAAAGCTCTATAAATCTTTCATAGAGGCACTTATTGGGTTTCGCTACTTCAATTGTACAATTTTCTTTTGCAACTGGTGAAAGCGCAGAGGAGGTGGTCACCAAACATATCTGCTTCTTTCCTAACAGTCCAGTAGAGGTGTCTTTACATTGCTTGCACACATATCAAAGGGCCATTACGACGTGCCTGTTGGGCATGCAATACCGTGTCTATGAAAACATCATCCATCGCCCATTACATCTGACAAAGTTGGAGGTTTCAGCGACGTTTCATTGATATGGCTGTAGCCTAAAACTATGGCATATAAAAATTTTATTATTTGCAATGTGCAGGGAGACAAGAAAAGCCGGCTTACAGAAAGTTACTGACACAGGCTTACTTCTAGAACAAGGCATGCTTGATTGCTTGAACTGGACATGCTATTGTGCCGGCTCATCCTAGTGCGATCATTTCAAGCAAACTACTGGAGGGGACAATGAATCTCCGCCTTAAGGGTATGCTGCGATAGCGTTAATGGGCCAATGCCCTTATATGCGTAATTGGTAATTCTCTACTTTCACACTTATACCCCTTCTGGCGTAGTGGTGCAGCGGTTAAGGGATGCGCCACTGCTAAGGTGGCTAGATTGGAAAGGTGTGAAAACCGGCCGGGGAGACATGGCCCCGCAGCGCGCCGATGCCGTGTGGCGGCGCTGACGGCATAGGCGCGGCAAGGCTCGCAGCCGAAATGAGCACATAATAATAATAATAATAATAATAATAATAATAATAATAATAATAATAATAATAATAATAATAATAATAATTGGTTTTTGGCGGAAAGAAAATGGCGCAGTGTCTGTCTCATATATTGTTGGACACCTGAACCGCGCCCATCGCGTAGTCTAAATTTAACCGCTTAAGCGAAAATGAGCGCGTTTTTCTGCTAGTGTCAAAGAATGTATCTTTATGACAAAATAGTGTTTTGTCAACTCGCATCATTATTCCTGTGAAATAGGCTGCTTCACAAGCCGAGTTTGCATTGCATAGCTGCACTGAGGCGAGTATTATGCGTGCACATGTCGAGACGCTGCCCAGGATGTGCGGGACGCTTTTAATGCCGCAGCGGAAGGTTTCGGAATAATTTAAACGACCTGGGTTTCAATGTGCACTGAATCTCTGCGTCGCGCCGCCACCGAAACGCAGCCGTTACACGTACGTGCGGCGAGAAGAGCAGGTTGTAATGCGTGCTGTAGGACCTCAAAACTGCAGTCGAATTGACTGAAGGTGAAAATGAAAACTCGTTTTGGAGGGAAGGAAATATCGGAGTATCTCACATATATCGGTGGACACTTGAACCGCGCCCAAGGAAAGAATTATAAAAGAGGGACTAAGAGAAGAAAGGAAGAAAGGTGCTGTAGTGGAGGGCTCCGGAATAATTTCGATCACCTGGGGGATCTTTAAAGTGCACTAACATCGCATAGAACACGGGCGGCTTAGCGTTTCGTCTCCATCGAAACGCAGCAGCCGCGGTCGGGTTCGAACCCGCGGGTACTCCGGATCAGTAGCCGAGCGCTCTAACCCCTAGAAGCAACCTCTGTGGGTAGGATGAAGGCGCCCCAAAGCAGAAACTAGACGCCCCATCGCGCAAACCGGTTTTTGTTGCCGCTTGCAAACCTGTAGCATGTAGGCCATCTTGAAGCTCATGTACGCAATGAAGCAGCACATCTTTGCTATGAAATCGTTAATTACAAGTGAGGGGGAAATTTTTTCAGAATTTGATCTACGTACAACACACAAAGCTTCAGTGTTTTCCGTTTCTTCTCAGTATCCTCCTGATTTATACCCTTAAGGAAAAAAAATAATCCTTGCGAGGCAATAAAAACGTACAACTGATGCTGTCAGCGCAACAGAATACTCAAAAGGACTATTTTTTGGCACATATCACTAATTGACTGTAGAATACCTCTTCGGCAGCTTCGAATGCAAGCGCGTTCGGCTGAACTCATGTGCAAGTTCATTTTCAAGGATGGTGACAAGACTGTAAAATGATACTGACAGCTTTTTCGGCACTTGGGATCGCTCGAGACCACTTGGCAAACATTCCCTGGCGTGCAGGGGCACGGAACAGAAGGGTTTCTTTTTATGTTTTTCTGTACCCCGTGCCACACCCAGGCGCAAAGCATCAAAACATCGTCTTCTTTTTTGTTGTTGAAGGCATCTCGCCCTCGGATGAGAAAACACTGCTACAGAAACTCCGATACAGGCGACGAAACGAACTGAACTGATTAACCGCTACCGGTTGCGCAAGGCCGACGCGGGTGAGCTTACCGCGCCGCTACTAGCAGCGCCACATTCCTCTTTGTGGCATCGGTGCGCAGAGGGCTCACGCTTGGCCGACGGAAAGCGCCGCGGTCTTCACACCTTTCCGATATAACCACCTTAACACTGCCCTGGGACGGCAAGTGCTGCCACCGGTGGGGCTTGTGTGACCAGGACTGCTCTTCCCGAGTAACCTCTTTCGGCCAATCATTGACTTAACTGCCACCTGCCACGGCGGTCAGTGTGCAGAAAATCCGGTGGG
Source organism: Amblyomma americanum (assembly GCF_052857255.1). Lineage (NCBI taxonomy): Eukaryota > Metazoa > Arthropoda > Arachnida > Ixodida > Ixodidae > Amblyomma > Amblyomma americanum. The sequence goes on from NC_135504.1 coordinate 56,917,671, forward strand.
CGGTGGTGACTACACCACAAGGTGGCGGGACCGATGTGGCCCATCGGCCGTCCTCTCCGGCGGCGAGGGTTCGAACCGTCGCGTCGTACCGTCAAAATTGCGCGTCGCCGCCGTGTCCACTGACGTGTCCACTTCCGGCTGCCGGCTTAGTTTCCTGTCGGGTTATTTTCACACTTTGGCAGAGCAATGCGAGAATGAAAGCAGTTAAGTTATTGTAGGTGAATTTCGTGGTGTGCGCTAAACGGTGAGAAATAACTTGGAAAGAAAAGCCCTGCAAAACTTGCATTTCCATGCAACCTGCGATCGTGATCCACAGTTGAGGGCTCTAGGCGTAGGTAACAGTCACGTGTACGATTTGCTATTTTCCAATCGTGAGAGTGGCTACGAGCAGCTATACCGCTGCTTTTTGTATCTCCATTAGTACACACAATTTTCAGCATGGCCGCGCGCACGGCCGGGTGTAAGACAGATTCGTGTCGGTGATGATCTTTATCAATTCTGTGCTCGGAGAATTTACTATATGAGCTCAATGCGTGCTTTTTATAAGTTAGCCCGACAGTATAAAACTAGCATTACTGTCTTCATGCACCTATTGTACTCGCACTACAGTCTTAAGGTATTTAAACTGAGGACGAAAATTTGCATTTGTTTGTGCAGTAAAGATTATGATCTACAGCGTATCAAAAAGGACAGAACTGGAATCAATAGGCTGAGGCCGCATGAATTACTGGAATCAATAGGATTAGACTGTGTTTGTGCAGAAAGAGTGGTGTGATACCTACTAATCTACAGTCAGCGCCGACTTTAGCGGCCGGTACTACCATCAGCGGAGCGTCGAAAGTCAACTGTGTCGACATAGCGTCGCCAGCAGAGTAGATTTGTTTCCGGATGCCTAGTGAATTCGAATCACTGTCACAAGTTCATACAATGTGCATGTTCCACTGCCCTAGCCGTGCATACTAAAAAAAATATTGTTCAAAGACTGGGAATAGGATAACGAGAAAAAGTGAAAACATATAAATACCAAAGACTTAAAGTTATGTTGGCTAATTATTGCGAGCATGACAAATAAAACACGGATGCTGTATGAGGAGAGTTATTATATTTTAGTGCAATAGAACTAAGAGCGAACTCGCCGATTCCGCCACTGGCTGCCTGTCGACGCGGCTTGCTCGAGAATAGCAACCTGGGTCTCAAAGCCCCACCAGTGGCAGTACCTGTTATCGCAGGGCACTGGCGCATTGCTTAACTGCTACACCAATTCTTCAACAGTGGAAAGAGGAACCCCAGAGATCTACGAATTATAACTTGACGTGGTTCCTTTTGTCGCGTATTTGCGAATTAGTGACTGCCACTCTTGACATGTTCCTTGGTGGCTCATTTGTGCAGAGAAATTTAACAGTATGTGAATCCTATGTGCCTAATCATTTAGGCTTTTGATTCGCACGGGCATCAGGCTCTTTCAAGCAGATATTGTTTCCACTTTTTTCATGGACCAACCCTGATAATTTTTTCATGAAAATCAAATATCCGACTGATTCATTGCTTGACTGACTGAATGAGCGGTTCCACACATATAGACATTATCTCTTTATCGCTATGGCGTCATACCCTTATGGTGGATCTTAACTGTCCCCTCCAGTTTAAGTGCGCTAGCACTTAGGGCATCACTCACTGATATCGCCGATGTTTGTCGGAGGCACGCATGATCTTGATAACCGAGCCGCCAACCTAAACTTAAACCGAAAGCGACAACTAAAGTGCTACCGGCCCTAATTCGTATTTGGCCTAACCACGCTAATCCATCCATCATATTTTTTTTTTAAACACGCGGTTTCCTGCCATCACTTGGTTGACTAAAGTAGACGAAATAAAAGTGATCGGAAGTTTTCGAGCTCTGGCCCACTCGCATAGCGCCAAATATTTTTGTGACTCCATAAAATTAACACCTTGCTTTTCTTCGCGCAGACGGACGCCGATTGACGAAGGAGCTGTTAGCGACCTAGTGCTACCTGTAGGGCCTGCACCAGGTGATCAGCCCGACGTTCTCTTGCCCAGCTTGGAAGGCGTCCGGAGCCCTTTCACACCGGCTATTATTGACTACAAGGCACCATGCACAATGAAAACAAGTCGAACTTGTCACATATTCTACCAACTTTCACTATGGAACGAGTTTCTCCCTCAGGTGCGCTTAGAGCTGCGCCAGCACCCGAAACGAAGCACGCTCCTGTCTTTGGTAGACACCTCAGAATTGTTCCGGGTGAACCGCGACGAAGATTTGTTGAGGCGAGGCGTCACGCTTGTGCACTGACTTTTGAGGACACATTGGTGCTTAGCCGTGGTCGAGGTAAATGTAGAAGTCATTGGCGCGCACTCGACAATTGTTTTCGAAGCCCTACGAAGAAACGCATTCGTGAAAATGTTGAAGATAACCTGGGGCGATAGTACGCCCGAAAGGTGTCTAGATATTTTACCCTCTTTACGGCCCGTGGATAAGCTTGTGTTCCGCGCATGCCTTGAATCTTCCGCACTTCTCCTGCATCCGCTGTCGGTCCTGTTCGGGAGGATTGTTTCCCTCACGGTTCTTGATATATCATCAGTATATATGTCGGACCGCAATCCAAGTGTGCTCTTGCCAGCCGTTATGAAAAGCAGGCAGCTCAAAAAGCTTTCAATGTGCCCATCGCTTTTGAACAATGCCCTGAGCATTCAGCGAGAAATGTTTCAAGAGCACCCGCTCTCCAACACCACCTTAACATCTCTGAGCGTAGACGGAGTGGACCGAATTAAAAAAAAAGTCGCGCTGCTTCTCCTCGAGTGCCTCCAGAAGAACAGGACCCTCACTTGTGTGACTCTACGCAGCGTTGTGGTCAACGAGGAAATTTCGTTGGCAGTAAAAACGGTTATAGAAGGTAATCATGCCCTGCGGTGCTTTAATCTACAGGGCGTGAAAGCACACTTTGGATTCAGACGTCACGTCTTGTTTGACAGCTGGCTTCAAGCGCTGACGATGAACTGGACGCTTGTTGAATTCACGCTTCCCATCGATGTTTGGAGGCCAGACCAGTGGAGAAAATTTTTGACATATTTGGCATCCGTGCCTTTTCGGAAGATAACCATCGAATTCTGTACCCCCGAAGTGAATTACGAGTCGTACAATCTGTTTCGAGCAATGTAAAAAATAGTCACCGAAATCGCAGCAGCACCAAAGGTTTGCTTTAAGACCGCTCTAGTCTATGAACACCTGCCGCGGGAGGAATCCTGGCAGTTTTATGGTTTTCTGACCGATGGAAGTGCGCAGCACACATTTTTAGGAATTGCAGAACAGTTCCCTACTCTGGCTTACATCATCTCGGCAAAGCTAGTCATCTGGCGATACCACCTAGACAGAAGAACCTGTTCAGCCATCTCCTCCTGCATTAGAACTTCGAGAGCTCTTGCGGCCCTGCATATTCACGTCATGTGTTCAGTAGGCGACGAGTATTTCAATATGGAAGAATTCTGGAGCGAGGTCATTCAGTCGCTGTCTCTAAACACGACTGTTAGGCAACTTTCCATTACATCTGGAGACATTGATGGGAGAAACTTACAGGCTCTTGCCCGCGTTTTCAAGACTGGTCACAACATCCACACGTTGGATTTGTCGACCCAGCCTCACGCGGACTACGGCGCCTTCGTTCGAAGTTTGTACGCCGGAATCGAACACAACTACGCCGTGCTCAACGTTAGCCTGGCTGGAGGCGTCGACGGCGACCTCAGCAATGAATGGTTCGTGGTTCGGGACACGGCTCGCCGGAATTCTGATCTGCTCGCGCGGGCTGCTGAATTTGCAAGCGGCGTTCGACGGAACAGGTGAGCACAGGTGTCGAAAGCAAGGTCTAGCTTGGTAACTGCACAGTCAAGGTTTGGGGGGTCACAGAGGGCTAACATATTGGCTCATTTTTGCTGAAAGCGCTCACAAAGCGTCGGAGTTTACTTCTCGGCTTATATGTGGTGATATTCTTATTTTCTAATTCTTAATTTTCCAGAAAAGGAATCTGGGAAATGAGGCTTGTCATATAAGAGAGGAGAGAGATAATTTCGGTCAATTAATATTTATTTATTTTATTCAGAACAGCCGGCCTCCTTTTGATAGGCAAGGCTGGAGTGGTACAAGCCTACATCGATGTGCAGTCTTTGTCCAAAGTATACAGCCCAAGGGGTTGGAGGTCAGATGGCCTCAGTAAACTAGTAATGGGAGCGTGCTTTCCATATGGGTTCAGTCGAAGTGCCTTCTTTTGCATTCATTCAACGCGATTTTCCCCGCCGCGGCGGTCGCAATTCGATGGAGGCTAAAGGCCTGAGGCCCGTGTATTGTGGGATGATAGTGCACGTGAAAAAAACCAAGATTTTGAAATTATTCCGGAGCCTTCCACTGCGGCTTTCCTCATAGCCTGATGCATGGTAGGTAATTGCGCGAGAAAAAAAGGACAAGGCACACCAAGGACGAGCGCTACTCCGCTGTCGTCATAACCTAGAGTAGCTGGGGAGTGGTGCCAAGGATTCCAAAAGCCTCCATCTGGCTGCATTCTTCACGACAAAAAAAAACCATAAATACAGCATTCCCTTCCGCAACATTGTTTCTGAGAGGGACACCTGACAGCACATAGTCGCCTTGTAGCTACAAGAACACCTGGCGTCCCCGGCGGTGCACTATCCGTTAGCCATCTCTAGTTCTGAGTCAGTGGTTGATCTCCTGTGGGCAAACAACCGTGGACATTGTACATTGTTTAGCATCGATATCGAATAGCCCTGGTCGTCGTGGTGCCTTGTCTTCGTGATTTCTTTCGCTATTAACTGCCATGCATTTCAAACAACTCTAACCACTCATGGCTTGAGTCGTTTTGGGATGAAACGCCCCATAAAGCACAAACAAATACGATTTATATATACTTTGGTGTGCGGGTCCCAAACGACACCAGAAGGTTAAGGCGAAAGCTTTTAAAGGTTCATACTCGTGGTTATGACCCTGTCCGTCCGTCCGTGTTTTACCCTATTGCGCTGCTAGTGGTTCACTGCGCTTGCGCGAGGTGGTGCCACCGGCGCACGCGCCAGACGCCTCGCAGCTGTCGACCTATCGGGCGCCGAGCAACCTCCCTCCTAGAGCTCGCTTCACTGGAGTCTAAAAATGCGGGCAAACGCAAGTGTACAACTTCCTCAGCTACACAAGCGACAGAAGACCAATGAACGAATGCGCCGGCATCAGCTTAATGCTTCCTTACGTCCATCCGTCCATTCGCGAAATCTGTCACGCTATAGCTGTTAATCAAATGACGTCAACTCTATGTGAAAAAAAAAATCCTTGCGCACGGTAAGATTCGAAGAACCAGCCTACCGTTCCGCACCGGAGCGTGCTAACGACTAAGCTACTTCCTGCCTACGCATATACAGTAACAATTGTGTACCTAATCAACATCTTCACCACACATCATCGACACAAGCAGCAATACCGCGCTAAACGCTTTCGTCTCATCGCACATTAGGTCAACAAAGTGCCCCCCTGAACTATTCCTGCAGTGGGCGCACAAGTGCACTTTAAGTGCACTCTCAGTGCACTTGTGCTCGACTCTGCGCACCATATGTGAGCTCTAACTTAAGTTACTGTTAAATACAATTCCCAAGTATTTGTACTCATTTTTAGGGCTAATACCTGTGCGTTAATTTTGTATGTGTAATTAAGAAAGCCCGTTTCGAGCGTTGTTATCATTCCTGAACGCTTGGAGGTATTTTGAGAGATCTGCCAGGCTTGAGACCACTTGGAAACCCATGACAGTCCCGCAGGGTGAAATGATCCTGCGCATCATAGAGGGGGGTATAACATGAAGTCGTCAATGCAAAAGGGCACCGCAGCGGGGATTCAAAAGATGATTTTTTAATAAATGAGAAACAGTGTCAAAACGAAGCACTGGGGGACTCCCGGCAAAGCTGAAGGTGACGGGGAATTGGAGTCTGAAATCTTGGCATAATGGTACAGTTGGGAAAAAAAGACTCGAGCCATTGTTAAATATATTTGTAAACCATAGAAAACTCTCCAGGCAGGATGAAAAAAGAAACGCGCATATTGCGGCAGTAGATTTCAGGCACCTCCTTTATCGTATGCCGCAACTATAAGTGCTGTACATCTGCGCGAACAGACAAATTCTATGGAAAGTAAATGGAGAGACGAGTGCGTTCTAGTTAGTTTAAGTTTTAGATATAGATATGGAGCCCCTCAAACTCCCCTATGTCGGCATCAACTTGCAAGCACTATTTTCCAATACTCATGACACGACAAGGAATATACAGCATTACGAATTGGAACTGAATGAACATGGAAGTCGCGAAACTGCTCCAATTCGAGAGCCGCGTGCATACAGTCAGCCTCACGGAGCTGAGGAGCAATCTCATCGTTCTGCAACGTATTCCTCTGCATCGAGCATGTTTTTTTTGCGAAACACGCCAGTTTAACCACAAACCAATGATCGCGGATTTAGCTTCAGTAAACCCTGGCTGTGACCACGCCAGAGTTTTCTTATGATTTGATTTAGAAATGTTGTAAACGTTACTGTATTTATTAAATCAAGTAATTAAGACTTATCTTGAACCTATAACAGCCTTGGCTCTGTCGCAGCCGTTCAGGTAGATTCTCCTATCTGTAGTTGGTTTTTTTTTTATTGGTCTTCAGATTGTCTCACGGACTTCCTATACATGTGCTAAATGTTTGGTAAAGTAAACAAACCTCATAACGTATAAAGGTATAAAGCCAGTAGAAAGCTAAATAAAAAGCCAGTTATAGACTGAGTGTCGCACCCAAAAGACGAACCTGCTCCACGTAGTAGTGTCTATTTTGGGCGAATTCGTCATGTGGACATGAAGGGCGTTTCTTTAGAATTAGTGTATGCTGCGTTCGCATTTTGGAGACCAATATTACGCCACACTTCGTGCTTACCCAACGAGACAAAATTTTATGTCCAGCATATCTGATGGAAAAATTTTTTCCACTGTTTGCTGCGAAAACACATTACTTTCTACCTGTGGTTCTTGTTGAGTTGAAACGCATGGTTACATTCGTCATTAGACTTTATGAACTTCATGGAAGAAAAAGTCATATGTTTAGACGCGTTAATTGTTTACAAGATGATGCAAACGTAGTGCAGGAGCGAATGTGATGTGGGCGCAAAAAATCGGGAAGTTCTCGGCGGTACGGTGGCTGCGGTTGGCACTTGACAGGGTTAACTTGAGAGATATATGCTAGGGACCTTCGCCTTGCAGTGGGCGCAGTACGGTTGATTTTTTTGAACAGAATACATACATCACTCCCTGATTTTTGATGCCTGATAGCCTTACGCACTTATGCGCCATAAAACACAACGAAAAACCACATATAGTCAAGCATGTTTTAGAATGGCTACATTAAATGCTGCTCTGTAAGTTTTGTTCGATTTCTTTTTGTTTCATCTGAAACGCGTGATGCTCTCTCCTTCCACAAATGGCTCAAGAACTGCGCACTATACACATTTTAATTCCTGTATGCCTTCAAGTGCTCTGTTCTGTGCTGCGCCCGCCGCAATATGAGAAAGTATTTTACCTTTCAAAAGTAGTGCAGCTGTGTTATAGACAGGATCTGCAGATAGTACCACGTTTTTACGCATGTGTTTACGGACCGCATACGCCTGGCAGAAACACATGCCTTTTAGGTGGACCTTGAATTGGTTCCTTTTGGCTCTTAGTTGAAGGCACTCAATTTTTCATTACGAAAATAAAGTTAGGCGAGACATTCAACAAATAACTCTGGCTGAATAAAAGAGAGGACAAGGACTTCGGCATTTCTTCCGCCATGCGGCAGGCCCGGACACATTAACCTAACGCTAAGTAGTAACGTTAAACAACGCCAATGCCTCTGTTCCATTGAGAAAATTGAGTTGAGCTCTTGAGGCTGTGGTGCTGAAAGAGAATGCAAGTTTAAGATTCTTTAATGAAGTCAGCAGCCTATATATACCATAAAGCTCAATGCGTTTTGAAATATTTTAGAAAAATATTCCATTGAACAGCCATTGTAGGGCCACATGCCAAATCGTCCAAGATTCCAGGAGTATCTAAAAGAAGAGTGCTTTCTAATGAGTCAACCGGGAGATTGCTAGCTCTGAGTGACTAAAGGAACGACCTCTGGGTAGCACCTGCTGCAGATACTGTAAGAAGACGATGCATGGGTGATCGTGGCGTATTTAGAAGACCCGGTTTGTGTCTGAGAACGTTGGTGAGTTGCGTGGTATCGTTAAAAAAAACGCGGTCTTCGGGCTGATTTCGAGGTTCATAGAAAGCTTATGTGTGTAGGCCGCCTGCTGACTTTAATCGGGTCGACAGAAAGTCAGATTGGTTTCCAGCAGATTTTTTTTATTTCATTCTGATTACACAAACTGGAGCAAAGCCAGAATCAAGGAGCCTGACAAAGGTCTATGCTCCGTGTGCAGTTGGGCGCACATGCATTGCAAACATTTATAATCGGAACTGCAAGCAGAAATTGCTTGTGTTTAGAGAACGTTAAATGCCGATCCTATGCATTAGAAACTACATTGTTTGTTTCCTACTTAACAAAAAAAAGCCTATAAGATTGCTCCCGGAGAAAACTTCTAAGAGAAACAAAATACCGCTGTTCCGCAACAGAAAACATCGTTTTTCGTTGGCAGCACCACTGTTAATCAGTACTATCACCAGTACATATGTGCGCAGTGAAATTTTATTCTGAGTAACTTGCGCACTCGGATTAAATAAACAGCGATTGCAATACATGCATCCGTCAGTCACCAAAGTCACAAAAGTTACGGACGGCCCTTAAGTGCTCACAGTCTGTGAATGCGAAAGCATTTGTGTGCTCGTGGGCAACTAGTAGCACTTTGTTTACTAGTTAGTAAGTGGTACTTGGTCGGAGGCCTTAGGGTGAGGGCATTTAGGAAAGACCATTCGACATACGCGTACATATATAAAGCGGCGCTTTAACCAAACCACCACGTCACGTCCGGTTTAGCTTACGTCACTCCCTATCTAATGGTGTCAATTCTAGTTTGGTTGGCATCACTTCAGGTCCAGTGACGTCCCTTCTGGTCTCCGGGACCAAGCTGACGTCACGCTGAATTTTCGCGACCACTGTTGCAGTCAACCACGACAACGCCGGCTTCCTTGCTGATATGAGTCAGATAAGGCTTTCGTCTTAACAAGCATCGCTAATTAGCTAGACTGTTCTAAAAGACGACCAGCAACTTGCAAGGCTCCGAGCTACCAGCGTGACTAGTAGTAATTCCGAACATCATAAATGTAATAGTTAACAAGGTGCCTAGCGAAAGCAGTCAACTATACCTGCTCGCAGCGAAGAAATGGACCAAAAATATTGTTGGTGGTGACAAGGGAAGAACATTGAGAAAACGAGCATAAAATATTCACGGCATTGGGCTCACTTTTTGAAGCAGTCATTAGTACCGTATATTTTGTCGAAGAAGGGGATGCGTACCGATTCTTCGCCCACCAAGATGCGCATCGCTTGCCCTAGATTTTATTTCACAGTTGTAACGTGCTCTCTTTGAGCTCTTTTTTTTTCGGCGCTTCAAGTCCCCATCGCACGCAATTCTTCAGTTTAGTCAGTCATCTACACCGCATCTGAAAATTTCTGTATTTACTAATAACCCAGAAACGATAAAGAATAGACATCAGTCATTTGCAACTGGACTTTTAACGCGGAGGTTTTCACTGTATTTCCGTTTCCACAACTCCACACTTGCTTCGTTAATTTTCCACGACTACATGAAGCTTCGATCAAGCGCATGGAAAGACAGTGAACTTGTCTTGAGTCAACGGCCCAAGGAAAAACCTTCATGTAGCATCTATAAATTGACAAACTGGCCATGCTTGTTTGTTTTTTGCTTCACCACCACATTCTAAAGCTCTTTGGTTTTAGTATGTGAGCGTTTTTTTCTTGCGCGCCGTAAAACACCCTAAAACAAATACCTTTTCCAACGCCCTCAGATACGGCGCCCAAGCTCTGGAACGGGTGTCTGGACACGTCAAGTTGCCGGAACGCATCAGACAGCTCACTCCTGTGAGACAGGCCCAAGCTGTCTTCTTTATTCGAGAGGCCCTGCGGAGCATCCAGGGCATGCACGATTTCATGAGGCTCGCAGGCGTCGTCAGGGAGCGGGTGGAGTTTCACCCGCGGGAAGACGGGCTTGCGCAGCTGGACAACCTCGGGGATTGCTGGCCAGTGGTCAGGCGGTACCTGATGCTCGACGACGTCACGGACCCCGACGTTCTGCCTAAGTCCGCATAGACGTGACGACGTAGGCCTTGCGCGTTTGTGGTGCACTGAGGATATGAGAGGACTGTATGAATCCAGAATTCAAGGGCAGCAAAGAGAGCACAGAGAGGAGAACGGCGGGACATGCGCTGCTTGCACCACTCTATTCACTTCAGAAACAGCTGCTTCAATAGCCTGTGGGGAGGGTGGAAAACAACAGGTAGAGGCGAACAAAATTAGAAAGAGTGGGAGTGATTTTGTTAGTACCCCTTCGAACTTGATGCATAAGAAAGAATGCGTTTATAGATGCGTTTTATTTCCCAATGACTCACAAGTGTCCCCCTCCCCTTCCCGCCTTCGAGATCGTGCGCATGAGCAGTCACCTGTTGTTTTCCACCCTGCCCACAGGCTATTGAAGCAGCTGCTTCTCAAGTGAACAAAGTGCTGCAAGTAGCGCATGTCCCGCCGTTCCCCTCTGAGTCTGCTGTCTTGATGCGCTTGAATTCTGGAAGCTGTGCACCAACTTGCCCCACTAAGTGTTTTACTGAGATGCTTGTATGAACTTCCCAGCATAAATTTTGGGACTCGATTCAGGCATCCACACTTTTCGACTCATGCTTCCTTGTATCAATTTCCTGTGCACTAATTTTGGGAATGTGTGATTGTGATTTTAGCGCAAGAAAGTGTCTTTGGCGAAAGAGAAACGGCAAATACATTTGATCATCTTAAGCTGGGATTAAATAACTGTTTTCTAAACATTTCATCCCAGATTTTGAGCTCCAGAACTAGGCTCATATGTAATAATTCGAAAACAATATGGTGCACGGCAACACTACGCATCGGACCCCGCATATTCGCGCCTGCATTCGGGTGGCCAGACTACCTTTACGATTTCAGCGAGCTCAGGGGTTTAGAACATCAGTTATGAACCAGAAATTTCGGTCGGTTACCTTGGCTGAAAGATGCAGTCACACACATCGATGGGGCGCAAGCCACCTTTTAGGCAGCGCAGGCGAAACCTAGAACAAAAAGTAAACAGGAAAATGTGATGCTTTCCAGGAAGTAGAAAAAAATTAGAGCACACTATAACACGAGCAAAAGTCTGCGTGATAACTGCAAAACTCTAAGCAGGAAACAACTCGCATTTAACAAATGAGAAGACCTTTCCGCAGTTCTCGTTGCAGCTTATTTCGTTAAAACATTTTATTTCCTAATGCTGCTTCAGTTCTAGAACAGAGAAAAACTTGAAAAACTCTGTTTTTGGTTTTAAATTATTCATCTTAGCGTGAGCTGTTGCCGCCCTAAGTTTGCGCACATTTTAGCCGGTTTTATCGTTTTTCTGAGAGTGTGTTTTACAATTTTGTAAAAACGCTTGAAGATACTTTTCCTATACGTCATTTACATTACATATGCTGTGGAGAAATAATCAATCGCAATGTGATGCATGAACTACAATTTTGCAGCATCTGACACAGTGCACTGTAGCCACCTTCCCTGCACAGGTATCAGAATAATAATAATTTATGTCGCACGCTATTGGACCGGCGTCAGAGATTGCAGTTTCGATGTCTTTATAAAATAAGACGATCTAGGGCAGGTAATGGTGATAATATGACAGTACAGGGAGTAGTATATGTGTTCATGAAATCTGATGAAGACTCCTAGTAAAAACGCGTGTGAACGATATATCTTGAATACCTTTGATTTTGATGTCACCCCCGGATATTATTCGAAGGTTGTTGGCACGAATATGCTTTCTAAACATAAAAAAAGATAGGCAAGACGACAAGTTGCCATTAGGATGTCTGTATACAACCGACACAATTTTCGATCCAAATTTAAGTGTCAAGATTCTACAGTCCTCAGTTTTTTAAAAAATTAGAACGCAACTAGAAATTCTATTTTCTAAAGAAAGAGTGACGCCACCACTTCGGCGGGCCATACGAATAAGAATAATTTTCTGTACCCTTTTGACTCAAAACGTCACACTCATCATGGCATAAAGTCTATGCGAGGATTACTGTGTTGGGTTTGAAAAAAACTGGCTAAGCAAAAACTCCAGATTTCCTCTTTTAGAACGAATATGAAGGACGAAACAGAGTAGACTGCAACTGATGGGAGAGAAACATTTCGTGCTACATCAAAGTTATGCAGTTATGTTAATGCATAGTTACTTAGAGACTAGCCGAGGAGAACGGTACCGTTTAGTGAGTTTAGTGAAAAACAAAGCTCCGAGGTTAATTAAGAAGTTGGAAAAAAGGGGTACCATGACTAAGTTACTTTCGTGAACGCGGGATGCTTCTAGAGATGCCTCGAGAGAAGATCACGCGCAAAATTGTCTTCGATGCCTCCCTGTGTGGCCAATACCCATCGCGGTTATAGGCTACTCTCCAAGCGCAAAACTTGTGCACAACGACTACTCTCCAGGTGCATATGCCATGAAATTGCACGTCTTTGCATTTGCTGTGTCTTGCTCTTGTCCTGCTTGACTTCGCATAACATTTTGTTGCGGATACGGGACATTTGATTTTTATGACGTACCTAGAACTGTCTGTCCGTCTTCATGGTGACGTCAAGTTGCCTGGAAATCGCGCGAGGCTCATTCCAGACCTGTCGGAGCAGACCGGACCGAAAGGGAGCATCCCACTGGCAGTGGCAGCACATGAAGAAAAACCGAATTTAAAAATCTGCCTGGCTGTAGGAACGAAATATCAGTGCAGGAAGTAAAAGCGCTTCCTGGCAGGAACCAGTGCAAGAGACAGACAAGCATATTTTCTTGGTTAGGGCCGATGGTATGTCGCCAAGTTCTTCGCATCTGCTAACTCCCTTGCCACAAAAAAAGCCCCAGACATCGTCACTGCTTCCAACCGATGAAACGTTCGACAGAATTGTTGTACTAAACAAGGAAAGAACGAAGCGAACATTACACCATTAAACGCGAAATTTAAGAATCCGTCCTGTATACTGGCAGTTTAGTGTTTGTTTCTTTTCTTCCGGACACTTTATACTTCCTAGTGCATTGCCGCGGCTGCGAAAGTGTTTATGCCTCTAGTTAAGAAATTTATACATGCATTGAAACCATTTCTGCAGAGACTAATTGACTGCAACGAGTGTAACGGTCAACGCAGCGGAAAAAAATGAGCGGGAATATTTCATGGCACGCAGAAAACGAAAGGGGAAGATGAGTTACCATCGGGACGACAAAAGAACCTATAAATGAGCGAGCCTGAAACGTGTGATATACGGCTGTAGAAGAAAGGAATCGGTGACAATGTCTCTGCTCAATAAACTCCAGGCGATGGCATGCTGTGTCTTGTTCTTCCCCTTGCCCCTTTGTAACAATACTGATGCGCCGCTAAATGCACTCTGATATTCCTAATGGTATATTTGTGACCACTATTAACGGTGAGGCATAGCATGCATTTTGATGGAGGCGAAACGCAAAAGATGACCGTATGTTGTGCAATGTCAGTGCATATTAAAGATCGCCTGGTGGTCAACAGTATTTCGGAGCCCTTCACTGCGCCACCTCTTTCTCCCGTTTTTTTTCTTTCTCTCCCTTTTTATTCATTCGCTTATGTGGCGGTTGAGGCGTCTATTGAGATTTCAGACTTACTGTGACATTTTTTTTCCTGAAAAAGCAACCTGTCCTGCAGCGCATCGACTCTGAACGATGTGCTCTTGCTGCCTTGCGTACCGGATCAATTTTATTTCGCGTTTTGATGGAGGCGAAACGCAAAAGGCATTCGTGTGCTGTGCAATGTCATTCGTCGTTAAAGATCCGTAGGTGGTTGAAATTATTCCAGAGCCCCCCACTACGGCACCCCTTTCACTCTTCTTTTTTCAGTGACTACTTCAAATCTTCCTCAACGGGATGGTTTAAATGTAGATCAAAAAGTGAGAGATTTACAGCGCCTTTTCCTTCCCTCAAAGAGAAATTTCAATCATTATCACTGCTTCCTGCTATGGAGTGGCAGATAAGATCACTAAATGAAGTCTGAGAAAATAGCGTGCTTGCCACTCCGGCGTGTGATAACCGCACACTTCTGGAAGCTGTCGCTTTGCACCGGTACCTCAAGAAAAAAACACGCAGTAAGTTTCATAAGCCTAATCTGCGGTCGGCGGCAATAAAAAGAATAGGGCAGGAATACAGGTGGAAAAAGAGCAATAGTGCTATTAAATTTATGTTTTACTTTGAGCTCAGTAGGGTTGTGTCGTTGTTTTACCGTTACTGTAGAGCACCGGCCCGTCCTCTGCTACGGTATGCTTTTCCCTCCAGGCTTCAAGCGGCATCAACCGTGTTTTAAAATCTAACCCAAGCCTCTAACAGGGTGTCGAAAAATAAACTTCCATGCAGATAGAGGTTGGCCTCATGGTTCTTGATAATCCCGAAGTGAACAAGAGAGGGCAAAGCCTCAGGGTGTATACCAACGTTTCGACACAAGAACTTGACTTCGTCTGGGAAAGTGCTCATCACTGGCGGGATTTTAAGGGGGTCATTCCCCCAAGGAGCGAGGTCCCATGAGGTGAAGGAGAGTGTGAAGTGATAACAGTGGTATGATGGGGGGGGGGGGGGGGTAATCTTGTCTAGACATGACGGCTGCTAAAGTTGATTAACCGGTTGACTTGCAAAAGTTTGAAACGAAATAGACCAGGTCAGCACAAAGGAATCCGGTTGTGCGAGCCTGGAGGCATGGGCTTGAAAGGCTGTCTGTCCAGCTGTGATAGGTTGCTTCGTATGACTTGCTGCGTTGGCCTGAAAAACTCAGATAAGGGATTAGTCAACACGGCGGAACGAATTACCGGGAAAATTATAATAAAGGAAATAGAGCAAATAAAGAAGGTGTGAAAGAAATGGAGGGGGGGGGGGGTGAAAACGAATGTGGAAGACAAGTATTCCTGAGAAATGATGGCAAGAGAAACAGGGCGCAAGATAAAACTGAACACAAATCGAACAGTCCCAATGGTGAGAATAAATGTTAATGAAACAGACTTTATACTACGCGCTCACCCTGACGTTGTGCAGGATGTGCAGGGCGTCGGAAAGGAGCGGTCTAGCGACCACAGAATTTTAACGTCTCGAATTAGCTAGATTTGAAGAGGGAACGGAAGAAACTAGTGAAACCGAAGCCAATTAACGAGCTAGCGGTAAGAGGGGAAGAATTTCAGGATTTCGCTGCACAACCGATACTCGGCTCTAACTGAGGGAGGCGATATTAATGTTCAAATAATGAATGATAATCTCACTGTTACCTTTGCTGAGTGCACCGTAGAAGTAGGTGGTAGGGTCGTTCGACCGCATACGGGCAAGCTATCTCAAGAGACGGAAGATCTGATTTAAAAATGCCAAAGCATGAGGGCGTCTAGCCCCAGAGAAAAAAAATAAAACTTGCAGAGCTATCGAAGTAAATAAACCAGCGGAAGGCAGCCGACATAAGGCATTTTAATATGGAGAGAATCAAGCTTGCTCCAAAGAACGGAAGTAGCCTAAAAGTGACAAAAAGGGCATTGTCATTATCAGTATGGATAAGAGAGTATAAGTAGCCGATAGTTCTACACAAATCAGTTAAGTAGCCAAAGCAATCAGAGTGTTAAGGAGAGACACAGTAGCGAACAGCAATTCATCATTCCGCCAGTAACGAAAAAGGAAGTAAAGACAGCCTTAGGAGCAATGGAAAGGGGAAAAGCATCAGGTGAGGATCAGGTAACAGCAGAACTGATGAAGGACGGAGGGCACATTAGGCTAGAAAAGTAGCCACCCTGTATACGCAGTGCCTTATGACCTCGACCGTACCAGAAACTTAGAAGAACGCCAACAGTATCTTAATGCATAAGAAAGCAGACGCCAAGGACTTGAAAAATTACAGGCCGATCAGCTTACTGTACGCTTCCTACTAAGGGAATCGCTAATAGTCAGGAAAACCTTAGACTTCAATCAACCATATGACCAGGCGAGCTTCTGTAAAGGATACTCTACAATAGATGATAGCCACCGAATCAATCAGGTGATAGAGAAATCCTTACAATATAACCAACCGCTATGTATAGCCATTGTATATTGTGAGAAAGCATTTGACTCAGTGTAAACCTCTGCAGTCATGCAGGCATTGCTGAGTCAGGGTGTAGAAGAGCTTTATGTGAAAATACTGGAAGATGTCTATGCAGCTGCACAGCTACCATAGTCGGCCCCCATAATGTCAACAATAAAATTACAATAAAGAAGGGCGTCTGGCAGGGAGGCACGATCTCGCCAACGCTATTCACCGCCTGTTTACGCGAAGCATTCCGAGGCCTGAATTTGGAAAAGTTGGGGATAAGTGTTATTAGAGAATACCTGAATAATCTGCGATGCGCCGAAGACATTGCCATGATGAGTCACTCAGTAGATGAATCGCAAAGCATGATCAATGAGTTCGACAGGCAGAGCAGGAAGGGGGGTTAAAAATTAACTTGCAGAAAACCGAAGTAGTGTTCAACAGTATAGCAAGGGAACAACAGTTTACAATTGGTAGCGAGGTGCTGGAAGTGGTAAAGGAATATGTCTGCTTAGGGCAGGTAATGACAGCTCACCCGGATCATGAGAGGGAAATAACTTGAAGGATAACAATGGGGTGGAGCGCATATGGCAGATTCTCTCAGGTCATCAATTGCAGTTTACCAATATCCCTCAAGAGAAAAGTGTACAACAGCCGTATCTTACGGGTACTCACCTACGGGGCAGAAACGTGGACGCTAGCGAAAAGGGTTCAGCTTAAGTGAAGGACAACGCAGCGAGCTATGATAGGTGTAACGTTAAGAGACTGCAAGCGGGCAGAATGCGTGAGGTAACAAATGCGGGTTAATGACGTCATAGCCGAAATCAAGAGGAACGAATGGGCTTGGGCAGGTCATGTAATGCGAAGGCAAGATCCAAGAGAAGGCAAGCGTAGCAGGGGGCGGCAGAAAGTTAGGTGGGAGGATGAGATGAAGCTTGCGGGGATACGGTGGCCGCAGCTGGCAAAGGACAGGGTTAATTGGAGAGACATGGGACAACCCTTTGCTGTGCAGTGGGCGTAGTCTGGCTGATGATGATGATGATGATGGTCTATAACGGCTGCGTAGGCATCAAACTCCTCCATATGGCTAGCATTAAAATTCAAATAAGGAAGGTTGTTTCGCAGAGGGACGCTCTGTCGCCAATGCTCTTCGCCGCCTGTTTACAGGAGATATCCCGAGGTCTGAATTGGAAATAGTTGGGGATAAGAGTTAATAGCTAAATAATCTGCGGTGCGCCGATGACATTGTCTTGATGAGTCAGTCAAGAGATGAGTCGGAAAGCATGATTAATGAGTTAGACAGGCAGAGCAGGAGGGTGGGTCTAAAATTAATATGCGAAATTTCAATGTTATATGCAACATTCTCGGAATGAAACAGCAATTTACAATTGGTAGCGAAGTGCTCGAATCGGTAACGAAAAAAGTCGACATTGGGCAGGTAGTGACCGGAGATCCGTAACACGAGAGTCAAATAATTAAAAAAAATAATAAATATGTGGAGCGCATATGGCTAATACCCTGCGATCATGAATACCATTGGGTTAGATTTGTGGGAATCTTCATGGTTATGCAATTAGAACTGGTAGGTGGATTTGCAAAATCTTTCAAAATTCTTCGAACTCTTCTTTTTTCACCAAAACGCTGTTTCGTTATTTTACTTTAAATATTCTTCTGTCGTTTTTTATTGATACAATTTTTTTCAGAATTCTCGCTTGGCGATAATATTTTGTCGTAATCACCTAAGAAAATTTCCTTGTTTATGCCACTACACCTTGGACAATCCCCCCATGTGGGAACGTGCCACGTTTTTAAAAGAAGGCGAGGCTGCACTCTGTCTCGAGCTCGCGCTAGCCGCCATCACGAAGTAGCTGTTCCGTACCTGCAAGGCGGTGAACATACAAGCACCACCCATTTCACGTACTCGGATCTACGGCGGCTCTACCCCTGTGGACCTGCAACGTCACCCTACTGGAGGCGGAGCTTCAGAGGTAAGGCCTAGGCAGACGCTTCGAATAAATGCCTCCGAACCGTGCCCCCGCAGTGGCTCGGTGGTTATGGCGCTCGGCTGCTTACTCGAATCACGCGGGTGCGATCCCGGCCGCAGCGGTTGAATTTCGGTGGAGGCACAATTCTAGAGGCCCCGGTAGTGTGCGATATCAGTGCGCGTTAAAGAGCCCCAAGTGGTCGAAATTTCCGGAGCTCTTCACTACGGCGTACGTCATAGCCTGAGTCGCTTTGGTACGTTAAACCTCCACACACCAAACCAAACTAATGCCTCCGAACGATGGTATAGCGAGGTGGTTTTTGCTAAGATGAAGAACCGTCTGAATTTCATAGCTTTATGAATTACACCGTTTGTTCTTTAGGTGATCATTCTCATCATTGCCTAAGATTGAAGAGTGCCTGGTATTCGGAACCCCATTGAGTGATGTTTGATGGGGTTCCGAATACCCATTGAGTGATGTTTGATGGGGTGACGATTCAGACCTACGAGAAACAGAAACGATTATAAGTGTATCGGCTGCCTGATACGTAGCTCGAATCTGAAGTTGGGCTTAGTAGCATGCAATTTTCTTCGGATAATAAATTTCGCCTTTAATCGTTTCCCCTTAAGGCCGACACTGTAGGTGCATTGAAGGAAATTAGTTCCTCTTGTGGTGACGGCTTTCGACGTGTGTTATATGTGTTATAAACTGCGCAAGCTCTTTGCGAGCATTTGTGGCTAGCGAGCCAGAAGAAACGAGCCCATACGCGTTATGGATTCGCAATGATGTCAGGTTTAGGAACTCTGGTTTGGAAATTGTGAGGATGCCACGCTGAGGGTTAGCCTCTCATTAGCGAGTTACTACGTGATGCAGAGGAAGATGGGAAAGAGGAAAAATTCAGCGGCAGCTGCTTTAGAAGGGTCGTCTTGCTTTTGCACGTTGTCTGACTTGGCGGCATAAAGGACTCCTTCCTCAAGAAAAGTGTCTATCCTTATGTTGTATGTCCATACGGTGTATGTCAGCTTTGGATTTGACTTTGAGCCGTGCCTTTGAGTTCGGCTGCTTGTATTCGGGGCGCGCGTGCGCGACACAGCTGCTATACTCAGAAAAAAAAAGCAGCTTTCTTCCGTGTGTGCGTGTGTGTCTATGTGATGTGAACGTGCCTCTTGCGCTGCAGTTATCTACCTTATTTGCACTATCGTTATTTCAGTCATTTAATTTCAGTAGTTCATATGCAAGCGCAGGATGTGCACAGCGTTCGCGAAGAAAGTGACCATGCAAAATGCTTTTGAAGCAACGAAAGCTGTGGTATTCATGTTTACGTTATAGTGCAGTAGATGCAGAATAACTGAGGGAGCCATGCGTGTTTCGTACCTGCTTCGAACCCGACTGCGGCGGCCGCGTTTCGTTCGAGGCAAAACTCAATAGACTCCCTGGTGCTGTGCGATGTCAGTGCACGTTAAATATCCCCAGGTGGTCGAAATAATTCCGGAGCCCTCCACTCACCCGCCGCGGTGGCTCAGTGATTAGGGCGCTCGACTACTGATCCGGAGTTCCCGGGTTCGAACCCGACCGCGGCGGCGGCATTTTTATGAAAGAAAAACGCTAAGGCGCCCGTGTACTGTGCGATGTCAACGCACGTTAAAGATCCTTAGGTGGACGAAATTATTCCGGTGCCCTCTACTACGGCACCTCTCTCTTCATTTCTTCTTTCATTCCCTCCTTTATCCCTTCCCTTACGGAGCGGTTCAGGTGTCCAATGATATATGAGACAGATACTGCGCCATTTCCTTTCCCCAAAAACCAATTATTATTATTATTAGCCCTCCAATTCGGCACCTCTTTCTTCCATTCTGCTCTTAGTCCCTCCTTTATCCCTTCCTTTACGGCGCGGTTCGGGCGCCCGCCGAGATATGTGGGAGTTACTGCGCAATTTCCTTTCCTCAAAAACCATTTTTAGTCTTAATTCAGTGGGGAGTGGAGGCATCTGCCATAATGATTGTTCAAGCTAAAAACCATGGCATGTGGCTCCTCTCGCAAGCAGAAACAATTTCTCAGGCCACTGGTTTAGGCACCACGGTGCAAGTTGCGGGAATTAAGCTCTGCCCGCGAAGGTCTCCGGGAAGGTCCACGAGAGATGGTTAGTGGTGCCCTTTCACGACGCCACTAACCATTACAAACATGAGCGGAGAATTTACCCGCCCGCGGCAAGCAATTGGTGAAGGCGCAGGAATGCGTCTAGCGAAGATTGCAGACGAGATCTTTCTATAACCCATACGTGTTTAACAATATCTACCTTGACGTTCAGCCGGAATGCAAATGGTGTCAGGAGCTGGCAACCCATGACCACATATTATACAACTGTAGCATATAGCGCCGCCACCGGCGGATATTATGCGTGATCCTTCCCTCGAGCAGAGGGAGGCAATGTTGGCCAGCTCAGAGCCGGTCTTCCACACCAGGGACGTGGAGTGGGCCACCCAGGTCGCCGTCAGCCATGGGTTGATGGCCATCTAGCACGGAATCGTCCGCACATGCACTCTGACGAAAATAAGGTTTTCCATCCATCAATGCAATCGTCTGCATGCAGGACGATGAGTGCCAAGCAGCACGGCGGCGGCGGCCACTACTCCCGCTACCTGGCATGCCTTGGAGTCGCCTGCCCGCTACTGCTCAGCCCGATGCTCTTCCAAGAAAGCCAGGTGGGTTCAAAGGCGAAGTGACATGGGAAATTTTGAGCGGAGAAAGTTGTAGAAAAATCCGGAACGCTGTGATCCGCTTTAATATCTTTTCGAAATCCGTGTTTGCTTGTTACATTCTGGCTAACTGAGCCGAGCGTCGAAAACGCCTTATTAGGCCTCAATGTGAAGCGTGATAGTGAAGCGCAAATGCTAGAAGCAGGTATTAGGTGTTTCCTGGAAATCCGCCAGTAACATTTAACATAACCAGCAATTCTCGACAAAAGACTTATTGAACTTGAAAAAAAATTATGAACGCTAGTTTTTCATGTATTGTAAGATTTCACTGTAGCAATCAATATATCCGCAAATTTTCGATCGGCATCCTTGCATTATTTTGCTATTTACTTTTCGCTATCGTCAAAACGTTTCGATTTGGTTTTCTATAGCGGTCGTAACTACTCGATGCGAGTGATGGGAAATTTTGAAACAAAGATTTTGCCACGCATCGGAAGAATAGACCATACGTCCAATGTTTCTTTAGCCGTACCTGATATTACTCCAATATTCAAAGTTCTCGCCCAAGGATGCTGGACCTTAGTATGCAGACAATTTCTTTTGGTTGTAACACAAGTGTTGGCGGACATCAGAAAACTTGTGCACAATGTTGACCAGTAAGCTGGTCCACTAATGTCTGAAAACTAACACTGCACAAGCAATGTTTCAGCGTATAGCAATGTTCTCATTGGCCCAAATTTGGGAGCGTACGCATTTAGGCCGATCGTGTGTATTTAAGAAGCGGTACAGTTAAGCATGATCTCTCTCAGCAGTCCTGCGCAACAGCGGAAAAACATTGCAATGAATGTGTTTCGATAACGAGCTCCGAAGAACCACGAGACCACATCGTCGCTGCTGTTCTGCCCAATCATGCATGTCGCAGACAGCAGAACAAGAAATAGAGTGAAATAACTCAGTGTCGACAGCAGTTTCAGACCTTGTCTGCCTTGGCGCACTTAAAAAACTACAACGATCCGGACGGGTGCCGCAACGCCTGTAGTATGGCCGCAGCATCTCGGCGACTTGACAAGTATATACCGCATGTAGTCATCTCTCCGTGTTGAGAAGAAGCACAAGAAACGGCGAAAGAAATCTGGTCGTGCCATCAGGGGTTGAGGATCAACGCCTACATAAATAGTTGGTTTTTTGGGGAAAGGAAATGGCGCAGTATCTCTCCCATATATCTTTGGACACCTGAACCGCGCCGTAAGGGAAGGGATATAGGAGGGAGTGAAAGAAGAAAGGAAGAATAGGTGCCGTAGTGGAGGGCTCCGGAATAATTTCGACCATCTGGGGATCTTTAACGTGCACTGACATCGCACAGCACACGGGCGCCTTAGCGTTTTTCCTCCATAAAAACGCAGCCGCCGCGGTCGGGTTCGAACCCGGGAACTCCGGATCAGTAGTCGAGCACCTAAATATATTCTTACTTCTTGCCAGAAAGTCACGCGGGACCGCTTCTTTGGTGCTAGAACTCCGGGATGAGGTCAGCGACGGCGCTAAATGTCATTAATTTATAGGCGCCGCCCCGTCTTTTCGTCCCATCGCGCCAAGGCAGGCACACTCGTATGCACTTAAATCATCACAGCCGTTCTCTCACACTCCAGCTGAGGCACGGGTCGCCATTGGGAAGGCGTGGAGATGCTTCGAGAAGATTCGAGTGGCTTTTTGGCCACTCGGCGCAGTCACCTGCGCGGGGAGGTGGCGGCACCGGGTGGCGCCCATGTGCTGTGTGGTGTGAGTGCATGTTAGAGTATCCAAGTGGTCGAAATTATTCCGGAGCCCTCCTTTACGGCACCTCTTTCTTCGTTTGTTCTTTCACTCTATCCTTTATCCCTTCCCTCACGACGCGGTTAGGGTGTCCACAGAGATATGTCAAACAGTTACTGCGCCATTTCCTTTCCTCAAAAAGCAATTTTCAATTTCTTCGTTTGAGTTTCGGTGACCAACTCTGGGCCGTCCAGCAGGACCGCGGAGGCGACGGCGAGGCAAAACCTCGACGTCCCCACGTGGGAGACCTAAGGCCCCGTCGGCGAAAGCTCTACAGGACTTTTGAATAAAGTTGTTACCAACCAACCAAAATTGAGTCGACGAGAGGCACTAACACATATGACACTCATTCGCACTGTTGGTGGTTGCAGGAGTCCCGCTGCTGCTTCTGCTTGGCGACAGTGTCCATCCTACAACTGACTGAGGCGCTGCCGCCGCCCATCATGGTGCTGCTGCCGCTCTTCGTCTTCTCCGACCTGGAGGCCACCCCGAGCACCGACGTCGAGCTGACGGTGCGCGTCGGCGGACAGCGCCCTGAATCACCGGCGAAGAATGCCTCGTCGCTCTCCTGGCAGAGACTGCGAAATTCTGTTGAGCGTATGGCGCTAGCGTTGAGGAAGAGTTTACGGAAATTCGTGAGAAATGCCCTTCTCAGATATGCGTTCTCCTAATAAAATTGTTAAGTATCTAACGCACGTCTGGTGTAAAATCAGTACGTGGATACATTGAAGGTGCAAGCAACCTATGTACCGTTCATTGTGTAAAAACAATTTGCACACACAAAAGGGGCGCGTGCATTTTCGATGGGCGCGGGACCAATTAACCTTATGCTCTACGCTTGTTAAACGACTTTGCTTGGTTGGTCCAGATGATTCGCGGCGGCTTCGCGAATCAGTGTTTATATTCTTGCGGAGCGCCGAAAGGAGCCTTCCATGTCCATAAACTCCAGGCAGAAGTGACCGTGGAATGAAACAACCGTTCTGTGAAATCAAAGCTTACAGCAGGTTCTAGCAACTATGTTTAATGCAGTTTGTCAAGCGTATATCTTGCTTCGTGTGATTTAGTTGCACTAGATTAGTTTGTTTAGCACCCAATTTTTGTTTTGCAAGATCTCACGGATGAGCCACCGTTCAATGGCTTTTATGGACATAGCGCAGAGCAGCCTACACTCGGGGACCTTTTCATGAAGCGCGCATTGGATAGAGCGACAGCACCACGCGTCCAATTGTACCGAAATATCATTTAACGCGCAATAAAAATGATCCGGCGGAAGCAGCTTTATCTGCGCATTGAATGGGTTGAATGCGGGCATTAGGGCTTAACGCCAATCGTGCCGGGTGAGAGAGCTGCGCGTCTCATGAAGGTAAGCTTTTAGCCGACTGCGCATCTTAATTTCTTCGCTAAATTATTTGTATTTTTTTTTCGCCCGCAGGATAAAACAGTAGTAGTGAGTTTAACAATGTTATTTTGTGCCCCAATGCCAAGGTGTAAGGATTTCGGCAACAGACATTATTAAAGCTGTGGGATTCGAGAGTGCAAAACGTACACGAGCAATGCACCGTGACAGAAGTGTGAACATGATGTGCCCATTATTTCCATCCAGAAGCATGTCCTCAGAATACTAGAATTTCATGAGGCCCCAGTTCTAGAATGAACACCGTTTAACCCACGGTTGCTTTCAGAGAATGAGCACAAGTTTGCGAAGTATTTCACGCGTAGAAAAGGAAGTGCTTCCGATTTCAAACGTCATAGATATCTCGTGGAACACTCGAAAAGTGAGGTAGAACTCCACGAGTCTCGTAGGCTCAGTGAGGCTCGTGGGATGCCTGACGTGTGAAAACGTGCTGTGAGAAACAATTTTCAGCGCGCAGGCAGCTTTGTTCAAACCAGGCCTCTTCGTTTTTCGGAAGTTCTAGGGGCAAATCGACTATTTCCTGCGACAAATTGTGCTTCTCGTTTTTTCGCTAGTTCCAGTTTATCTGTGACGTGGTTTGTGTACAGATGCCAGATTACGCATGCACTTTGTAAGAGCCTGCAATACTTGTCAACAACACTTTTTTTTTCAGGACAGATGATGTAAGCCAAAATTTGTTTTAAAGGCTTTCGTCGATGAAAAGTTTCTCTTGCAGTGAATGAATGTAAAAACGTCAGCCGGGAATTTCGACAATCGTGATGACAAAATCTTTATTTGTATTTTGAGCTTGACTGAAACCTTCGCTTTCTATGAACTGGGGAGCTTTTTCTCTCTTTTGTTCTAACTTGAGGTAAATATTTTTTCAGGATTGAGGTTTCCTGTTTTCGGTCGCACTTGAAGGACATCGTTATGAGCTCAGACTGCAAAACAGACATACCGTCAACGCATTTAACTGTATGTACAACGACGCAGTCGTCGGCATTTTACGTGACGGTAGACTCACTGCCATCAGGTAATTCATTAATAAGCACAAGGCATAAAAGTGACCCTTATAAGAAGCATTGTGTCGCTTTCAATAGCCCATGCACTGCAGCTGACATAACGCTGCGCAGAGCAACACACTGGTGACGCAAAGGTGAAGAACCAGTTGTCCAGCACAGACTGTTATGAGAAATGGTCAAGGGTAATAATTTTTACAATCGACATTTCTGCTATCAACGTCATATGACTTTCGTGAGTCCAGGGAGTGTGCCTATACTCGTTTACAACTATCCGGACAATACATATATCGATCCTGGTCCAAGCTGGCTGAAATATCAAGTGTAATTTCGGTAAGTGAAATTAAACATGATGAACTGGAGTCAGTGCCTTGCTGAATAGGTAATAAAGTTGATCCTGTGTTATTGTTATACCACGCGAAGATGTAAGACATGTTGGAATGTCTCATAGGACAAATAGAAGTTTAAGTTATCGGTCTGCAGCTGCATACAGGTGGCCGAATGCCTTCTTTAAAGGAACCCTGAAATGATGTCGATGGGCATATTCTAGCGCAAGATATCTGTAGAGATGGTCTTTGTTGGTATTCTAGTCAAATTTGAAAGCTCTGCGTAGACTCTATAATTTAGAAAATTTTTAATAATCGCTGGTCGCAGCAGCTCGCAGCCGGTTATGGCAACACACCCCTCCGCGCGTCCCTCATCCGGATGACGTCAGTGGGCAGGTGAGGCGAGCTTGAAGACCAGCTCTCCTTCCCAGTCACGTCACTGGGGTAGGGGTTGCGCGATGAGGTGTGTCGCCCTAATCGGCTTCGAGCTACTGTGAGCAGCGATTAAACAAAAAATATTTCATGACTATAGGGTCCATGCAGAACTTTCAAATTAGACTCGAATACCCACAAAGGCCACTACTACTGATCAGTTGCACTTGAATATGCCCCACAAAATCATTTCTGGGTCCTTTTAAATGTGTAGTACCCGTTGTGGTGGTGAGTTGTGGCTCGCGGCTTCAGAGCACCGGTAAGCATCCCGCAAGCTTTGCGTGCGGGACCCGTGTGTGCTGCGGTGCAGGGCAGCCTGCTGGTCGTGCTGGTGGACGTGATGATGGTGCGCGTGCTGGGCTCCACCAGCGTCCTGCAGCGCCTCTCGCTGTTCCTGCTGAAGGAGTTCGGCACACGGCTCCGCAACGTGGCGCTGGTGGGCCTGTCGGCAGCCGTGGTCGTGCCACTCCTGGTCCACGACACGCTCGCCGTGCTGCTCGTGCTGGCGCTCGTCAGGCGACTTGTCTTCGACCTCATGAACGACAACCTGCAGGTGCGCATTTCTTGCCGGGTGAGAGTAGGGATGGGATGGGTTCCCGAGGACGCCATTGTCGCATGGCTAGTCTCCCTTTTTCTCGCGGGATGGATGCAGTAAAATTGCCTTGTATTCTAACTAGATTATGTCTCCGTTCAGCGCCCATTTCTACTTTGTCTCTTGACCTTTTCCAACGCAGAGGTGTGGATAACGCGCGTAAATTGTTATCTATCCTGTCTGTAATGTACGATTAACGAAATTTTTAGGAAATTGCAGCTTTTATTACTATTCGCCTGAGATAAAAAGTACTTTGATAATCACGTAAGATATATTTTGGGGACTCACAAGAGTATCTGTGAAGTGCTCAAGAAAAACAAAAAAAATAGTCTTGGAGGAAACGAAATGGGTCAGTATCTGTCTCAGATCTCGATGGACACCTGAACCGCACCCTAAGGAAAGAGATAAAGGAGGTAATAAGAGAAGTAGGGGAGGAAGTGGTGGCCTAGTGGACGACTCCGGAATAACTTCGACCACATGGGGATCATTACCCTGCTTTTGACAAGACGACGGGGCATACCGCATGTGTGTCTCAGTGCGCTGGGCAGAAATTTTGTTAGGCCACCACACCACACAGGGAAATGCCAAGTGAACATTACGCGGCCGAAACAGAGTCGCAAGCTGCCTAATAATATAAGTGATGCAACACAAAAACCTGCTTTCTAAAATCTTGGTCGTGCCCGTTCTTTGCGAAAGCCCACGAAATCTGAACAAACACTTCTATTTTGCACAGCCACCACAATATGCCGAGTGGCGCTGAAGCCTCTAAATCACCGCGGGAATTTCGGATGCTCGATAGATCGCTTTCATTTTCGATAGCCTTTGGAAACAGTTGCTGTGACCGGATAAAGCATTTTATAGGTCAGATTTTTCAGCGAGGAGCAAGAGTCGGCTATGATAGCCACTATGTAGGAGCAGTATCTCTCGTGACTCCAGTTTTTCCACAATAGCAATTTTAAGAGATTGTCCTTTAGGTAAGCGGTGTAATTTACCAACGGCCAACAGTAGACGCTCTGTTTTTATGTCCGGGAATGCAGGAAACATGAACGCTATACGTGACCCTGGTAGATAAATCGAGTCATTCTCCGAATAAATTTAGGAACAAAATGCTTAATTTTTCCTAGCCTTCTGATGCCTAAATATTGCTTTAGGGTCAGCGGGGAGCTTCAGAATGCTAGGCAAGGTTTTTACAAGACGACTCGTATTCATCTTGAAAAGTGCTGCCCTCGCTGGCAGGGGTTAAATAGGGCATTCACTCCGAGGGAGAAGCACTGGTGAAGACCGCGATGGTGTGCATTACGGAGGGTAGTAAGATGGCGAACGTGAGTTTTAAAAGCTCTTGTCCAGCCATGGAGGCTGCGACAGACGGCAAACGAAAAGGGAAGCTCAGTTCTTGGCAGCAAAGGCCGCAGAAAACGACGAACACGAAGACGGATAAGGAGACAGAAAAGCGTTAACTTCGAACTGAATTGTGTTCTAAATATTGGCTAAAATATATGACAATATGACAGGGAAGAAAAAAGGAAAGGAAAGAAAAAAGAGACAAATAGCTTACAACAGTGAAATAAAGTCAGGTTGTCAATTGCTTAGTGCACCGATACCGAATATGCTTTCGCGAAAGAACGACTAGGGTAACAGCTTGCTTACGTAGTCACTACCTCTCCTATCTATCTCCAGCGCCTCGAGAGTCTCGTCATCTGCTCTCGATGGCCGTCAGTAACTGTACATCTCTCGAAATCAGGAAACACAGTGCCCGCCTCCCTCGAAGTGGCAGTCGCCAAAGTGAATCGCAAGAGTCTCACGCATCCTTTTTACAATGCTAGCATTACCTTGGAGTGTAGTTGTTGACAAGATGTTATCGACAGTTGTTGACATGGTTACTATGACACTGAGCAGAGCCTCCTGCTGCCGATTTTGTCGACAAAGTCACCGTCTTTATCATAGAGTCTCATTTTGATGCGCGGCGGTCCTGAATGACGAAAACGCCGACAGCTGCCGCAAAAATAAAGAGGTCCGTAACGAAATTCAATATACAGTGATGCTCCTTCCACACAGCGCATCCTCGATTTTATGCGCCTAGGATTTTTGTGCCCCATAAACAATTCTACGATGCTCAGACAGTAAACTTTCTCGCCTTAATACCGTATTAAAATTTGCTCGGACGAACCTATGGGGCCCGGCCGCAGCTGTTTTTGTTAATTATATTTGTTTAATGCTCGCTCATTTATCTGTGCTTTCGTGCGTGCGTGTAGCACATTGAACTGTAATTCATGTTTCATAAAGTCGTCAGTATGGACATATATAAAGCTTATAGTTCATTTATTGTACCACCCCTCCATCCTGTGTTTTCCTCGAAACGATCTCGCATATTATTACTTGGGTGCACTGTCAAACGCCGTGCCATTTTAATACCTTTGAGACCGACGGCGCTTTTAAAAGTTTTGCGCTCACGTGAAGGCGAGCGAGCAAAGTATTCAAACGAGCGGATAGGTAGCGCAACTGTCACCTTAACTGGAACAACTTTGTCCTAACTAATCTTTTCTATTATTTCGAAGCTGCGGCAGGGGTACAGTATTTTGTGTCCGCTCCTCTTTTGTCAACACTTGACCGACCGCCAAGTTTTCCAAAGTCACGAAACTTCTTATCTGTATAACTCTGACGCTGCTTTCTCCGCAGTCCATGATGGCATTCCAGGCTCAAGAGCTGCCCTGGAGAGAGGCGCATGCATTGCCACGTGGGCGTTCTGACGGTTCTACCGGCGGTGCGAACGCCAACCCGGCGCCCAGCTTCAGTCGGCCGGCACAGCGATTGCCCGCAGACGTAGAAACCCCGGCGTCGCCTGTCCCTCCGAGTAGCGCGACCTCCAGGGAGAAACGGGACGCGGCCGCGCGATTGGGAGCCACCACCGACGTCTCGCAGCCAGCTGAGAATCCAACTTGTACGCACTCTTTCATATGTAACTATCGCTATGGTTCACGTAGTCGGTTGTAACAAAGAAGCTAAGAAGCAGATTCTCTTAAATGAAAGCCCTCCATTCAGCTTCTAGGCCAATGTAACGGCGGCACATTCAACCGGCTTGTACGTGCCAGCCTGATATAGAAGGGGGCGTGAAGGTGCACTGCTATCGACGACGATGTCATAAGTAGAGCCCGCCGCCACTGGTTGGAGAGCCTCCTTCGAGGAGTATCTTCCACTGTGTTTTTGAGTTGCAGCCGAATATACAGCCACAGTGCATTACTGGTTTCGTGCCTGCCTTGTGCATCACACTGTGATCAGCCGCACTTACTATTTCAGAAACCTAGGGCGCAGCAGAATTGGCTGGTGATCGCGGTACCAAGCTTTTTAATACATGAAATCGCGCAATGGGAGCTACATGTCACTTCGCGGAAGATAAACTGCCGGATTAAGAAAAATTACGGATGAGGCGCGTTCTATAACACCCCTGTTACACTAACAAGTTACACTAACACCCCCGTGTGAAGTGTCTATCTTCGCTTTCATCCTAGACCCGAGAAATGCTAGACAGCGATCGCTTAAATATGTATATCAGTTAATGAATTATGGTGATTTAACGTTCCAAAGCGACTCAGGCTATGATGGGCGCCTTGGTGATGGGCTTCGGAAATTTCGACCACCTGGGGTTCTTCAACGTGCACTGACATCGCACAGTACACGGGAGTGGTGTTTCACCTCTATCGAAATTCGATCGCCGCGGCCGGGATCGAACCCGCGTCTTTCGGTTCAGCACCCAACACCATAACCGCTGAGCCAACGCGGCGGCATCAGTTAATGATGAAGCACTCACAAAAAATTACGTGTAAAGGAAACCACGCATAAAGTGCTCTTCTGTATGGGGCCCTCTGTTTTGCTATGCCGGTAGCACTACGGCACTCAGGCTTTGGTAGTTGCTTGGAACAGCCCACAAAAAAAAAGCTCTCAGCATAACCGTTTTTCCAAGTCGTCTTTGACAAAGGCCGGTTGTGGTGAGCCATTATTAGCTCCTCCATTTCAATGGTCTGCCTGTGAATCCGTCGGTGCGGAGGCGAAGACGCAGCAAGGATGTTTGAAGCTGTGGTGCAGATGAATGCCTGCAGCTAAGCTCGGCGGTCTCTCAGTGTGGATGCCTAGAACACCAGAATGGAGGAGGAGGACGCTATGACGAAAGGAAAGGCGCAATAATTCCCTCACTCTAGGTGGAGCCCGGAACTGTGGAGACATTATCAGGTCAGAAAAGACAAGGAGCAGGAGAGACAAGTATGTTTACACGACCACATACATCCAAGGGTGCGCGAGGACAGATGCAACCTACATCTGTTCTTAACCTTTGGTAAGAAAATTGACGATGCGCCTGCACACAATACATGTTACGGGGGACCAAGCAGGACAAACGAGACGACTATTCCTCAGATCAACCAGGCTTTCTGCCCGTAATGTTTTTCTCACCCATTCTCTTACGTGTACTATCGGCACTTCATGTATTATTAAGGCTTATTAGAGCCCCTCTTACGCTTCGCACTCATACTGCTGCATCTGCTTCTTGTCTGCGCCTTTAGGGCTCTTAGAGATGGCCTGACCAAATATGATTTCCATCTTGTAAACGGTACACCATGCCACTCATGAAGTAACCGGAGAAGTTTCCCTCGAGGTGGTCTTTACCTGCGTGTGAAAGAACCCGCTTAGGTTTCGTGGGCTTCAATTCAAAGGCACTTCCTTTTAGCGCTTCATGACTGGCGCAAGTTCAAATGCCTCCCGACATGGCGGCTGCAGTCAACCAGCAGTCAAGACCAACCTGCAGTCAAGCCAGTATACCTGCTTACTTAGGAAAAATTTCGTTCTACCTCACGTGGACCCACCGCGGTGGCTCAGTGGTTAGGGCGCTCGACTAATGATCCGGAGTTCCCGGGTTCGAACCCGACCACGGTGGCTGCGTTTTTATGGAGGAAAAACGCTAAGGCACCCGTGTGCTGTGCGATGTCAGTGCACGTTAAATATCCCCAGGTGGCCGAATTTATTCCGGAGCCCTCCACTACGGCACCTCTTTCTTCCTTTCTTCTTTCACTCTCTCCTTTATCCCTTCCCTTACGTCGCTGTTCAGGTGTCCAACGATATATGAGACAGATACTGCGCCATTTCCTTTCCCCAAAAACCTATTATTATTATTATTATTATTATTATTATTATTATTATTATTATTATTATTATTATTATTATTATTATTATTATTATTATTATTATTATTATTATTATTATTATTATTATTATTATTATTATTCACGTGTTAGCGTAATTCACTGGAAAGATAGCGACACAAGGTGAGAAACACAAAAACGTCTTAACGGGGTCATGAGTCATGAAAGATAGAACCTGATGACGCGTTGCTGCGATACTGCCTTCTGGACAGAACCAAGCCACTTTGCTCCTTCCTTCAGTAGGGAATTCGCGTACTCTTCCCTCATTCATTTCATATATGCGTATCAGGCATTGTACGCGGCTCAAAATGGCATCTGATGTTGCAGACCCAAGCTGCCGGTTGCCAGCGCCCGCCGAGCAGCAGCCTCCCGGCGATGACTCGGCACTGACCGTCGGTACATCATCTATTTCGAACGCGGGGCCAAGCAGGATCTCGGACCACGGAGCGGATGGTGCCTGGCTGGGCCTCGCCTCCCAGCTGCACCACTGCTTCGGCCGCAAGGCTTCGGAGTCAGAGGCATCCACCGAAGGGCGTCTCAACGTGGGAGCGCAGCCTCGGAAGTCGTCGCTAAGCTCCACCAAGAGCACTAAGAAGGTGGGCCAGCCATACTCCGAACGTCAATTATGCGCTTACGTGGGCTGATTAGTTGGGGTGTTTTTTTAACGTTACAGGAAGAAAACACATCCAGGGCAAGGCAGTTGTGAATACAACTGAGGCAAGTTAAGGTGGGCGCAGAGCGTGAAGCCGGTTCATTTAAATATAAGTACAATCTGTTCTGGCGCTCTTTAACAAATTAAAGACAACAATAAACATTCACTTTATTTTCACTAGGTAATATTTCAGGCAGACATATCGTGTATTATAGTGCGCATATTGAATCATTCAATTATTAAACGGGATTTTTTTTCTGTATACAGATCATCTCATGTAATTTGGGTCTAGGCTTGAAAATTGGCACGCGCCAGTTGCGCGACACCAAGGGCTTCTCATAGTGTGGCGCTGCAAAGTGAATTTTTAAATTCGAACAAAATAGATGTTCGCCATGATTAATTATGAAAGTTAGATAATGTTCATATTTGACCCATGCATGTTTATTTAAGTTGTTGTGGGGTTACCGATACAATAGTAGATTGAGGTCAGAAAGGACGACCTCCCGCGCAAAGTTTCCCCTGCAGCCGATTCAGTGCTTTGCACAAACCTATTATTTGGTCGAAATTAAACACAAACATGGGACGATGTGGCTTTTAATGCAGCCCGCGCCGCCTAGCAGCACTAATGATAAGCTGTTGACGTGTGAAGTGGATGCGTAACTTTGTCTCCTACCGGGCCTTCGCTCGACTTGTCAATTTGGCGATCCCCGTCAAGCGCCGATTCCGAAGCCAGGGGGATAACTCTGTAACAAATTTTCACTCTTTCTGCCTGCCGTGGCATTTCGTTCACGCATCTGCCTTCAAAAAGTCGACCGCAGTCACTGAAATCACGCCAAAGGCGGCTAGTGCTTGAACCTCCATGTCCTAGCTCATTCTTCACCGAAGCTTCATCAGACAACGGCGTCGGCAACAAAGCGAACATGACAGCGGTTTCCCCCTCTCCCGGCCCGCGGTCATCGGAATGAAGGCAATGCGGCTAGCGACACGCCAGCGCTGCAAGGGGATCTCTAAACTGTTCAGTCTAGAGGAGGGCCTGCTGAGAAAATACTACCAGCACAGCGCCACTTTAAAATACAAAATTTGCACGATGTGCGCTTTGCTTTCAAACACTCATCCAGAACAGTTAAAGTGAAGCCATTCGGCATCCAGTAAGCCTTAAAGATCTCCCTTAACTCCCCTCCCCTCTTCGCTTGCCTTTTCTCAATAGTAACATTTGCTTCAAATAGCTCTAAGTTCTACCAAGATAGATTTGTTTATTTCAGAGTATTCAAGATAACTTTCTGTTTTACTCTTCCTTTTTCCTTTACTGAGTGGACAGATCGTTTAATTTGCTCCATAGAGTCCTGTTCAGTCCTGTAATTTGTGCAACATTCCAACATGCGTCCGGTAAGTGCCTGCGGTATGCTTAAATAGGTGGGAGATGAAGGAATCTCCAGACAGATCACACAGCATCAAGAGGCAGAGCTCATATGTAATCTTTAAATACTTGCTACGGCCTGAGAGGTAGGGTCCACAGTTTTGAAGGCTTTCTCAAGCTGTGGAACCAAAACTCTAGGGCCGGTACACATTTTCTCCGATGAATAGGTTATCCTGGCATGCTGGGAGGCAGGACTCTGAAAGACAGAAAAAAATTGGCAGTGGCTTAGCTCTGCTGTTCCAGGTTATACGTAGTGAAAGCTAAGGCATAGCATGGTTAGCCTTGGTTAATTTTGATTGTTATTATTATTATTAATCATGATGATTATCATTAAAAGAGAAGTGATTAGCGGGAGTGCCAATGGGCTACCAATGCTCATATCTATTGCACTCTTGATGCGAATATGAATTGCAATACATCACTCGATCTGATTAGGGGAAACTTAGTGTCGTCATTTTCATATTGATTCCAACAGAGGTCCGCAGTAGGTCTTTAACGCGGCTGCTAATTCTTGACCCTCGTGGCACACACAGTAGCTAAGGCGAGGGAGCAGCAGGGCGCTGAGTCATCGAGCTGAGGACCTAAACGAATGCAATGGCTGTCTTGAGCCTAGTAGGCCTGTCGCTGTTCACAGCACCGGTGACTACGCACGTTGCAGGGCAGTAAGCGGACCTCTATCGTGGAGGGTGGTAAGGTGGTGCTGCCCGGTGTCTCTTCGCCCACGCCCAAGCCCACCGCGGTTCACGTGGACTCCATCAGCGGTGAGCGCTAACTCTAGTAAAAGGGAAAATGGCGTTTGCTGTGGATGACCCGCCGTCGCCGGCGGCGCCTTATCCTGCACAAAAATGATGGGGGCGTTTAGTTGAGAGCGGAAGTGTTCATTACACAGAGTAAACTGCTCTATAAACTCTTCACTAGTCCCTAGACGTCTGTGTAAGCGACAGAACGGCCGCGGAGGTACACAGCAGACAAATGAAGCCGCTCGCATAGCTAAGCAGAGGTTACGAGCAGGTTAACCTTTTCGGGCGCACCACTGTTACTTTCAGTTGAAACTAAATGTTTTTCCGCATAAATACCTAAATAACGTGTTCAGCCCTCAAGAAAGGCACTTAGCATTCAAGCGCACAATCAGGTGGTTTATGTTTTACGAGAATGGACAAAATTTTTTATACTGTCATAGTGCTTACAAACAGTAAAAACGGGATTCCTTAATCTAAGAAACAGTCCAGGGGCTGTTAAACCATTTTCTGCTTCGAAAATGCACATTTTGCTCGAAACTGGAGAAAAATACGAATGAGATTACTCTAGAAAAAAAAACCGTTTGGCGAAAATGGCGGTGACCATGCTAGCAAGCTCATTGTTTTGAGAAACATATGTTGTGTTCGGTAGTGAGCCCAAAAAAGCAGCGTAACAACAAAAAAAGGGATGCTAAATACGCCCGAAAGCATGGTATCACTGCTAGCTTCATCATACTTTGATAAATTGCTGCTATCCCAAGTGAAAAAAGCTCTCTGATGCAATCATCTCCTAGCGGTTTGTCCTACGAATGTCACACATTCTTTAAAAATCGTACATTTCTAGCACAATGACGCAGTACTATGCCGCCATGGCAATACTATGCCGCAAAAGGCTTCTCTTTACTTCAAAAACTTTTTTTACTTAGTGACGGGATCCGCTAAAACATTTGGGTAATAATTGTGAGAAAATAAAAACGAGAGTAAGGCGGGAAACACACGCAATATACCAAATACATCTTCGGCAACTTCCTTGATAAAATTTGCACTTCTGCTAATTTAATTAGACCATTACATTTACATAAACGTTATCAACATCCTGATGAGACTTTATCGAATGATAATCCTGGATCTGTTCGGGCAAAAGTTTTGCGCGGAGCCTTAGTACCTCACTTCAAGGGAAATTGATCCTACATTTTAGGGTTTCATTACCGGCGGTTTTCGTGCCCATAGTTGGGTTTATCATTCGAGCCTGCACTTAGTTCAAGGTGATAAAAAAATGAGGCCAGCTAAAAGGATGAGCCTTCATTTGAGTCGTGCCTAAGGTACGACCTGTTCACTGAATGCAGAGGTACGTTAATTATGCTACTCAAATACGCTCGTGTCTCAATCAGAATACTTTGAAAATCGTTGCAGGCTTCCACTCTGCTTCAAGACGACCGATGAAGGGCAGCTTTGGCTGGAAATTCCAGTAGGAAGATTCTTTTTTTTGCTTTTCAATTTGTGCGCTGGTTTCTAAGGTTCGAAAGTTAATACATCCTTTGCAATTCTCCTCCATGGCACTTTTCGCCATTTTAAAAAATAGCAAGAAAAAAGGACCCTATTTTTGAGTGCAAGGTGTGCCTTTTTGGGAATTCTGAATATTTTAATGAAAGAACGGTTAACGAAACAAGAATACACTTTCTTCCACGTAGGTTATATGATTACTTGGACAGAAAGTTAAAGAATAATTCTCGTTCTGAATTTTTGATTCAATAAATTATATCAGTCAATCTTTTAGTTACTGCAGTTCAAGTGCACCTTTGCCCTGAAAACTGAGACGTTGATATTAATAAACAATTTCTATTGGTACAATTCTTGTTGCAGCCCGGTATTCCGAAATCTTCGCCACTCAATTTGAAACTCAGCCGGCGTCGATGGCGTCGACAATCTCGGCGTATAACTCTTCCTGATGTGGCAAACTCTTGAGTGTGGTGTTTATAAATAATATCTGCTGTACCTTCACTTCCGGCCAGCAAACAGGAAGAAACGCCATACGCAGCTGTGTCTCACTGATGAGGTGTCTGGTGTCTGGTCTTGTAATAAAACAGATTGAGCTATGCACCTGGTGCCAAACATCTCGGTAAATGGGCCTGATACGATAATTCTGTCAGATCGGGTAGTATAGAGACGCCACACCATCTCTTTAGTTTTCACCGCTTGCCGCAGCCCGAGACCTTTCGCCCGCCGCTTTTTTTTTATTTATTTCTTGTTAATGGTGAAAAAATTAAACAGTACAAAATAGCAATACCAGTACAATAATATTAACTTTAAATAATAATATCCCATCGCTGCAGCCATTCGCCCGGGTGGAAAACTTCTAGCCTCTATTGCCGCGCTTTGAATATTTATACTCAACAGTTCTGGAGAAAAGCCTTTTTGAGAGGGAAAGAGATTATGATAGCAATTTTTTTCATATGTTGCAAGATTTCAATTTAAAAATCAATACCCGCTGATCCCCCGTCAGCCTACTTGCATTTTTTGTTATTAACGTTTTTGCTATGTCAAAAAGCGTTCCCTGTTGGTTTTCTAAGGCAGTCCTAACTGACCGATGCGACCAATGGAAACGCTGTAAAGGAAGGATTTTGCTATGCACTGGAAGACTGGGTCATTACCTTCAATATTTACAAAACTGTACCTTATAATTTTTCAATATTCTAAAATTTTTTCTGAGAATTTTGGACATGGGAGATCGAGTCGGCCCAAGCGCAAGAGCATTCGGACACTTACACGTATTAGCCCATGGCCTAACGTGTGGCCGCTTTTGTGCGACCGCTTCTAAGTTGAAGAGCAGGAGGCTATTTGTACCCCTCACCCCCCAAAAAATTCCTTCAAAAAAGATGCAAGGAAGTGCCATATGACGAGCATGGAGCAAGCGACTCGGAACCGTAGGATATTTGAACCACTACAGCAGAACGAAAAACGTTTTCACTGCTGTGACTGAATCTTCTCGAAAACACAGTGCACATGAAAAAAGAGCCAACATGCTAACACATTCCTCTCAGCATAAATCACATCAAACCCACCGTGCACCCTTTTCTTCGCAGAATAAGTTATAATGTCAGAGCTATTCTTGCTGACTCCATGGGCGATTTTATTCAGGGCGCTGAATATTTCTTTTACATTTTTTAAAAGCGCAAGAACATTGCATGGTAGGCAGTTCTTGCAATGAAGTAATGCGCCCAACGGAGAGTGTAAGCATAGCTGTTGTTTTCAACCTTTCAATTAACTATAACCAAGTGATACATTTTTGCGCCGCTGAAATTAACGCACATATTTAAATGGATAACTTAGGAGTGGTCGCGCTTTTAAACTGTGACCGTTCGCAGAATTGCTCTAACACGCATGTATTTCATGAACGTTTGTCTTCTATTTTCAACTTAGTCCGCGTATTGACGTATCCAACGCGGCAGCAGTTGTCACCAAACTTCTCCCCAGTGTGACCAGGTTGTTGTGTGCGGTGCTTCGTCAATTTCGCTGGCTGATAGAGTGGGCTGGATAGCTAACTGCTTCGCCTTATGATCAACGCCATTGGCAAACGAAACTGCAAGCGAAACAGCCGCGCCTCAACGGTAAAAGCATGGCGTGGACCGTCACCACCTTGTATACGCAATTGCGAATAACGGGTGGTACACACACAGTCGAATACCTCGAAAAGCGTGCGTGCTAAAATTTTACTACGGATATGGGTGCAGCACTGTGACGGCCTCTACGTTTTTAGCGCAAACATGCATGTGATGTAAATGACTAGAAGTTTATTATTAATATTTAATTAGGCGACCGGCAATGGCAATCGTCCGCTCACTTGGTGTCCGCCTGGTTGCGTGACCTGCTTGACAGAACGGCATTTTCTAAAAAAAAGAGACGCAAAATAATTTGCAACGCCTTGTACATTGCGCAGCTGCCCGTTTTGAATTTCTGAATTCCGGTACAGATTCACTGAGCGTGCTCGCCAGAGAGAATTTTGCCCACGCTAGCGACATTCTGAACGTATACCGTCGAACATAATACATGGTGCTTTTGGGCCTACCCTAAGTCAACGTGTTAAGTGCTCTTAAGGGCTGCAGAGCGCTTTTTCTGCTCGCAGGAAGCTCTGCACGATACACGAGCAGCTGGCCAGGGCTGCTGTGCTCACCTGCACGCTTGCCTCAGCCATCAGTCTGAACCGGAACCGCGCGAGCGTCTTCTTCACGGAATACTTTCGCGCGTAAGTCAGCTTCGACATGGCTGTGGATAACAGTTTGCACAGACCCTACCCCATCAAGATTTTTAGTCATTACCATAATTTCGGGACAGGCACTTCAAGTTCCATTGGGGGCCATCAGGTGTCGAATGGTTTTCAAAATTTTTTGACTCGCAACGCCGTCGGAGGAGGACGCTTTTTTCGGAGGTCTAGCGACTTCGTCCAAAGCTAAGTGCTTTTTGGTATTTGCTCTTGTACATGCTGTAGGGGCTGTAGTTTTAAACCGTGTTACGGGTAGGAAGGCTAGCGGAGGTGTGCCGTAGGCTTTTGTGTACGAATTTTGGAGGAATCTTACGTTACATAATCGGTCGGACGATGTGTCGGCAAGCGAGGAAAGTCAAGGTGGACGGGGAGCTATTGTAGTGCCAGGAGTGCGACCGTTGGCGCTATATAGACGAGACCTTGTTCGGGAGCTTAGCCGAGGCAGATGGGCTAGCTTTGCGTGAAGGCTATGTAAGAGTTTTGAGGAGGCTGTTCGGACGTTGAAAAGAGAATGGGCAGCTAGGATTAAGGAACTCTAAGTGGACCTGAAGATAGAATGAGAGGGACGGATTAAACTAGAAACTCAGGTCGCCGAGTCGCTTAAGAGGGAGGGTGCTAATGCCGACCTGTTGGAGCGAATTGTAAGTGTAGCTGACAGAAGAGCGGGAAAAGCGGGCCCAGCTAGAAGAGCAGGTAGAAGCGCTCAAATAGCGGCAGGCAGATCACCCCGGCTTTGAGCAGTGTCAGGTGGGGGACGAGGCTCGTCCATCCTACAGCGCTGTAGCGCAGCAGGCTTTGAGTGGTGAAGATAGAGAGGTAAAAAAGGGCACGGTGACGCACGACAGTAGCGTACGGCGGCGTGAGAAACAGCTAGCGCGATCCGGAGGGCAACAGTCGCAGTCAGGTTAGAGCGCAGAAGGGCTCTGGTAGTCGTTGACTCGAACGTAGCGAGGGTTGAGGAAGGCGTTTTGACTACAGGGAAGGCGGACATGCAGGTGCAGGT
The DNA here is from genome assembly GCF_052857255.1 of Amblyomma americanum. NCBI lineage: Eukaryota > Metazoa > Arthropoda > Arachnida > Ixodida > Ixodidae > Amblyomma > Amblyomma americanum. The sequence continues at coordinate 56,957,520 of NC_135504.1, forward strand.
GGAGGCCCAGTCAGGTAAGTGCATGGTAAATGCAATGGGCAAAGTTCAGGAGTTGGTATTCTTGTCATTATTCATGCTGGTCTCAACGATGCGCTGAAGGGGAGGAGCCAGAACCTCGAAAAGCAGTTAGAAGTGGGGACAGTGCGTCGGCTTAGAGAGGCCTTTGAGAGTGTGCATGTGACCATATGCACAATCCAAGAGGTCCAAAGGCAGTATAGCGGAACGGAAAGAGGGTCGTTGAGGCTAACCGTGTAATTAGGCTAATGAGTCGACGACTACGATACGGGGTAGTGGAAGTTAACAGGGCCGTGTACGAGGTGAGCTCGCACCCTTTTGCACAGGATGGCATTCACTTCGGTGGTGCCACTGGCAAGAGGATAGGTAGTAGAATAGGTCGCCAGGAAACAGCTTTTCTTTATTTATGGGGGGGGGGGGGGAGGAACCAGAGCTCGGAGGGAAGCAGTGTAAAAAAGGAAGAACAAAGGTCAAAGACGATGAAACCATAGGAGAAGAAATGACACAAGCGCCAGGGCCAAGTAAAATAATTCAGATATAGGTTACATTAACATGCAAGGTGGCAGCAATTTGATGAAATGGGAGGAAATAGAGGAACAGCTAAGGCAGGAGGAATTAATAGTATATGGTTTAGTGGAAATACATCTTACAGACATGGAGCAACCACACTGTAACCCAGGCTACACATGAGAATATTGCAATAGAACAAAGGGCAGCAGAAAGAGGGGTGGAATTGGGGAATTCATTACCAAAAAGTATGAATTTTCAAAGAGTAAAACTAGGATGCAAGGAACATTGATGGCTTAAAGAAAAAGTTGCAGGGGAGCAAACACTCTTTGGTTTTGTATACCTGTCGACCGGAGCTAATGCCAGAGGAAAACAGGTAAATGCCAGAGTGTATTGCAAGCGACATTGATGAGCAGGAGAACAGGGCGAGATATTTATGTTAGGCGACATGAAAGCACACATAGAAGACCTGGATGGGTACATAGATTCGACAGGAAGCATTCTGCTGGATATGTGTGACAGGAATGATTTAGTTGTATTCAACAGTACCGAGAAGCGTGAAGGGCTCATAACATCGTAGGCAGGGAGTCTGAACTCGACGATTGATTATGCACTTATGTCACAGAGGATGCATAATAGATTAGAGGTAATGAGCATAGATGAACATGGTTCCAGAAGTCTAGGTAGTGACCACAATCTTATCAAGCTGAGGTAAAGGGAAACAAATGTAGGACTGAAGCGAGATGAACAATCTGAGGGAAATTTTTAATCAAAAAAGCAAATGGAAGCAGCGGCCAAAGAAACTGAGCATCTAATTTTTGAGGATAATGAAACAGAATGGACTTATACCAAATTAACTCGATTACCAGAGCTAGAGCAAGCTAATTTACGAGTCAAGCCAGAAAGGAAAAGACGCAAACCCGAGAGTTGGTGGGATGAGGAGGTCAAGAAGGCGATCGAGAAACGCCAGGAAGCGTCCTGAGAACAGAGATATTAAAAAAAGGAGGGGAGAACCAGAAGCTGAAGATGACAGAAAATGAGATAGATACATTAATAAAGTGTAGAAGGTAAGCATCATATTTTATTAATGAGAAAATTGGAAGAAAGAGTGCTCAATGGACGTCAAAAATAAATAAAAAGATAGAAATGCGGCTCAGAGATTCTGGGAACATCTAAATACATTGAGCAATAAGCTTAGGGTAGAGCAAAGGCTTATTGTTACAGACAAGGGTATTCGACTAGAAGGGGATGAAGCAATGAAACTCATAGGAACAAGGATGACAGAAAAGTTTAAAGAAAGAAATTTTGCACATAATTTTTCGGAGGAGGATAGACGGGTTACTGCAATTGCTTCACGTTAGTAAAGAGAGTTCCTAGTGGCACGTCGACAGTACCACATGGCATTCCGATTATGTTAAGAGGCTAGGAATAAAATCCAAGCAAACCTTAATATAGGTAGTGCACAAAGTGATAGTAGATGACAAATCCCTCCATGAATGGCGTATAAGTAGAATGGATATGATATGTAAGGCAAAGGGGGACAAAGCTTACCCAAGTAACTACTGTCCCATAACAGCGACATCTATGGTTTACAAGGCGGTGATGAAGATTATAAGGGACAGACTGCACGCTTCGATGGAGAACAAGGTGATGCTAGGGGGGCTTCAAAATGTGTTCCGGAAACAAAGGAGGTTGGAGGACAATCTCTTTTCATTGAAGCAGTGCATAGATATTGCTGAAAAGGAACATAGTACAATATGGCTAGCATTTCAGGATATTAAGGGAGCCTACGAAAACGTTATTCAAGATGATTTGTGGGACATACTGGGCACATTGGATGTTGAAGATGGAGAAAAAAATAATCTTTTAAAAGATATATATAATGGTAATAGAGTGCTTACAAAATGGGAAAAAATGTATCAGGGCCTATAGATACAGCGGGTGCTTAGGCAAGGATGTCCTCTGTCTCCTTTGTTGTTCATGTTGTACCCGCAAGGGCACGAGACCAAACTAGAGAGGAGCGGACTAGGCTTCAACCTGTCGTTTTTCAAGCAAGGAGGATGAATTAAACAGTCATTACCGGGACTAATTTATACGGAGAATATAGTGCTAATGGCTGACAAGGAAGATTTGCAGAAGTTGTTAGACATTGGGGGTACAGAGGGAGATAGATTAGGTTTCAAGTTAGGAAGGAAAAATCTGCTGTCATGATATTTAATGATGAGGGCGGCGAGCATAGAATACCAGAGTTAACGCTAGAAGTAGTCGATGAGTACAAGTATCTTGGGGTGTGGATAAATGACGGTGCTGTGTATCTGTCAGAGGATGAGAAATATGTAATGTATAAAGCTAGTATGAATGCAGAAGTCATGAAAAATAGGGCACCGTGGAATTACAATAGGCATGAAGTGGTAAGAGGGATCTGGAAAGGGGTGATGGTTCCCAGCCTGACTTTCGGCAATGCGGTCCTGTGCATGAGACCAGATCTTCAAGCAAGGTCGGAAATCAAACAACGCGGCGTAGGGAGGTTAGTTTTGGGAGAACATGGCACTACACCAAATCAGGGGGTACAGGGTGATATGGGATGGGCGTCTTTCGAGAGCAGAGAAGCTAGCATTAAGATAGCATTTGAGGAGCAATTGAGAAAAATGGGGGAAAAGCAGGGGGCTAGAAAGTTTTCAGATACATGTACATAAGGAATTTTGACACGAAATGGAGGAAGCGAACTAGAAAATTGACAAGCAAATATCTGGACAGCAGTAAGGGGGAAAATCAGCAATTATTGGCTAAGAAAAAGGTTAAGCAAACAGAGAGCTTTGTGAAAAACAGAGATGCTGACGAAATCGGCACTTGAAACATACATAACCTTTAAGCAAGGAATTATCTATGATAATTCTAGGGAAGCTCTTTGTTGTTTGAGGCCAGGATGGCAATTTTGCGGACTAAGACATATGGAGTCAGGTGCCACTAGATAGACAAGTTGTTCGTTGCGTGCGCGGAGGAGGAAACGGCTGAACACTTGATACTTTTATGTAAAGCGCTTCACCCTACAGTGAAAAGCAGCGGGGCTGATTTATTCGAAACCTCGGGGTTTAAGCAAAGTAAAGGGAAAGTAGAAGCTAAGCGGGGAAAAGGAACGAAGCGAAGGTTCTCTGATTGGTGGCTAAATTCAAGACAAGAATAAAATTCATGGCTTGGTTGCTTGAACCACCGCCCGATTTAAAGAGTTCAGCGTTATCCATCCATCCATCCGTCCGTCCATCCATCTATCCATCCATCTATCCATCCATCCATCCATCCATCCATCCATCCATCCATCCATCCATCCATCCATCCATCCATCCATCCATCCATTCATTCATCCGTACATCCGTCCGTCCGTCCGTCCGTCCGTCCGTCCGTCCGTCCGTCCGTCCGTCCGTCCATCCATCCATCCATCCATCCACCCACCCACCCACCCATCCATCCGACCGACCGACCGACCGACCGACCGACCGACCGACCGACCGACCGACCGACCGACCGACCGACCGACCGACCGACCGACCGACCGACCGACCGACCGACCGACCGTCCGTCCGTCCGTCCCTCCGTCCGTCCCTCCGTCCCTCCGTCCGTCCGTCCGTCCGTCCGCACGTCCGCACGTCCGTCCGTCCGCACGCACGCACGCACGCACGCGCACGCGCACGCGCGCGCGCACACACACACACACACACATACACACACACACGTCCGTCCCTCCGTCCCGTCCCATCCATAAAAAACATTGCGTTCGCATCATCCGTAACGTAAAAATAGCCTGACCCAGTGGCTATCATTGAAGCGCTATATGCCGCTAGCCTTTGCGACGCTGCATGAACTTTGTCCCGAATCCCCTTTTCATTCATTTGGCCAATAGAACGAAATTGTGTTGGCCGCATAGTGTGTGTGCCCGAACACGTGCAGAGCCGGATTATGTGGCTCGACTCGACTCTTATTCTGTTGGTGGCTTTGCAGCCGCTTCAAGGCGGAGGTCACCAACACCCTGGTGTGGACGGCGATGCTGCTGCCCATGGAGTACGTCTCATGGCTGTTGGCTTGGCTGCAGATTCGAACCTGCGTGTTGTGCTATTTGTGAGTGGCCTGCTATGTCGCCTTACGGGTTTGAAACCTGTGCCGCCTCACTCTCGATGCTGTGGATGCGTAGGTAACCTTTCATATAGGGAAAGAACCGAAATATTTTAACATCGCGATATTTGATCTTGACCGTTACCTTTCGGTGAATAATTTCTCCTGCTCGTCTTAAGGAAGCAGGGCACAGAAATTTCAAAGATGGAATCATTTGTTAGATAGAACCGCTCAGGGTTTTATCAGACGTGCAAATACTCATGCGATTGGTTGACTTAACCCAAAGATGTCGCGACTCCTCATGTACTTTTGTGCAGACGTCGAACGTTAAATATGTATCTGCAGGGGCGATGATGATGATGATGCATTTTTATGGCGCAAGGGCACTTGTGGCCAAAGAGCGTCATGGCGCAAGGTATTTCTTTTACTCAAGGTGAGGTCAAAGACCAATTTCCCAAGCATTTCACCCCAGATAAGCCCAGCACCAGACCATGGGAAAGCTCGTGCCCATTGTATCACCGCATTGTATCTGCACGGGTGTATTTACATGTTCTTAAAGAAACATGGACTGTTTACTCGCTGTAAATATGTTTTTACGTTTCAGTGAAAGTGTGTATCACATGACGCATTGTCTTAACCGCCTTGACTGCTAACTGCATTACAAGGCACGCAACTTGATCACCGATAAAAGTAGCGCGTCTTGCTCTATGTGCCAAGAGGCAAAGGCAGAAGTGGGAGCCAAGATCTTGTTTGTTTAACCTAAGGCAACTTCTCAAAACGTGCAGATAGTAAATTGTGAAGCATACCTAGAAATTCTGGACAAGCGAATTTTTTAACAAGAGGTTGTTTATCAAAGCATTTTATTTATATAGCATTCCACCATAACAATCAATATATCAGTACATCTCCCCCCTCAGCATGCTTGCATATTTGGCTATTAACGTGTCTTTTAGCATCAAAAACGTTCCCCATTGATATCATATGCCAGTCTTTACTAATCGATGCGAGCGATGTACAAACTTCAAAGGAATAATTCTGCTGTTCATCGGAAGAATGGCAATTAACGTCAATATTTTTATAACAGTACCTTACAATATTCCACAGCTGCCTAACCAATAAAGTTCCAAGAATCCCTCCAAAAATCCAGGACTTGGTTTAACGTCCTGAAGCGACTCGTGCGCTATAGGGGCTCCATAGGGGAGTACACCGGATAAGTTGATGCCATCTGGGGCTCCTTAGAGTACGGTGACATCGCACAGCACAATAGCGTTTTCATAATTTTGCCTCTATCAAAACGCGGAAGCCGTGGCCGGCATTACATCCCATGACATCCGGAGCAGCAGCCTGAATCCTAAGCCACTGAGCAACCTCGGTGCTTTACGGTAACTTATCGTCTCTGGGTATCCCACGGATAGTGAAGCAAAGAGAATTAAAGGGTGCTCTATTATTTCGAGCAAATCCAGTGGGGTCAGCTATGAGACAGACCGAAAGCCTGGTGCGCTACTTGTTGTGACTCGTGAGCGAGGCGCAGTCTGAGAACGGAATCGAATCTGCAAGACAGAAGTGTTACAGTGCTCTGCCCATCTCCGGAGGGCCGCTATCTCCGGCGGCATATTCCCTTTGTGGGACCTCGGAGGCGCTTGAGCAAGGGACTGCATGGCACCAGGAATAGTCGGGTGTTGTGGGTCAATGCTCATTTGGGGTCCGAATGCCGACAGCTTGGCCGTCATTTTTATTCACACACTAACAAACATTGAACCGATCAAGCACACCCCGCAAGAGTGAAAGGGGCGCCGTAAGGAGGGGAAAAAACCCAAGTCGGCGGGGGCCCGGGAAAGGCGCAGAATGCCGCAGGCGCCACCGCTTAGACTGAGGCAAGGGAGACATTCCAACCTGGAAAGCGGGATCGCGCGCGTGAACGGGAAAACAGGAAGGAAAATGACTGCTAGAGGCGGCAGTTTCAGAAACGCGGCTGTAGACAAAAGACGTTTTTAGCGCACCGGAGACGTGCTAGCGGAGACTTATACCTGTTTACCCGACCCCTCCTGTGCACCTCTTCCATTTCATTTCTCCACTCTGCCTGGTATCCTTTATTTCCGCTGCACCAGCTCGGGCGCTTCAGTACCGATGGCAGATATCCTGTGTATCAAAAATCTTCTCCTTCCTTTTTATTACTATTTTAATAAACGAATTACTACTACTTCCTTCCTTTTTATTACTATTTTAATAAACGAATTACTACTACTACTCCTGTGCACGCGCAGTGGAATTGTTGGCGTCAGGTGGGGCCACTGCGCGTGCGCAGGAGGGTCCGTTAAACCGGTATACGTCTACGCTACTACGTCTACGGTATGCTTAAGACGTACAAAAACTGCCAAACGTAAACGCAATCTTACGCCATTCATTGCGTAGTGATCTCTGAGCCTTTCGCCTGTTCCACTCCTTCTCGCAGTGACGGGGAGCAGAGCAAGAGCGCCGACGCCAGCATCCAGATGTTTCTACAGCGGAAACGCCGAGGCATGGGGCACATCGGGTGCGTATTTTTAATGCCTGCGGGAATAGCGGAAGCCCTCTGTGCCGCACAACTGCCGGCTTCTTCGTCTTCGTAGCAATTCGCGGGGCCATCTTAAAGTTACGCGGGGCTGCCGAGTATGGTTAGAATGGACAGAAAGTGAAATTACTGCCACCACGATGAATAAGATGATGTGATGAACGGTTGTCCCAAGGGCTGCCTTACTAATAAAAGAGGGGTGACTCGTTTAAAACATCAAGTTCAAAGCGAAAGACTAGAGAAGTATTTATAACTTTTACATCTGCCGTGCATTGAGCGGTGCTAAGCGCTAGAGCTTAGGCTCTCCGCGTATATGCAGTGTGGACTCTGTGTGAAGTAGATCTGAACTTTCCATTTTTGAATTTATCTTTCGAGCACGAGTGTCCGATGCCTCGGGCGTGTCATTGTTTGAATGTGGCGGCGGTTTGTAGTGTGTCCTCTGTGTCACCATCACTCCCGTGGGTGGTCCGCAGCAGCGTGATGTCATCGGCATAGAGGGTACGCTGGAGGTGCGGTATTGTGGTCAGTTGTTTTTTGGCGAGGGGGATCATGGTCGTGCTGAAAAGCAAAGAGGAGTGAACTGAGCTTCGAGTGGATTCGACTCCTATTGAGGGAGTAAGGAGGTGTTGCGTGTGGCCAAAGTGGACCTCAGCCGCGGGGGTTGGTAAGGGAAGTTAAATATAGTAAGGTAATGTAGAGTATTCACATTACCTATAATATATAGGTAATGTGAATGACGAAAGCAGTTATGATCGCCTGAAGGTCAACGCGATCGAAGAATTTGGACAAATCTAAAGCCAGGGTGCTCTTTGTATGGCTCGGGATGACCGGCTCAAAGATGTTCGATCGTGGTTTCATTTCATTTATTTCATCCCTGAAGGCCCGAAGGCATTAAATAAGGAAGGGCTTACAAATGGGTTTGTGTAAATGCACTCATGATGAAAACATAGGCACAATGAACTTAACACTGGAACTGTAAACACTAAAAAAAAGACACTAAAAAAAGACACTAAAAAGGAGGATGAAGCGTTTACAAAATGTTAAGCAAAAAAATTAAAAAGGAAAAAAGAAAAGAAAAAACACAAAAATGCAGGGAAAAAATGCAGAAAAAGTACAGGGCAACTACAAGTTCACGTGTTCTGAAAATGACTAGTGAGTTTCGCGCGAAATGTTTTGCGATCTTTGGATGAAACTATGTCGTTTGACAGGGCATTCCAATGGGTTATTGCATCAGGAAACAAAGAACTGCTCATTGCTAAAGTAAGGCTCCTGATGCTGGCTATGGGGTGGTTGTGGCTGAGGCAACTGGAAGTTCGGATTGGTGGTTTCAGCAGGGGGTGCTTTGACGTCGGATTGTTAAAAAATCTGTGTAGTAGGCAAAGGCGTGAAATAATGTGGCGTGACTCAAGCGTGGGGAGGGAGATAGAACGTTTGAATGCCGTGATGCTAATTTCTTTAGTGTATTCAGAGGTGATAAAACGGGTCGCGCGGTTTTGGATGGCCTCAAGTTCGGCGGTGAGGTAGGCCTGAGAGGGATGCCAGATGGATGATGCATATTCAAGTTTGGGACGAACAAATGTTAGGTAAGCAAGTTTTTTTACTTCGGGAGATGCTGACTTGAGGTTACGTCGTAGATAACCTAAGACACGGGAGGCATCTGAACATATTCCTTGGACATGGTTTACCCAAGATAGTGAAGATGTCAGATGCAATCCAAGATACTTATATGACGTTGTTGGGGACAATCGGAACTGAGTTTATATTTATAAACGATGAATAACGGCACGTTTGCGAGAGAACGACAACAGTTGGCATTTATCGAGGTTTAAAGGCATCAGCCATGTGTCGCACCATGTGGCTATTGCGTCGATATCTTTTTGTAGCAGGTGACTATCGGTGGGGTCACGAAGGGGGCTGTATATTACACAGTCTTCCACGAACAGTCTTAATTTGATGCTTGTGTTTAATGGAAGATCGTTGATGTAAATGAGGAATAGCAGTGGGGATAAGCTAGCCCCCTGTGGGACACCTGATGATACATCGGTAAGAGATGAGCGGTAGCCATTGCATGAAGTGAATTGCATGCTCCCATTTAAGAAATGACCAATCCAGGTTATTAGGTTATGGGGAATGCCTAGGGAGGAGAGTTTTGCGAGCAGGTGCGAATAAGGAACACGGTCGAAGGCTTGTTCAAAGCCTAAAAAGATAGCGTCTATTTGAAGGTTATTGTCCATAAAGTGTAGGATGTCATGAGTGAATGTCATGAGTCATGAGTGAATTCATGAGTCATGAGTGAATTCCGCCTACTGTGTTTCACAGGAATAGTGTTTTCGAAAACCGTGTTAGTGGGAATAAAAGAAGTTAATTGAATCTAGATGGCTCATTAAGTTTGACGATATAACATGTTCAAGTAATTTTGAAGGAATGCTGGTTAACGAAATGGGACGATATTTGGAAGGTTTTGTGCGGTCACTTTTCTTAAATATTGGAATTATTTCAGCTATATTCCAGTCATCGGGGACTTCTCCCGATTCCAATGATTGGGTAAAAAGCAGTAATATCGTATTCTGCGCCGACAAATGGAGACGGAAGCCCATTATGCTGTGGGGGTAGAGGTTCGGGTCCGTCAAGTGTTGACTTAGTCTCGACAGCACGACGTGTTCGAAAAGATTCCCGAGACACGAAGTGAGAGAGATTGGGCTAAGGTAGAATAGCGCGAGTGGTTTGTTTGCTTCGGGGATGCATATAACCTCAGCGTGACGCCAAGACAGGAGCAGGGTGTCCTTCGTCCATTATTTGTTAAAGTAGTCCGTAATATGGGTGACCGACGACCATCCAGGTTGCGGAGCATGGAGTTTGAGATTCTGTCGACGCCAGGAGTGGGGGAAGTATGGGGAGTCAAAAGGGCCGCTCTAACTTTCTCTTCCGTAATGTCGAAATTGGGGGTGGAGTTTGGCTGACCTGTGTACGGAGCAAGGGCACGGATGGATGGCTTAGCCCGAGGTCTGATACACAGGGTAAGACGTCCCTCCTGTTGAGTTTTCCCGGGAGCGTATCCACATGTTCAGTGATCGCCAGACTTACCGAGCCGAGAGACAGCGGTGTCCAACACCCCACTCCTCCTCAGACAATTACCAGCAAACTTTATGGACCTTATATTAGGTGCTGCTACCACCAAGCCCGCACCACCCCCTCCTGCACCCTCTGCAATTACCCCACTGCCACTCCCGCCCACATCCTATTCCAATGCCTGGCGGATCATTCGCCGTGTGGCCTGGAGCACCTTACCACCTGAGAGGGCTGGCAGACCTGCTACGCTCCGAGGGTCGGTTCATCGGAAGCCCCCGATGGAACGGGCTGCCGAGGTGTTGAACTGTAGACACATCAAAGCTTGAGTGTAGTGGAGCCGTGCGAGGGCCCAGGGATGTGCCCCAAATTCCTATGTATGAATAAAAAGTTTTTACAACTAGTATTTCTACCATTATGTTTCTCGGAAATGTTGAAAAAGAAATTACTATTTGAGAATAATCAATTTTTAGGAGTGGTTTCGGTCTGACCGTTCCAGAATAATAAATCTGGCCAAATTTTCGGAACATCGTGTTTAAAGTGCCAGGATAACCGCATAGGTGCTTCTTCCGTATACGCCCTCTTCTCTGCCTTTTATCACATGAACCGGTAATAATCGGACGCTAATAGTTAGACCTATCGCGAAATTCTATTAGCCAGCTTTTCTATATATCTCACGGGATGAGAACGAGATGGCCAACCACAGGCTACGAGCAATCGCAGCAAGGTACCGCGTGTTTTTTTTTTGTCTTCCATAATGTGCTACACACATAATTCCTGCGCTTATGACACCTGTTTTTTCGCTTTCGAAGCAATTCAAACCTGTGCTGCGCCACATAGTTTTTGACAACTGTGACACTCCGGAAAGCCTACTTGCTGTATTTTTCATAGGGCTTCCCAAAGAGGAATGGGGGGGGGGGAGGTTGGAGGGGGGAATTATTGCTTCACTGGCCAGGCAAGCGGTAGAGTAAAAAATGCGCCCATCGCATGGCGCATAGTAACTCACCCTTCTTAGATAAGTGCATAATGGCAGCCGTGACGACCACAGGAAGACCCCTGTCGCCAGGCACGAAAATAGCTGGGCCTCTTAGTTTCGCTTTCGGAACTTAGCCGCCATGTTGTCCGAGCAGATATGACCGCGCATGTGCCACCCTTCCTAACCCAGCAGTGCGCCGCTGGCAAACACTGTAATGGCGGGTCACTGGTCATTGCTCCCTTTCGTCTGCGTTGGTTTTCCAGTACGCAGAAACTGCGCGGTTCTAATCGGCTTCTCGTCGTCCGTTCAACGGATTCTCATCGCGATGCTCAACCAATTTTCTCAGTTTTCATTCTTTCGGCGGGTGGCTGGGGAGGAATGAAAGAGGCTTGATCTTTCTACAATCGGGGCATTTCTTCCAGTCTGCTGAAGTCCTCGTTATTAAGCTTTTAATACCGGCGATTTTATCTCTACCTGGCAGTCATAGGTCCTTCACATGTTTCAATTTGTTGCTCGTTTTGGTTTACCGCAATACATGAGACAATCGTTATGATATGTAATCAATTGTAACACTTCTGCGCACGTCGTGTTTTTTGTCTGTTTTGCTTGGTCGTATAGGTTTCCTTATGTCGGATGCAAGAAGGATACTGACTCAATTTTGGTGAAAAAGATTAGAGACTGCAATGTATGACTACTGTTCGTTTTAGAAATAATTTCTCGTACTCAACATATATTTGCTATTTGAAGGCATCTTTTAAAGCGATATTTTTAAGGCCCCGTTATGCACAAAAGCAGGCTTCGTCGGTGTTGACCGTGCGTTGGGCGTGAGCCAAAATGCTGTCACTTTAAAATCCCAGCTTGGTCTGCTGGCGTGGCAGTTTATCGCAATTGATTCCTCCAGTGACGCCAACAGGCGGCGGCCGCGAGAACTAATTTCGCAGTTACCTTAACAGAAGGAATCAGTTTTCTCTCTTGGCTGAATTGCAGTCAGTCGCGCCCTCTGTTCGTTGCGCATTCTTAGTTTTTGCTTCCCATTCTTCTGAGTAATAGAATTGTATATTGTAGATCTTCGCTTTACTTGTTATCTTAATTAAAGCTATCGCGCCTTACTTTGCAGGCGAAGCAAAAGTGCCCACCGAATTTTTTTACGTGAATCTAAATAATAGCAATAAGGTTTAATAGTTCAAATTCTGCCCCGCTCGATTGCCCATCAGTTTTAAGTGCGAAAAATTCCTCGGCGAATGTTCGTTTCGTTATTTCGAAAGTACCAACTGTCGCTTTCTGAAACATCGTATTTATCGTTTTTGTGGACAACTCGAACGTCCACATCATTCTAGTTCAGCAACCCTGTGCTCTGCTCTCACAGATGCACCCAGATTTTCTTGCCTTGTTTGTAGAATACAGGATGTTTCATCTAAGACTTTACACAATTTTTAATCATAGGATTTAGTTAGAAGGCCGCTTTTTTCGGCATAGCATTAATTGTCGCCGGTGTAGTAAATCAGAATACAGCTAGGACTTGCTAACTAGCAGGCTGATTAACTAATATTGAGTAGTTAACATTTAACTATTACTGTTAGGCTCCTTAATTATTCAGAAGCCTGTCGCCCACTGTATGTAATATCCGTGTCAGTTTTTAGAATTTCGAAAAGGTGGTTGACTTCAGCACCGAACAAAATCTGGCTACATCGTGCCAAAATGCATGTGCTTTCAAGAAACTTGCAGGCAAAGCAACCACTCCAGTGCACGTAACTCATGGAAATAGACAAAATTTGTTGGGCCGCAGTGCCGAGCGTAAGCGCTTATTCGAAATTGTAAACACACGGAGCGGCAGAAAGTTAGGTGGTGGATGAGATAAAGAAGTTTGCGGGGGTATGGTGGCCGGAGCTGGCAAAGGACATTAATTGCAGAGACATGGAAGAGGCCTTTGCCGTGCAGGGGTGTAGTCGGGATGCTGCTGCTGCTTCTGCTGATGATGATGATGGTGATAATGATGGCATGCCTCTCAATATATAAGGAGCCTAGCAGTAGTAGTTATAAAGTTAACGATTCAATATTAGTTAACCGGCCCGCTAGTTAGCCCGTCTTAGCTGTATTCTTATGTACCGCACCGCTGCCAATACTGTGCCAATAAAATCGCTTTTCTTACAGAAAAAAGCCTTTTTTTAAAATCGTGTAATGTCTTACGTGAAGCACCCTGTATATGATCTGAATTAGTCGGCCCATCGAATCTTATATGACGAGGAGTGAATAACACTTCCTTCATCTTTTGTTGTTCATTTTTCATCTAGCCGGCTTGCCCGGATATGAAAAAAGTTGTCGGCACTGTGCAATCAATAAAAAGGCCTCACAGCAGTTATTTATCCTGCGTCATGCTTTAGGCCCGTGGAATGCCTGCGGCTCCTGCTGTTCGGCTCCTGGGTCGTAATCCTCGCCGTCGCCGACAAGCGTGTGGGCGTCAAGACCAGCGTTGACGAACTGTAAGCGGCGCAATTATCTGTCGGCTGATAAGCAGTATGTTCCACTTAGTCACCCTTTAGCTCAAAAGCGGGAGAGCTGCAACCCACAGCGCTGGCTCAGTGGCTGTTCTGTTCGGCTCATGAGGAAATATTTGAAGCGGCTGCTGCATTTCTATGCAGGTAGAATGCAGGGTCGGCTGTTTACAGAGCAATACCAGTGCACGATAACAAACCCCATGTGATCAACATTATTCTGTTGTCCTCCACTAAGGCGTCCTTCATAACCCATGTGGAGCTTTTTTCGGCAAAGAGATAATAAGGTGTAATACTATGTCTGGCTAGACTGTTAAGTTAGCAAAATGGAAACGTAGCTTTTATAAGCCATAAAACTGCTTAAAAGCGACGTACTCGTTACGCCGCCACGTGATGATTAGTAAAACGGCCACTGTTAATATTTTTATGGGTTTTGTCTAGGAACATTACTTCGTCTGTTAATGGGCGATTGCCTATACGAGAAAAGCAGTCAGGCCAAGGTAAACAAGAATGAGAAGACCATTTTGTGCGTTCAGGCTGCGTGCGCCCGTTGTATGCATCATGTCCGGGATCGCGGCCTCCGAACGGCATTTATGCTCTGTTGTGCTTGCTATAGGCGGCGAGTAAAAGTTTCGCTCTTGTTCTGCCTTCGAATCGGCTACGTTGTGCAGGCTGCGGGGGTTCTGAGATTGCAAAATGCATGTGTTTTCTTTCAGTAGCTTCTCATGCTGATATGCGGATGAATACGCTCGTGTCGTCTCGTGCTTCTTCCTCTTGTCCTGTGTTTCGCGCTGCTTAAAGATAAGAGCATCTGCCTTTCTGTGCTATAGGAAGGGGGGGGGGGGAGAGGTTCGCGTAAAACGCATGCAGAAGAGGCCATAAAGTAAGCCGAAACTTATTAGATGAGGCAGCGACTGAGTATCCGACCCGGGCGTAAGAAGTGTATGTTTGGAATCAAGGATGAACTTATAGAGTAGATATGTGCTATTACCTGAGATGGAAGGAGATCAAACAGGTGTTATCAATATAAAGAGACATTAACCGTTGTTACCACCACGTTTAAATTCGGGAAATATAGCAGTGTATTGAGGTCAATGCTGTTGAAGTTTGGGCGTTAAAAACACACTCATAATCAAAAAATCGCAAGTAGAGGTAATATTGACAGAATCATTGCTATTATAAATGAGAAAAAGGAAGGGTCTAAGCCCTGTAGCTTTGGGAACAAATCAACTGAACAGGGAAAGAGGGCACGAATACTTCCTTGCGTACACAACCTGTACTTTGTCAATAAAAAAAATGTTGCAGTGCCATTCTATCGCTAATCGACTAAGGTTTAGGATCCGAGCCGAGAGCTCACCGAGGTCTCGCATCATCCTTCATTAGGCACCCCCTTGGCATGCTGTGCCTTGTGCTGGCCTACTCCGTAGCCTGGAGCCATCACGGGGCCATCGGAGGCGTCGGCGGCCTCGCGCGGAGCCTGCCCTGGGGCGTCATCATCACCGTCGCCGGCAGCGGCGCCATCTCGCTCGTCGTCAAAGTTAGAGCAGATATTTAAATCCTTAATAAGAGAATAATTATTAATTGGCATCAATTCAAGCGCAGCTATACAGCTACGAACGGACGCTAAACAGAAACTTCGCAGAAATTTCGCAGTTAAAGAAAAATTCGTCCCCGTCCGGGGTTCGAAACCGAGAGCTCCGGTTAACCGCAGCAGTCGCTCTACCAACTGAGCTAACCAGGATGGCAACACTTTCCAAATCTCAGTTGACCAGATGAGGTTCATTCACTAAGCTGCTGCTTAACATGACAATTCAGCAAAAAAAAATGTAGGAGAGACTTAAGCTTCAGCCATAAGGGTATGACGCGATGGCGTTAATGGGTAATGACCACATTAGCAGAATTTTTCATTCCCTGATGGCGCAGTGGCGCTGCGGCTAAGCAATGTGGCTCTGCCCTTCGACGGCAGGTGCTGCCATTGGCCCAGCTGCTTGTCAGACCCAGGTTTTTCTTCCTAACCAACCTCTCGTGACCAATCATTAACTGCCACATGCTACTGTGGGCAGTTTGCTCACTATCCGGTGGGCAGGTTGTGATAACACCACAAGGTCAGGTGGCCTAGGTGGCCGACCTGCTTCCTAGGTTGCTCTGTGGTCACTTGACAGAGTTGCGATCGTGAATTTTTTCTCACAATGCCGATGCCGATGCCGACAACGCCAACACCGTATTTTCTGATGAACAGGGCATTTAACGCTATCGCGTTAAAAGATGGACTCCTCATGCAAACTGGGGAGCCGGCGGATGAATTAGTGAATGGTCGTGCTAAGTTGCTCGGCACAACCTGGATCACACAAATCCCAATGCAGGCAGCAGATGCAATCCCAGGGCAGTGTCGAGTGCTTAACCGCTGCACCACTGCGCCAGATGTGGTATGAGGACTTCCAAGCATCTGTGAATATTAAGTAGAGAACGACCAGTTCTGCTCATATGGGCATTAACCCATTAGTTATCTCTTCATACCCTTAAGGCGGAGCGTGGGCCACGCTGTGGCGGCGACTGCCTTCCCGAAGTTAACACGCAGATCAGACGGGGTGCGGCGGCGTCGCGGCGGCGCATACGTGCAGCCATGCCGAGGTAGAATTGCTAGTTTAGTGGCATCGGGTTATATCAGTGCGCGGCGACTGCGTTTACAAAGCGTTAAGAACACAAATTCGTACATTGTCGCAGTAATTCAAAGCCACGTTTCGGCACGGCTCCAAAGAATTTCGCACATTTTGGTGGAGCAGCCACTGTACAAAAGTCAATCAGAATGTTTTCCGGAAGTTCGCACCGCGAGATTCCTGCTGTTTTTTCAACACGCATTAAGCTGACGCTTAGCGGCACCTACTGGCCGTTTAACAAAACTAATTACTCTATATGACGCCATAGACGCTAGACGGAACATGTTTAACTTTGCCCCATTGACCCTGTGTTTTGGTCTCAAAGCAACATTTCTTTAGATTCGTGTTTACTCTGTACGCGTCCACCACTCAACTAAGTCCCGGTGCAGGGAGGTAGGGTTTACCTTGCGGCACATCTTTCTTAAATCACCATTGAATTGCCGCTTGTTCACTCTTTCCAAATTATCTTTGCAGTTGTCGCTCCATTTGAAAGTCTTCATTGCGGTATCTAGCAAGTACACAAGTTTCAAACAATTAGATTCATGCGAACACCCTCTTCCAGCGGCCTCCAGCTCACTATCCGTCAGATGCTGACGGGTTTCTCCCCCCCCTCGCCCTTTCGCAGGAGACCGGCTTCGGACTGTGGCTGACGGCGCACTTGAAACGCAGCACGGCGGGACTGCTGGTCAAGCAGTCCATCCTGGCCGTGTTCGCCTCGATAATCACCGAGTTGGTCAGCAACTGCTGAGCAGCCCTCTTTTTGCTGCTGCCAGTCGCCGTCGACGTTGTGAGTTTTTGGCATACACTATACTCCAAAAAAATATAGGCTTGCGCTTCTACTTTAATTCTTTATAGCATCTGTGATTGGTCCAGTCCTGCCACGGGATGCATCGTGCGACTAGCGACAGTTATTACCCTTCGGAAAAAGGACACATCTGCAGAGCATGGGTAGGCATGTCCATGTCGAAGCTGATCGCCAGATATTGCAGAAATGTTTGCGAAGTGAGAGAAATAAAGCTTGACACTAGAAACTCATACTAGAGCTAAAAAATAGTTCAAGGATTTATATTCATTATAGAATTTTTATGGAAGCGTATCGTATGCAGCATATAGGTTCTGGCGATTTCAGGAGACTTACAAAAGCGATGACCAGCAAGAAGTTATTATAGGTGCAAATTGAACCACTAAAGACAGTCACTCAACAATTGAATAATATATGTCGAATATATCGCAGAAATAGCGCCCGTAAACATTACATATTACGAAGATATTAAATATAATATTACATATAACATATAACATTACATATATCACATAAATGCGATAACATTTAGGTTGTTACCTTTGTTACCAGAGCCCTTGGGACGTGTACTTCTGTAGGGGGTTGTACAAATACCCCAAGATTAAAATCGGTCATGCGTCTGGAGAAACCTCGGGCTGTTTCGCTCGTGCACCTGAATAAACTAACTTAAAGCCCATACAACTAGTGCGAAGCATGTGGCACGCGCGCAAAAATCTGTATTCTAGTGAATTTACCGATCTTCGTAGTTCAAATTTTTTGGCGCTCTTGTGGTCCTTCCAATTTTGGGCGCACCTGGGCTAGATTTGTCATTAGGCGTTGAAACACTTTCGCCTAGCTATGGCCTAATGTTTTCCCGCGTTGCACAATTCATTATCATCCAGCCTGGCTACAGGACATCGGCCTCACCCATATCTCTTCAGTTAACCCTTTCCATTGCCAGCTGCGGCCACCTTCTCCCTGCATACTTCTTAATTTTGTTTACCCATCTAACTTTCTGCCGCCTCTTGCTACGCTTACCTTCTCTTGGAATTCAGTACGTTATCCTTAAGGACCATCGGTTATCTTTCCATTGCATTACACACCCTGACCAAGCGAATTTCTTCCTTTTGATTTAGACTAGGATGTCATTAAGCCTTCTTTGTTCCCAGACCAACTTTTCCCTCTTTCGGTCTCTTAATGTTAAACCCATCATTTTACTTTCCACTGCTCGCTGCGGTGTCCTCAATTGAATCTGAACCCTTTTAGTTAGCCATTCATTCAAGCCCAAGTCAGCAACTCAATCGTGGTGTATTTCCATGCCTGCAAACTGCCAATGCCTGCTGTGTCTGAGGGATCCACTAACCGTGTTCAAATGAGCAGGCAGTGACGACACCCTGCAACCCCCTCTACTTCGCTATCCCTGTGGCGGTGGCTGCATCCACATCTCTCGTGCTGCCAACATCGGGCGTCGGCATCGCCGTGCTCTGCAACATGATCGACGTCGGACCCGTGCAGCTGGTGAGGCGCTTCGCCGAACTTTTTTAACGGTTCTACATCTGCGCATCTTACCTTCCTCTGCATGAGATATACAAAGGAGGCGTGACATAGAGTAAGACTGCTCTCTGTGAAAAGGAAGCTTTGTGCGAAATCCTGTGTACCAGTTCAATAGCATAGACGGTAGGTTATGGACTTGGTACCCTTGCGCAAAGAATTTTCGACCCTGAACTTTAAAGAAAAAAACATCGCTTGAATGTTTCATCAAGGCATCCGTTTTTTTCTAGTGCCGTATGAATGTCGTATCTAGTGCCATATGAATGCCATCACCGTCATCTCAAATGCGTGCGTCATTGCTAGTGCTGCCCTGATTTTCCAAGAAAAAGTGACAAATTCAGACCCGTAAATTCTAAGCAGAGAGGCTGGCGTAATAAGTAAGATGCGGCTTGAGTGTCTGGCTCCTTCTCGTGAAGTATATTAATGTGCGAATTCATAATACCGGGTTTAATCCGGACCACTGTTTATGAAATCCTCCTCCTGCACTTCTTCCTCCTCCTCCTCCTCCGACCTCTCTTATCCGGCCATTTTCCCTCTCCCTAACTGGTCAGAGGAACAAGTGGACCAGTACAGACGTCCGTCAACCACTGGAACCTCAATTTCTAACGATCTCTTTCACTTTGCTTTTATTTGGTCCTCGTTCACGTTTTGCTGTTCCCAATGACGCAGGCTACGGGAGACGACATCACGCTGTCCGTGACAAAACTGGTTAATTTCGCTATTTGCTTGTTTAAACAGGTTCCGCGCCCATTTCGCTCTACCAGGCCGACAATGACGAATAACGGGGAATGGTCATGCGTTTAATACGCCTGACGGCCTTGATAGACATAAGATTGGCCTGCTGCCCTATAAAGGTGGCTGGCGGCGGCGCCGCACACATGGCGGCTGTGCCTGCAAATGGCCGGTTGCCTCGCACGTGCTGTTTACTTAGTCATGCTGATATTTGGCCACTTGAAATGAAATTCCTAGAAAATATTGTCCCTACTTTTCCACTCTGCTTATGCTGTGAACATGAAACCGCCAATGTCCCTTACATAGCTAGTAGCCTAAGATACGTGCTGCAGTGGGAGCCGAGCTCATGCAAACAGCTCTAAGCTCCCCTGCATAGCAAAAGAGAAGCCTTCTATCAAAAAGCTCAGGTGATAGCCTACGAGAATACGTGTGCCTGTATGACACCTCCTATTAGAGAAGCGCAACGCAAAGGTGCCAGCTAGGTGCCCAATAAAGGAATAACCTTCTGCATTTGATGCAATAGTCGTAATCCAGGTGCAGCAAAAAAATAGCCTGGAATTTTTTTGTTGCTATATATACCATGCGCGACTAAAGGGTAGTCAATTACGTGAGGTGCACCATAGTGTAATGCTTAGTTTCGGCCTTTACAAGGGCTGGTTTAGAGATGGTATTTTCCTTTTCTTTGCCCGTCTCCTCTTTGCAGCTACTCAATGGCTTTGCAGTGAAGATCACGGCTCTAATCATGATCCTGCTGACGGTGAACCTCAACAGCGACCTCCACCGGCTGCCGGACTGGATGTTCTCTGAGAACCAGAATTACACGGCGGAATTTTCCTACTAGGCGCCATTGCTACAAGCGCCGCTTGCCTGTCATTCCGCCAGGCATAGGCCATCCATGTTAATGAATAACGGGATTCGTACAGACACACACACGATTAAATATCGTATTCGTTTTCACTCATTCTTTTTTATTAGTAAGCCGCCCCGGTGGCTTGAAGGCTATGGTGTTCGGCTACTGAACCGAATGACGCGTAATGTGCACGTTAAGGTTCGAACCCGCGATGGTCAAAACTTTCTGGAACCCTACTCTACGGCGTCCCTCATTGCCTGGGTCGCTTTCGGACGTTAAATCTCAAACAAACAAAAGTTCCTTATTAATAAATGACTCCCAGTATCCACACCCCAGCACTGACGAGACGAGAAAGTTGCTTTAAACCTTATTCCTCACGTTCGAGTTCAGTGATGGATGTTTTTGAACTAAGAATCCTGAGTAACTAGATCCGTGCTGGTGTACCGGTGCTGTGGAGAGTAATTTGCATAAGCCAGTAAAGCCACTACTACTCGTGTTACGTGCAATGTTGTACAAAAGTCTCTCCTATTGATAGCCAGTAAGCCCTTTTCTGCGCCGAATGCGGGCGCCGTAACCCAGCAACTTTCCTAAACTCAATCGCCACATTGACGCACCTTTCTTACGCCTATACTTCAACGTGGAATCTACTCTCCTGACGTAAGCGCAGAGTAGCAGCTAATCGGTCAGTCTGCGCATAATGCAAGAGTAGGTGTCACTTAGTTTTGAAGAGGTTACACTCCAGCCTATTAACGGAACACGTATGAGAGGCGCAAGTTAAAGCGCAGTACACTGGCACTTCAAGGCGGCTCTAACTACTTTTTTGATCAATGCAAAAATGATTCCAGTTGTTGATTAATCGTTCAGGGAATTTGGCTGAACTGGTTGCAAGACGTACGAACACACGAAGGAATTATTAGACACAAGAAGCCATTCCCGCGGTTGTGGGGATTGGCGCCGATGGCCACCGGGCCAAGCGGCCTCCGTGGCTCGCTGGCATCAAAGCCTTCAGTGTCGCTCGAATAATGACACCTTATGTCTGTGCTCAAGTACTCCAGCACTTCTAGGTCACCTCACCCTGGCGTTGCAATAAAATTACTTAAATTCAATTACTGGGTATTTCATTCCTGTATTGTGCTCGACCTCGCTCCTCTGAGTTTCTTTTACATTTGTTTTGCTCGCATTCGCTACTCAGCTTCGTTAATCTACAGAAACTTGCATCATGTGCCGCTGCGTGAAATTTTTGGTTCAAAAGTGACGTCACCAGCCACGCGTGATAAATGGGCCTATCACATGTGACTACACAACCGCGGTAATTTTCAGCATATAGTTGCTGTTTGTTCCCCGCAATCTACATTCCCAACACGCGTATGGTATAAACTCGTGTGATCTCGTTCCCTGAACTTTGAGGAAAATTGCGCTCACTGCCAATTTTCTTGGCTTACTGTTCTTAAAAAAAGCTTTAAGTTCCGACTTCTGCAGTGAACACTCCACGCCCGCCCCGCAAGTATGCGCATCCGCCGCTTCCTGTAGCGCAGCTTCGATTTGCCCGTTCGACCGTCGACTCGTCTACATCGTGACGTCATCTGAGTACAGTATGTACAGTATGTATGCGGTCCAGCTTCCTAGGCAGCGTAGGCATGCATCGCTGTATTGAAAAGGAAGGGGCTGTGGCGCATCCACGACTTTCCGAAGGGGAACGCTATCGCGTGCAGGTTCGAACAAAAGAACAAGAGAACAAAGAGATCTAAAAAAAACAAAGAAGCCATATTTATAATTTAAAGGAAAAGGGCCAATAAGAAACGGAAACGAAAACAGGAAAAACACACAACACGCGTACAACACTACAGAATAAAGAGTTCACCAGGTACTGAGCGTCCCAGGTGAAGCGGGGATGCCTTGCAGACAGGATTGAACGCTGGATGATTAACTGCGCCGTGTCGCTGCCGATATGTCGAAGGAAGTGGCGGATGGGAGCCAGGTGGTATTATGAGCGGTGAAAACTGCAGGAAGACGCCGGTGGTCTTCAGTCAACAGTCCGAAGAAATTGGCAGCAGCAGGAAAACCGTAGGCAGATCCCGTCGACGGCGGCCCGAAACGCCAAAGGCTTAAAGCAGGCTATCCAGGAGTGCCTTTCGGCAGCGCGGACCCTGAGACCATTGGCTGCCAACTCCATACTTGCAGAGAACGCAGGGGGCTTACGTCGGTGATCCAAGGAAGGTCACGGCAGCACGGACCCGACGTCCGACGGCTGCCACCTCCACGCTTGCCGTCGCCTCCACATATCCTTCGCACGCGCACACGCAACGCTGTCCGACGCACCGCTTTCGAAAATCCTCCGAGGATCTTTTGTGCACCTCGCAGGAGCACAAGACCGAGCCCTGCGGCTTACCCCTGCTTCCTAACTATGTATGCCCCGCCTAGAGCTCCACCGTGCGGTTTGACAAGTCTTTCAGATATTATGTGCACCGCCCGACTCCTACCTCCGGCACTTCGCCGGCCAAGTAGCAAGCACACACAGCGTAAACGGCGTTGAGAGCTTGCGGTTTTGAACTTCCTGCGTACGGCGGCTTGATGCAGACTCAGTGCACAGATTGAGAGGAGAGAGCTTCAGCGCTCGTGGTTGTCACTAACTTGTCTCTCCAGCGTCCGTTTTGCTGCTTTGTTTACGAGACTGTACGCACAGTCGTCTACGCCCGCCGCGCTGCTTTACTCGCATTGCGAAGGTAAATGCCCACTGAAGTGGACAAATAGTGTTCGCACTTGAATAAGTTACTCGCCGCCGCTGCGCGAAGCTTCCAGTGGCGGCGCCACGTTCACCTCGCTTTTATGAAATTTTCTGCCTTATGAAAGCATTATTTTCTCCAAAAATGACATATTTGCTAACAGGTAATCCTAGCCTGTCTGTCTAGCCACACACATAAATCTTGTTTAGTGCCCCTTCAAGGCAATACCACCTTTCGGGGTACCACGTTCACAGTTCGCATCAGTATAGCCTGGAATTACGTCTCTGGCAGCTACAGCAGTACAATTGAAAATATTCACCGCAAGCTCACATTCATAATTCTTGTTATAATGGCCGCCCTCGTTTCTATGACGGATTTTTTTCTTAGCAGCACCCGGTATGCATATCCTCATTACACGCGCCACGCGCGTGACAAGCATGTTTCCAGAAAGTTGCATGTGCGCGATTGCGTTGACGGTGGCCTGTTACTGACGTCACTGCGATTTGCTGTGCTTCAGAGATCAGAGAAAATCAGCCAAATACTTGGACACATTTTATCCTGACATGCATGCTAATCTTCCAAAAACTTGTTTGCAAGTTACCTATAAAATGACGTTTGATAACACGCACACACTGCCTTCATTTGCCACCTTTAATGCTGTGTTTTTTGCTTTCTTTGCATGTTTGTTTTCGCATTTTCGTTGTGAATTTGATTTCCAGCGATTTTTTAAAACTTATTGTATGGTGTTTCCAGTTGACTACTGTGTGCTCTTCAAGGTGATTTGGCTGTTGAAAAACGCTCATAATAAAATGTCTGTCTGTGTCTTTAGAGAGGTGACGTCTCTGGGACTCTTAAGTAGCTCAAGGCAGACATTCACAAGGCTACTAGACAAATTACAAAAAGTTAAACAGCTCCAGACCTCGATCCCAGTATACTTGCTCTGAAAGAAGCGTGTAACATTGATCAGGCGCCTGAGATATTAAAAACAGAATTTGACGCTAAAGCAACGCATATGCTTGCAGGCCACACTGGGCACGTCCAAAACAGACTCAAAATCGCAGCCCACGAAAGTTATAGCGAAGGTCGTCTATAAGAAGAGTTTAACGTCAACAAACTTCTCAAAAGGTTTCAGAACAGATACATTAGCACGGCACTACGACTGCGGTGTGCAGACTATCTGTTCGCCAGCAGGGCTAGCCCGCACCCCGACTCAAACGTCGTCAAGGCAAGGTTCGAGCGGTCCTACAAGGTTTGACACTGAACACAGCGCCCGCGGAAGATTCTTGACGCGCATACGGAATCTTGCTAGCTTTGCCAGAGCGGAAAAAACAACTTCCACTCGTACTTTTCTTTTTTGTTTTGAAAAATTTGTAAGAAAGCTTTTTCGACTACTTGAAACTTGAAAAAGGTTGGGAAAAAAGGAGTCGGAGGGGGGGGGGGGTGCTCTTTTTTTCGGCTGCGGAAAAGCGACAGCGGCTGCTTCGTTCGTGGGTTGTATTCGAACAACCCACGAAGTGTGTCGGCTTTGAGCCTGAAGAGCCGCAATCACGACCACCGTGACTGCGAAATCGTCAGCGGCACAAGAAATGCTGGCTTCTGGTCCCCGGAGCGAACGCTTATCTGGATGACGGATGACCTTGCAAAAGATATTGCTAGATGGCGCGGCGGCGGGTCGGTGATACAAAGACGACCGGCGACATGACCGGGTACTGGACAGAAGGGGGCGTCGCTGCGCAGTGCTGAAACGTACTGCGAGGGGCGAATGGTGTGCATTCTGTGCTGGAAGCAACGGGCGTCTTGAGGCCAGCTGCTGCGGATGCGGTCAGGTGAGCCGAACCTGGGTGTGCCGAGACTTTCGAGTTTTTGACGCTGCTAGCGGGTATAGGCGCTTTCGTTGCTGTTCGAGTGCGTATAATTCGTGACTCTGGGATTACAGCTAGAAGCATTCCTTTGCTACCAGTCGTCTCCACTCGATGAGGGGCTACTTGCCCTCCGAGGACCGTAGAATCACGGTCCTACGGTTGGGCGGGAATATCGTCATTCCTACATAGGCGGCGGTGTAGCTGGTGAAGACATGCTGGTTTTCTGACCCACATATTTCCACTGGCCGCATTTACAAAGCTGGGTAAGCACTAAAGTATTTCTAAGGCCAATGTTCACTAAAACCGCTAATGTTCTGCTATGAGCGCGTCCTAATTTGCGGCTTTTTTGCATTACTTTACGATTTGGTTCTTATTTATTTTTTGTCTTGCGCTTGCTGTTTCCTGATCGCCGAATTTTGAAATGCGATTGTACACATCCCGCATGCCATTCTTAGGGATCTGCCAGCAGTGATTGTAAGCCCTATACATAGCGTAATATACGCAGCATGCGCTGACAGGTGCCTGGTCGAACGTGCAAGTTTCTGCTTACTGAGACCTTTTCGCTTTGTTTTGTCCTATTATTCATCTCTCCTGGACATAAGCCATGTTTTAAACTACGTTTAGGAACATCTGTTCACTGCGCGGTACAAGATCCACGATCGCCTGGTGCAATGGAGCTCCAGCTGGTCATTTGCTAAGGTGGCTTTATCCTGAACTGTATCTTTGGTGCAGCAACAACAGGTTGTCATCAATTTACAGCATTGTGTGTGTGATTGCTGGCTGCAGAAAACTCCTGTTCACTTGTGCGGCTGCTCCTGCATCCTGTCGGTGTTGTGCCTATACTGCTTCATTCGGCAGACACGTTATCAGGATCCAACGCGCTGGCTTTCGCCTGTGCTGTCAGTCCGGCCGTGCCTGCTAAGGCTGTTAGCGGTATCTGTTAGCGTTATCATATATAGGCCGCTATACAATTCTAGCGGCCTATATATGAGATTCCGCTTGCGCAAGAGCTGTGCGGCTTCAATCCATGTGGTTCTTCCCGCTATATTTTGCATGGCCGTCCCCCTTGAGAGGGGTTAACACATACCGAACGCGACTGAGACACACTAGTAAAACATATAACGCATATCGCGCCACATTTTTCGGGCGGATGTTTTAAACACGGCATGTCCCTGAACGGCGTTGCGGGATTTACGGAGCCTCCCCCAGGACGGCGTCTCCTGAACAAACCGGTCGCCAAGTTGGGGGCCGACGAGGGCGACCAAACCACTAGGCTGCGGCTACGATTTGGGCTAAGCGTCCCAAGTCGACTCGGGCTATGAGGGACGCCGTAATGGAGTGCTCCGAACATTTCAACCACCTGCGGTTCTTTAACGTGCCCTGAAATCGCACAGTACACGGGCCATCTTGAATTTCGCCACCATCGAAATTTCACCACCGCGCCCGGTATTGAACCCGTGTTTTTCGAGTCAGCAGCCTAGCGCCATAACCACTGAGCCACCGCGGCGGCTAGATTGGCTGAGGGCCTTGCAGCTGTTGGCATAACATTGCCAGTACGTGATCGTAACGATGACTTGCATGTGTCCTTAGTGTTGGCAGTAAATATAGGCAAGGTGAATGCGTTGTTCATAAACGCGGGAATGTGCTGTAGCATGCTGGTTTTCTCGCCCACAGATCTGAAGCGCATACCGGCCAACGATGCTGCATTGGAATATCCCGGAGCGAGCAGTATTGAAGACATTGTTCAGGTAAGATATCTGGTCCTAATCATCAAATTGTGGTTTGTGGAATTGGTCTTTGGAACCGGACCCAGCTTTTGACGCGCCCTGCGCTGGTGCCGATATCTAGCATGGATAGATCTCGTCACCTTTTATAATGGACAACTTGCAACACTGCAGGGAAGGTAACTTACAGGAAGGTTTCTTGCAACTATCACTTCCACCCCCCTCCCCTTCTTGAGCCGACTGAAAGAATGAAAAGCAGTGAGCCCAAGAGGTTAGGAAGCTGAAAATTTTCGAAAAAATTTGCGGGAACCTGAAAGAGCTTCAAGGCATGAAGAAAAGTTACCGAGCGCTAGAGAGAGAGAGAGAAACTTTATTGTTGGAGAGGAAGTCGGGGCACGCCCCTGGGTCTCCGCACGACCCCACTGCACTCAAGTGTTTATGTCCCTAAGGTCCATAACACTGGCAGCCCGGCCGGTGGCGATTGTCTGCACGGCCGGGTCCTCCGAGCGCAGCAGGGTCTCCCAGTCCTCCCAGGTCTTGAGGTCATCTAGGCCGCGCGGGGGAGGGTCCGCCGGGCAGAGGGAGAGGATGTGGAGGGAAGAGGCGAATGGTTCTGGGCACAAGGTGCAGGCAGGAGGGGGGAAGGAGGGGTGATATTGGGCTAGGGTCAGGGGTGATGGGAGTGTGTGTGTCTGTAGTTTGCGCCGAAGTGTTGCGTGTTTTTTATCTAGGGAGGGGTGGGGCGGGGGGTAGAGCTGTCGCGGTGCTCTGTAGGCCTGCGTCATCTCGCTGAACGAGTGCATTCGCTCCCTCGCGAATCCCCGATCCGAGGCCACCTGAACCCGGTTTAAACAACCTCGGGCTAAAAGGTTGGCGGCCTCGTTTCCGGGATTCCCGGAGTGCACAGGCACCCATATAAAATCTACATGGCGGGGTGGATTGCATCGGGCGAGCCCAGTATGCCAAAAGCAGGGACGTCGACTCGGCCTCGCGCAAAATTTAGAATTGCAGTTTTAGAGTCTGTTAAAATGTACTGAGCTTACGAGCGGGTGATGGCAATTGCGATGGCGGCTTCCTCTGCAGCATCTGGGGTGGTGTCAGGGGGGAGAAGTAGTGTGAGGAGGGTGGATGAAGAGCAGTCCACCACGGCTACGCGGTCCTACAATTGTTGAAAAACCGAAACCCGCTTCCGACGCGCGCGCGAGCGCCCGTGTGCAGGCGCCGGCATCTGACATGCAGATATCTGCGCCCCGCACGCACATGCGCATACAGGCTTCAGCGTACGCTTAGGATGTGTTCATCGAGTTGGGGCCTTACTCTCTAGTGGCAGCACACACAGACTCCGCTGGCTGGTCTACCTCTAGGGAACATTCCGCAGTTCTGTTACCGCTGTTCCGTCACTATTCTCTATCCTTATCAAGAGTCAATCAAGCATTGACTTGATTGACTCTTGATAACCCCCCCCCCCCCCCGGAATAAACGCGAACTACCCAGCGCCTACATGCTCCGCTGTTCGAATTTCTTTTGAGTGCACTGTTAGTTCAGTGATAACAAAAAGACTGCACAGCCGTCTGTAAAACATTCCAGGCTGACTCTAACGTCTTTTTTGTACCACCGAGGTAAAAGCGCGATGAAACAAAATTCGTATATTGGAGCGTGTAGCCGCCGCGTTGTTCGCGTTTCTGTCGATCGTGATAGTATGTCATCAATAATATGTATAAGATAGCTAAAGTAGCCGAAGTGTTCTACATTAACCTATACAGTAGACAAAGTAATCGGGATGTAAGTCAGATAAGCAGTATCACGCAGCAATGCTAAATTCCGACAGTAACGGCACAGGCGGTAAAGAAAGCTTTAGGAGCAATGGAAAGGGGGACAGCAGCCGGTGAGGATCAGGTAACTGCAGATCTGTTGAAGGACGAAGGGGAGCTTGTGCCAGAACAACTAGCCACCGTGTATACGCAATGCCTTATGACCTCCACCGTTCCAGAAGCTTGCAAGGACGCCATAATCTTAATCCATAACAAAGGAGACGTCAAGGACTCGAACAATTAGATGTCGATCAGCTTTTAAGGTATCTACTAAAGTATTCAATAATAGAATCAGGACAACCTTAGTCTTCAATTAACCAAATGATTAGGCAGGTTTTCATAAAGGATATTCCACGATATATCCTATTTACGCTATCAGTCAGGTAATAGACAAATGCGCAGAGTATAAGTAACCCCTGTATGTAGCGTGTATAGATTAAGGGAAGCCATTTGATTTAATCGAAACTTCAGCACGCATTGCGCCATCTGGGTCAAGAAGAGCCTGTCTGTCTGTTACTGCTAGGAAGAAAGGAAAGTGCACAGGCCTGCTCACTAGCACAAGCCAAGCCACAATCGCTACCACGTGCAGATAGGAGAGTTGAAAAAGGGGATAGAAACACAGGATTGTAAAGACTTGCTAAAGACAAGGCCGATCCCGGAGGTAGTGCAATACCGGGCCAACCGGTGGCGGGAGTGAAGCATCCTTCAAACTCTCCGCCACATTTCCAAAAATAAGCCCAAATTGGACCCGTAACAGATACTCTACGGGTCCGGGCAATCGCCAGAGCCTCAGCTAAAAATAGTGGATTATTTATGTAGAGGATGCACAGCTGCCATAGCGCTCCATAAAGTGAGCAATAAAATTCCAAAAAGTAAGTGTGTCGGGCATGGAGACATGATCTCGCCAATCCTAATCATTCCCTGTTTCCAGGAGTGTTCACAGCCCCGGATTGGGAACAGTTGGAGACAAGAGTTAATAATGAATATCTTAGTAATCAGCGTTTCGCTGATGACATCGCCTTGCTAAGTCACTCAGGAGGTGAGCTGCAAAACATGATCAATCAATTAGACAGGCAGAGCAGAACAAGGACTCTTAAAATTAATGTGCAGAAAACCAAAGTAATGTCCAACAGACTCGCAAGGGAACAGCAGTTCACAACTGGTAGCGAGGCACAGGAAGTGGTAAGGAACTGCGCCTACTTAGGGCAGGTATACTGACCGCAGATCGGGATCACCAGAGTGAATTAAATGCAAAAATAAGAATGGGGTGCAGCGCATTCGGGAGGTTCTCTCAGATCATGAATGGCAGCTTACCATTATCCCTCAAGAGAGAAGAATACACTGTGGGGATTGATTGTGTGCATAGATGGTGAATGCGGGAGAGAATGTGTGCTATTATAAGAGACTGTGCGCTTACCGGGGTAGATGCGGCACTGATATTATCGAAGAGACGCTACGGTGGAGCAATTGCCGGCAGACAAAGCAAGGCTAACCCCACCTGTAGCATTCAACACCTCAACCTCAGAAGAATACAACACCTGTATCTTACCGCTACTACCTATGGTGGCAGAAACGTGGGGCTAACGAAAACGGGTCAAATGTGCAGCGCAATTAGCTATGGAAGGAAAAAATTATAGGTGTAGCGTTAACACACACAGGAGGAGGCCAGAGTGTGTCAGGCATAAAACATTGGTTAATGACATCCAGTCGAAATCAAGAGGAAGAAATGGGCTTAGATAGGACATGTAATGCGAATGAATGATGATGGTAGTTAAGGGCAACATACTGGATTCCAAGGGAAGCGTAGAGGGGGCGACAAAACGTTAGGTGGGCCAGTGAGATTAAGGACAGTTGGAAAGACATAGGAGAGGTCTTTGCTCAGAAGTGGGCGTAGTCAGGCTTAAAATCATGATGAGAGAGTAATAGGCGCTGGTGCCAAGGGTACAAGTATCCCGCCAGCACGAGTGCTACAAAATGCCACGACTCCAAACAACGATAGAGAATTGTGCCGTAGCAGCTGCAACAAAGAACTGCGGGATATCCTTCGGGCTTTCACCTGTGCCGTCAGTCTGGCCGTGCCTGCTAAAGCTGTTAGCGGTATCTGGAAAGCGCATGGTATAGCGGCCTATGTGATTCCGCTTGCGTAAGGGCTGCGCGGCTTCAGTAGCTCGCATTCATCCTGAGGTGATTGGTCTCCGGTCGACTATGCAAATGATAGCCGCCCGA
Organism: Amblyomma americanum; assembly: GCF_052857255.1. Lineage (NCBI taxonomy): Eukaryota > Metazoa > Arthropoda > Arachnida > Ixodida > Ixodidae > Amblyomma > Amblyomma americanum. Next base: position 56,988,151 of record NC_135504.1, read on the forward strand.
GGCCAGTCCACATAGATTCATGCACTGATGTGTCGTTCTAGCAACAAGACCATTTTTACAGCTACCCGGTTAACGGGAAAACATATTTCCGACAAATGGCACCGGTGTGAACACAAGGCCTGCTGCTGCAATCGTGTTTTAAAGGGAAAGCTTTACTACGCCAGCCAGCGAGCCATTTCGGCTCGTCGCGCCGTATGTCGTATGCTGTGGCACGACTCGAGAAGTGTCGTAACGAAGATTCGGCTATAAGAAGTCGTCCAACGACCCGCAGTGACTCTTCAACTGCGGAAGAGAGACCGGTTTCAGTTCTCCAGAGCGCCGGAATGAGACGCTGCGTAGACCACGTGCCTAGGAAACGAAGCTTTCGCAATTCAACTAGAGTTAACGAGACCTATACCACAGCCAATTTTTTTAAATATTTAAAGTTTTATTTTTTAGCATATAGGACAAAATAGACACTAGTTAATACTACGTTCCCTAGTTAGTCTTGCTCCAAGATTGTACTGCTAAAGTTATATGGACGTTAGCACCCGTACATGCATCCCTGTTGTCTACTGCTGGGCTGCCATTTCTACCTGGTGAAACTCACAACCTTCCGCGCGCTCTTTTTCTTTAACGAAGCGGTGGCCTTGTGGTAGAGCATCCGCCTCGCATTCGGGAAGTGCTGGGTTGGATTCCCCGTCGCCGGGTACCCACCGGCTTTTTAATGGCAACAAGATTTCCCCGGTTTGGAGCTCGTCTCTTCTAGGGTTTGAGATGCTTGGTAAAACTGTCTTGGGCCACACCGTTGCCTTGGCGGACCAGAGATATGTTCCGTCGTCAAAATACCCTAAATTCGCCTCGCGCGGTAGAAGCCCATTTGTGGCCATGTGCCCATTTGTGGCCATGTGCCCATTTGTGGCCATGTGCCCATTTGTGGCCATGTGGCCATGTGCCCATTTGTGGCCATGTGCCCATTTGTGGCCATGTGGCCATGTGCCCATTTGTGGCCATGTGCCCATTTGTGGCCATGTGCCCATTTGTGGCCATGTGCCCATTTGTGGCCATGTGCCCATTTGTGGCTATGAAGCCATAAGAGTATAGTTTCCGGCTATCTTCCATGACCTACGTGGCGCCTTTGGTTCGTTTGCTAACGTCGCCAACCTCACTGTAAGGTTCTCGCATGCTCGCTTTCCGCTCGTCGTCCCGGAGTCCGGCGCAGACTCCGGGTCACTGATATCTCTCGCGTTATTCAGTCCAGTGGTGTCGTTTCCTGGATGTTGTGCAGACTGTGCTCCTATTTTACCGATCCGTGAAAACAATGGCGCATGAGCGCTCGTGAACAAATTTCCGCTCTGTTTTGCCAGAAAATGTAACCGGACAGTTATTCACGGGCAACTGGAGTGCACGTGGTTTGAAACTTCCGGTTTTTGTCCACACGTAATGGCAGTGAAAGTGATGTCTTCTCTGGTCAAAATGACCACATGGATCCTGGGCTGCTTGACACCTGATGAATAGGCTGCTGCGGACAGACCATTAATTCCTGCGCTCTACTCTGAACATAAACGGGGGTTCAGTGCTTAGCTGTGTGCCCATCGCACTGGTTCTCTAACAATAAGTGACTGGCTGATCGGTCGCTGTCTCGTGCCGCCAGCTCAGTTATGGGCACCCGGTCTGTGTTACTGATATCGTCTTTCGTAACCGGTGCCGGAGTCCTGTCCGATTCCTAAAGCGCTTCACAGCGCCTTGTGAAGTTGCTGAAGATTTGGCAGTGGCAGATCAAGTGTGGACGACCCTCGGGCGCTGCACATATGGGTACAGAGGGCTGCTTGATGCACCAATTTTATAGATGGGATTTGGTGAAGGAAACGTCGAGGCGAATTCGGTGCAGGCAATTACGATCACGTCTACCTAAATTCCAAGGCATCCGGAAGTCGCAAGCAGGTTCGATACGAAGAAGGGGGTATATATTGAAGATGCGGATCACACCACAAAGAACGTTGCGTCTGCCATGATTTTGTATCTAGCTTAAGCCTCGCACCATCACTGCGAGAAAAGGGTATGGGTTGGAGCAAGGAGGTGTCGCCATACGCCAACCTCGCTGCAACGTCAACGTGATCGTTGCCTGCAAGTCCACATCTGGGAGGGGGTTCTCTGACGCGGAAAAGCCGCTACGTTGTTGAGCTCTATGCGACTGTAGTCTCCTGAACAAGAAGTCTGTTCCAGGTCTTCGCCATGAACCAGCAGGCGTCGCCGTCAACTGCGTCGTACAGCTAGTCTTCCCGCAGCAGCCCGATGCCTGGCTTGAGGTCATCGATGCGTGTGTTGGTCGTCTACTAGATATCGGGGCCCACCGAGGAATTCGCCACGATAGGCGGTAAGCGACTTTCCTCTGCGACCATAGTCTACGTTCCTGTTTTTTTTTTTTTTGCAATGGAACGACACAGCTAGGGACTATAAACAGAGCCACTAATCAGAACGAGCGCTTAGTTCCATTTCAAAAATGCTATACCAACAAACTCTATCGTCCAGGGCAAATGCCTCTCTCATGTCAATTCAAATAAGCCCAAAAAACCCCAGTCTTTGCTTTATTGCCTACGATTCGCACCTCGAGAACTAAGATTAAGTGCCGCTTATGGAGATCACGATGACGTCTTCCTGTATCAAGAACGAAATGGGGAAATGAACCTCACTGGTGCCTCACCAGAAAGTGGCAGTGATCGATGGGTCACGACACCGTGAGAAATTACCCATGATTAACCGCGACGTAATGACTCTGCTAGAGGCAGGACCTCCTCTGAGATGCGTCTGCTCCTTCATTCGTAAGCCTCGTGTCTTACTACAGTTTTCAGACAAGAATATTGTCTAGCCCAGATAGGCGGGAGTTTGACCACTGAAGACATGCTGGCTTTCTCGCCCCTTTATTTCGGCTGGCCGCATTCATAAAGCCGGCTGAGCAGACTAAATTATGGCTAACGCTAATGTTCAATAAAAAACGCTAACGTTCCGATACGAACGCGAACCCCAGTGTGCTGCTTATCTGTTACATTATTTTATGTTTCAGTTTGATACTTGGCTTTGTTTTTGGTCACTTGCTCTTTCCCGACTAAAGTATTTTGAAATGGCGTTGTATACATCACGCATACAATTCTGCTACTCATCTGCAAACAGCGATAGCGCTACGTAGCCCAACGTACACAGCCTGCGCTGGTGGGTCTCTGGCCGAGGACGCCAATAAGCCCGCCGAGATCAGTCCACTTGGGTTTGTGCTCTGCTCAGCAGACGACTATAGTTGTGTTTAAATAGCAGCGAAGATGACGGGCGGGGGGTGCATCAGTTCACACGAGGTAAGGACAAGCCATAGTTCAGACGAAGATGCAGGAGGGGGAATCGAGAGTGTAGGGAATCGCAGGCAGAGAGCGGAAGAGTGGCTTCTGGGCTGCAAAAGAGCGGTCAATCCTACTTAGGCGGAAGGGTGCACGAACTGAGGCGCGACGTCATATTGGCCCCTCCACTGTTGCTGTCAAGCCAATAAGCGGGTGCGAGCCGAGACCGGGTGAAACAGCTATTCGATCGAGAAACCACTGCAGGTCGTGACTATGAAGCTCTCACCTCCGGCAGGGTGGTCCAGCTGACCTCCCCTCTGCAGTCCGAGGCCAGTCTGGGTGTCATGGCTAGCATCAAGGCTTTCCCTGGTCACCAGAACACTAGCATCGATGATGGGTAAGCGATTCTTCTGTGAAATCATCACCTACTATTCCCAGTGCCGATTATGTACCCTGATCGCCTCAAAAACGAAGCGACATATGCCAGAGCAGACAGTTCCTTCGACGGTCTGTCATGACTGCGTGATTGATACCCTTGCACCTGCTGGAATGATATCGCCATACCGTGTTCGCAATGACGACTTCCATGCGTCTCTAATTTTGCTGTACTGCAGGCGAGGGCACTGGGTTTATTATATAAACGCAGGAATGTGCTTACGGTGGCATACGGGTTTCTTCCTGACAGGTTTCAACCGCAGTAGGATCAGCGGTATAAGGTCCGTGCAAGTGGATGCGTCCGCAAGGAACAGTACTGAAGAAATTGTTCAGGTAAGAACGCCAATTCTCTACTCTTCAAAATTCTTTGGCGTTTAGAATCTGTGTTTGCACCTTTTGTAATTCTCAGGTGACCTGAGCTGATAGATCTCAGTACGAGCTTGGAAATGACTGCCCGCCGAGGCCTGTCCGCCTTTATTTGTGCGCTGCTTTCGCAACCTGCGTATTTAGCATGGGGTTGATTCCGAAGAGGGATGGTCTTAAGACGTTACTCGCGGGTCTCTGTTATGCTTCGGCCATTGGAAGCGCAGTTTTCTTGCGTAACTTCATAACATGCAAAACCGCTACCTATTACTCTTTGATGGCGGGACACACCCGGCTTCCGCCGACTGGTCGATTCCTATAGTGGACATCCCGCAGTTTTTTGTTGCAGCTGTTGCGTCCCAATTCTATGTCGTTGTTCGGAGTCGACATTTTGCATCACTCGTGTTGATGTGATATTTGTACTACTTGCACCAGCGCCTGTTACTCTCTCTCAGCGTCAGCCTGACTACGCCCAATACAGGGCAAAGGCCTCTCCCGTATCTACCAAATTATCTATGTCCTTTGCCAGCTGCCCCCACCGTTTGCCCGCAAACTTCTTGACCTCATCCGCCCACCTAACTTTCTGCCGGTCCCTGCTACGCTTGCCTTCTCTTGGAATCGAGTCCGTTACCGTTAAGGACGATCGGTTATTTTGCCTTCGCACTGCATGCCTTGTCCAAGACCGTCTCTTCCTCTTGATTTCGACTATGATCTCATCAGCCCGCCTTTGTTCGCTGACCCACTCTGCCCTCTTCCTGTATCTTCACGTATAAACTGCCATTTTTTCATAGCTGGCTTCATTGTCCTTACCCTACCTTTTGGTTTCACAAAATCTTTGGCTAATCCTGCCCACATTTCCACCGATATTTACAGGCTTAGGAGAGGACGTGGTTTCGTAGTTCGCATTGCGGGGTCCGCCACTGTGCTACCTCCTGGTTTCACATTGAAGATATCTCAAGATGGCTGCTGTGGTGACCTTACGCATCATGAGCAAGAAAAGCTTTGATTTCATTTTCAAGCCATGAAATAAACTATGTTCCTTCGACTAAATTTATGTCCACGGTTCTTTGCTTTTGGAAACTCGGGCAACTGTTGAGGGCGAGCTGCTCTTTACGGAGCTCTCAATGATGATCTGCCGTGAGCTTTAGGATTTTCAATGATACCCACACGTTGCTGTGACCTAGATCAAAAGGTTAGGATGGTTGATTAAGGAAGCTGTCATTCCATTTAATGTGACTTTTTGAGCAGGTTGCGGCAGAGCGGGGAGGCTAGCGCGGCAACACGAACCTGCCAGGGTGGGAAAAGAAAGGCGGTGTTGTGTTGTCACCGGCGCTGCAAGATGAGAGAACTGGATAGAAAGAAAATGACAGAAAAAGGATTTTCAAATACTCGCAGTGCTTTACGGGAAAACGAGAGCGGATGTTCTCTTCTTCCTTTTCAACCACTTCATTCTTTCTATCGTAGTACTGTTTCCGGAGTTCGTCCGGTTTGTATAATTCTCAGCGCAGAATGAGCGTTGCATTAAATACGACCCCTGCAATGACAGACTAGAACGCGAGAGAGACAACATTCGACGGAGAGCAGGACGTTTGTGTAGTCTGTACAAGTGATTCGATTATCCTCAGGCACTACTCGCGGACAGCTTTCTGTTGCTATGCAGTGAAAGCTGAAAGTCGGCACTCCCAGCTCAAGATATCTACCTCTCTCGCTTGTAAGGGCATGATAAAAGCGCGAGAGTAATTGCGCCTCGATCGCCTTCGTGCCTTCCAGAACATAGCCAGAGAAAACTGCCCCAAGTATAGCCCGTCTTGCAATGTAACATTTGGGTAGAATTCTGACTGGTCGGAGAAAAATCACAGAGGAGAACAAAAGCTGGAGGACTCCTATGCTGCGCTTATCCCTTACAAAAACTTGTTTGAACAGTCTGTAAATTGTTCATAGACTTATATATAAAACATTTATAGACTCGTTAAAGACCAACCCTAGAAAACACTCTATAGACCGTTTACAGAGAGCAGTTCGCCTAGTCGACACTCGCGGCGCCACCGCCGCCGCGACATCAGTGGCCTTCTGGATAGCAGGCGACTGCAGGTGGTGCCTACGGGCTGCTGACTTCGCTGCTGTATCCGCTATGCTCTGCGGCCAAAATGTGGAAAAGCAGAGGCAAAACGTGTTCCGTGTTCGATTGTAAGAACTGCGACGCAGATTTGAAGGTTTGGAATGTATCTGTTTGCGAAACGCACGGGCCTCAACTTCACGAAGATTGTCCGTGCACTAGTCCTTTTGCAATGCATAGATTTCCGCAAGGAGAGAAGAACAAGTTGGTACGGCAGCACTGGATTGCGAATCTACAGAGGAAAGACTTCAACCCCGGCTCATCGGCTAGGGTGAGTACACATGATAAAAGTGAAAACACCGGTTGCTCGGGTTGTTTGCTGAAGGTATACCTGTAACGCCGGCAGTCACCTGCGCGCTCGAATCGCTGTTCAAATGAATTTCTGTGCATGGTCTGACGGGAGGTTTTGGTTTGCCAGTATCGTTTAAGTCACCTTGCATTCAGTGTTCATCTGAGGGTAGGGTAGTACGGCTTAGAGCCTGCTGTTTTAATTGTAAAAATGATCTAACCTAGGACCGAGCTAAACACGCTGATGTATGTACATGATGTACGTACATACATGTCCGCGTTTAGTCGGTGCCTTTCTTGTCGGCTGTGCATTCGCGCTTGAAGCGTAGATCCTTTGCATTGTAAGTACCTTATCTCTACCATCTCGTTTCGAAATACTTACGCGAACGTGCGGTGCTGGCTGCATTTCATTTTCGCCACAACGAGGAGGTACTACGTACGTGTGTTTGTGCACGTGAGATAGGCGATTTCATAATACGGCCAGAAGCTTTCCAGGCATTGTGCTGGACTTTTTTTCGTTTATGAATATTGGCATCGCACATCCAAGGAATGCTGTTGGGCTATCTTTGAGTGAGTGCAAACGCCGGTTGCAAAAATTTTTCTTGGTTGTGTGCCCCGGTTTATGGAAAACAAAACTTCTCAAATATGCATTGTGAAAATATTATGGTGCAATATTTTTGAAGAGCACAAAGGAGAAGTGCAATGCCTGGACAGTTGCATGAAATGACCATATTACATGTTTAGTTAGAATGACCATATCACATATTTCCTTGTATTTGTGGTGTTTGACGTAGTCCGCTTGAACTGGTTGTCAGAACTTAAGTGGCCTTCATACACATTTCTTGCAGGTATGCTCAGTTCATTTCATTGATGGGCGTCCCTCTAAAGACAACCCGTACCCAACACTGCACCTTGGAACACCGGTATGGCTTTCGGAGGTTTGTTCTGAACTGCAGTTTATTTATTATTTTGTATTTTCATACTCTGCAATATTTTAGACTGCTCACCAGAAGGGAAGAAGGAAGCTGGTGCGGCACGATGTCAAACCTTTGGAGCCTGAGACCTGTTCAACAGCTGAACCTTTGTCACACCATTTATCAGACGAGCAAGATGAAGAGAGTGCTGCAGCTGATGATCACCTGCCTATAAACATTCAGCAAATCCTTCAGCAAATTCTCTGTAGTTGAGGGATGGTTTGCCATCTGTGTCAGGCATTTCAACCATGTAGTTGTAGACAACTGAAATAAAGAATGGTATCAGTACAGTATGTCATCATGTGTGCTATTTGTGTAGCTAGTTTTGTGGTAATAAAGCTTTGTCCCCATGCTGAAAGTTGGATGCCAAGAAATCTAGTAAGGTTCTGCATAATACACTTATGCTTTCAGTTGCTGACAAATAATGAAAACTAATTATTTGTACCTGATCGGCCGCGTCAGTCATGCTGCGACCCGCCGCATATGTTTACGATGGTTGAACCGCTGGTATTAGCTCCTGATGTTCGACTTTGCAAAACCAAAATAAAAGAACTGCTTATTAAATGTCTCCACCGTTCCAACCTTTTTTGATCTAACATGACTGGCGCAGAAGCATGCAGTGAGGAATATTGTCACTTGTGCTGATAGTTTTACGTCGCATTTTACTAGCGGCTGCCAGTTTTGGCTTACTGTCCACGCTGGAAACTTCGCTTATCGTACGCAAGGCTACCGCAGTAGATCGCGCGATGCCATGCAGCAGCCGTAGGTTAAACGCAAAAGAGCTTTTCTCAAGTGCTAATTTGTTTGCAAACGAGTGCACGTTGAATCTCGCGCTCCTTGCGGCAGGCTATAAAAAGCATAAATTCGAAAACCCTTTCCGCAAGCGAGTAAAAGTTCGATTTCATGCAAAGTCGAACATCAGGAGCTAATACCAGCCGTACAGCCATCGTAAACATATGCGGCGGGTCGCAGCATGACTGACGCGGCCGATCAGACACAAATAATAAGTTTTCATTATTTGTCAGCAACTGGTACGCAGGTGTTGGGGATTTTTTGCAGAATGAGGCCGTTACGAGCCAGCTGCACAAAAAGTACAACTTTGCGCAACTAACTTGTGCTGCAATCAAATCTGGGAAGTTCTCGCTTTAAACTCACGCACGAAAACAGTCATAAGCACACCAGGACAGAAATCCAAGCAGTGTTTTTGGCTTTAGAAAAGCGGGAAAAGACAGACAGCGAGCATACCATCGTCATCAAGCAAAGCGATGTGGCGTGAAGGCTCACACAAAAACAAGAGCAAAGAGTCCTAAAATACAAAAAAACAGCGCACTTACACGGCCGCTGAAGCTTCGGCCAAAGCTTGGTGTCATCCACCCATCCTGCATCCATTTTGCGAGCAAAAATAAGTACTATCGCAGTAAAACGCGCTTGCAGATGAGGCTTCTGCACAGGCAGGCAGCGGAGTCAGAAGGCCAACAATTGAAGAGTGGTCACGTGACCAAATATGGCGGCGCCCATGCTTCCGCGCTGTAAAGCGTCTATAGGCAATACAAATTATATAGACAGTCTACAGACAATATATGGATTAATGACCATACATTTTAGTAGACCTCTGTTTAAAGACAAGCTAGATATGCTATAGATAGACAAAGAAATATCTAGGTGATGTAAATAGTCTATAAGAAGTCTATAGACTGTCTGTTGACCGTTTTTATAAGAAACGAGCTGACGCGATCGGATACGTCGTTTGGTGCGTCATCTGATTCTCATGACACAATCTTGAACTTCTTTTTCAAGTCTTAATTTTATTAGGACGAAGATATACACAGATATTTCGCATCAGGAAACATTGGCTTTCTATTCTGAGCAGTTTGACATTTTTAAACCCATTTTAATAATTACATGCCCTAAGTTTTCTTAATTAGGATCGTTAAGCATAGCCTTTTATTTCTGAGCATTTTCACACCTTTGGGCCCTCTTATTCCAGTTTTTTTCATTTCATAAATAATCAATTCGTTACAATAATTTCATTATTCGTCATCGCCTACCCCACACCAATCACTTGCCAGTCACAGAAACCACAAATTACCATGATACTGTTTTTTTTACACAGCCCACGATTATTTTCGACGGGGGATGCCCACTACAACTATGCTAACCACTCCTCCACCCAACTAGCTGTATGCTCTATCTCGTAAAAATCTGGCACGATATCTCAGTTCTTCATGGTTGACTGGTTGTACGAAGAGACCTACCTGCTTTTTCTAACCATTGCCAACGTATAGCGGTGACCTACCTTTACTGGGGGGAGCCCCCATGCTTGTTACAATCTAGGTCACTAAGATCGCGGCTACCGCGGTATCAGTCGCATGATTTGGGGTAGAGAATGAATCGGCCCTTTCGGCGAGGGGAAACGAGGTTTGAACGACGCTTGGACAAAGAGAGCCAATCACAATACATTCAGCAGCCTTGATCAATGGGGTCATGGCATTTGCGCCCTGGTGACAGAAGGCGCCGCAGGCGTGCTTGGAGGTCGCGTCTTTTGCTTGTTCGTGCTTCCTGCAGCCGTATGTGCGGCTCCTGGATCCAGATTGTGCCACGGTGTTCTCAGCCCGTACGCTTCGATATTCGAAGACGGCGCACTGTATCAGTTAAGCCTAAAGGAGCAGGCAAGCCATGCGTAAGCTCGAGCGTCCTCGACCTCTGCATCCACGCTCCGATTCCGTCGCTGTGCCGTCATCCTTGGGGAATCTAATTCACGGAACCAGCCTTTCGTACAGGCATCAAGCTGTGCCTGCGGAGTTCGGCGCCTTCGTCAATGAACGTGGCGCTGTCCAGATCGACGTCTGCAACCTGCTCAAGGAAAGTGGCGCCAGAATGAAAAATGCTTTCAAGGAGGAGCTGGATAGGATCTTCGGCCTTCTCCGCGACGATGGGATTAGGGACGTCGAGCGAATGGAGACCCTCGAGATTGTCCAACTGCGGGCTGCGGGATGGAAGCTTAACAACGGCCAGGCAAAAGACTCCAGCCAGAATTTTGGACGAGCGAATAGCGTCGACTTAAGGTATTTCACCGCCGGCCAGCTGTCCAGGCCTCGACCGCGGAGAGCCATCAGGCCAACATCGCGTGCGCCGCCGCAGCAGCCAAGACATCCACCGAGAAGGGTGGGCAGCAATCGTTATTAACGGAGGCCTGTACCGGTGCCCACCTTGAGTGGGGATAACTCTCTTCAAGGCCTGACGCCATGTGATTGCTGACAAGCTTCTTGCAGACTACCGGATACAAGAAAACCTGGAGTTCAGAAGAGTTCTCAAAAAGTCCGGACCAAGACAGTCAAGTACCTCCTGATTCACCGTGTCATGCAGTCAAAGGGCAAGTGCCACCCCTCGCCGCACAGGTGCCCACCGACTTCCCACAGCACAATCCAATGGTAAAGGCTCATCACATCATGTCTGATATTGACGTATTTTATAGTGCTACCAATATCTGCTCCTAGGGTTGTTTGGTTTAAAAAAGTAAAGCTGTGGGGGACCTTTCTTTGCAGTAAATAAAAAGAACCTCCATTTCTTTCTGGTGAATGTGTGAGAGCTACTTAGGTTGAATGTCATTTATGATTATAACGCAACGCTGGGTGCAGTGAGGGGTGCTGTTGTCAAGGGCTTTGAATAGTTTCAACCACTGAGGTTCTTTAATGTGCATTGATATTCAGGTGCAGCAAACACTTTTGCATTTTGCCGCCACAGCAAAGCTAAAAACCGACTGATAGGTGTCTGGCGTTAAACTTGTGAGCTCGTTCTCGACAGCGAGGCACCGCTGCCACATATACGCCACTGCGGGTAAAGGAAAACTATTTACTGAGCACTGTTAGCTTACTGTAAGAGAGGATTACCAGCTGCGGGGGCAATCGAGCACATTAGCTTGAATTTCGACTCGGGTTGGTTAGGCTTGAGGATTACAGCACTCGACTGCTAACCGCCTGATTAAAATAATCGTGCGGAGGGAGAATTTTAGTGTAGGAAAAATGCTACAATGATCATGTCCTGTGCAGCGTCTGTGTTTGTTACAAGAAAACAAGGCAGCTGAAATTAGTCTAGGAGACTACCTCAGCAATGGCAGCTCTCATTGCCTGTGCAGCTTTATAGATTTGACTCTTCGTTTTTGGGTTTTATTCTCCCTATATTTCGGGAGTGTTAAAATTGGCGATATATTGAGCTCAGTTTCGGAAAAACGCCGTAATTTCAGCCTTAAATTTCATATTTAGGAAACTTAACACAAGGTATATTTTGCACGGGAAGGCAATTTACAGAAGGTGCTCGTTTTGCGGCACCTTTTTATTTATTGGTTCTTTAATTACATAAAGATTAACTCTTGCAATCCAAAAGTCTAGCACTTAGATATATCCTCTGTTCTATGAATTATTGTAGTCATTTTTCTATGCGCATTATTTCGGATACTGCACTTCAGTATTTGCATACGGCCATCACAGCAACCATTTTTATGCGCAAAAGCCTTTGAACAGCACACGGTTATCGAGTGTTATCGGTTAACAATGTTCACTCCGAGCACGAAGGCTTGGTAAGCGGGAGGAGGGTTGAATCGGGAAGGATGTCAGGATAGGGAGGGTGATCTTGTCCAGGCATGATGGTTAATAAAGCTATTAAAAGAACAGCTTCATTGCACAGCAAAGAAGAGCTATGCTAGATAGTACTAAATTATTGCTGCTATGATTGGCTGTCTTCAGAGCCACGTGAAGCGACTGCGCATGGCGGTGTTTCTTCGCCGACAGAAAAGTCTCACATAGAAGCAAGATATTCCGCATATCGAGTCTCGGCATTCGGTAAAAAAAATTGCTCATTTCCTCCCTTCTGCACTCTTGGGGTGTTGTATCCACTGGAAGGGATAAAGCGAGAAAGTCACTAAGCGACACCTGCATTCCAGAGATAGACACTGAGGTGCCACCTTCTAAAATAACCAGAAAAGAATTCCCTGAAACTGATACGGGTGGTTGCTTACTGCCATCTCTCTTTGTTGAGTTTGACCACCAGTTTCCTGGAACTGAGGCCTTCTCACAGGGCAAGCAATAAAAAATCTTGAGCTATCTCAATCGTTTTTCTCATTAAAAAGCAGTATACATATCGGTTAATGGGAAATCAAAAGAAAAAGTGCAACGTTGGCTGTTGTTCACATGATCGCTTAAAGGAACGTTTAACATTGGAAAACCACAACATATACAAGACATTCTTACAGATGCAGAGCCATTACGTGGCATCCCCATCACTGCTTTCTATTTACTCGACGCGGCTGCATAAGTTTGTAACTGTCCAGTCGGTGATGGTGACCACTGTTTAGATTCAAGGTGTGTCATGCCCTTTCTTGCTGAGTACCGAAACTATGCGCTGCTTTCTAATCAAATTCTTCATTCAGCCGGCAGCGAAAACGTCTTGATGCAGCTGTCGACAACGTGGTGTTCAGCTTGCGATGCATACAGTCGTCAACGGCATATTGGTATTGAAAGTTGTCACAGCGTCAATAAATGGCCTTTCACCACGATGCCCGTTTAGGTGCTTTCTTCACATTCTTAACGCACGGCGCCAACCCACCGTCACTTTGTTTTTTGGCAATGAACTCTTACATCCACCTGCAGACTGCCGCCTGTATAACTAAGGAGTGGGCTCAAAATGACGGACGCCATAAGAGACGACGCGGTTGTCTTCATTCTGCACGGCGTAGTTTTGGAATGCGCTCATCGAGGCACTCGATTTACTGGTGAACTGAATTGGCTTGGCGAGTGTTGCTTTAGTGGTCTACCCATATTCTTTGGCAAGCTTGGTGAGCAAAATGGTCGCAACATAATAATTAGCTTTTCGTGCAAAGGCCTTTCGCACGCGCACTGTGATGCAGAAAGAGCACGTCCTAAGACACCTAACCACATGCGCAAGCTAAGTTCTGCCCGGCGCTGCTTTTGCGGACAAGCTGTAACAATAAGTTTGCATGCACGTTTGTTTTGTGTGTAAAATGGGAAATGTAAGAATGTGGGCGAGGAATTTGTTTCGGTGGTTCTCTGGCGGTTTAAAGCCCTCGTTTTTTGTCTCGTTCCACGCGTCTTGTTCGTTCGGTTTGTATAATTCTCAGCGCAGAATGAGCATTGCATTAAATACGAACGCTGCAATGACAGACTAGACCGCGAGAGAGGCAGCATTCGACTGAAAGCAGCACGTTTGTGTAGTGGGTACAAGTGATTCGATTATCCTCGGGCTCTACTCGGGGACAGCTTTCTGTGGCTATGCAGTGAGAGACCAAAGTCGGCGGTTCGAGCTTAAATATCGATCTCTCTCGCTGGTAACGGCGTGATATAAGCGCGCGAGTAATTGCGTCTCGATCGCCTTCGTGCCTTCAAGTACATTGCCAAAGAAAACTGCCCCAAGTATAGTCTATCTTACAATATATCATTTGGGTAGAATTCTGCCTGGTCGGGAAAAACATCCTAGAGGAGATAAAACGCTGGAGGACTTCTATGCTGCGGCTTATCCCTTACAAAATCTTTTTATACAGTCTGTAGACTGCTCATAGGTTGATATCTATACAGTCTATAGGCTCTTAATAGGAAAACCCTAGAGAACAGTCTATATAGACAATACAAATCATATAGACAGTCTGCAGACAATATATGGATTATAGACCATACATTTTAGTAGACTTCTGTTTAAAGGCAGTCGATATATGCTATAAATAGACAAAAAGAAATATCTATAGGATGTCAACAGAGTATATATGAAGTCTAAAGACTGTCTGTAGACAATTTTTTAAGAGACGAGTTGACGCGATAGCACACGCCGTTTGATGCGCCATCTGATTCATATGCGACAATTCAGAACTTCTTTTTCAACTATTATTTTATTAGGAAGAAGATATACATGAATACTTTGCATCAGGAAACATTGGCTTTCTATTCTGAGCAGTTTGACACCTTTAAACGCCTTTTATTGATTAATTACATGCCCTATGTTTTCTTAATTGGCATCGGAAAGCATAGGCTTTTATTTCTGAGCATTTTGACACTCTTAGACCCTCATTTCATTTCTTTCATTTCATAAATAATCAATTCATTACAATGACTTCATTGATTGTCATCGCCTACCCCACACCTATCACTGGTCAGTCACTAGAACCAAAAATTACCATGATACGATTTTTTTACACAGCCAAAGATTATTTTCGACAAGAGGTGCCCACTACTACTATGCTAACCACTCCTCCACGCAACTAGATGTATGCTCTATCTCGTAAAAATCTTATACGATATCTCAATTCTTCATGGTTGACAGGTTGTAGGAAGAGGCCTACCTGCTTTTTCTAACCTTTGCCACAGTAAAGCGGTGACCTACTTTTACTGCTAGTTACAATCTAGGTCACTTTAAGATCGCGGCTACAACGGTATCAGTCGCATGATTTGGGGCAGAGAATGAATCGGCCCTTTCGGCGAGGGGAAAGGAGGCTTGAACGACGCTTGGACGAAGAGAGCCAATCACAACACATTCAGCAGCCTTGACCAATGGAGTCATGGCATTCGCGCCCTGGTGGCAGAAGGCGCAGTAGGCGTGCTTGGAGGTCGCGTCTTTTGCTTGTTCGCGCTTCCTGAAGCAGCAGGTGTGGCTCTTGGATCCAAATTGTGCCAGGGTGTTCGCAGCCCGTACGCTTCGATATTCGTAGATGGCGCACTGCACCAGTTCAGCCTCAAGGAGCAGGCAAGTCATGCGTAAGCTCGAGCGTCCTCGACCTTTGCATCCACGCTTCGATGTCGACGCTGTGGCGTCACCCCTGGGGAATCTAATTCATGGAACCAGCCTGTCGTACAGGCATCAAACTATGCCTGCGGAGTTAGGCGCCTTCATCAATGAACGTGTTGCGGTCCAGATCGACCGCATCTGCAACCTGCTCAAGGAACGTGGCGCCAGAATGGAAAATGCCTTCAAGGAGGAGCTGGGTAGTATCTTCGGCCTTCTCCTCGACGCATGCCGCGACGAGGGGATTAGCGACGTCGAGCGAATGAAGATCCTCGAGATTGTCCAACTGCGGGCTGCGGGATGGAAGCTTCGTAAAGGCTCATCACATCATGTCTGACAGCAAGGCTAAAAGCTGGCTTTGAGGCTGAAGTGTCAAGATTCTGTACACGACCGTCTACTTGCAATACATGTTTTGTTGTGTGCATACGACGTTGCCTTGTTTTTCTGATTTTGACGCATTTTATATTGCTACCAATAGCTGCTCCTAAGGTTGTTTTTATTTTAAAAAATGAGGGGGTGGCGGACCTCTCTTTGCTGTATAAAAAAAAGCCCCCATTTTTTTTCTGGTGAATGTGTGAGACCTACTTAGGTTGATGGTCATTTATGATGATAACGCCACGCGGGGGGCAGTGAGGGGCGCTGTTGTCAAGGGCTGTGAACAGTTTCAACCGCTGAGGTTCTTCAATATGCAATGCAATTTCGGTACAGCGAACACTTGCATTTTGCCTCCACAGCAATGCTAAAAACTGGCTTATAGGTGTCAATCTGACATTAAACTTGCGAGCTCGTTTTCGACAGCGAGGCACCGCTGCCACATAGACGTGACTGCGGGTTAAGGAAAACTATTTACTGATCAGTGTTTGCTAAATGTAAGACAGGATAGCCAGCTGCGGGGGCAATCGAACTCATTAGCTTGAATTTCGACTCGGGTTAGGCTTACCGGTTAAGCACTCTGCTGCTAACCGCCTGATTAAAATAATTGTGTGGCGGCAGAAATTCGGTGTTGGAGAAATGCTACAATGATCCTGTCCTGTGCAGCGTCTATTTGTTACAAGAACCCAAGGCAGCTGAAATTAGTATTTCAGTAGACTGCATCAACATACATGGAAATCATGCCAGCGATCGTCTTGTTGAGCCGTTCGGTGAGTCCGTTAGTTTTAGGGCGGTAAGCGGTTGTTTTGCGGTGACTTGTGCCACTAAGGCGCACAACCTCCTGCGCAAGGGTCGAGGTGAACGCCGTTCCCCTGTCACTCACAACAGTGATGGGTGCACCGTGGCGAAACACAATGTTCTGAACGAGAAAGTTCGCAATTTTTGTCAGCGGTACCACGAGGGAGAGCTTTAGTTTCACAGTACTGACTGAGGTAGTCGGTGGCCACCACAATGTAGCGGTTACCCCGTGAGGACTCTGGAAATGGGCCGAGTAAGTCGGTGCCGACTTGGTGGAAGGGGACTTGTGGCGAATCAATAGGTTTCAATAGTTCGGATGGCTTAGTAGGCGGCGTCTTGCGATGTTGGCACTCGCGGTAAGTTCTCACGTAACCCTGGACATCTGCAGCAGCTCTGGGCAAGTAGTACTTTTGGCGTATCTGCGGCAAAATGCGGGAAAAACCCAAGTAGACCAGAAGATAGGTCATCGTGGTACGCCTGCAGGACTTCATCGCGCAAGGCCGCAGGTACGACGAGCAGATAGCTGCCGTCGGGTTGTAGTTTTTCTTATACAGAACGCCATCGCGCTAACAGAATGACGATAGTCCACGTGAGAAGATTCGCGGGGGCGACTCAGGGCTTCCTTCAAGATACTCAATGAGAGGCCACAGTTCACTGTCGTGACGGACGTGGAGATGGCGCCGAGAAAAACTGAATCGGCGTCGGGATCAGCTTGGTTGTCCTCAATAGGAGCACGAGACAGACAGTCGTCATCACTGTGATTCCTACTGGACTTATAAACGATGGTGACATCGAACTTTTGAAGGCGAAGGCTCTAGCGTACAAGCCGTCCCGAGGGATTTTTAAGGTTCGGAAGACAACACAGCGAATGGTGATCACTGACGACTCTAAAAGGGCGGCCGTATAAATACGGGCGAAATTTGGTCACTACCCACACAATTGCCAGGCATTCTTTTTCTGTGGTGGTATAGTCCACCTCCGACCATGACAAGGTGCGGCTTGCGTATGTGATTACGCGTTTGAGGCGATCCTGCCACTGCACAAGGACCGCACCGAGGCCGATGTTGCTGGAGTCTGTGTGCAGTTTAGTGTCGGCTGACTTGTCGAAGTGGTCAAGGATGGGCGTACTTTGGAGACGATTGCGGAGGTCTTCGAAGGCATGTTGTTGCTCCTGGCCCCAGAAGAACGGTTCGGCATCTTCCGTGAGGCGGGTGAGCGGCTCAGCGATCTGAGAGAAGTTCTGCACAAAGCGCCGATAATAGGCGCAGGCACCCAGAAAGCGCCGCACACTTCGCTGAACGGTTGGCACGGGAACAGCAGCGAGGGCGGTTGTCTTATCGAGGTCAGGGCTGACTCCCTTAGCGCTCACGATGTGGCCGAGAAACTTCAACTCCTAGAAAGCGAAGTGACACTTCTCGGGCTGGAGGGAAAGACCGGCCGAAAGAATTGCTGCGAACACAGCACGTAGTAGCCTTACGTGCTCTTTGAACGTGGTGGAGAAGATGACAACGACATCCAGGTACGCGAGGCAGGACTGCTATTTTAGATCGCGAATCACGGTGTCCATCATCTGCTCGAAGGTGGCAGGAGCCGAGCGCAGGTCGAAAGAGAGCACCCGGATTTCGTACAGACCATCCGGTGTAATAAAGAAGTTCTTTTCCTGGTCGCGTTCGTCCACCTCGATTTGCCAAACCACTGCGTAAATCTAGCGACGAGAAGTACGTGACGTGGCGTAGCCGGTCCAGGGAGTCACCGATGCGTGGCACAGGATAAAAGCCTTTTTTGGTGACTTAATTTGTTTAGACGTCTATAATAAACACAGAACCGTAGGGTTCCGCCTTTCTTCGCCACTAGAACAACTGGCGATGCCGATGTGCTCGTCGACGGCTGTATCATGTCGTCTTGGAGCACTTTTTGAACTTGTCGGCGAATGGCATCACGTTCCTTCTAAGAGATCCGATAAGGCGGCTGGCATAACGGTCGCTGGTTTGCGTCAACTATAGTGCGGTGCTTTGTGAGCGGATTCTGCCTCACCTTAGAGGCCGAGGCAAAACAGTCGCGGAAAGATTGGATAATGCTCTACAGGCAGCGTTTCTGATTAGACGGGAGGTTCGGGTTCACGTCGGTTTTTATGGGAGTGGTCGGTGCCTCGAATGATGCCGGTATTTTGGACAAGGCGGGCTGTCCCGCGAATTCGCTAATTTCTTAGAAATACGCAATAGCTGTTGTGCCAGGCAAACACTGAGGTTCAGAACCAAAATTAGTCACCAAAAGTTCGGTTTGCCCACTGTTCAATTCAATAATTCCGCGAGCTACACAGACTTACAGACTCAGGAGCAGCGAGATGTTTGGTTCAGCGATGCCATGAGTGCTGGGGCTGTTATCGCACTCTACGGTAACAAACATGCTGGCTCTTGACGGGATCAATACGTGGTCGTCACAGACGCATAACTTAGCCCTGTGTGGCTCGGTATCATCGTCGGCAGGGCCTTGGGTGGAGTACGACATGATTAGCTCCTGAAGCTTCATAACGGCGCCGTACTCCTGAAGGAAATCCAGAGTATGAGGTCCTTGGAGCACACGGGTAACACAGCAAAGCAACCAGGGAAAGTAGCACCGCGGATCTGGATTCGCGAAGTGCAGACGCCGATCGGAGTTACCACATGGCCACCAGCTGTCCGGATCTGCGGCCCAGACCAAGGGATCAAAACCTTTATCAGGGCCGTGGCTAACCGTCTGCTCATTACAGAAAAATTGGCGCCGGTATCCACGAGTGCGATAACGTCGTGGTTGTCGGTGGATACCGGAATTCCGGCGGAAACAAGTCCATCGCAGCGCGTCGTCGAGGTCGTAGGGTCGGGTCGTCGTCGATTGAAGCGTCGCGGCGAATGTTCGGGTGGAGGCTCTTGACTCCCCCTACCCCCGAAGGACGCCGTCTTCAGTTTTCCCGATGTGGGGACATACCGCTGAACTGGCCACAGGATAACGGGTGGCCGTGTGAAGAGAACCGCCTTGGGGATGGCGATCGGGACTGGCGTCGCTGTGAGGCCGAGGACTGCACGTTATCAGCCCGATACTGCTCGATATCTCATGGTCGTTTACCGTAGCGCGGTCGAGGTGCGTAAGGTGAAAACCCCCTTAAACCCATCCTGCGGTAGGGGCAGTGGCGGATAATGTGGCCGGGCTCCCCGCAATGATAACCGAGCGGCCGATTGTTTGGCGTACGCCACACGTGCGCTTTGCTCATGGGAGGCCTGGACTCCCGCGGTACGGAGGGTACTGCTGCGATTGGGTACTGCAGAGATGGCACAGAGGCGACGGGGGAAAAGGCTCGCCTCGCTAGCCCAGGACTTCGTGGTACGTCGCTGCACATCATAACAGAGGGTGCAGGGTGGGGATCCGGGGGTGGCTGTAAAACTCGTCAGATTTCTTCACGGACCACCTCCGTAACGGCAGCGACGCTGGCCTGTGGAGCTTCAAAGCGAAATTTCGCCACTTGCTCGTGCACAAGGCTACTTACAAGCTCCTGAAGCTCCTCGGCGGGCAGCGACCTAGGCGTGTACTGGGAAGTGGCTGCTACAGTAGCCTGATGTCCGTAGTGCTCGACCGGTTCATGCAGAGAGCGCTTGATACCCGTTGCCTCCTTGGTGAAGTCGGACACAGTTCGTGGCGGGTCACGGATCAGTCCGGTAAATAGCTGCTCCTTTACGCCACGCATTAAGTGGCGTACCTTCTTGGATTCGGGCATAGCAGGGTAAGCCCGATTGAACAATCGCGTCATGTCATCGATGAACATCGCGACGCTCTCGTTCGGTTGCTGTGACCTCGAGTGCACGACGATTTCAGCCTTCTCTTTCCTTTCGCTGCTGGCAAATATCGCTACCAGATCTCGACGAAAAGCCTCCCAGTTGGTAAACGAAGCTCCGTGGTTCTCAAACCACGTTTTGACCGAGTCCTACAGCGCAAAGTAGACGTTGCGCAGCTTGCGCTTGCTGTCCCACTCGTTAAAACCCGCCACTCGATCAAAGCTGGTCAACCAGTCTTCAACGTCCTCGAACCTGTCTCCGTGGAACGGTGGCGGCGACTGAGGTGCGTGAAGGACAAATGGCGAGGCATTCCCAGTATGCTGAGTTGTCTGGCTAACCGCGCTGGATGTCATGGTCCTTACCGGCACTATCAGCTGGCCGAACTCCGATTGTAGGCCTCGCAGACGGCGGCTCGCCTTGTGGACGGGTGTAGAGTCCACGCCTGGATAACAAGTGTCAAGAGTGTCCTCGTAATCATAGTACATGGGACGGTACCCAGCTGCCCCACCAAATATGTCACCGATAAACGGATGGAGCACACAGACGTGCTGGGCGTTGTTGTTGTTGTTGTTAGCCTATCAAAGGATGGCACATACCCACACTGGGGGATCGGCCAAGAATCGGGTGGCTATTCACCTGAACGCAGTTAACAAAAAGGAAAAGCACGTGGGAGCGCAACACCGGTGAAGTCTTCGTCATGAACAGAAAAGGGATGAGAGTTTTGATTTCAAAATTATACGAATAACAATAAAGAGAGGGATTAAATACTAATGATTTAGTCAAAATGTAATAATTGATAGAAAAGAAAAGTTTGTAACACTTAGCAAGGCAGTCGGTGAGATTCTATCAGGAAGTTTAGAACAGCGGTACAAACAGATCTGTGGCTGAACCCAAATGTGGTGGTGCCAAATGATAGCAAGAGCGAGCTGCTCAAACTAAAGTCAAGATGCTGCAAGGCAGCAGGGAGCTCGAGCGAAGAAGATGACATTCCTCTAGCCCATCGAATGCGCAAGGCATGCCAAGTCCCAGCTAAAACAGTTCGGCCGCGGTACGGCGCCACTGGATGGATTCGTACTGTGGCAATATCTATCTACGCCTTTAGCAGACGACAGCAAAACGACGAAGGGCGGAGGATCACGTTTAACGCGCTCTCCTGGTTGGCTCAGGAGGTCTCTATCTTCAATAGTGCGGCAAGAAATTTGTGAGATGGGGTGTAGGGGAGGACGCAACGGAAATGCATCGGACGCCAACCAATTATTAAGGAGAAAGCTTTTCTTGGCTCATGAGTGGCGTGGACGAAAGTTGTCCGCACAAACTGTCAATCATACGTGTGGTAAATAAAAAAAATGTAAAAGTTGTTTAAGCAACGTATCTTAGCAAAAAGTAAAAATAAATGAATAAAATAACATAATGAAGAATACAAATCAGACAAAAACAAAACAAAAATTACAAAAACTGAAAAAACTGGAGGACGAGTAAGCTTCGCCCTTAAGTGTGGAACGCGACAGTGTGTTGCAGAGTTGCCAAGGGGTCCACGGAACACCATCGCCCGTTCGGCGCGACGCCTTGCCCGTTGGACAATTTAACACACATATCTCGGTGGGCACTCAAATCGTACCGTTAGGGAAGTAATATTTCAAACGCGCGGTGCCGACAACAACAACTACTACTACTACGCCGCCAACAGCTTTTCAACCGAACGAGCTGTATACGGTGTCGCGCAAAATGAAAAATGAAGAGAGTATGAGGACAGGGAAAGGCTTTTGTATTTGCGCTCTTAAGCAGACAAGTGCAATCCTGTAATTTTCAATCCTTAGCTTGGATCCTTACATCACCGCCCGGCTTTTCAACCAACAACCTTCCAATCTTTTTCTTAACGTCTACCGCATATTCATTCACATTACTATTGTTATCTCTAACCCTGGGGCATAGGGGATGATGGCAGTCCTTGTATCCACATCTCGATGGATACTACCACATTCTATTAGAACATGTCCCGTTGTTTCTACGTGTTTTGCATACTCAGCACGTATGGAATCTTAATGCATAAATTTTTTTGTCGATTCGCGTTCTAATTATGGCACCCTCATCTCACTTCAAAGGGAAGCCGCTTCCTATTGAGTTCTCACAGAATCAGGCCTAAGGCTCGTCTGTTTTTCTGAAGGTACCGAATTTGTCATGATCCAGTTGCCGCGCCCTGCGATAGGCCGGTTGCGGACACGTGATCATCTCGGCTTCGCGCTCCGCCCAAAGGGTCCAGCAGTGATAGCTGCACCGGCGAACCGCATAGAGGTATGCGATTTCGATTTGCGAGCGTGTAGTTGTCGAAAAAGTAAGCGAAAAGTACTTCACGGGCCTCTGTTGCATTGTTGTTGTTGCAGGCAGCCTTTAGTTTGGCTGGCGTGCTTTCGTCTGTGCATATAATGTTGCGTCAACAATATCTTGTCAACGCTATTATTGTTTCGGGACTTTTTATAACGTGGATTTGTAGATAATAAGCATTATCATTTCGCATCCAGTAATTCTCACAAATGGCTTGTTTCCCATATAACGCGTTCGTTTTAACTGCCTGCGGCGCCAGTTTTGGCTTTGATATACAGCTGGTGTGTAAGCTGAGCACTGAATCATTAGAAAATGAGGAGGCCAAGATGAGTGTGTTAAATAGCGACCTTTGGCATTTAGTTAATTTGAACCGGCCCGTGTACTGTGCGATGTCAGTGCACATTGAAGAACCCCAGGTGGTCGAAATTTCCGGAGTCCTTCACTACGGCGTCGCTCATAGCCTGAGTCGCTTGGGAAGTTAAGCCCTCACAAATCAAATCAGTTAATTTGAACCGCCTGTTTAAGGCAGGTATGCACGTGAATAATTTATTTTGTACGTGACGTAATTGTAATGCATCGGGACGTATTATACAACGCGATTTAAACGTGTCGGTGCCGTTTCATACGTTTTAAATGTGACAGCATATATATGCGAACTTCCTTCGGATTTTTTGTGCGTACAAGATATCCAAGATCACCTGCACATGCTTGTGCCGACCACTGATTTTATTGTATCCATTAGAAGTTCACATGCACAACAGGTCAGATGGCCATATGGTATGCAGCTTTGTTTCGGGGCGGCTTTGGTCCACAAGATATCAAGATCACATAATGTCTTTTTCGCTACACCTTGCCGTGGTCAGTTTAAAACTGTTCTAACATTCTGAATATTTTGTTGACAGGAACGCTTCAGTACTACAAGACAACTTCACTATGGATTGCAATAAAAGTCAATTTGCAAATAAGCGTTTTTTATTCTGCGGCACCTCAGAAAAAAAAGAATCTTAAGCCAGCTTTTCTTGCTGACCATCCACAGTTGCAGTGCAACCCTTTTTCTCCTCATTCAAGATATTGAAGTATTGTAATGCAATAGCCTCAGGTTAGAAAGACAATGCAACCTTGACAATGTAACTTAGGCGTCAGAAACATCCAGCGCCTTATGAAACACTGGCTACGAGCGCTCGGCTGCTGACCCGAAAAGCACGGGTTCGATCCTGGCCGTGGCGGTCGAATTTCAGTGGAGACTAATACTACAGGCCCCTGTACTGTGCGATGTACACGAGCCCTTCACTACGGCAGCGCTCATAGCCTGAGTCCGGCTAACCGTAATTCCGGGAAGCACAAAACACTAATTCCAATAAAAATTATGGTCAATATTGTTTTATTTACAAAAGGGTTATATACATGACAAGATAGAGATCGTGCAGCACTGTACATGACTAGATGGATTATTTACACGACTAGGTGCAGATGGATAATTTACATGATGAGATCGAGATGGCCATTCACGGGGTTGAGGGAGACGAAGCTTGTTTTAGATTCAATGGGACTCCCCGAGATGGGCCAGGTACTTGGGGTTTACCCGGCACGCAGAGTAGCGCGACTTGCACGACTTGCCGCTGCGGCCAACCATCGATGCCTTCTTGTAAGGCGCCATGGGAGTCGAATCCGACAGCTGGACACCCTCGAAGAACTGCACCACCTTGCGGCCGTACGCACCGAACCCCAGTGGATCCGCGGCCATCGAGCAGACCATGAGGGCTACACAGCGGCCCTCGTCGTTGGCCTGGATGAATTTGAAGTAGCGGCCCATAAGCCCAGAGTCGACGGAGCGGGTGGGACGATGCAGGGGGACATTGGCGGAAGTGTTCTGGACGGTGGCGTTGTTCTCTTCAACGTGAGCAGTGATTGCGGGAGTGCCGGTAGTGACTGCGGTGGGACGGTGCCGACGGTGGGACGCGCCGACGGTGGGAGTAACGGGAGCGAAGACCTGCTGCTGTCCGGAGCCCAGCTTCACGTCGCCGGAATGGGAGCCGGCGGCCTGGTTGCCGTGACCCACGCGGAATCCACCCTGAATGTAGGCGCTGGCGTGCTTGGGGCCTCCTCCCAGAATGGAGGCGGACTTGCGGCCGAGCCGGTTAAGCAGAGCAACCTTGGTCTTGACCAAGTCGGGGACCACGACGGGCGGCACAACAATCTTGGGCACGACCACCTTAGGGACAATGATGTTGGGAAGCGGCGGGAGACTGGGAAGCCGGATCACGGGCTTGGCAACGCCGGGCAGCCAGTCAACTTTCACCTGCGAGAACAAACATTACAAGAAACCGAACTTACTACACTGATATGTGGACAGCCTTAACAGTAAACTAGGCGTTTTAATGGTTTAAAATATCTAATAAGGTACAGTGCTTTTTAAATCCTGCACTCCTACTACGCACTACTGCTGCAAAGAAACTGCAAGTCAGAATCACTAGCAAACCACTAACATCATTCTCGACGTGCACGGGGCTCGGGGCTGCGGTGATAGCCGCGACCCGCTCAGACCAGTCGTCATGATGGTGCTCGCCGGCGGCGCCATGGGGTTCTTCGTAGCGCTCGAGCTGCGAATTGTAGGCGATGGTCGCCTTGAAGGAGCGGTTGCCGGTGATCATAGCGAGCGCCTTGGTGGCAAGGGACAGCTTGTAGGCGACCAGGGTCTGCGCGGCGTCCTTGGCGACGTTTCCGGCCCACACGAACGGAGCACCCAAGAGGCCCAACTTGGCGAGAATCACCTTGGACTCGGACTGCTGCGGGGAGGCGAGCAGCAAGATGCCAAGGCAGACAACGGCGGCCGACAGGAGCTTCATGATGAACGTCTGGGGTAGACTTCTCGACGAGGAGTGATTTCTGCTGGTCCGGGCTCGCTATTTAAAGCAAACGCCGCACGTCCATTGGCTCGTCGGGAAAAGTGCTGGGAGGGGCCGAAGTGACGTCGGGCACCCGTAGCGCCCTCTCCCTAAACCCGATTCATGGTTCTTTGCACGCCCTCAAAGCCACCCTCTCTCGTTGCCAGCTTACACACCTCTCTCCACGCCCACTCTCTTTCTTTTCCTTCGCCCGCTACCCTCTGTGTCGCGTTCCCTAATTCCACCATAGAATATGAGTCACACCAAAAAAAAAACAGACAGCAAAAAAGAAAATAAACGAAAGCTGCAATTGCTTCCTTTCTGGTATGCGCAGGCGAACCAGGGAAAGCGTGCAAAATGAATTATTTCTCTTACGCTAACTAGTAGTTTGCTAGGCCTTTACGAAAATTCCGGCCACTGTCAGAGACCGTATGCAATTTTGCATGTTATAAATTATAACCAACAGAACACATCAAGAGTCCCAAGATGCATTTAAGCACGCCTAGGAATTTGTGCTTGTTTTGGTAATTATTCTTTGGTAAAACAAAAAAATAAAGATCGAAAAGTCTAAATCAACGTATTGTAGACGGAAATGGCTGAGCTATAAGCCTCAGTATTTGCACACATATAACCAGCGCATTCGTGTTTAAAGCTAACCGAACACGAATATCGTTTATTGAAACGACAGTCCTGTTATTCCGCTTTAACACGATCATAGCGCTTGTTTGCAAGTCCCAAGGGTGTTTCATATCGAGACCACGCTGCTAAATGTGTTCACCTTTCGTGATGTCGGAAATGCTCCAACATCAATGGGCTTTCCGTGCAGTTATTAAACTAACACTTGAAACACGCGTGCACTTATAGCGGAACGACACTAACTGTGTATTGGGTATTTAATTATTTTTTATTGACAAATTATAGTGGGGCGGATGTTCACTAGGTTTGCATAATTTTTGACAGTCCTGTTGATTTGAGGCTGCAGTTTGAGGACGTCGCGTGAAGCAACCTATGGTATATGCCACATTTACGCCAACAATATTAAGGACCAACACTACATTAACACCTCTCTTTGGGCTAGTTGGGGCACACTTCAATTAGAGAAAAAAAACCAGCGCCAAACGATGCAGACCACAAGACAAGAACGAAGACGAGACACAAGGGCTAACTCACAACCTAATTTTAATGAAGCCAGGAGCGTTTGTCTCTCGTCTTGGTTCTTGTCTTGTGGTTTGCATGGTTTGGCGCTGGTTTTAGTTCTCTCATTCAAATATACAGCACTGAGAACGCTGCAAAAGACGTGTTTGCCTGCGGGAAGCGCAGCAATTTTTTGTATATAATAATTTAATGTTGGGTTCACACTTGAGACTGTAATTGCCTAGGCGTATAGCTGGCTTACATTTGTGCCATGCCGGGACTCCATTAAAGAAAACATAAGAACACTTTCGAGGGTTTAAGTGAACACGATACTTACTACACCAGTTTTGGATCCACTGGTGTAATGGCTCGTCCTAGCCTGACAGTATTAATAAACAAACAAAGAATCATCCAATGACCTATATGAATGGGACGAAAAACCGGAGGAGCACATGACGCTGTGCTCTCGCAGCATTGTCATTAACGTCACATCAATTAACCCAGTTCAACACCCTGCTGCATAATTACTACTTGAGAATCATTCATTTTTATTTTCCTCAAAACATCAGTAAAAGTACTGCGTTTACTGCGCGCGTGTTGTTCGTGACGATAACAAACAAGTGGCGAAAAGCAAGGGAGCCCTGGCTTCGTATTCTCTGAAGGGAACCTCCACTGTTTTGTTTGTTTTTTTGCGCGGCTTCTATAGCTGGCTCTTCAGCATCAGCTTCAAAATCAGGAAGCACTGAAGAAATTTCCAACTGAAACCCTTTCGCAACACATTGGTATTTGTAATTGGGAATATGTGACACATCATAATTGGTTCCCTTGGTTCCCGCGTGTAGGGATCCGAAGCTGCTACAACGGCTTGTCCGTAAATTCCGTGTAGTGTGTATTCACAGCACGGTAACGAGTGAAATGTGAAGGATATTGCATATCTTGGCAGCTTTTCTTCTTGCGTTCCTCATGAAACGCACAAGCATTTGACAGGGCTTATTTTATGCCTGCGTTTGCATGCCAAAACTACGCACCTCTGCTTTATAGAGCAGAACGCAAAATAGGGATGCAAGCTACAGCTTTAATGTAGTTATCTGTACAAAAGTTGATGCCAACTCTCTGGAAATGGTGAAAAATCGTTTCAGTTTACGATGATTCCTCATGTTACATTTTCACACATCGTGACAAATGTGCAGGCCGGGTTTTTTATTTTATTTATTTATCACATTACCCATAGCGCCTGTTTGATATTAAAGTGGTGGGGAGTTACAACATAGTCATAGAACATAGTGGCAGGAAAAGAAAAAAATACTCACAGAAAATAGATTGCAGCATAATTTGATACAAACAAACCCAAGGATAAAACTACAGCAACGCGGAAAACGATTCATTAGATTATGTTCAATAGACTTTCATGGGGAATTTTTTAATTGTGTTGGAATACTACCTTAAGGTCACTTTTATTGTTTTTAATGACCAGCGGAATAGAATTTTTATTGGTTCGTGTGTTGCTCCTGTGCTCTGCGATATATTTTTAGCTTGCATTGACCGTTCTTTAGACCATGCTTTCAAAGCAGGGAAGATTTTAAAGGTATTTAGGTACGTTGACGACTATTTAGTGGTGTTAAAGGCTGACTCTTCCTACCAGGATACGATTAATGAAGTTTCACGTGATTTGAAGCAACACGGATGAGGTCTTGTTTTTGCCCACGAGCTACCCCACAGGAATGTTTTGCCGTTTTTAGACATCCAGCTTGAGGTCTGTGAACGCCATACTTGCTGGGAATACCTGCCACGAGCAAAGAAGGAACTCTTGCCTTTCCAGTCTGCTCACTCAAAGATCGTGAAAAAGGGCATAGAAACTTCATGTATGCAATCGGCCCTCAGAAAATCGTGTGCGCATAACTTGCAAGCAAGTTTTTATAATCAGGTGCGCCGGCTTTTGGCAGCAAGTTACCCTGTTTCGATTTTGACAGCTGTGGCGGAGGCCCTGATCCGGAAACACAAAACTAGAGCGCCAAAAAAGAAGGTGGCCGAATATAAAACAGGCCTGTGGTGATGCCTTACATACATAAGGTCTCCCACCAACTCAAGAGAGTGGCAAGCAGGCATGGAATCCCTCTGGCGTTCTCTGCGCCGAACAAGATTTCTAGCTGTCCTCCCGCACGTGCGGTGATGGAAGGCATGGCTGCCAAATCAGGCATGGGACAACCTTTGCCCCTTGCTCCATCGGAGTCCTGTATGCTTTCCCACTCTCGTGTGGAACTATGTACATCGGGCAAACAGGGCGATGCATAAATGAGCGACTCAGGGAACATGCGCTAAATGTGAGGAACAAAAGTGACAAAGGTGCACATCTTGTGTCACACATTATTAACTGCAGCAATTGTGCACCGCGATTCTGGGCAGGAGCAGAAACGAACACGCGCGGCAGGCTCTCGAAGCATTCCATATTAAGAAAAAGGCTGAAGGATGTGTCAGCGATACTTCCTTTTCACTTTACCCCACCGAATTGAAGTTTTTGTGCACGTATCATTGCCAGTAAACTTGCATGACTGGAATTTTTTGTTAGCTCGCGCAAGTATGGAAAAATGTACATCTATGCGTTGGTGTGAGAAGAATAAAATAGTTGTTAGTGCTGCGCCAGTCCTTGTGTTTCTCCCGTGTATGTGGCTCGTCGAATGTTTTGTGCCAATCGTTCATCTGTTTCACACTTGAGTGCGCAGTGTTGCACTGCATCGCCATGCATTCGTTGCGTCGCATTCGCGAATGCTTGCCGATTGGGAAAGGTCTTTACAGACTGTACACTTTAACACGACACAGTTATGTTTCAGTTCATGCCCAGGTTTGTCGAAACAATAGGGCGCATGCCGGCGGTGCTTGGCAATGACGATTACCGAACAGGTAAAGGTTGAAGACCAAAGCGCCGGAGGGGGAAACGGGGCGAGCACGTGCTTCGCGTAAACATTCAAACATTTCTTTTTTGTGCATGCATTCGTGCTTTCGTGTCATTCGTTTATGCGAACTTGCCCTGGAGGAAAAAAAATCCAATAGTTGGTCTTAACGACTTGTCATTAGTTCGTGTCTGGATCAGGTCCAGTTCCCCATAATTCCTTTAGAAGGAGGTTTTCAAATAAAATTTTTTGCGCTAGCTGTAAGGGCCACTCACAATTTACTTGCCACCCACTACTTCAATAATAAAAAAAAAGGATCAGCAGCAGTAAAAAAACAACGGAGCTTGCCAGTTTCAAAAGATATGATTTTGGTCGAAAGTCTTTGGACGACATTCCAAAAGATCGAGAAAGGAAGTGAAGCTTAAAATCTAAAGTGGAAATTCGTAGAACTTCCATCGGGTGCTCATAGTTGTCGAAACAAGGCAGCCTTGTTTTGCACAGAGTGCAAAGGCAGGGGGTTACGGGATTTTTCTCGGAACTCACTCGAGTCACCTTCCCCCTGTCCCCCCTCTTCATTCTTCCTATTCATAAGGCTAGTTCACGTGACAAGTTCACAAGTTTCATGTGGCATGCCCTGAAGGCAGACTATGGACTAAGGATTGAGCGGAAATTCCCATCTCCATGTACTAGCCTATTCTTCTGTGGCTGCTGGCCAGGAGATAAGAAGCTGTGGACAAACCACTCACTTCATCCTTTGAGGTGTAGTTCATTATTCAGGCTAGTGGTGCGGAATGCGGAAAGTTGGACACAGTGTCGTTAGTGCTTAAGCGGCCGCACCCCAGGGCACAGGGACAAAGGGCCATTTCCTGTCTACTCAAGCCTGGGCTGCACCGAAAGACAACAAGTTAACAGGCAGATTATAGACTAAAGATTGAGTGGAAATTCCCATCTCCAAGTACTAGCCTATTCTTCTGCTGCTGCTGGAGATAAGAAGCTGTGGACAAACGACTCACTGGGTGCTTTGGGGTGTGGTTTGTTCATTATTCAGGTGGTGCGGAAAAGGGAATGGGGAAAGTTGCTCACAGGGTCGTTAGTGCTTAAGCGGCCGCACCCCAGGGCAGAGGGACAAAGGGTCATTTCCTGTCTAGTCAAGCCTGGGCAGCACCCAATGTGAAAAGGCAGATTAGGGACTAAGGATTGAGTGCAAATTCCCATCTCCAAGACAGCCTATTCTTTGCCTGCTGGTGGGGTGATAGGAAGCAGTGGACAAAGCACTCCTTCTGTGCTTTGGTGTGCGGGCTGTCCATTCTTCCGGCTAGGGGTGCAGAAGGGGGAATGGGGAAAGTTGTTCACAGGGTCTTCAGTGAAGCTGAAAAGGTCCCACCCCAGAGCACAGGGACAAAGGGCCATTTCCTGTCTAGTCAAGCTTGCGCTGCACCCAAAGGCGACAGGTGAAAACTATCTGTAGATCGCCAATTTGGAATGAAGAATATATTTCAAAGAAGGCGAAAATTCCAAGAAACACAAAAATTACTTCTAGTTCCATCAGAATGTCTCAAAGCGCGGTGTGGAAAATAATTTCTTCTTAATCGTGTGATGCAAAATGCATGTTTACTTGCCTTCTGCTGAAACAAGTGAGCTTGTCACATATTACGTGGAAATATGTGACGTATACATATAAGCCGGCGCCCGTGTGCTGTGTGATGTCAGTGTACGTGAAAGTTCCCAAGGTGGCCGAAAGAATTGTTCTTTTTATTTTTATTCTCTTTTCCTTCTGTTTACGTTTTATTGGAGTTTAACGTCTCAAAGCCACTCAGGCTATGAGGGACGCCGTAGTCCAGAAGGGCTCCAGAAATTTCGACCGCCTGGAGTTCTTTAACGTGCGCTGATATTCAATAGTACATGGGCCTCTAGCATTTCGCCTCCATGGAAATTCGACCGCCACGGCCGGGATCGAACACACGTCTTTCGGGTTAGCAGCCGAGCACTATAACCACTGAGGCACCGCGGCCGTCATGGTCTAATGTGCGCGTAAACGTCCACTCTAGCGAGAATTGATATTTTCATTTTTTGTCATTTTTCTCATTATTCTAGGACACAAATAGAAATCCAAGACTGGTTATTAGCAAACTACAATAAAAATATGCAATTGTTAATATAAGAGGCAGAAAGAAGTCTCGCAACCGCTTCCAAGGAGCTTGCCAGAGCTAAGCAAAGTCGTCCTACAGCTTTAAACCCATAATCACACTCGATTGTTAGTTTACTGTATATTACCAAGAGTATATTTCATGGAGAAAGAATGCACCAATTTTTCAGCTATTTCTTCGCTTGATGCATCTAATTTGTTTATACATGGCTTGGATAGGGTAATAAAAACACATGGCACGTGGTATTCACTTATTTATGTCCCTAAATCTGTCTTCGCAATGGCATATACATTTAGTCTAGTGCTCTTTTTTTAAATTTCGGACGCTCTACATTCATTGTTATAACAACCAGTGATGAGTAAATATACTAATAGCAGATTATAACTGAACCGTTCATTATTACTTCCTTGCGAGGCTCGTGCACTTTTGTACAGTATATTACATGTCTGCTTGTCCTGGAATAAGCTTCAATCTTTCTTTAGTGGCGTAAGTCTGTCTGGTCGTCTTAGAGTGAGCCATTTTTGAGACCAGGAGCACAGTGACAACCTGCGCGTTTGTTAAATAGTTTGTTTTTTATCTCCTCTGCTCTGGTCTGCAGTGTTACAGCTGTGTTCAACGTCCTATCAAAGCATTAGCGATGCTGCGTGCAACCCGTGCATGGATGCGTAGAACACCTGAGGAGGCACTTTTGAAGATTCACATTTACTTCAGAGCATGGTGTGCGACTTGGTCGCATTTTTTTCGAGCGCAACGTTTAACCGTCCGTTCGCTTGTTGAGCCGCGTCGCCGCCGTCGGTATAACTGAGCTTAACCATAATTAAATAAATAAAAATAAGCACTGCCGCGCCTCAGATTTGAACCCGCGGCGCCGCAAACAAAACAGCTTCGCTAACCACTGCACGACAGCACTAGGCTATCGCCGTTTTTTCTCTCTCTCACGCTGTGCACTGCACACGTTCCTCTTCTTCAACTAATACTCCTATCGAAGTAATATCGTCGCCAGACGTACCCACGACCCAGCAAAGCAGAACAGTGAGCCTAAAGATAGAGCACCAGGCCGACGACGCAGTTGTTAAAAGCCCCGTGTTAGAAAGCCATTTTCGATGTGAGTGGAGAACAAGCAACGGATGGTAATGCACGATACGTGATGATATGTGCCGTCATTCATTTCGAGAATAACAACGAAATGTTTATTTGCTGCGCTTATATGCTGCTTCGTGGCATCCAAGCGTCAAACCCATGTTGCGAATGCCACACCAGGAGACAGCAGAATCGGAGAACACAGTAACGACGTAAACATGAAATTGTAGTCTGCGCCCCACTCGAGATTTTTTCGCAAATATTTTAGTTCTCTGTGCGCAAAACGTGCTCGAAAACACACAGGACTACACAACAACCACCGTTGCAAAGATCAAGGTCCTTCGTTCTGGAGTCCGGGGCTTCGCCCGTAAATTGTCTTCGCAAATTTTCTTCTTTTTTTCTGGAATTTCCCGGAAGTCGGCGCCGTATGCCGAGATGAGTCAATCCTTTGCCTTTTTGCCCCAGAGCAGCCTTGTTTATGCTTTCACCAACAGCCTTTCGCCATGGCCGCGGCGGTCGAATTTCGATGAAGGCGAAATTCTAAAGTCCGTGTGCTGTGCGATAACAGTGCACGTAAAAGAACCCCAGGTGGTCGAAATTTCCGGAGCCCTTCACTACGGCGTCCCTCATAGCCTGAGTCGCTTTTGGACGTTAAACCCCCATAAACCATAAAACTAAACCATGGAGACCACACTGAGAGTAGTAACTGCTTTCATTTCTTGCGCATCCATTCAAACATGTAGCTCGAAGACTTGATCTGCGTTTAGTTGAGTTTTCAAAGAATATGAAACGTCATGACGCACTCGAAAGTGAAAACTTTTGGAGATGCACTCATAAAATTAAAAATCCTTTTTCGCATCTGTCGTCTTTTAAACTGCTTCTTCAAACATTTCGAAAAGAGTTTCTTTGGCTTTTTTTTTTCGTAGGAAAAAAATTTCCGCTTTCGCAAATGGCGTTGCCAGGAAGTGCAAAGGAGTCCCCAATGAGTCAGGGCTGTGGCATGCGCAGGAGTCTCCACTGAGTCACGGCTTCGGCATGTGTACTTATCAGCAGGCCAGTTGCCAGAGAGGAAGAATAGGAGTATGCTAGACTGCTGAGAACAACCTTTCACCAGTGGCTGAACCCGACACATCTACCCGATGACTCACAACAGCTTAATCCTTGGGAGCATTTCTTCGTAGAAGGGATATTCCATGAATGTCGGCCGGCTAGCTACTTTCTGCTAGCTACCCCCAAGCTGGCTATCACGAAGTGATAGGGTACATTTTACCCTATATAAATACAGCCACTGATGACTGGGGAACCTGGGTCCGAAAAAAAGCAATAAAAAAGTTTTCACCCGAACGAGTAGGAAAGAATGTCCCCGGAAAATATGACTGAAAAAAGGGAGTGACGTCTAGGAAAAAAAAACAAGTGAAAAATTACCCAAAGAATCAATTCTTCCGGAAGCCACTTGGCAAAAAATTGCCCGCTTACTTTGACTCTTCCTTGAATTTCAGAATGGATGTAAGCATGCAGCATTTTGCAGTACCAGATCACTCCACGGTTATGCAGCCCAGGTCATGCCAGGAAACAGCACTTCCACTGGCGAGCTCGTTGAAGCGTCGAACGATCCACAGACGCACTTGCCCTGGGCCACTTTTCGCCGCAATTATTTTTCCACCTGTCGGCATTCATGCCGACAATGGCCTACAATGTTGCAGCTGTGTAAGCCTTGATAATCAGCACAGTGAAGAAATGCAGCGGGAAGGAAAGAAATACGCTGATAGGATTCGGCGGATAGATTTTGCTCCACTTTTCAGCATTTCAGGCCCTCCTCGCCGCTTATGCGACATTTTTCTTCTGCACTAAGGTCTCTGACTGCATCTGCGACAATGGCGGCAAGCCTTTCTTTCGATATAACAGCGGCCTCTTTCATTTTTCGCTTTCGGGATATTTATCGCAGCAATTATCGGGTGATCGTGGCGAGTCCTTAGGTTGTAGTCTTTTGAGGAATTCTCCACAAATAAAGCACCTCTGCAGCTATTGCCTTTTCTACAGCACCAGTGGATGCCATGGAGGAAATATCTTTTTGTTCTTTGTACACATAAAGCCGTCAAGGCCGAGCTCTATGCCCATTTTGCTCAACTGGATGGTCTCCAGAATGAAAATAAATAGTGCAGCGTTTAAATCAATAGAGGGACAAGTGTCCAAGTTTTAACGCTCTGGATAGCGTTAAGGGCAGCGCCGTGAGCTATAGAAAGGAAAATGATAGCTACAACGTTAAGAGACAGGAAGAGGGCAGAAAGGCTCGGGGTTCAAGCACGGGTTAATGACATCCTAGTCGAGATCAAGAGGAAGAAATAAGCTTAGGCAGGGCATGTGATGAGAAGGCAAGATAACCGCTGGTCCTTAAAGGTAACGGAGTCGATTTCAAGAGAAGGCAAGCGTAGCAGGGGGCGGCAGAAGGTTAGGTGGGCGGATGAGATTAGCAAGTTTGCACGGGTTGGGTGGCAGCACATGGCACAGGACGGGGTTAATTGGAGAGACATGGGAGAGGCCTTTGGCCTGCAGTGGGCGCACTGAGACTGATGATGATTATATAACGTCGATATAATTATCGAGGTTAATGAATAAACGTGAAGCGAAGTAATGAGCTTTTTATTATCAATGCGGCGTGGCATTCGAATCTGTTCTTCGTGATGCAGCTTCTAGGATTTTAAGTCGATGTTTGCGGGTTGGCTGGCATTTATGTGCACTCTTGCGCCGGATGCCCCTGTGCTGCAGTGGTCATGCTATTCGTGAACAGAGGAATTAGTTGATTTAATTATGGCCTCGTTTAGGGTGTAATGCCGCTCATGGGCAATGAGAGACGTAGTAGTTGAGGAGTTTAAATAAATTTAAACTGCCTGGGTTCTTTAACGTGCATTCTGACATCACAGAGCACACGGACGCTTTTGCATTTCGTCTCGATTGAAACTCGGCCGCCGCGGCCAGCATTCGACGTAACCTCGCGCTCGATCAGCAACCGAACGCCAATATACGTGGATTATCATTTGTTATTGAATAGCAGACAGCGTACACGAGGGGGGCTGTCGAGTTGGTGTCCTTTTGTTGATGCCCTAGTGTTAGTCCTAGCTGCCTCTCGCGGTTTGAGCCAATCTCGTGGAACGCTGGCACGGGCCTTCACCCATGGCTTATATATAAGATCAGTCGGGTACTCCGCTGCGCGCTTGCCAAAGTTCAAATGCGTCTAGACCTTATTTTAATATTACGGATGAAGGTTTCAATACACGTTTATGGTGTATACACTATTATGATGTATAAAGATGACCGATTCACCAAACATTCGAAAACGCGTACCATGCAGCCTGAAATTACAAAAAAAATTATAACTTAATTAGTATACTCACTGGACAATAGCATAAAAAGGCTGAGGCTTTTATATAACTGTCTGCTAAGAGAGCATCGTAGTCATAGAAACGAGGGCGGCCAATATAACACGAACCAAGAATATGAGCTTGCGGTGAACATTTTCAATTGTATTGCTATAGCTGCCAGAGACGTAATTCCAGGCTGTACAGATGCGAACTGTGAACGTGGTACTACGACAGGTGGTATTTATTGCCTTCAAGGGGCACTAAACAAGATATCTGTGTGAGGCTAGACTGACAGGGTAGGCTTACCTGTTAGCAAATATGTCATTTTTGGTGAAAATAATGCTTTCATAAGGCAGAAAATTGCGTAAAAGTGAGGCGCCGCCACTGGAAGTTTCGCGCAGTGGCCGCGATTAGCCTATTCAAGGGCGAACACTTTGTCCGCCTCGATGGGCATTTGCAGACGCTATGCCCGCCGCGCTGCTTCGCGGCGGGCATAGCCGATAGTGCATAGGGTCTCGTAAACAAAGCAGAGCAAAACGGACGATGGAGAGACAAGTCGGTGACAACCACGGGCGCTGGAGCTATCTCCTCTCATTCTGTACACTCAGTCTGCATCAGGCCGGTGTACTCAGCAAGTTCAAAACCGCAAGCTATCAACGGCGTTCACACTGTGTTCGCGTGCTACTTGGCCGGCGAAGTATCGGAGGGGGGGGGGGGGGGGGGGGGGGGGCGGTGCACATAAGAATATCCGAAAGACTTGTCAAAGAGCGGTACGCCGCAGGGCTCGGTCTTGTGTCCCTTCCTTTTCAATACCGCGATGCATGGCTACGCTCCCTGGAAAGCTGGACCGCATACACTGAGTCAGACACATACTGTACGCAGATGACGTCACGATCAGGATGAGTCGAGGGTCGGACGGGCAGGTTGAAGCTGCGCTACAGAAAGCGGCGGATGTGGTGGATGCGCATGCTTGCTGGGCGATCCTGAAGTTTTCACCGCAGAAGTCGGAACTTGTGGTTGCCCGTAACAATGGTAAGCCAAGCAAATTGGCGCCGAGCAGGTTTTTCCTCAAAACTCCGTGGAACGAGATCCTAGGAGTTGATACAATACGCGTGTTTGGATTCTAGATTGCAAGGAACAAACAGCAACGATATATTGAAAACTACCGCGGTTGTGTAGTCAAGCGGGATAGACCCATTCATGATGCGTGGCTGGTGACATAACTTTTGAATTAATAAGTTCACGCAGCGATACATGATGCAAGCGTCTGTTGAATAACGGAGCTGAAGAGCGAATGCGAGCAAAACAAATGTAAACGAAACTTAGAGGAGTGAGGTCGAGCACAATAAAGGAAAGAAATAGTGATTAAATTTCAGTATTTTTATTGCAACCTGCAGGGTGAAGCGACCTAGAAGTGCTAGAGTACTTGAGCAAAGACATAAGGTGTCATTACACAAGCGACACTGAAGGGTTTGATGCCAGCGAGCCCCGGAGGCCGCTTCGCCCAGCGGCCATCGGCGGCAATCCCCACAACCGCGGTAATAGCCTCTTTTGTCTAATTCCTTCGTGTGTTCGTATGTTTTATAACCAGTTGAGCGAAATTCCCTGCACAATTAACCAACTAGCCCCATTTTTGCATTGCTGAAAATAACAGTTGCAGAGCAGCCTCGAAGTGCCAGTGTACTGCGCTTTGACTAGCGCCCCTCATACGTGTTCGTTTATTACGCTGTAGTGTAATCTGTGCCGAACTAAAAGGACAGCTACAGTCGCATATTTCGCATCCTGACCTATTAGCTGCTACTCTGCGCTTGCGTCACGAGAGTAGATTCCAAGGTGAGGTATAGTCGTAGGAAAGGGGCGCCAATGTGGCGATTGAGTTTAGGAAAGTTACTGAGGATTCTTAGTTCCAAATTATCCATCACTGAACTCGAACGTGCGGAATAAGGTTTAAAGCAACATTCTCGCCTCGTGAGTGCTAGGGTGTCGATACTGGGTGTCATCTATTAATGAGGAACTTTTCTTTGTTTATGCGGTTTAACATCCCAAAGCGACTCAGGGAATGAGGGACGCCGTAGAGGAAGGTTCCGGAAAGTTTTGACCATCGCGGGTTCGAACCTTAACGTGCACATTACGCGTCATTCGGATCAGTAGCCGAACGCCACAGCCTTTATGCCACCGGGGCGGCTTACAAATAAAGAAGAATGAGTGAAAATGAATGCGATATTTAATCGTGTGTGTGTCTGTACGAATCCCGTTATTCATTAACATGGATGGCCTAAGCCTGGCGGCATGACAGGCAAGCGGCGCTTGTAGCAATGGCGCCTAGTAGGAAAAGGCAGCCGTGTAATTCTGGCTCTCGGAGAACATCCAGTCCGGCAGCCGGTGGAGGTCGCTGTTGAGGTTGACCGTCAGCAGGATCATGATCAGAGCCGTGATCTTCACTGCAAAGCCGTTGAGTAGCTGCAAGGAGGAGACAGGCACAGAAAAGGAAAAGACCATCTGTAAACCAGGCTTTCTGAAGGTCAAAACTAAGCATTACACTATTGTGTACCTCGCGTAATTGACTACCCTCTGGTCGCGCATGATATATATATAGCAACAAAAAATTTCCAGGATATTTTTTGCTGCGCCTGGATTACCACTATTGCATAAAATGCAGGAGGTTATTCGTTTATTGGGCACATAGCTGGCACCTTTACGTTGCGCTTCTCTAAAAGGAGGTGCCATACAGGCACACGTATTCTCGTAGGCTACCACCTGAGCTTTTTGATAGAAGGCTGCTTTTTTGCTATGCAAGGGAGCTTAGAGCTGTTTTAACGAGCTCGGCTCCCACTGAAGCACCTATCTTAGGCTACTACTTATGTCAGGGATATTGGCTGTTTCATGTTCAGAGCATAAGCAGTATGGCAGAGTAGGGACAATATTTTCTAGCAATTTCATTTCAAGTAACGAAATATCAGTGTCACTATGTAAACATCAGTTGGAGAGGCAAACAGCCATTTGCAGGCACAGCCGCGATGTGTGCGACGCCGCCGCCAGCCACCATTATAGGGCGGCAGGCCGATCTTATGTCTATCAAGACCGTCAGGCGTATTAAACGCGTCACCGTTCGCCGTTATTCGTCCTTGTCGGCCCGCTAGTGCAAAATGTGCGCTTAACATGTTTAAACAAGCAAATAGCGTAATTAACCAGTTTGGTGACGGGAGCGTGACGTCGTCTCCCGTAGCCTGCGTCACTGGGAACAGCAAAACGTGAACGAGGACCAAATGAACTCAAGCTGCCAAGATATCGTTACAAATTGCGGTTCCAGTGGTAGATTGACGTCTGTACTGGTCCACTTGTTCCTATGACCAGTTAGGGAGAAGGAAAATGACCGATAATTGAGGTCGGAGGATGAGAATTGCATAAACAGTAGTCAGGATTGAACCCGGTATAATGAATTGCACATATCAATACACTTCACTAGAGGGAGCCAGACTTTCAAGCCGCATCGTACTTATTACGCCAGCCTCTCTGCTTAGAATTTACGGATCTGAAGTTGTCACTTTTTCTTGACAAATCAGGGCAGCACTATCAATGACGCATGCATTTGAGATGACGGTGAAGGCATTCATACTGCACTAGCAATGCACTGACTTGGCAGTTTCTTTATAAAAAGCGGATGCCGTGATGGAACATTCTCGCGATATTTTTTGTTTTGTTTTAAGACCAGTGCCGAAAATTCCATGGGCGCGTGTACCAAGTCCATAACCTATCGTCTATGCTATTGAACTGATGCCCAGGATTTCGCACAAAGCTTCCTTTTCACACAGAACAGT
The DNA here is from genome assembly GCF_052857255.1 of Amblyomma americanum. Taxonomy (NCBI): domain Eukaryota; kingdom Metazoa; phylum Arthropoda; class Arachnida; order Ixodida; family Ixodidae; genus Amblyomma; species Amblyomma americanum. The sequence continues at coordinate 57,028,026 of NC_135504.1, forward strand.
CTTACTCTACGTTACGCCTCCTTTGTATATGTGATGGAGAGGAAGGTAAGATGTGCAGATGTAGAACCGCTAACGAGATCGGCGAAGCGCTTTACCAGCTGCAGAGGTCCGACGTCGATCATGTTGCAGAGCACGGCGATGCCGACGCCCGATGTTGGCAGCACGAGCGATGTGGACGCAGCCACCGCCACAGGGATAGCGAAGTAGAGGGGATTGCAGGGCGTCGTCACCGCCTGCGCATTTCAACACGGTTAATGGACCACACAGACACAGCAAGCATTGGCAGTTTGCAGGCACGAAAATACACTATGATTGAGTTGCAGACTTGGGCTTGAATGAATGGCTAACGAAAATTGTTCAGATTAAATTGAGGACAACGCAGCGAGCTGTGGTAAGTAAAATGACAGGTTTAACATTAATTAAGAGACAGAAAGACGGCAAAGTGGGTCCGGGAACAAACAAGGCTTAATGACATCCTAGTCGAAATCAAAGGAAGACATTCGCTTGGTCCGGGTGTGTAATGCTATGGAAAGATAACCGATAGTCCTTAAGGATAACGGACTGAATTCCAAGAGAAGGTAAGCGTAGCAAGAGGCGGCAGAAAGTTAGATGGGTAAATGAAATTAAGAAGTATGCTGGGAGAAGGTGGCCGCAGCTGGCAAAGGAAAAGGTTAACTGAAGAGATATGGGAGAGGCCGATGTCCTGCAGCCAGGCTGGATGATAATGAATTGTGCAACGCGGGGAAAACATTAGGCCGTAACTAAGCGAAAGTGTTTCAACAGGTAAAGACAAATCTAGCAGAGATGCGCCCAATACTTGAACAACGAAAATCGGTAAATTCACGAAAATACAGATATGGCGCGCGTGCCACGTACTTTACACCAGTTGTATGGTCTTGAAGTTCGTTTATTCAGGTGCGCGAGCGAAACGACCCGAGATTTACCGAGACGCATGACCGATTTTAGGGTTGTGTTACTTGTACAGCTCCCTACAAAAATACACTTCCGAAGGGCTCCGGTAACAAAGGTAACAACATGAATGTTATCGCATTTGTCCGATATATGTGATGTTATATGGTATATGAAATGTTATATGTAATAAATTCATTATATGTAATATTACAGGGGCTGTTTCTGTGATATAATCGCATATATTTCTCAAGTGTGGAGTGGATGTCCTTAGTGCTTCGAATTGTACCTATAATAATTTCTTGTTGGTCATCGTTTTTGTAAGTTGTCTGAAATCGCCGGAACCTATATGCTGCATACGATACGCTTCCATAAAAATTATATGATGATTCTAAGTCCTACAACAGTTTTCCACTGTATTATGACTTCCTAGTTCCAAGCTTTATTTTTCTCACTTCGCAAAGATTCCTGCACTATCTCTCGATCAGCTGCGACAACGACATGTCTACTCATGCTCTGCAGATTTGTCCTTTTTGCGAAGGGTAATAACTCGCTAGTCGCACGATGCATCCCGTGGCGGGACTGGACCAATCACAGATGCTCTAAAGAATTAAAGTAGAAGCGCAAGCCTATATTCTTTGGAGTATAGTGTGTGCCAAATACTCACAACATCGACGGCGACTGGCAGCAGCAAGGAGAGGGCTGAGGAGTTGCTGACCAATTCGGTGACTATCGAGGCGGACACAGCCAGGATGGACTGCTTGACCAGCAGTCCCGCCGTGCTGCGTTTCAAGTGCGCCGTCAGCCACAGTCCGAAGCCGGTCTCCTGCGGGTGGGGGGGGGGGGGGGGGGGGGGGGGGGGGGGAGACGAAACCCGTCAGCACCTGATGGATAGTGGGTTGGAGGCCGCTGGAAGAGGGTGTTCGCATGAATCTACGTTGTTCTAAACTTGTGTAGGTGCTAGATACCGCAAAAAAGTCTTTCAAATGGAGCAACAACTGCAAAGATAATTTGGAAAGAGTGAACAAGCGGCGTTTCAATGGCGATTAAAGAACGATGCGCCGCAAGGAAAACCCTACCTTCCTGCACCGGGATTGAGCTGAGTGGTGCACGCGTACAGAGTAAACACGAATCTACAGAAATGGTGCTATGAGACAAAAACAGAGGGTCAAAGGGGCGAAGTTAGACACCTCCCGTCTAGCGTCTATGGCGTCATATAGAGTAATTAGTTTTGGTAAACGGCCAGTAGGTGCCGCTAAGCGACCGCCTAATGCGCGTTGAAGAAACAGCAGGAATCTCGCGATGCGAACTTCCGTAAAGCACTCTTATTGACTTTTGTACAGTGGCTGTTCCGCCAAAAAGGTGCGAAATTTATTGGAGGCGTGCAGAAACGTGGCTGTGAATTACTGCGACAATGTACGAATTTGTGTTCTTAATTAACGCTTTGTGAACGCTGTCGCCGCGCACTGCGGCGTGATGTAACCCGACACCACGACACATGCAATTCTACCTCTGCATGGCTCTACGTAACCGCCGCCTCGACGCCGCCGCACCCCTTCTGATCTGCGTGTTAAAGGCAGTCGCCGCAGTAGCTTCGCCCACGCTCCGCCTTAAGGGTATGAAGCGATTACTAATGGGTGAATGCTCATATAAGCAGAACTGGCCGTTCTCTATACTTAACAATCTCAGATCCTTGGAAGTCTTCATACCACTTCTGGCGCAGTGGTGCAGCGGTTAAGGGCTCGCCACTGCCCTGGGATGGCATCTGCTGCCAGCATTAGGACTTGTGCGATCCAAGATGTCCAGAGCAACTTCGCGCGACCATTCATTAATTCTTCCGCCGCCTCCCAATTTGCATGAGGATGCCATATTTTAACGCGATAGCGTTAATTCCCCTGTTCACTAGAAAATACGGTGTCGGCGTTGTCGGCATCGGCATCGGCATTGTGAGCAGAAAATTACGAGCACAACCCTGGCAAGTGCCCACAGAGAGTAACCTAGGAGGCAGGTGGGCCACCTAAGCCACGTGACCTTGTGGTGTTATCACAACCTGCCCACCGGATAGTGAGCAAACTTCCCACAGTAGCATGTGGCAGTTAATGATTGGTCACGAGAGGTTGGTTGGGAAGAGAAATCTGGGTCTAACAAGCAGCTGGACCAATGGCAGCACCTGCGGTCGGAGGGCAGAGGCACATCGCTTAGACGCAGCGCCACTGTGCCACCAGTGAATGGCCAATTAAGATAATGTGGTCATTACTCATTAACGCCATCGCGTCATACCCTTATGGCTGAAGCTTTAGTGTCTCCTACATTTGTTTTGCTGAATTGTCATGATAAGCAGTAGCTTAGTGAATGAGCCTCATCTGGTCAACTGAGATTTAGAAAGTGTTGCCGTCCTGGTTAGCTCAGTTGGTAGAGCGACTTCTGCGGTGAACCGGAGCTCCCGGGTTCGAACCCCGGACAAGGACGCATTTTTCTTTAACCGCGAAGTTTCTGTATAGCTTTCCTTCGTAGCTGTGTAGCTGCGCTTGACTGGATGCCAATGAGTAATTACTCCCTTATTAAAGACTTAAAAATCTGCTCTAACCTTGACGACGAGCGAGATGGCGCCGCTCCCGGCGACGGTGATGATGACGCCCCAGGGAAGACTCCGCGCGAGGCCGCCGACGCCTCCGATGGCCCCGTGATGGCTCCAGGCTACGGAGTAGGCCAGCACAAGGCACAGCATGCCAAGGGGGTGCCTGAAGAGGGGTGATGCGAGACCTCGGTTAGCTCTCGGCTCGAATCCTAAAGCTTAGTCCTTCAGCGATAGAATGGCACTGCAACTTTTTTTTTTTACTAACAAAGTACAGGTTGTCTACGCAAGCAAGTATTCGTTCCCTCTTTCCCAGTTCATTTGATTTGTTCCCAAAGCTGGAGGGCTTAAACCCTTGCTTTTTCTCATATACAACAGCAATCACTCTCGCAATATTACCTCTACTTGCGATTATTTGATGATGAGTGTGTTTTAATACCCAAACTTTAACAGCATTGACCTCAGTACACTGCTACATTTCCCGAATTGAAATGTGGTGCTAACAGTTAATGTCTCTTAATATTGATAACACCTGTTTGATCTCTTTCCATCTCAGGTAATAGCCCATATCTACTCGATAAGTTCATCCTTGATTCCAAACATACACTTCTTACGCCCTAGCTGGATACTAAGTGGCTGCGTCATCGAATAAGTTTCGGCTTACTTTATGGCCTCTTCTGCATGCGCTTTACGCGAAGCTCCCCCACATCGCACAGAAAGTCAGATGCTCTCGCTGCATTTTGTGCGGCTGCGTGTCGTTCCAAAGCTCGCGTACAGTAGAAATGGATTCCGTGGGCTTGAATACAACTACTCAATGCTTTAGGGGGCAGCCACAGGCAGCAGAAAAAACTGCTGACTGCGCTCACGCACTTAGTTGTACATCGTTGTAGACGACTCAAGCGCGTCGCCTTCGGTGCGGTCTGTGCAGTCGCGAAGTTTACAAGTAATTTGCGAGTGATCCTAACATTCATGCGTGTATAGCAGACATGCGCTAAAGTGTTTCATTCGTCACATCCTAGTGAAACATCGCATGCGCATTTCTCATCAAACGGCGCACTGTGCTGTCAAATGACGCCTGTGTTTCGATTGATTACGCAATATGCTTGCAGACTACTCTTATCATTGAGACGTAGTCACAGCAATTTTTACATTCGTGTAAGGCATTCTGTGAGCTGTAAGCGGAAAAGAATCGGGGTGCGTTCTGTCCAACTGCAGCCTGCTGTTTCTGTCGGCAAGAATTGTAGGCGTAATCAAAACGAACGCACATAAGGAAGTTAAACGTTTCTCTCCGGGAAATGTGTTTACCGTGAATGCAAATTCACCTTCATATGACATGCTACCGCTTCTCTCTATAGAGAACGAGCACGAACGAATGTTGATAAACTCCGGCCTAGCGTGCCTGTTTATACCACGTGCTGCACACACGATGACCCACGCTGGGAAAATTGTCCGCAAAGAACCAAAATGAAAGGTGATGGTGCATGCATGTGGTTCTTCTGAGATACATTTTCCGCATATTTCAAAGCATAACCCCCTATCCCTTGCCCACTGAAACCACCGAAGACCAAGCGCTCGAATCGCGCTTCACAAATTGAAGACGTGTATTCATCCACATGTCTGCATGTAAAGGTACTAAAAGAAAACACATGCACTCAGAACCCCAGCAGCCTGCACAACGGAGCCGATTCGAAAGCAGAAGAGGGAACAAAACTTTTACTCGCCGCCTATAGCAAGCACAACATAGCATGAATGCCGTTGTGAGGCCGCGATCCCGGACATGATGCATACAACGGGCGCACGCAGCCTGAACGCACAAAATGGTCTTCTCATTCTTGTTTACCTTGGCCTGGCTGCTTTTCTCGTATAGGAAATCGCCCATTAACAGACGAAGTAATGTTCTTTGACAAAACCTATAAAAATATTAACAGTGGCCGTTTTACTAATTATCACGTGGCGGCGTAACGAGTACGTGGCTTTTGAGCCGTTTTATGGATTATAAAAGCTACGCTTCCATTTTGCTAACTTAACAGTCTAGCCAGACTTAGTATTACCCTTTAGTGTCCCTTTGCCGCCAAAAGCTTCCACATGGGCTATGAAGGACGCCTTAGTGGAGGACAACAGAATAATGTCGATCACATGGGGTTCGTTATCGTGGACTGGTATTGCACAATAAACAGCCGACCCTGAATTCTACCTGCATAGAAATGCAGCAGCCGCTTCAAATATACCCTCATGAGCCGAACGGAACAGCCACTAAGCCAGCGCTGTGGGCTGCAGCTCTCCCGCTGTTGAGTTTATGGGGTGACTATTTGGGATATACCGCTTATCAGCCGACTGATCAATGCGCCTCTTACAGTTCGTCAACGTTGGTCTTAACGCCGACACGCTTGTCGGCGACGGCGAGGATTACGACCCAGGAGCCGAACAGCAGGAGCCGCAGGCATTCCACGGGCCTAAAGCATGACAAAGGAGAAATAGCTGCTGTGAGGCCTTTTAATTAATTGCACCGTGCAGATAATTTTTCTCATATCCGGGAAGCCGGCTAGATGAAAAATGAACAACAAAAGAAGGAAGCGTCATTCACTCCTCGTCATATAAGGTTCACTGGGCCGACAAATTCAGATCATATACATGGTGCTTCACCTAGGACTTTACACGATTTTAAAAATAGGCTTTTTTGAGTAAGAAAAGCGCTTTTATTGGCACAGCGTTGGCAGCGGTGCGGTACATAAGAATACAGCTAAGACAGCTAAGACGGGCTAACTAGCTGGCCGATTAACTAATATTGAATAGTTAACTTATAACAATTACTGCCAGGCTCCTTAATTATTGAGAAGTATGTCATCAGCAGCAGCAGCACCCCGACTACGCCCCTGCAAGGCAAAGGCCTCTCCTATGTCTCTCCAATTAAGCTTGTCCTTTTCTAACTGCGGCAACCGTATCCCCGCAAACTTCTTAATCTCATCCGCCCACCTAACTTTCTGCCGCCCCGTGTGTTTACAATTTCGAATAAGCGCTTACGCTCGGCACTGCGGCCCAACAAATTTTGTCTATTTCCATGAGTTACGTGCGCTGGAGTGGTTGCTTTGCCTGCAAGTTTCTTGAAAGCACATGTATTTTGGCGCGATCTAGCCAGAATTTGTTGGGCGCGGAAGGTAACCGCCTTTCAAAATTCTAAAAACTGATACGCATATTACATACAGACGGCGAACTCTTCTGAAGAATTAAGGAGCCCAACAGTAATAGTTAAAAATTAACTATTCAATATTAATCAGCCTGCTAGTTAGCACCTCTTAGCTGTATGCTGATTTACTGCACCACCTATTAATGTCATGCAAAAAAGCGGCCTTCTAACTAAGGCCTATGTTTAAAAATTTTGTAAAGTCTTAGTTGAAACATCCTGTATTTTACGAACAAGGCAAGAAAATCTGGGTGCATCTGTGAGGGAAGAGCACAGGGTTGCTGAACTAGGAAGATGTAGACGCTCGAGTTGTCCACAAAAACGATAAATACAATGTATCAAAAAGCGTAACAAACACTCGCCGAGGAATTTTTCTTACTTCAAACCGAAGGGCAATGGAGTGGTGTAAAATTTAAACTATTAAAGCTTACTGCTGTTCTTTCGATCCACGTAAAAAAAATTCAATGGGAAATTTTGCTTCGCCTCAAGAGTAAGGCGCGATAGCTTTCTAGGCGTAGCGTGCATTTAGGTGATGTAATTAAGAATACAAGTAAAGCGAAGACCTACAATATGCAATTCGATTGCTCAGAAGAATACGAAGCAAATAGTAAGAATGCGCAACGAATGCCGGCCGCGACTAACTGCAATTCAGCCAAGAGAGAAAACTGATTACTTCTGTTAAGGCAACAGCGAACTTAGTTCTGGCTGCCGCTGCCTGGTGGCGCCAATGTAGAAATCAATTGCGACAAACTGCCACGCCAGCAGACCAAGCCGGGATTTTAAAGCGATAGCATTTTAGCTCACGGCCAACGCACGGTCAACACCGACGACGCCAGCTTTTGTGCATAACGGGGCCTTAAAAATATCGCTTTAAAAGATGCCTTCGAATAACAAACACCTGTTCAGTACGAAAAATTATTTCGAAAACGAGCAATAGGCAAACATTGCACTCTATAGTTTTTTTTTTTCACCAAAAGTCAGTATCCTCTTTACATCCGACATAAGCAGACCTATACGACCCAGCACAATACACAAAAAACATGACATGCGCAGAAGCGCATACAATTGATTAGATATTTTAACGATTGCCTCATGTATTTCGGTAAACCAAAAGTGTAACAAATTGAAACATGTGAATGACCCATGACTGGCAGGTAGAGATAAAATGGCCGGTATTAAAGCCATAATAAACGAGGACTTCAGGAGACCCGAAGAAATGCCCCGATTATAGAAAGATCAAGCCTCTTTCATTCCTCCAGCCATCTGCCGAAACAATGAAAAGTGAGAAAAATTGGTTAAGCATCGCGATGAGAATACGTTGCACGCAAGGCGAGAAGCCGATTTGGACCGCGCAGTTTCTGCGTACTGGAAAAAGAACGCGGACGTAAGTGAGCAATGACCTGCGACGCGCCATTACAGTATTTTCCAGCGGCGCACTGCTGGGTTAGAACGGGTGGCACATGCGTGGTCATATCTGCTCGGACAACATGGCGGCTAAGTTCAGAAAGCGAAACTAAGAGGCCCAGCTATTTTCACACCTGGCGACAGGGGTCTTCCTCTGGTCGTCATGGCTGCCATTATGCACTTATCTAAGAAAAATGAGTTACAATGCGCCATGCGATGGGCGCATTTTTTACTCTACTGCTTGCCTGGCCGGTGAAGCCATAATTCCCCCCTCAAACCCCCCCCCCCCCCCATCTTTCTTTGGGAAGCCTTATGCAAAGTACAGCAAGTAGGCTTTCCGGAGTGTCACAGTTGTCAAGAACTATGTGGCGCAGCACAGGTTTTGAATAGTTTCGAAAGTGAAAAAAAACAGGTGTCATAAGCGCAGGCATTAGGTGTGTAGCACATTATGGAAGACAAAAAAAAAACACGCGCTACATTGCTGCGATTGCTCGTAGCGTGTGTTTGGCCATCTCGTTCTCATCCCGTGAGATATGTAGAAAAGCTTGCTAATAGAATTTCGCGATAGGTCTAACTATTAGCGTCCGATTATTACCGGTTCAAGCGATAAAAGGCAGATAAGAGGGCGTATACGGAAGAAGCACCAATGCGGTTATCCTGGCACTTTAAACACGATGTTCCGAAAATTTGGCCAGATTTTTTATTCTGTCACGGTCAGACTAAAATCACTGCTAAATATTCAGATTTTTTCTAGTATTTGATCCATCCCAAATACTAATTTCTTTTTCAACATTTCCGAGAAACATAATGGTAGAAATACTAGTTGTAAAAATTTTTTATTCATACATAGGAATTTGGGGCACATCCCTGGGCCCTCGCACGGCCCCACTACACTCTAGCTTTGATGTGTCTACAGTTCAACACCTCGGCAGCCCGTTCCATGGGGGGCTTCCGCTGTGCCGGTCCTCGGAGCGTAGCAGGGTCTGCCATTCCTCTCAGGTGGTAAGGTGCTCCAGGCCGGACAGCGTATGATCCGCCAGGCATTGGAATAGGATGTGGGCGGGCGTGGAAGTGGGATGGTTGCAGAGGGTGCCGGAGGGGGTGGTGCGGGCTTGGTGGTAGCAGCACATAATATAAGGTCCATAAAGTTTGCTGGTAATTGTCTGAGGAGGAGTGCGGTGTTGGACAGAGCTGTCACTCGGCTCGGTAAACCTGGCGGTCACTAAACATGTGGATACGCTCCCGGGAAAACTCAGCACAAGGGACGTCTTACCCTGTGTATCAGACCTCGGGCTAAGCCGTCCACCCCACGTCCTTCCTCCGTACACAGGCCAGCCAAACTCCACCCTCAATTTCGAGATTACGGAGGTGGAAGTCAGAGCGGCCCTTCTGACTCTCCGTACTTCCCCCACTCCTGGTGTCGACAAAATGTCAAACTCCATGCTCCGCAACCTGTATGGTCGTCGGTCACCCCTATTACGGACTACTTTAACAAATTCTGGACGGATGACACCCTGCTCCTGTCTTGGCGTCACGCTGAGGTTATATGCATCCCCGAAGCAAACAAACCACTCGCGCTATTCTACCTTAGCCCAATCTCTCTCACTTCGTGTCTCGGGAATTCTTTTCGAACACGTCGTGCTGTCGAGACTCAGTCAACACTTGACGGACCAGAACCTCTACCCCCACAGCATAATGGGCTTCCGTCTCCATTTGTCGGCGCAGAATACGATATTACTGCTTTTTACCCAATCATTGGAATCCGGAGAAGTCCCCGATGACTGGAATATAGCTGAAATCATTCCAATATTTAAAAAAGGTGACCGCACAAAACCTTCCAACTATCGTCCCATTTCGTTAACCAGCATTCCTTCAAAATTACTTGAACCTGTTATATCGTCAAACTTAATGATCCATCTAGATTCAATTAACTTCTTTTATCCCCACCAACACGGTTTTCGAAAAACACTATTCCTGTGAAACACACTTGGCGGAATTCACTCATGACATCCTACACTTTATGGACAATAACCTTCAAATAGACGCTACCTTTTTAGACTTTTCAAAAGCCTTCGACCGTGTTCTTTATTCGCACCTGCTCGCAAAACTCTCCTTCCTAGGCATTCCCCATAACCTAAAAACCTGGATTGGTCATTTCTTAAATGGGCGCATGCAATTCACTTCATGCAATGGCTACCGCTCATCCCTTACCGATGTATCATCAGGTGTCCCACAGGGGGCTGGCTTATCCCCACTGCTATTCCTCATTTACATCAACAATCTTCCATTAAACACAAGCCCCAAATTAAGATTGTTCGCGGACGACTGTGTAATATACAGCCCCCCTTCGTGATCCCACCGATAGTCACCTGCTACAAAAAGATATCGACACAATAGCCACATGGTGCGACACATGGCTTATGCCTTTAAACCTCGATAAATGCCAACTGTTGTCGTTCTCTCGCAAACGCGCCGTTATTCATCATTCATAAATATAAACTCAGTTCCGATTGTCCCCAACAACGTCATATAAGTATCTTGGATGGCATCTGACATCTTCACTATCTTGGGTAAACCATGTCCAAAGAATATCTTCAGATGCCTCCCGTGTCTTAGGTTATCTACTACGTAACCTCAAGTCAGCATCTCCCGAAGTAAAAAAACTTGCTTACCTAACATTTGTTCGTCCCAAACTTGAATTTGTATCATCCATCTGGCATCCCTCTCAAGCCTACCTCACCGCCGAACTTGAGGCCATCCAAAACCGCGCGACCCGTTTTATCACCTCTGAATACACTAAAGAAATTAGCATCACTGCACTCAAACGTTCTATCTCCCTCCCCACACTTGATTCACGCCGCATTATTTCGCGCATTTGCCTACTACACAGCTTTTTTTACCATCCGACGTCAAAGCACCCCCTGCTGAAACCACCAATCCGAACTTCCAGTCGCCTCAGCCACAGCCACCCCATAGCCAGCATCAAGAGCCTTACTTTAGCAATGAGCAGTTCTTTTTTTCCTGATGCAATAACCCATTGGAATGCCCTGTCAAACGACATAGTTTCATGCAACGATCGCAAAACATTTCGCGCGAAACTCTCTAGTCATTTTCAGAACACGTGAAAGTGTAGTTGCCCTGTACTTTTTCCTGCATTTTTCCCTGCATTTTTGTGCTTTTTTCTTCTTTTTTTCCTTTTTATTTTTTTTTACCATTTTGTAACCGCTTGATCCTCCTTTTTTAGTGTCTTTTTTGAGTGTTTACAGTTCCAGTGTTAAGTTCATTGTGCCTATGTTTTCATCATGAGTGCATTTACACAAACTCATTTGTAAGCCCTTCCTTATTTAATGCCTTCGGGCCTTTAAGGATGAATTAAATGAAATGAAACCACGATCGAACATCTTTGAGCCGGTCATCCCGAGCCATACAAAGAGCACCCTGGCTTTGGATTTGTCCAAATTCTTCGATCGCGTTGACCTTCAGGCGATCATAACTGCTTTCGTCATTCACATTACCTATATATTATAGGTAATGTGAATACTCTACATTACCTTACTATATTTACCTTCCCTTACCAACCCCCCACGGCTGAGGTCCACTTTGGCCACACGCAACACCTCCTTACTCCCTCAATAGGAGTCGAATCCACTCGAAGCTCAGTTCACTCCTCTTTGCTTTTCAGCACGACCACGATCCCTTCGCCAAAAAACAACTGACCACAATACCGCACCTCCAGCGTACCCTCTATGCCGATGACATCACGCTGCTGTGGACAACCCACGGGAATGATGGTGACAAAGAGGACTCACTACAAACCGCCACCACATTCAAACAATGACACGCCCGAGGCATCGGACACTCGTGCTCGCCAGATAAATTCAAAAATGGAAAGTTCAGATCTACGTCACACAGAGTCCACACTGCATATACGCGGAGAGCCTCAGCTCTAGCGCTTAGCACCGCTCAATGCACGGCAGACGTAAAAGTTATAAATACTTCTCTAGTCTTTCGCTTTGAACTTGATGTTTTAAACGAGTCACCCCTCTTTTATTAGTAAGGCAGCCCTTGGGGCAACCGTTCATCAGATCATCTCATTCATCGTGCTGGCAATCATTTCATCGTCTGTCTATTCTAACCATGCTCGGTGGCCCCGCGTGATGTTAAGGAGGCCCCGCGAAATGCTACGAAGACGAAGAAGCCGGAAGTGCTGCGTCACAGAGAGCTCCCGTTATTGACGCACCCATTAAAAATACGCACCCGATGTGCCCCATGCCTCGGCGTTTCCGCTGTAGAAACATCTGGATGCTGGCGTCGGCGCTCTTGCTCAGCTCCCCGTCGCTGTGAGAAGGAGTGGAACAGGCGAAACGCTCAGAGGTCACTACGCAATAAATGGCTAAGATTGCGTTTACATTGAGCAGTGGTCAGAATTTTTTAGCATAACGGAGACGTTCTAGCGTAGACGTATACCGATTTACCGGAACCCCCTGCGCACGCGCAGTGGCCCTGCCTGACGCCAACAATTCCACTGCTCGTGCGCAGTAGTAGTAGTAGTAATTGGTTTATTAAAATAGTAATAAAAAGGAAGGAAATGATGTTTGCTAGCCCCGGCATCAGCCATCGATACTGAAGCGCCTGAGCTGGTGCAGCGGAATAAATGATAGCAGGCAGAGTGGAGAAATGAAACGAAAGGGGTGCGCAGGAGGGTCGCGTGGAAGACCGGTATAAGTCTCCGATAGTACGTCTCCGGTGCGCTAAAAACGTCTTTTGTCTATAGTCGTGTTTCTGAAACTGCCGCCTGTAGCAGTCGTTTTACTTCATGTTTTCCCGTTCACGCGGGCGATCCCGCTTTCCAGGCTGGAGTGTCTCCCTTGCACCCGTCCCCAAGCGCCAGGGCCTGCGGCATTCTGCGCCTTTCCCGGGCCCCGCCGGCTTGGGTTTTTTTCCCCTCCTTCCGGCGCCCCTGTCACTCTTGCGGGACGTGCTTGATCAGTTCAATGTTTGTCAGTGTGTGTGAATAAAAATGACGGCCAAGCTGTCGGCATTCGGACCCCAATGAGCATTGACCCGCGGCACCCGACTATTCCTGGTGCCATGCAGTCCCCTTGCTCAAGCGCCTCCGAGGTCCCACAAAGGGAATATGCCGCCGGAGATAGCGGGCCCTCCGGTGATGGGCAGAGCACTGTAACACTTCTGTCTTGCAGATTCGATTCCGTTTTCAGACTGCGCCTCGCTCACGAGTCACAACAAGTAGCGCACCGGGCTTTCGGTCTGTCTCATAGCTGACCCCACTGGATTTGCTCGAAATAATAGTGCACTTTAATTCTCTTTGCTTTACTATCCGTGGGATCCCCAGAGGCGATAAGTTACCGTAACCGACCGCGGTTGCTCAGTGGCTTAGGATTCAGGCTGCTGCTCCGGATGTCATGGGATGTAATGCCGGCCACGGCGACCGCGTTTTGATAGCGGCAAAATTACGAAAACGCTATTGTGCTGTGCGATGTCACCGTACTTTAAGGAGCCCCAGATGGCATCAACTTATCCGGTGTGCTCCCCTATGGAGCCCCTATAGCGCACGAGTCGCTTCAGGACGTTAAACCAAGTCCTGGATTTTTGGTGGGATTCTTGGAACTTTATTGGTTAGGCAGCTGTGGAATATTGTAAGGTACTGTTATAAAAATATTGACGTTAATTGCCATTCTTCCGATGAACAGCAGAATTATTCCTTTGAAGTTTGTACATCGCTCGCATCGATTAGTAAAGATTGGCATATGGTATCAATGGGGAATGCTTTTGACGCTAGAAGACACGTTAATAGCCAAATATGCAAGCATACTGAGGGGGGGGGGGGGGGGGGGGGGGGGGATGTACTGATATATTGATTGTTATGGTGGAATGTTATATAAATAAAATGCTTTCATAAACAACCTCTTGTTAAAAAATTAGCTTGTCCAGAACTTCTTGGTGTGCTCCACAATTTACTATCTTCACGTTTTGAGAAGTTGCCGTAGGTTAAAAAAATAAGTTCTTGGCTCCCACTTCTGCATTTTTTTTCCACCGGGCAAATGGAGCAAGACGCGCTACTTTTATCGGTGACAGGGGATGCGTGCCTTGTAATCGCAGTTAGCAGTCTAGGCGGTTAAGACAATGCATCATGTGATACACACTTTCACTGGAGCGCAAAAACACATTTACAGCGAGTAAACAGTCCATGTTTCTTTAAAAACAAAAACATGTAAATACTCCCGTGCAGATACAATGCAGTGATGCGGTGGTGCGGTGATACAATGGGCACAAGCTTTATTACCCTGGTCTGGTGCTCGCCTTATCTGGGTGAAATGCTTGTGAAATTGGTCTTTTACCCCACCTTGAGTAAAAGAAATACCTTGCGCCATGGCGCTCTTTGGCCATAGGTGCCCGTGCGCCATAAAAATCCATGATCATCATCATCATCAGTTTCTTTTCCTATATGAAAGGTTAGCTAGACATCCACAGCATCGAGAGTGATGCGGCCCACGTTTCAACCCGTAAGGCGACATAACAGGCCACTCACAAATAGCGCAGCACGCAGGTTCGAATCTGCAGCCAAGCCAACAGCCATGAGACGTACTCCATGGGCATCAGCATTGCCGTCCACACAAGGTGTTGGTGACCTCCGCCTTGAAGCGGCTGCAAAGCCACCAACAGAAAAAGAGTCAAGCCCAGCCTCAGGACCTAGCACTCCGAGTGTTCGGGCACAGATACGCTATTCGGCTGAATGAATGAGACAGAAACTCAGGACAACGTCCATGCAGTGTCGCAAGGGCTAGCGGCCTAAGCGCTTCAACGGGAGACACTGGGTCCATCTCTTTCTTTATTACGGTACGGACGATGTCAACGCATTGTTTTTGATTGTTCAAAGCGATGCGCCACCTGATGGCTGCCAATGGAACTTGGAGTGCTTGTCCCGAAATTAAAGTAATGACTAAGAATCTTGATTGGGTAAGGTCTGTAGCAAACTGTTATCCACAGCCATGTCGAAGCTGACTTACGCGCGAAAGTACTCCGTGAAGAAGACGCTCGCGCGGTTCCGGTTCAGGCTGATGGCTGAGGCAAGCGTGCAGGTGAGCACAGCGGCCCTGGCCAGCTGCTCCGTGTATCGTGCAGAGCTTCCTGCGAACAGAAAAAGCGCTCTGGAGCCCATAATAACCCATTCACGCGGACCATGGGGAGACCTAGAGGCGCCTTCTATGAGGTTCGACCTATTTTCGGAATGTCGCTGGCGTGGGCGAAATTGTCACTGGCGAGCACGCTCAGTGAATATGAACGAGAACCTGAAAAGTCGAAACCGAGCAAACCGAGCACATTACAGGGTGTTCAAAATTATATTTCCTTGCATTTTTTACGAAGTCTCAGTGAGCAGTTCACGAATGCCGTTCTGGCAAGTAAGTCGAGCGACCAGGGCGGACACTAAGCGAGCGGATGATTGTCATCCACTCACTCGATTGTCACGTTGGATGATTGTCATGTTGGATGATTGTCATGTTGGCCGGCCGCCTATTGAATAAATGAATAATGATCTCATAGTCATTTATTCAGCTTGCATGTTTGCGCTGAAAACGTAGAGGCGGTCGCGGTACTGTACCTTTCTGTAATACGTGGTAAAGTGTTAGCACGCACACATTCCGAGATATTCGGCTGTGTGTCTTCCACTCGTTATTCGCAATTGTGCATGCAAGGTGTAGACGGTCGACGCCAAGCTTTTACTGTCACGACGCAGCTGTTGCGTTTCCAGTTTCGTTTGCCAATGGCATTGGTCATTAAGCGAAGCGGTTAGCTGTGCACCCCTCAGTATAGTCCAGCAATATCGACGAAACGCCGCACACAACAATCGGGTCGCACTGGGGAGGAGTTTGGCGCAAGCCGCTACCAGCTTGGATACGTTAATATGCGGATTAAGTTGAAAATTGAAGCTCAATATACCAGATATTTCAGGGGAGACTCAAAATTTTCAAAAATTTGGCTACATCGCGCCAAAATACATGGGCATTGGAAAAGCATGCAGTCAAAGCAACCTTTCTAGAGCACGTAACTAGTTAAAATGGCTAAATTTTGCCGAGCTACAGCGCCGAAGGTAATCGCGATTTCGAAATTCTAAAAACTTATATGACTATTACTAACGACC
The DNA here is from genome assembly GCF_052857255.1 of Amblyomma americanum. NCBI lineage: Eukaryota > Metazoa > Arthropoda > Arachnida > Ixodida > Ixodidae > Amblyomma > Amblyomma americanum. Next base: position 57,044,256 of record NC_135504.1, read on the forward strand.
AGCTACAAACCTCTCAATTGCAGCTAGGCACCAAGATGTATTAGTTATAAAGTTATTTTTTAAAAATTAGTCAGCCAGCTTACTTCAGACGAATTACCGGCTTTCTGGTGTCCGCCAACACTGGAAATTCTATGCCGCAAAAGCCATATTTTTTCACCTAAAAGCCTATTTTTGAAAATTGTTGAAAGTCTTCCCTGAAACACGTGGTATCACAACACTTGCGTGTTGGAGCAATTCTGCCAACGGTCGCATCTTAAAAATACGACAACTCCCAAGTTACCAATTTAAACATGCGCGTTAATTTCAGCGGCTCAAAAATGTACCGCTTGTTTATAGGTAATTTGAGAGGTTGAAAATGAAAACTAAGTTCGCATACTCTGTCCGCTTGGTTGCATGACTTCAATGCGAAAATTGTTTTTTCATGCGATTTTTTTTGCGTGTTTAAAAAAACCAAAAAGGAAATTTTCAACGCCCTCAATGAAATCGCCCAGGGAATCATCGCGAATGGCTCAGACTTGGTTACTTTCACGAAGCGACGAAAAAAATACATGTGGGTACAGGCACGTAGCAAGAAATTTTTTTTTCGGGAGGGGCGCTAGGCAGTTCTATAGGGCGAAGCGAGGAGGGTGAGGGGGAAGGGCAAGGCCCATGCCTAACAAGAACCCTGCTGGGGGAGGGGGGAGGGGGCTTGGATACGTCTTTGCGCCGGTTGTATGTGACTCTGACGAAGGGAATGCGTTACCACATCGGCTCTGATTTCGTGAGTACTTTGTGTTGCCAAACTGAGTTCAAATACAGGAATGATTATTTTTCTTTGTTATGTTGCAGTGGTTCAAGAATCTCCCGCCATTCCGAGTGACTTGCTCCATGCTCGTCATATGACGCTTCATTATTCCTTTTCTGCGGATATTTTTTTTATGGGGGGGGGGGGGGGGGTCCAATTGCCCCCCTACTCTTGCGTTTACAAGCGGTCGCACAGACACGCGTTCGACCTTGGGCTAACTCGTGCAAGTTCCCGCATACTCGTGCGTTTGGGCTGACTCGAGCACGGATGAAAGTTCATGAATACGACGATATCCAAAGCGCGGCATGAGAGGCTGGCAGTTTACCATGCGGGAGAATGGCTGCAGCGATGGGCGAATCCTGTAGCATAGCGTACGGTATCGTGCTACCGTTACCGTTTCCGGAGTATCGGGAGCCCGTGCACCTTCAGAGCGCATGCGCCAGAGCGCCTTGAGGGCGCCAGATGGCGCCAGGTACCAGGTAGCTGCACGGCATGGACGCCTACCGTATCGGGACCAAGCAGCGCTTGCGGACTGGTGGCGGGCGGGCTTCCGGTAACCCGTTAACGGTAGCGATAAGACGGTGCCGTACGGTATGCTAAAGTTGTCTATTATTTGGTTTAAGTTAATATTATGACACTGTAATTGTTATTTTCACTCTGTGGTATTCTCTTTTACCCTGAACAGGAAATAAAGAAAAAAAAGCGATATAAAAGAGAGATATCTCAGGGCAACGGCAAGCGGTGAAAAACTAAACAGGTTGCGGGGTGTCTCTTAAGTACTTCGTCTGGAAAACTTATCGTATCAGGGCAATTTTTCGATATGTTCGTCATCAAATGAACAGCTCAATTCGTGCAATTACAAGGTCGAGATAGCGTCAACCGGCGCTAGACACATAAATATTGCGCCGCTGGGTGCGTATGGCGTTTCTAAGCCTTTGCTAGGCGGAAGTGAAGGGACTACAGATATTAGTTATAAACGCCACAGTCGAGAGTTTGCCCCACAGAGAATAGTTCTAGGCAAATAATGTTTAAGCCGTCGGCACGCAATTATGCCAGATGAGTTTTAAATTGAGAGGCGAAGATTTCGGAATACCGGGCTGCAACGAGATTTCTACCAAACGAAATAGTGTATCAATAGGATCGCCTCAGTTTTCTGATCTCAGGTGCATTCGAACTGCAGCAACTAAAAGCTCGACTGATGTAATTAATTTAACCAAAGTTCAGAACAAGAACTATCTTTAACTTTCTGTCCAACTCATCGCAACGGATGACCTACGTGGGGAAAGAGTTTTCGTGTTTTTGTGGACCATTCTTTCATTCAAACATTCAGATTTCCCAAAAATGCACACCTTGTACTCGAAAATAGGGTACTTTTTGTCTTGTTAATTTTTCTAAGGGCGAAAAGTTCTATGAGGGACAATTGCAAAGGATGTATTAACTTTCGAACCTTAAAAACAAGCGCACAAATTGAAAAGCAAGAAAAGAATCTCCTTACTGGAATTTCCAGCCAAAGCTCTCTTTCATCGGTCGTCTTGAAGCAGAGTGGAAGCCTGCAACAATTTTCAAAGTATTCTGATTGAGACACGAGCGTATTTGCGCAAAATAATATAACGTACCTCCGCATTCAGTGAACTCTTCGTACCTTACGGTCCACTCAAATAAAGGCTCATCCTCTTAGCTGGTCTTATTTTCTGTCACTTTGAACTGAGTGCAGGCTCGAACTATAAACCCAAAAACTATGAACCTAGAAACCCAACAACAACAAAGTGCGCAGAAATAAGACCCCAAAATTTTTGTTGCAGGGCATCATTTCATTCGAAGAGAAGTACTAAAGCTGAGCGCAAAAATTGTTGTCCCGAAAAGATCCCGGACTTAAATTCGATGAGATCTGTTCAGAATGTTGAGAACCTTTTATGTAAACGTGCTCTAGTATAAATAAACATAGCAGAAGTGCAAACTTTATCAAGGAAGTTTCTAGAGATGTATTTGGTGTGTAGTGCGCGTGTTTTCCGTCCTACTACTTTTTTATTTTATCATTAATGAATATACAAGCGTTTCAGGGAAGCCCATCAATAATAAAAAAGGTTCTTGAGGTAATGAGAGGGTTTTATCGGCAAAATAATGCGGCATTGTATTACAAATGTAAGATTTTATAAGAATGTGTGACATTTGTATGAAAAACCTCTGTGAGGTTATTGAATAAAAGAGTTTTTTCTACTTGCAATAGCAGCTATTTATCTAAATGTGCTTCAGCTAGCAGTGATGCCTTTCTTTCGGGCGAATTAGCATCCTTCCTTTTGTTGTTACACTGCTGTTTTTGGTTCCATAGCGAACACAATATATGTTTTGCTCAAGACAATGAGCTTGCTAGCATGGTCACCGCCATTTTCGCCAAACGTTCTTTGTCAAGAGTAACCCCAGGCGTACTTTTCCCCAGTTTAGAGCATAATGAGCATTTTCACATTAGAAAATGATAAAGGAATCCTGATGGTACTGTCTGTAAGCACTATGGCACTATGAAAGAAATTTTGATCATCCTCGCAAAACATAAACCACTGGTATTTTGCGCTTGAATGCTACGTGCTTTGCTCGAGGGCCTGAAGATACTGTTTTTGTATATATATGTAAAACAATTACTTTCAACTGAAAGAAACAGTGGCGCCTGGAAACGTTCACCTGAGGTTGGCAACGCGGCCTGCGATTGTTACCTCTGCTTAGCTATTCGAGCGGCTTCATTTGTCTGCGGTGTAGCTCTGCTGCCGTTTTGTCGCTTACTTAGACATCTAAGGACTATTGAAGAGTTTATAGAGCAGTTTACTCTGTGTAATGAACACTTCCGCTCTCAACTAAACGCCCCCATCATTTTTGTGCAGGATAAGGCGCCGCCGGCGACGGAGGGTCATCCACAGCAAACGCCATTTTCCCTTTTACTAGAGTTAGCGCTCACCGCTGATGGAGTCCACATGAACCGCGGTGGGCTTGGGCGTGGGCGAAGAGACACCGGGCAGCACCACCTTACCACCCTCCACGATAGAGGTCCGCTTACTGCCCTGCAACGTGCGTAGCCACCGGCATCGTGAGCAGCGACAGGCCTATAGGCTCAGGAGGGTCATTGCATTTGTTTGGGTCCTCAGCTCTAGCACTTCTAAGAAAATCATCGATGACTCAGCGCCCTGCTGCTCCCTCACCTTAGCTACTGTGTGTGCCACGGGGGTCAGGAATTAGCAGCCGCATTAAAGACCTACTCCGGACCTCTGTCGGAATCAATATGAAAATGACCACAATAAGTTTACCCTACTCAGATCAAATGATGTATTGCAATTCCTTATCGCATCAAGAGTGCAATAGATATGAGAATTGGTAGCCCATAGGCACTACCGCTCACCTCCTGTAAATAATATAATAATAATAACAATAATAAAAATATTAATTGGTTTTTGGGCTCAGGAAATGGAGCAGTATCTGTCTCATATATCGTTTGGACACCTGAACCGCGCCATAAGGGAAGGGGTAGAAGATGGAGCGAAAGAAGTAGCCGAAAGAAGCCGTAGTGGAGGGCTCAGGAATAATTTCGACCAACTGGGGATCACCTGGGATGACCACCGGCGGGCAACTTCCCTTTTGTCTGTGAGCAATTTCAAACCACCACAAAAAATTTATTGCTATTCTTCTGCCGATGCGAAAGTGGTCACAATCACATCGTCGTCCTCTTCGCGGCGTCACAGTGACAGTACTAGTTACAATAAGTTACAGCATAGTGTTACCGCACACACCTGCTGGAACAGTGAGGCGGCAGCCGCACTAAGTCACTGCGCGCATGGGCAGCAACGTTGTACGTCACCCTTGTTTCACACTGTTTACATTGTGCGAATATGCAAGGAAGAGAGCATGAACGTGGTGCAGGTGCGCTGCCAGCCGTTAATAGGTATAGGGCAATAGCTATTCTAAATTTTGATATAAAAATAAAAGAACTCCAGCGCTCAGCTGCTGCCCTGAAACATTGTTGCGTTTGTGAGCGCGAGGCACGAGGAGCATGTTGATGCACGAGTGGCGACAGAGGGCGCCACCTGCCGTCGTCCGGTCCACAGAGCCCTGCAGTCATAAGGAGGGGCAGTCGGTTGCCTGCTTCGATAGCTGCCACTTATTGACACAAAAAGAACGCGACAATCTGAAAAGTTTCTCTGATATTAGTGGATCGAAAACTGGCTTCTAGCATTCTGCTGCGACTGTCATTGCAGTCCATCGAGAGTTGACTGAGCCTGAACCACTGAGCGGCGGCACATATGGCCCAAGGGCTGACTCCTTCCTCACATTTTAATACGCAATTGAAGGACCATGAAAAGAATGGGTGTGGTGTAGCTCTGGTTAATTCCAGAGTGACACGAGAGCTACATCTGGCCCAGTGTAACTCGCTCAGCCGTATTGCAAATTCAGTCCGTCGCCGCTCCATTTCGCTGCACGTTCCTTCTTCATCTTCATCCCTGGACGAGGATTCACCCCCCTCTCCACACCCCCCCCCCCCCTTTCGACACGGCACGTGCGCACAGCTGTTACAGCTCGGTTTCGCCGGCGCGCCGCTACGCCGGCAGCAGCAGCTGCTCCGCACCACGTGACCACGGCGCTGTCACGGAGCTCAAGGAGTGCCACGCTGAAGGCTCGAAGAACGGGCGTAGTGTAGCTCTCGCTACAAAGCAACAACACCATCTCGCCACCTAGGAACGAAGGACGGATAGGATACCGGTTGCATTCCTGAACGGCCTTTCTGAACCTCCTTTCATCTATTTGTCTTTCAGAGGCCTGCCTCCCAGCATGCCAGGGCAACGTATTCATCGGTGAAAATGTGTACCGTCCCTAGAGTTTGGTTCCACAGCTTGAAAAAGCCGTGTTCTTCGGCTGCATTCTTCGCAGTTCTGCGACCTCGCTTTTCATGCCACAGCGAGCAGTTAAAGATTACATAAGAGCTCTGCCGCTTAATGTCTTGTGACTTGGCTGAAGATTTCTTCTTCTCCCTCTTTCAGTAGCACGATATATTGATTATTACCTATTTAACCATACTGCAGGCACTTACCGAAACCATGATGGAATGCTACACAATAATAGGACTGAACAAGACTCTATTGAGCAAAGTAAATGATCTTCTCCCTAAATAAATGAAAAAAGAGGGAATGAAACATAGCGCTCTCTTTGAATAATGCGAACAACCAAATAAAACTTGGTAGAGCTTAGAGCTATTTGAAGCAAAGGATACTACTGAGAAATTGCAAGCGAAAGCGCGGCATTTTCAGAGAGATATAGACAGATTACTGGGTGACGAATTGCTTTACTTTGATTTATTCTGGATTAGTGTTTGAAAGGAGGATGACACCGTGCAAATTTTATATTTTGATGTGGGGCTGTTCTGGTAGTTTTTTCTCAGCAGGCGTGTCTCTCGACTGATAATTTCAGAGAACCCCCACACAGCGCTGGCGTGACGCTAGCCGCACTGCCTTCATTCCGATAGCAGCGGGCCGGGAGAGGGGGAAAATGCTCTCATGTTCTCTTTGTTGCAGACCCCGTTGTCTGATTACGCTTCTATGAAGAATGAGCTAGGACACCGACGTTCAAGCGATAGCCGCTTTTGGCGTGATTTCTGTAACTGCGATTTACTTTTTGTGTCTGCATATGGGTGGAAGAACGGCAAAAGGAGTTAAAATAGCAGCGTTATGCCCCCTCCCCCTTCTCCCCCCCCCCCCCCCCCCCCCCCCCCACGGGCAGCGAGCTGTGGAATCGGCGCCAGACGAAGATCACCAAACTAAGTCGAGCGAAGGGCCGGTTAGAGACGAAGTTGCGTATTCATTGCACACGTCAGCAGCTTATCATTAGTGCTGCTAGGCGGCGCGGGCCACACTAAAAGCCACATCATCCCGTTTGCATTTTAATTTCGGCCTGAAAGTAAGTTCCAGCAAAGCACTGAATCATCTGCACCGGATCTATTGCAGGGGAGGTCATCCTTTCTGACCTCAATCTACCCGTGTATCGGTAGCCTCTCAAGAACTTAAATCAACGGGCTTGGGTCAAAGAAAAATATTATATATTTTTCATAATTATTCTTTGCTGAATATCTAATTAGCTTGAATTCAAAAATACACCATGCCGTGGCACACAATGACAAAGAGTAGGCTCTTGGTGCCGTACGTCTGGAGCGTGCCAATTTTCAAGTCTTGACTCAAATTACATTAGACACTCTGTATAAAAAAAAATGCATTTAATAATTGAATTAATATCCGCAGTGAAATACACGATATGTCTGCCTGAAAAGTGACATAGTGACAATAAAGTGAATGTTTTATTGTTTTCTTTGATTTGTTAAAGAGCGGTATAAGACATTGCACTTATATTTAAATGAACCGGCTTCACGCTCTGCGCCCAGCTGAACTTGCCTCAGCTGTATTCACAACTGTCTCGCACTGGCTCTGTTTTCTGTTTTCTTCCTTTAACGTAAAATTACGCAAAACTAATCAGCCCATGTAAGCGCATAATTGACGTTGGGACTATGGCTGGCAGACCTTCTTAGCGCTCTTGGTGGAGCTTAGCGACGACTTCCGAGGCTGCGCTCCCACGTGCAGACGCCCCTTCGATGGATGCCTCGGACTCCGAAGCCTTGCGGCCGAAGCAGTGGTGCGGCTGGGAGGCGAGACCCAGCCAGGCACCATCCGGTCCGTGGTCCGAGATCCTGCTTGGCCCCGCGTTCGAAATCGAAGATGTACCGACGGTCAGTGCCGAGTCATCACCGGGAGGCTGCTGCTCGGCGGGCGCTGGCAACCGGCAGCTTGGGTCTGCAACATCAGATGCCATTTTGAGCCGCGTACAATGCCTGATACGCATATATGGCATGAATGAGGGAAAGAGTACGCGAATTCTCTACTGAAGGAAGGAGCAAAGTGGCTTGGTTCTGTCCAGAAGGCAGTATCGCAGCAACGCGTCATCAGGTCCTATCTTTCATGACTCATGACCCCGTTATGACGTTTTTGTGTTTCTCAACTTGTGTCGCTATCTTTTCAGTGAATAACGTTAACACGTTAGGTTGAACGAAATTTGTTCTATGTAAGCAGGTAGACTGGCTAGACTGCAGGTTGGTGATCAGCCGCCATGTCGGGAGGCGCTTGAACTTGCGCCAGTCATGAAGCGCTCACAGGAAGTGTCTTTGAATAGAAGCCCACGAAATCTAAGCGTGTTCTTTCACACGCGGGTAAAGATCTACTCGAAGAAAACTGCTCTCCGGTTCCTTCATGAGTGGCATGGTGTACCGTTTACAAGATGGAAATCATATTTGGTCAGGCCATCTCTAACAGCCCTAAAGGCGCAGACAAGAAGCAGATGCAGCAGTGCCCGTGCGAAGCGTGAGATGGGCTCTAATAAGCCTAAATAATACATGAAGTGCCGATAGTACACGTAAGAAAATGCGTGAGAAAAACATTACGGACAGAAAGCCTGGTCTATCTGAGGAATAACCGTCTCGTTTGCCCTGCTTGGTCCCCCGTAACATGTGTTGTGTGCAGGCGCATCGTAAATTTTCTTACCAAAGGTCAAGAACAGATGTAGGTTGCATCTTCCCTCGCGCACCCTTGGATGTAGGTGGTTTTGTAATCGTAATTGTCTCTCCTGCTCCTTGTCTTTCCTGACCTGATAATTTCTGCACTGTTCCGGGTTCCACCTAGAGCGAGGGATTTATTCCGCCTTTCCTTTCCTCATAGCCTCCTCCTCCTCCATTCTGGTGTTCTAGGCATCCGCACTGATGGACCGCAGAGCTGAGCCGCAGGCATTCATCTGCTTCCCAGCTTCAAATATCCTTCCTGCGTCTTCGCCTCCACACCGAGGGATTCACAGGTAGACCATTGAAGTGGAGTAGATAATAATGGCTCACGACAACCGGTATTTGTCCAAGACGACTGGTAAAAACGCCTATGCTAAGAGATATTGTTTGTGCGGTGTTCCAAGCAACAACCAAAGCCTGAGTGCAGTAGCGCTACCGCAAAATAGAGGGCCGCATACAGGAGAGCACTTTATGCATGGTTTCATATATACGTAATGTTTTGTGAGCGCTTCATCATTAACTGAGGCTGCCGCGTTGGCTCAGTGGTTATGGCGCTCAGCTGCTAAACCGAAAGACGCGGGTTCGATCCCGGCAGCGGCGGTCGCATTTCGATGGAGGCGAAATACTACTCTCGTGTACTGTGCGATGTCAGTGTACGTAAAAGAACCACAGGTGGTGGAAATTTTTGGAGCCCTTCACTACAGCGTCCCTTATATCCTGAGTCGCTTTGGGACGTTAAATCACCATTAACTGATGTACATATTTAAGCCATCGTTGTCTACCATTTGTCCGGTGTAGGATGAAAGCGAAGAAAGACAGTTTACACAGTTGCGTTGGTTTAACTTGCAATTACTTATAGACCCGTTATAGATCGCGCCTCATTCGTAATTTTTGTTGATCCTGCGGATTATCTTCCGCGAAATGACATGTAGCTCCCATTGTGCGATTTCATGCTTTAAAAAGCCTGGTACTGCGATCATCAGCGAATTCTGCTGCGTTCGACGTTTCTGAAAAAGTAAGTGTGGCTGATCACCGTGTGATGGAAAAGGCAGGCACCAAACCACTTATGCACTGTGGCTGTATATTCGGCTGCAACTCAAGACCACAATGAAAGATGCTCCTCGCAGGAGCCAGTCCAGCCAATGGAAGCGAACTATACTTGTGGCATTGTCATTGATGCCAATGCAGCTTGAAGCCACGTTCGATTCCAGGATGACAAGTACAAGGACGCTGAAAGTGCCACCGTGGCATTGGCTGAGGAGCTGATTGAACAGCTTCCACTGAGGAGCATCTGCCTTGCAGTTTCTTTAGTTATATCCGACTACGTGAACCATAGCGATAGTTGCACATGAAAGAGTGCGCACAAGTTGGATTCTCAGCTGGCTGCGAGACGTTGGTGGTGGCTCCCGATCGCGCGGCCGCGTCCCGTTCCTCTCTGGAGGTCAAGCCCCGTGGAGGGACAGGCGACGCCGGGGATTCCACGTCCGCGGGCAATCGCTGTGCCGGCCGACTGTTGCTGGGCGCCGGGTTGGCGTTCGCACCGCCAGTAGAACCGTCAGAACGCCCACGTCGCAAAGCATGCACCTCGTTCCATGGCAGCTCTTGAGCCTGGAATGCCATCATCGACTGCGGAGAATGCAGCGTCAGAGTTACACAGATTAGTAGTTTCGTGACTCTGGAAAACTTGGCGGTCGGTCAAGTGTTGACAAAAGATGAGCGGACACAAAATACCGTACCGCTGCCGCGGCTTCTAAATAATAGAAAAGATTAGTTAAGATACGTTGTTACAGCTAAGGTGACAGTTGCGCTACCTATCCGCTCGTTTGAATACTTTGCTCACTCGCATTCACGTGAGCGCAATACTTTTAAAAGCGCCGTCGGTCTCACCGGTATTAAAATGGCACGGCGTTTGACAATGCACACAAGTAATAATATGCGAGATCGTTTCGAGGAGAACACCGGATGGAGGGGTGGTACATTAAATGAACTATAAGCTTTATATATGTCCATACTGACGACTTTATGAAACGAATTACGGTTGAATGTACTACACGCACGCGCGAAAGCACAGATAAGTGAGCCAGCATTGAACAAACAAATACAATGAACAAAAACAGCCGCGACCGTGCCCCATATGTTCGTCCAAGCAAATTTTAATACGGTATTAACACGAGAAAGTTTACTGTCTGAGCATCGTAGAATTCTTGGTGGGGCACAAAAATCCTAGGCGCATAAAATAGGGGATGCGCTGTGAGGAAGCAGCATGTGTGTATATCAAATTTCGTTATGGACCTATTTACTTTTGAGACAGCTGTCTGAGTTTTCGTCCTTCAGGACCGCCGCGCATCAAAATGAGCCTCTATGATAAAGACGGTGACTTTGTCGACGAAATCAGCAGCCGGAGGCCCTGCTCAGCGTCATAGTAACTGTCGATAACATCTTGTCAACATCATCATATCATCATAATCAGCCTTACTACACCCACTGCAGGGCAAAGGCCTCTCCCATGTCTCTCCAATTAACCCTATCCTTTGCCAGCTGCATCCACCCTTTGCCTGCAAACTTCTTAATCTCATCCGCCCACCTAACCTTCTGCCGCCCCCTGCTACGCTTACTTTCTCTTGGAACCCACTCCGTTACCCTTAAGGACCAGCGGTTATCTTGCCTTCGCATTACATGCCCTGCCCAAGCCCATTTCTTTCCCTTGATTTCGACTAGGATGTCATTAACCCGTGTTCCCTCACCCACTCTGCCCGCTTCCGATCTCTTAACGTTACACCTATCATTTTTCTTTCCATGGCTCGCTGCGTTGTCCTTAACCTAAGCTGAACTCTTTTCGTTAGCCTCCACGTTTCTGCCCCGTAGGTGAGTACCGGTAAGATTATGCTGTTGTACACTTTCCTCTTGAGGGAAATTGGTAAACTGCCACTCATGATCTGCGAGAATTTGCCATATGCGCTCCAGCCCATTCTTATCCTTCTAGTTATCTCCCTCTCATGATCTGGATCAGCTGTCACTACCTGCCCTAAGTAGACGTATTCCGGCACAATTTCTAGGCTCTCGCTGCCAATTGTGAACTGTTGTTCCCTTGCTAGGCTGTTGAACATTACCTTGGTTTTCTGCATGTTAATTTTTAGACCCATCGATCTGCTCTGCCTGTCTAACTCGTAGATCATGATTTGCAGTTCACCTCCTGAGTGACTCAGCAAGGCAATGTCATCAGCAAATCGCAGATTATTTAGGTATTCTCCGTTTATTCTTATTCCCAACTGTTCCCAATTCAGGCTTCGAAATACCTCCTGGAAACATGCGGTGAACAGCATTGGCGAGATCGTGTCTCCTTGCCTGACGCCCTTCCTTATTGGAATTTTATTGCTGACTTTATGGAGGACTATAGTAGCTGTGCAATTGCTATATATATCTTCCAGTATTTTGGCATAAGGCTCTTCTACCCCCTGATTACGCAATGCCTGTATGACTGCTGAGGTTTCCACTGAGTCGAATGCTTTCTCGTAATCAATGAAAGCTATATATAGAGGTTGGTTACATTCTGCGCATTTCTCTATCACCTGATTGATAGTGTGAATATGATCTATTGTGGAATATCCTTTACGAAAGCCTGCCTGATCATTTGGTTGATTAAAGTCTAACGTTGCCCTGACTCTATTAGCGATTACCTTAGTAAATACTTTGTAGGCAACGGATAGTAAGCTGATCGGCCTGTTTTTTCAAGTCCTTGGCGTCTCCCTTCTTATGAACTACACTCCAAGAGCATGCTAGCAATGTGCAAAGGATGCGTGAGACTTGCGTTTCACTGTTGCGACTGTCAATTCGAAGGAGGCGAGTACTGTGTTTCCTGATTTCGAGAGATGTACAGTTATTGGCGGCCATCGAAAGCAGATGACAATAGAGGTGCTCGAGGCGCTGGAGAGAGACAGGACAGGAAGTGACTACGTAAGCAAGCTATTACCCTAGTCGTTCTTTCGCGAAAGAATATTAGGTATCGGTGCACTAATTAATTAACAACCTGACTTTAGTTCAGTGTCGTAAGCTATTTGTTTCTTTTTCCTTTCCTCTCCATTTTTCTTCCCTGTCATATTCCTATATATTTTAGCCAATATTTCAAACCAAATTCAGTTCAAAGTTAACGCTTTTCTGTGTCTTTTCCCGTCTTCGTGTTCGTCGTTTTCTGCGGCCTTTGCTGTCAAGAACTGAGCTTCCCCTTTCGTTTGCCGCCTGGCGCAGCCTCCATGCCTGATCAAGACCTTTTAAAGCTCACGTTCGCCATCTTACTACCCTCCGTAATGCACACCATCAGATTCATCACCGGTGCTTCCCCCTCGGAGTGAATGCCCTATTTAACCCCTTCCAGCGAGGGCAGCACTTTTCAAGACGAAGACGAGTCGTCTTGTAAAATCTTGTCTAGCGCCCTGAGGCCCCCGCCGACCCTAGAGCAAATTTTAGGCATCAGAAGGATAGAGAAATTAAGCCTTTTGTTCCTAAACGTGTTGGCCGTTGCTAAATTACACCGCTTACCTAAAAGACAATCTCTTAAAATTGCTATTGTGGGAAAACTGGAGTCACGAGAGATACTGCTCCAACATAGTGGCTATCATAGCCGATTCTTGCTCCTCGCTGAAAAATCTGACCTATAAAATTCCTTATCCGCTCACAGCAACTGTTTCCAAAGGCCATCGAAAATGAAAGCGTTGTATCGAGCATCCGAAATTTCCACGGTGATTTAGAGACTTCAACGCCACTCGGCATATTGTGGCAGCTGTGCAAAATAGAAGCGTTTGTCCAGATTCCGAGGGCTTGCGCAAAAATAGGCACGACCAAGATTTTAGGAAACAGGTTTTGTGTTGGATCAATTATATTATTAGGCAGCCTGCTACTCTATTTCAGCCGCGTCCTGTCCACTTGGCATTTCAATGTGTGGTGTGGTGGCCTGAACAAAACTTTGTGCACAGGGCACTGAGACACACAAGCTGTATGCCCCGACGTCTTGTTGAAAACAGGATAATGATCGCCAGGCGGTCGAAGTTATTCCGGATTCGTCCACTAGGGCACCACTTCCTCCCCTACTTCTCTAATTACCTCCTTTATCCCTTTCCATAGGGTGCGGTTCAGGTGTCCATCGAGATCTGAGACCGATACAGACCCATTTTCCTCCAAAACCAGTTTTTTTTTATTTTTCCTGCGCACTTCGCCGATACTGTTTTGAGTCCCCAAAATGTGTTACGTGATTATAAAAGTACTCCTTATCTTAGGCGAATAGTGAAAAAAAGCCACAATTTTCTAAAAATTTCGTTAATCGTACATTATAGACAGGACAGATAACAGTTTACGCGCGTTATCCACACCTCTGTGATAGAAAAAGGTCAAGAGACAAAGTAGAAATTGGCGCTGAACGGAGACATAATCTAGTTAGAACACAAGGCAATTTTACCATATCCATCCTGCGAGCAAAAGGGACTCTAGCCATGTGAAAATGACATCCCCGGGAAACCATCCCAACCCTACTCTCACCCGGCAAGAAATGCGCACCTGCAGGTTCTCGTTCATGATGTCGAAGACGAGTCGCCTGACGAGCGCCAGCACGAGCAGCACGGCGAGCGTGTCGTGGACCAGGAGTGGCACGACCACGGCCGCCGACAGGCACACCAGCGCCACGTTGCGGAGCCGTGTGCCGAACTCCTCAAGCAGGAACAGCGAGAGGCGCTGCAGGACGCTGGTGGAGCCTAGCACGCGCACCATCATCACGTCCACCAGCACCACCAGCAGGCTGCCCTGCACCGCAGCACACACGGGTCCCACACGCAAGGCTTGCGGGATGCTTACCAGTGCTCTGAAGAGGCGAGCAACAACTCGCCACCACCACGGGTACTACACATTTAAAAGGACCCTGAAATGATTTATATGGGCATATTCTAGTGCAACAGATCTGTAGTTGTGGTCTTTATAGGGTACTCGAGTCAAATTTGAGAGTTCTGCATGGACCCTATAGTTATGAAATATTTTTTTGTTTAATCGCTACTCACAGTAGCTCGCAGCCGATTAGCGCGACACACCTCACCGCTCATCCCCTACCCCAATGACGTCACTGGGAAGAAGAGCTGGTCTCCAGTCTCGCCTCGTCTGCCCACTGACGTCATCCGCATAAGGGACGCGCGGAGCGGTGTGTCGCCCTAATCGGCTGCGAGCTGCTGCGAGCAGCGATAATTAAAAATTGTTTCTAAATTATAGGGTCTACGCAGAGCTTTCTAATTTGACTCGAAATCCCACAAAGACCACCTCTACAGATTTGTTGCGCTATAATATTCCCGTCGACAACAAATCAGGGTCCTTTTAAAGAAAGCGATCGGCCACATGTATGCAGCTGCAGACCGATATCTTAAACTTCTCTTTTTGCTATGACACATTTCAACATGTCCTACACCCTCGCGTGGTATAGCAATTACACAAGAACAACTTTATTATCTATTCAGCAAGGCACTACCGACTGTTCATCGTGTTTAATTTCAGTTACCGAATTTACCCTTGATATTTCAGCCAGCTTGGACCAGGATCGATATATGTATTGTTCCGATAGTTGTAATCGAGCATAGGCACACTCCCTGGACTCGCAAAAGGCATATTACGTTGTTAGCAGAAAAGTTGTTTGTAAAAATTATGACCTTTGACCATTCCTCATAATACTCTGTTCTGGACAACTGGTTCTTCACCTTTCCGTCACCAGTATGTTGATCTGCGCAGCGTTATGTCAGCTGCAGTGCATGGGCTATTGAAAGCGACACAATGCTTCTTATAAGGGTCACTTTTATGCCTTGTGCTTATTAACGAATTACCTGCTGGCAGTGAGTCTACCGTCACGTAAAATTCCGACGACTGCGTCGTTGTACATACGGCTAAATGCGTTGACGGTATCTGTTTTGCAGTCTGAGCTCATAACGATGTCCTTCGAGTGCGACCGAAAGCAGGAAACCTTAATCCTGAAAAAATATTTACCTCTAGTTAAAACAAAAGAGAGAAAAAGCTCCCCAGTTTATACAAAGTGAAGGTTTTGGTCAAGTTCAACGTACATTAAAGATTTTGTCACCACGATTGTTCAAATGCTCGGCTGACGTTTTTACATTCATTCACTGCAAGAGAAACTTATCATTGACGAAAGCCTTTATAACAAATTTTAGGCTTGCACCATCTCTCCCGGAAAAGAAAAGTTGTTCACAAGTATTGCAGGCTTTTTTACAAGGTGCATGCGTAATCTGCCATCCGTACACAAAACACGTCACAGATAAACTGAAACTAGCGAAAAAACGAGAAGCACGATTTGTCGCAGGAAATGGTCGTTTTGCCCCCAGAACTTCCGAAAAACGAGGAGGCCTGGTTTGAACAGAGCTGCCTGCGCGTTGAAAATTGCTATCATTTAAAGTTTGCGTCTCTCATAGCCTGAGTCACTTTGGGACGTTAAACGCCCATAAACCAGACCAAACTATTTAAAGTTTCTCACAACACGTTTTTCACACGTCAGGCATCCCACGAGCCTCACTCAGCTTACGAGACTCGTGGATTTCTACCTCACTTTTCCACTGTTTCACAACATTTCGATGAAAGCTGAAATGGGAAGCACGTCGTTTACTACGCGTGAAATACTTCGCAGACTTGTGCTCATTCTCTGAAACCAACAGTTGGTCAGACGGTGTTCATTCTAGAACTGCGGCCTCACGAAACTCTTATGATTCGGAGGTCATGCTTCTGGATGAAACCAATGGGCGCGTCATGTTCACAGTTCTGTCACGGCGCATTGCTCGTGTACGTTTCGTGCTCTCGAATCCCACCGCTTTAATATTGTCTGTTGCCGAAATCCTTACACCTTGGCGTTATGGCACAAAATAACATTGTCACACTCACTACTGCTCTATTATCCTGCGGGCGAACAAAAATACAAATAATTTAGCGAGCAAATTTAGATGCGCAGTGGGCTAAGAGCTTACCTTCCTGAGACGCGCAGCTCTCTCGCCCAGCAAGAGTGGCACTAAACCCTAATGCCCGCATTCAACCCATTCAATCCGAAGGTAATGATTCTTCCGCCGAATCATTATTATGCGTTCAATGATATTTCAGCACAACTGGACGCGTGTTGCTGTCGCTTTATCCAATGCGCGCTTCATTCAAAAGGTCTACGACTGTATATAGGCTCATCTGCGCTATGCCCATAAACGCCATTCAACTGAGGCTCATCCGTCAGCTCTTGCAACACAAATTAGGTACTTAAGAAACTAATATGGTGTAACTAAATCACTCGAAGCAAGATATACGCTTGACAAACTGCATTAAACATAGTTGCTTAAGCGTAATGTAAGCTGGAGAAGAAAGCGCTTTTTTCATTCTACGGTCACTTCCTAGAGTTTAAGGACAAGGGAAAGCACCTTTCGGCGCTCCGCAAGAATATAAACACAGATTCGCGAAGCCGCCGCGAATCATCTCGACCAACCAAGGAAAGTCGTTTAACAAGCGTAAAGCATTAGGCTAATTGGTCCTGCGCCAATCAGGAAATACACGCGCCCCATGTGTGTGTGAAAATTGTTTCTACTTAATGAACGGTGCATAGGTTGCTCGCACCTTCAATGTATCTACGCGATGATTTTACACGAGACTTGTGCGTTAGATATTTAACAATTTTATTAGGAGAACGCGTAACTGATAGTCAATATTTCCCAATTTGCGTACACTCTTCCTCAACACTAGCGCCAGACGCTCAACAGAATTTTACACTTCCTGCCAGGAGAACGATGAGGCATTCTTCGGCGGTGATTCAGGACGCTGTCCGCCGACGCGTACCGTCAGCTCGACGTCGGTGCTCGGGGTGGCCTCCAGGTCGGAGAACACGAAAAGCGGCAGCAGCGCCATGATGGGCGGCGGCAGCGCCTCAGTCAGTTGTAGGATGGACACTGTCGCCAAGCAGAAGCAGCAGCGGGACTCCTGCATCCACCAACAGTACGAATGAGTGTGTTAGTGCCTCTCGTCGACTCAAGTTTGGTTGGTTAGTTGGCAACAACTTTATTCAAAAGTCCTGCAGAGCTTTCGCCGACGGGGCCTTAGGTCTCCCACGTGGGGACGTCGAGGTGTTGCCTCGCCATCGCCTCGCGGGCCTGCTGGACGGCCCAGAGTTGGTCACCGAAACTCAAACGAAGAAATTGAGAAATTGCTTTTTGAGGAAAGGAAATGGCCCAGTAACTGTCTGACATATCTCTGTGGACACCCGAACCGCGTCGTGAAGGAAGGGATAAAGGAGAGAGTGAAAGAACAAACGAAGAAAGAGGTGCCGTAGAGGAGGGCTGCGGAATAATTTCGACCACTTGGATACTCTAACATGCACTCACACCGCACAGCACATGGGCGCCTTTTTGCGTTTCCCACCCCGGCGCCGCCACCTCCCCGCGGAGGTGACTGCGCCGAGTGGCCAAAAAACTACTCGAATCTTCTCGAAGCATCTCCAAGCCTGACCAATGGCGACCCGTGCCTCAGCTGGAGAGTGAGAGAATGGTGTGATGATTTAAGTGTATACGAGCGTGCCTGCCTTGGCGCGATGGGACGAAAAGACGTGGCGGCGCCTATAAATTAAGGACGTTTAGCGCCGTCGCTGACCTCATCCCGGAGTTCTAGCACCGAAGAAGCGCTCCCGCATGACTTTCTGGCAAGAAGTAAGAATATATTTAGGCGTTGATCCTCAACCCCTGATGGCACGACCAGATTTCTTTCGCCGTTCCTTGTGCTTCTTCTCAACACGGAGAGATGACTACATGCGGTATAGACTTGTCAAGTCGCCGAGATGCTGCAGCCATACTATAGGCGTTGCCGCACCCGCCCGGATCGTTGTAGTTTTTTAAGTGCGCCAAGGCAGACAAGGTCTGGAACTGCTGTCGACACCGAGTTATTTCACTCTGTTTCTTGTTCTGCTGTCTGCGACATGCATGATTGGGCAGACCAGCAGCGACGATGTGGTCTCGTGGTCCTTCGGAGCTTGTTATCGAAACACATTCTTTGCAATGTTTTTCCGTTGTTGCGCAGGACTGCTGAGAGAGAGCATGCTTAACTGTAGCGCCTCTTTAAGATACATGATCGGCCTAAATGCGCACGCTCCCACATTTGGGCCATGGAGAATACACATACGCTGAAACATTGCTTGTGCAGTGTTAGTTTTCAGACATTAGTGGACCAGCTTACTGGTTAACATTGTGCACAAGTTTTATGATGTCCGCCAACACTTGTGTTACAATAAAAAGAAATTGTCTGCATACTAAGGTCCAGCATCCTTGGGCGAGAACTTTGAATATTGGAGTAATATCAGGTACGGCTAAACTTTAGAAACAGTGAACGTAATGGTCCATTCTTCCGATGCGTGGCAAAATCTTTGTTTTAAAGTTTCCCATCACTCGCATCGAGTAGTTACAAAAGCTATAGAAAACCAAACGGGGAAGTTTTGACGATAGCAAAAAATTAAATAGCAAAATATTGCAAGGCTGCCGATCGAAAATTTGCGGATATATTGATTGCTACAGTGAAATCTTACAATACATGAAAAACTAGCGTTCATAATTTTTTTCCCCGTTCAATAAGTCTTTTGTCGAGAATTGCTGGTTATGTTAAATGTTACTGGCGGATTTCCAGGAAACACCTGATACCTACTTCTAGCATTTGCGCTTCACTATCACGCTTCACATTGAGGCCTAATAAGGCGTTTTCGACGCTCAGCTCAGTTAGCCAGAATGTAGGAAGCAAACACGGATTTCGAAAATACATTCCAACGGATCACAGCGTTCCGGATTTTTCTACAACTTTCTCCGCTCAAAATTTCCCATGTCACTTCGCCTTTGAACCCACCTGGCTTTCTTGGAAGAGCATCGGGCTGAGCAGTAGCGGGCAGGCGACTCCAAGGCATGCCAGGTAGCGGGAGTAGTGGCCGCCGCCGCCGTGCTGCTTGGCACTCATCGTCCTGCATGCAGACGATTGCATGGATGGATGGAAAACCTTATTTTCGTCAGAGTGCATGTGCGGAGGATTCCGTGCTAGATGGCCATCAACGCATGGCTGACGGCGACCTGGGGGGCCCACTCCACGTTCCTGGTCTGGACGACCGGCTCTGAGCTGGCCAACATGGCCTCCCACTGCTCGAGGAAACGATCACGCATAATATCCGCCGGTGGCGGCGCTATATGCTACAGTTCTATAATATGTGGTGATAGGTTGCCAGATCCTGACACCATTTGCATTCCGGCTGAACGTCCGGGTAGATATTGTTAAACACGTATGGGTTATAGAAAGATCTCGTCTGCAATCTTCGCTAGACGCATTCCTGCGCCTTCACTAATTGCTTGCCGCGGGCGGGTAAATTCTCCGCTCATGTTTGTAATGGTTAGTGGTGTCGTGAAAGGGCACCACTAACCATCTCTCGTAGAACTTCCCGGAGACCTTCGCGGGCAGAGCTTAATTCCCGCAACTTGCACCGTGGTGCCTAAACCAGCGGCCGGCGAAATTGTTTCTGCTTGCAAGAGTAGCCACATGCCATGGTTTTCAGCTTGAACAATAATTACGGCGGATGCCTCCACTCCGCAATGAATTAAGATTTAAAATGGTTTTTGAGGAAAGGAAATGACGCAGTAACTCCCACATATCTCGGTGGACGCCCGAACCGCGCCGTAAGGGAGGGGATAAAGGAGGGACTAAGAGCAGCAAGGAAGAAATAGGTGCCGTAGATGAGGTCTCCGGAATGATTTCGACCACCTGGGGATATTTAAAGTGCACTGACATCGCACAGCACCTGGGAGTCTTGAGTTTTGCCTCCAGCGAAACGCGACCGCCGCAGTCGGGTTCGAAGCAAGTACGAAACACGCATGGCTCCTCGAGTTATTCTGTATCTACTGTACTATAACGAAAACATGATTAACACAGCTTTCGTTGCTTCACATGCATTTTGCGTGTTCACTATCTTCGCGAATGCTCTGCACATCCTCCACTTGCAAATGAACTACTGAAATTAAATGACCGAAATAACGAAAGTGCAAATAAGGTAGATGACTGCATCGCAAGAGGCACACTCACATCACATAGATACACACGCACACACGGACGAAAGCTGCTTTTTTTTCTGAGTATAACAGATGCATCACGCACCAGCGCACTGAACACAAGGAGCCAAACTTAAAGGCACGGCCCAAAGTCAAATCCAGAGCTGACATACACCATAAGGACATAGACCGTAAGGATAGACACTATTCTTGAGGAAAGAGGTCCTTTATTCCGCCAAGGCAAACAACGTGCAAAAGCAAAACAGCCCTTCTAAAGCAGCTGCCGCTGAATTTTTTCTCTTTCCCATCTTCCTCTGCATGACGTAGTAACTCGCTAATGAGAGGCTAACCCTCAGCGTGGCATCCTCACAATTGCCCAACCAGAGTTGCTAAACCTAACATCATTCCGAATGCATAACGCGTATGGGCTCGTTTCTTCTGGCTCCCTCGCCACAAATGCTCGCAAAGAGCTTGCGCAGTTTATAAAATATATAACACACGTCGAAAGCCGTCACTACAAGAGGAACTCATTTCCTTCAATGCACCTACAGTGTCGGCCTTAGGGGGAAACGATTAAAGGCGCAATTTATTATCCGAAAAAAATTGCATGCTACTAAGTCTAACTTCAGCTTCGAGCTACGTATCAGGCAGCCGATACACTTATAATCGCTACTGTTTCTCGTAGGTCTGAATCGTCACCCCATCAAACATCACCAAATGGGGCTCCGAATACCAGGCACTCTTCAATCTTAGAGAATGATCACCTAAAGAACAAATGGTGTAATTCCTAAAGCTATGAAATTCAGACGCTTCTTGATCTTGGCAAAAACCACTTCGCAATAACATGGTTCGGAGGCATTAGTTTGGGTTGGTCTGTGGAGGTTTAACGTCCCTAAGCGACTCAGGCTATGACGTAAGCCGTAGTGATGAGCTCCGGAAATTTCGACCACTTGGGTTCTTTAACGTGCACTGACATCGCACACTACCCGGGCCTCTAGAATTGCGCCTCCACCGAAATTCAACCGCTGCGGCCGTCATCGCACCCGCGTGATTCGAGTAAGCAGCCGAGCACCATAACCACCGAGCCACTGCGGGGGCACGGTTCGGAGGCATTTATTCGAAGCGTCTGCCTAGGCCTTACCTCTGAAGCTCAGCCTCCAGTAGGGTGACGTTGCAGGTCCACAGGGGTACAGCCGCCGCGGATCCGAGGACGTGAAACGGGTGGTGCTTGTATGTTCACCGGCTTGCAGGTACGGAACAGCTACTTCGTGATGGCGGCTAGCGCGAGCTCGAGACAGAGTGCAGCCTCGCCTTCTTTTTAAAACGTGGCACGTGCCCACATGGGGGGATTGTCCAAGGTGTAGTGGCATAAACAAGCAAATTTTCTTTTGTGATTACGACAAAATATTATCGCCAAGCGTGAATTTTGAACACAAAAATGTATCAATAAAAAACGACAGAAGAATATTTAAAGTAAAATATCGAAACAGCGTTTTGGTGAAAAAAGAAGAGCTCGAAGAATTTTGAAAGTTTTCAAATCAACCTACCAGTTGCAATTATGTAACCATGAAGAGTCCCACAAATCGAACCCAATTGTATTCATGATCGCAGAGTACCAGCCATATGCGCTCCACATATTTATTATTTTTTTAATTATTTCACTGTCGTATTACGGATCTCCGGTCACTACCTGCCCAATGTCGACTTTTTTCGTTACCCATTCGAGTACTTCGCTACCGATTGTAAATTGCTGCTCTATTCCGAGAATGTTGCACATAACATTGAATTTTTGCATATTAATTTTAGACCCATCCTCCTGCTCTGCCTGTCTAACTCATTAATCATGCTTTGCGACTCATCTCTTGACTGACTCATCAAGACAATGTCATCGGTGCACCGCAAATTATTTAGCTATTCTCTATTAACTCTTATCCCTAACTGCTCCCAATTCAGGCCTCGGGATACCTCCCGTAAACATGCGGCGAAGAGCATTGGCGACAGAGCGTCCCTCTGCGAAACAACCTTCCTTATTTGAATTTTAATGCTAGCCATATGGAGGAGTTTAGTGCCTATGCAGCCGTTATAGACCATCACCATCATCAGCCAGACTACGCCCACTGCAATGCAAAGAGTTCTTTCATGTCTCTCCAATTAACCCTGTCCTTTGCCAGCTACGGCCGCCGTATCCCAGAAAGCTTCATCTCATCCTCCCACCTAACTTTATGCCGCCCCCTGCTACGCTTGCCTTCTCTTGAATCTTGCCTTCGCATTACATGAGCAGCCACACCCCATTTCTTCCTCTTGATTTCGGCTAGGATGTCATTAACCCGCGTTTGTTCCCTCCCCTCCCATTTTCTGCCCGCTTGCGGTCTCTTAACGTTACACCTATCATTTTTCGTTCCATAGCTCGCTGCGTTGTCCTTCACTTAAGCTGAACCCTGTTCGTTAGCCACAACGTTTCTGCCCCGTAGGTGAGCGCCCGTAAGATACGGCTGTTGTACACTTCTCTCTTGACGGTGTATTGGTAAACTGTAATTGATGAACTGAGAGAACCTGCCATATGCGCTCCACCCCATTATTTTCCTCTAGTTATTTCCCTCTCATGATCCTGATGAGCCTTCACTACCTGCCCTAAGCAGACCTATTCCTTTACCACTTCCAGCGCTTCGCTACCAATTGTAAACTGTAGTTCCCTTGCAAGCCTGTTGAACACTACTTCGGTTTTCTGTATGTTAATTTTTAGACCCACCGTCCTGTTCTGCCTGTCTAACTCATTGATCATGCTTTGCGATTTATCTTCTGAGTGACTCATCATGGCAATGTCTTCGACGCATCGCAGATTATTCAGGTATTCTCTATTAACTCTTATCCCAAACTGTTCCCAATTCAGGCCTCGGAATGTCTCGTGTAAATAGGCGGTGAATAGCGTTGGCGAGATCGTGTCTCCCTGCCTGACGCCCTTCCTTACTGTAATTTTATTGCTGACTTTATGGGGGCCGACTATGCTAGCTGTGCAGCTGCATAGGCATCTTCCAGCATTTTCACATAAATCTCTTCTACACCCTGACTCAGCAATGCTTGCATGACTGCTGAGGTTTACACTGAGTCAAATGCTTTCTTGCAATATATAATGGTTATGCATAGCGGTTGGTTATCTTGTGCGCATTTCTCTATCACCTGATTCTGTGACTATCATCTGTTGTAGAGTATCCTTTAAAGAAGCCTGCCTGGTCAATTGTAGAGTATCCTTTACAGAAGCTCGCCTGGTCATATGGTTGATTGAAGTCTAAGGTTTAAGTCTTGTACCCTGTTTCTCTTACCATCACTTCTCAGGAATACTTGTCTTCCACATTCGTTTTTACCCAAACCCCCCAAGTTCTTTCACACTTTCTCTATTTGCTCTTTTTCCTTTTTTGTAATTTTCCCGGTAATACGTTCCGCCCGTGTTGACTAATTCCTTATCTGAGTTTTTCAGGCCATCGCAGTAATTCATACCAAGGCACCTGTCACAGCTGGATACACATCCTTTCAAGCACACGCTCCGGATCTCTCCACGCCTCCACGCTTCAGACAACCGGATTCCTTTGTGCTGAGCTGGTCTTTTCCGTTTCAAACTATTGCAAGTCAACCGGTTAATCAACTTTAGAAGCCGCCATGCCTAGACATGATTACCCCCCACCCCCATCCTAACACCGTTGTCACTTCACACTCTCCTTCACCACACGGGACCTCGTTCCTTGGGGGAATGCCCCCCTTCAAATCCCGCCAATGATGAACACTTTGCCCAGGCGAAGACAAGTCCTCGTGTCGAAACGTTGGCAGACATTCTGAGGCTTTGCCCTTCCTTGTTCGCTTTGTGATTATCACGGACCATGAGGCCAACCTCTCTCTGCCTTGGAAGTTTATTTTTCGACACCCTGTTAGAGACTTGGGTTAGATTTTAAATAACGGTTGGTGGCGATTGAAGCCTGGAGGGAGAAGCATACCGTGGCAAAGGACGGGCCATCGCGCTAAAGGAACTGCAAAACAATGACAGAACAACGCGACTGAGCTCAAAGTAAAACAGAAAAGTTAATAGCACTATTGCTCTTTTTTCACCTGTCTTCCTGCCCCATTCCTTTTATTGCCGCCGACCGCAGATTAGGCATATGAAACTTACTGCGTGTTTTTCTCTTGAGGTACGTGTCCACAGCGACAGCTTCCAGAAGTGTGCTGTTATCACACGCCTGAGTGGCAAGCACGCTATTTTGTCACACTTCATTTCGTGATCTTATCTGCCACTCGATAGCAGCGAGCAGTGATGATTGAAATTCCTCTTTGAGGAAAGGAAAAGGCGCAGTAAATCTCTCACTTTTTGATCTACATTTAAACCATCCCGTTGTGGAAGGTTTGAAGGAGTGAATGAAAGAAAGAAGAAAAAAAGTGGCCGTAGTGGAGGGCTCCGGAATAATTTCGACTACCTACGGATCTTTAACGAGCAATGACATTGCAGAGCATACGAATGTCTTTTGCGTTTCGCCTCTATCGAAACGCGGAATAAAATTGTTCCGCTACGGATGGCAAGAAGAGCACATCGTTATGAGTTGATGCGCTGCAGGACAGGTTGCTTTTTGGGGAAAAAAATGGCGCAGTAATTCTGACATCTCAGTGGACACCTCAACCGACACGTGAGCGAAGGGATAAAAAGGGAGAGAAAGAAAACAGGGAGAAAGAGGTGTCGCAGTGAAGGGCTCCGAAATACTGTTAACCACCTGGCGATCTTTAATATGCACTGACATTGCACAGCATACGGTCACCTTTTGCGTTTCGCCTCCATCAAAATGCATGCTATGCCTCACCGTTAATAGTGGTCACAAATATACCATTAGGAATATCAGAGTGCATTTAGCGGCGCATCAGTATTGTTACAAAGGGGAAAGGGGAAGAACAAGACACAGCATGCCATCGCCTGGAGTTTATTGAGCAGAGAATTTGTCACGGATTCTTTTCTTCTACAGCCGTATATCACACGTTTCAGGCTCGCTCATAGATAGGTTCTTTTGTCGTCCCGATCGTAACTCATCTTCCCTTTTCGTTTTCTGCGTGCCATGAAATATTCCCTCTCATTTTTTTCCGCTGCGTTGACCGTTACACTCGTTGCAGTCAGTTAGTCTCTCTTGTAGAAATGGTTTAAATGCATGTACAAATTTCTTAACTAGAGGCATAAACACTTTCGCAACCGCGGCAAAGCACTAGGAAGTAGAAAGTTACCGGAAGAAATGAAACACTAAACTACCAGGATACAGGACGGATTCTTAAATTTCGCGTTTAATGCTGTAATGTTCGCATCGTTCTTTCCTTATTTATTACAACAATTCCGTCGAACATTTCGCCGGTTGGAAGCAGTGACGATGTCTGGGGCTTTTCCTGTGGCAAGGGAGTTAGCAGATGTGAAGAACTTGGCGACATACCATCGGCACTAACCAAGAAAATATGCTTGTCTGTCTCTTGCACTGATTCCTGCCAGGAAGCGCTATTACTTCCTGCACTGATATTTCGTTCCTAAAGCCAGGCAGATTTTTAAATTCGGTTTTTCTTCATGTGCTGCCACTGCCAGTGGGATACTCCCTTCCGGTCCGGTCTGCTACGCCCGGTCTAGAGTGAGCCTCGCGCGATGTCCAGGCAACTGGACGTCACCATGAAGACGGACAGAAAGTTCTAGGGACGTCATTAAAATGAAATGTCCCGCATCGGCAACAAAATGTTTTACGAAGACAAGCAGAAGACGAGCAAGACACAGCAAATGCGGCGACGTGTAATTTCATGGTCTATGCACATGGATAGTTGTTGTTATGCACAAGTTTAGCGCTTGGAAAGTAGCCTATACCCGCGATGGGGATTGGCAACACAGGCAGCCATCAAAGACAGATAATTTTGCGCGTGAACTTCTCTCCTCTAGAAGCATTGCGCGTTCATAAAAGTAACTGACCGATTATCGTCATGGTGCCTCTTTTTTTGAACTTCTTAATTAACCTCGGAGCTTTGTTTTTCACTAAATTAAATAAACGGTACCGTTCATTTCAGCTAGTCTCTAAGTAACTATGCATAAATATAACTGCATAACTTTGATGTAGCACGAAATGTTTCTCTCCCATCAGCTGCAGTCTACTCTATTTTGTCTTTCATATTCGTTCTAAAAGAGGAAATCTGGAATGTTTTCTTAGCCAGTTTTCTTTCAAACCCAGCCTAATAATGCTCGCATAAACTTGGTGCTATGATGAGTGTGACGTTTTTAGTCAAAAGGGTACATAAACTTATTCTTAATCGTGTGGCCCGCCTAAGTGGTGGCGTCACTCTTTGTGTAGAAAATAGAATTGCTAGTTGCGTTCTAATTTTTAAAACGACTGAGGACTGTAGAATCTTGACACTTAAATTTCGATCGAATACTGTGTAAGTTGTATACAGACATCCTAATGGCAACTTGTCCTCTTGCCGGTCTTTTTTTTATCTTTATAAAGCATATTCGCACCAACAACCCTGGAATAATCCCTGGGGGTGACATTAGCATCAAAGGTATTCAGGAGTCTTCATCAGATTTCATGAACACATTTGCTACTCCCTGTAATGTCATACTATCACCATTACCTGCCCTAGATCGTCTTATTTTATAAAAACATCGAAACTGCAATCCCTGACGCCGGTCCTCTAACGTGCGATATAAACTATCATTATCCTTGTTTTATTATTTTCTGGAACATGATAAAACCTGTACAGGGGAGGTGGCTACAGTGCACTGTGTCAGATGCTGCAAAATTGTAGTTCATGCATCACATTGCGAATGATTATTTCTCCACAACACATGTAATGTAAATGACGTATAACAAAAGTATCTTCAAGCGTTTCTCAAAATTCTAAAACACACTCTCAGAAAAACGATAAAACCGTCTAAAATGTGCGCAAACTTAGGGCAGCAGCAGCTCACCCTAAGATGAATAAGTTAAAACCAAAAACAGAGTTTTTCAAGTTTTTCTCTCCTAAAGAACTGAAGCAGCATTAGGAAATTACGTGAAATGAGTCTCAAAGTGAACGTAAAGACAAAAATGGTAGATTATAAGTGCACTTTTCACAATTTCTCTCTCATGAGGCAGTGCACTGTTGTACCGTATATTACAATTCTGCATATTCTGGGCATAAGTTTCGATCTTTGTCTAGCTTAATAAAGCTATCTCGTCAGTGAATTAGCCATTTTTAAGACCAAGAGCACAAAGACAACCTGCCCGTTTGGCAACTATTATATTATATCGCCTATGCTTCGGCCAGCAGTGTAGAAGCTGTGTTCAGCATACTATCAAAGCGCCCGCTGTGTTTCGTGCAACCCGTGTATGGATTTGTAGACCAACTTGAGCAGCCCCTTTTGAAAGGGACATTTACTTCTTCAGGGTTCACTAGCGGCTTGGAAGCATGTTTTATGGCCCTAGCCCTATTGAAAAATGTGTTCAGGTTTGAATAGGAGACAAATAGGATTATGGCACATTTCGTTTAACATTATAGGATGAAGCTTCCAAAGCGATTCAGCCTTCGAGTGACTCCTTAGTGGAGGGCTCCGTATAGCTACCAATACCCGTGGTTAATTACCGTGCGCTTACATCACACAGTGCATGCAAGCCGTGGGTTCGAACCCGCCCACTACGGTAGCACTTCTATGCAGGAAAAATGTGAAAATTCCGTGTACTGTATATTGTTAGTGCCCGTTAAGAACCACAGGTGGTCTAAATTATCCGGAGCCCTCCACTACGGCGTCGCTCACAGACTGAGCCGCTTTGGGACGTCCATCCTATAAAGCCAAACCAAATGTGCCATAATCCTATTTGCTGACCCGTTCAAACCTATATACATTTTTCAGTAGAGAGATTTAATATTTCCAAGTGTATTTATTCAGCTTCAACTGCACAGGATTAAATGTTGTTCTCGCTTCGCCCCGAATACGAATATTAAGCGCGTGCGCAGTGGTGTACGCTGTTTTCTGAGCCATTACTCGCTTGCTATCAAGGTAGCTTCTACATTATTCAACAGCAAGCTAAACGCGCAGCTCTACTTATTGAAACAGGGCTTGAAAAAGACGGTAACTGTTTGAGTGCAAGGAATTGCAATTTCCAGCAAACGGCTAATCGAAAGCCCCTTTCGACGTGCGCGTATATTACGAGCAAGGAATTGGAATGCATGAATGATGAAGATATCTGCCATCAACAAAGGGTGTTATTCAATTCTGCAGCCTGGGAGCTGCACGTTGAACCCATGTTGCGAATGCGTCAGCAGGGCGCAGTAGATTTGTAGACCTCACTCGTGATGCAGATACGAAATTGTAGTCAGTGGCATTATACGCGTCATGTCGAGATTTTTACGCGAATACTTTAGTTCTCTGGTCACAAAAAGTGCTCGGAAACACATAGGACCAACCAACGTACAAACTCCGTTTCAAAATAAAAAAGGAAGCTTTTGGTCCAGCATGGAAGTGAGTCGTATGCCGGCCTGAAACAATCCTTTGATTTGCGTTGTGCCCACTAGCAGCCTAGTGTATGATTTCGGCAATAGCCTTGCGCCATGGAGACTGCGATGAGCGGCAGGACCGACAGATGGCGCCACATGCGCGAGCAGCCGAAATGCGCATGGGACTCGATGGCCGACACTGATACGCAGAAGACGCGCGTCCCGGTAGCTGCGATGAACTAAACCCAATTATGTCTAAGCCCGCCTTGTCCTTACTGTTCGAACACGGCAGAGACCACATTGAGTGTAGTATGTGTTTTCATTTGTAGAGCATCAATTCAAATATGTAGCTGGCAGACTGGCGATGTATGTCGTTTCAAGTGCGGTTTGGCATGCGCACTTCTAATCAACACGCCAAATGCCAGCGGGGAAGAAGAGACCAGGAAAAATTCAACCAACTTAATCCATAGGGCGCTTTCTTTACTTGTAGAGCACAGATATGAATAGATAGGAGGGGACATGACCAAATCATGTATCCATGTTTGAGAACGCAGAAAAATCCGGCATCCGGCCTGCTATGTCTTTCCTTTGTGTATCTTCGTGGAAGAGACATCGCTTGAATGTCGGCTGCATGTACTTTCAGCTGGAGTAGTGACGGTCCCGATATTCCTAAAAAGAACAGCTTTTTCTTTGAGCATGCTTCCTCTTGAAAAGCACAAAACAGCTAAACAAAAATAATGAAAAAGCCACCCCGTTTCAAGGAGGGCGCTACTACCTTTCATCCATCCATCCATGAGGTATGAGGATGAGGTGCGGGGATGAAAAGGGTGGGGGCCGTTAGCGTATTGAGGGGGGGGGGGGGGGGGGGTAGCGTACGTAGACACTGCAGACATTTAGATAATGAACCTATCGGAATTTGGCGCCAGTGCCAGAGTAACCGTAGGCATGAGCGCCATAGTCAAGTTAGGGGCACTTAATATATGCTTAGCAATTTCCGATACCGATAATGTGAATTAAAAAAGCACTAACACATTAGTGACCGGAACACCTAGCGCAGAAATAAAATTAATAAATTAACCTCCTCCGTTGATCCTTCAGTTCCAGTTGTAGACAACTATCCATGCTTTCATTTGGACGAGTTTGTTCATTCTTAAGTGCTGTGCACAACTTACTTTTTTTCTGAAGTAAGCCGCAATATTTACACCCGTGAGCGATCGGCCAAAACGAGAAGCGAACGACCGACAAAAAAAAAAGTCGACACTTTCGCGAATCAAATCAACAACACCCTACTGAACTGAATAATGAGAGTATGGATGAGCCCTCATGAGAACTTGTGTACGAAGCATGAATGTACGCTTGTGTACGAAGCATGAATGCGCATTGAAGGGAAAAGACACTTTTCGATCACATTCTCATTCAGCGCGAAGCACGTGCCTTTCGCTTAAATAAAGTCCAGCTCTATAGTGGCGAACTTTAAACCCGAAATTATTTTTCGTTAACGACGTAGTGTACTGGATTTGATCTATTCTGCGTGTCGAATCCAGTCTCCATCCTTAAGGATAAAATGTTTTTTGTCATAGATCCGCAATCTCCACTTTCGCTGCAACCAACAGCAACGTGCGAGCATCACGAAATTACAAAGCCTCTCGGCAAATCACCGTCCAGAGCCAGGCGTCACTGGGGACGCATGGCTGCGAAAAGCACGAAGCCCCGGACACACAGTTAGCCAAACGAAAATGCTTTATTTCGTGGCGTTACAGTATGAGAACAAAACTTTTGCTGCTCATGGCGCAAGAGGTGGCAGCAGCAGACACCGGTATGCAGCACAGCGGCGAATCCACCAGTGCGAAGTGGGAGCTCCTCTCCTAAGGCTGTATAGTCTGAAAGAACAAATGCGGGCAGGATGAGCCAACGATTCCGCGAACTCCACTGGCACACCGCTAGATTTGCACGCCACTAGGAAGTAATCGGCGCTGGTGACGAACGCTACAGGACGAACACTACAAAAGGGACTCCAAACAACGATAGAGAATAGTAACCGCTTGAAGTGAACCAGGAGCAAGCTGCACGTGTCCCGCCATCAAAGAGTAATGAGTGACGGTTGTGAATGTGACACAGATAGCCCTTGACTCTGAGCTGGCAGCACAGATGATCTATATCCTCATAACCTGAGCATACCTTGAGGAAAACAGCAATCAGACAGGAGTGACGAAGGAGCTCAGCGAATTCATTAGAATCAACTCCATGACCAGCGCGCGATATGCAAGGATCCTACCAAAGAGGTGATTAAATAAGCCCAAACTAAAAGATCTGAGCAATGCATGCTAAGCTTATTTCGCACAAGCACAAGTTTTAGACGAGGGCGTAACGTGTCTAAAGTGCCAACAAACTCCCTACTCGGAACAGCAGTAGTAACACGGACGTTAATAATACGTTAAGGAAAAACGCCCGCTGTTAAGCTCGTAAAAAAGGGGGGAAGGGGGGGGGGGGGGGGGGGGGGGCTAAAGAAAGCACGCTGAGGCATCCGTGCTGTGCAATGACCGGTCATTTGCGTAGAGTTCGAGAACCAGCTAGGCGACGGCACAAGCGCGCAGTCCACTCACCTCTCCGTTCAGGCTCAGTACGACTACAATCCGCTGTCACATGTCACCAACAGCTACAAGGCACAAGGAAGCTGGCAGCACGCATTAAAGCAAGCGGGTCAGTTCCTAGAAGCGGGGCTGCGGAAAGAAGCAGTGGCGTGCAGCTGGCTAAGCTAGCAGAGCATGCTGATTTTCACAGAACTTTTCCCTGTGCCCGGTAATGGTAGAAGTCTAATTTCTGGCCAAGCCTAACAAATCCAGTAATTGGACCTCGAGATTTTCCGCCCTAACCAGAAAGGTAAGAGCATCGCTCCTGTCTTGGAGGGACGAATTAGCGCTCAAACCAAAGATGATAGGCCTCGGTGGGCGGTCATTTGGAAACTCGGCCGGAGACCCATCAGGACAATCTACTTACGATTTACATAAGGTAACAAGAGAAATTTCAACAGCCACTGTTTTAACCTGACAAAAATAGCGTTCTTACCAGAACAAGCTCATCTTCGCTCCTCTCGGTGGGGGCCTCCGCTTCCACGTCATCTGTTATGGTGACCACCCGGGTGCGCTTCAAATCTGTGTGCGAGAAAATCAGCATGCCACCGTCAGCACATGCCTGCGTGATGGTTAGACTGAAGAATCGCTTACTCATCATCGATGCTATTCCTCTGGTGGCAAGTGAAATCTTGTACGCGATCCACGAAGCCCAGCCTGGCCCCGGACTGCTGCCGGGAGGCGACCTGCTTGACTCTGACGCCGGTGAGGGCTTCGCCATGGGCTTCATTGTAACGACCTGTGGCTTCAGCCGGTCCGGGCTCGCAATTTAAAGCCAGTGCCATCCGCTCATTGGCTTGACCGCAACAGTAAAGGGGAGGGGCCAAAGTGACGTCGCGCCTGAGTTCATGCCCCCTTCAGCCTTGTCCCTAAGCAGGATTCGCCGCCCTTTTGGAGCCCAGAAACCACTCTCTCCCGTTGCATGGACACGCGCCTCTCTCCACGTGCTCTACCCTCTCCCTCGTCCTGGCCCGATCAGCTGCTTGCTCTCACCCCATGCGAACTGATGGCTCCCTCCATGTCGTCTTCGCTGCTTCCGACACTTCAGTCACCGCAAACAAAAAAAAAATAAAAATGATGGCAATGCTGCCAAAGTTTTGTTGTAGGTCTGCAAATGCGAGCTGCTAAAGTCCAGCACTTTCGAGAAGAAACTTTGGAAATTGCAAAATTGTAAGATGCTTTTGTAATATTGATGGTAATGGTCTATTCATCTAATATATAGCAAAATCTTTCTTTTAGTGTTTCCATCGGTTGCATCAAACACTTAAAAAACTCTTATAGAAAACCAATGGGAAACGCTTTTGACGATAGCTAAAACGTAATACAAAAACAAATTCAAGGCTGCCGTAGGGTACATCTGTAGATATACTGACTGTTATAGTGAAATCTTATGTTGAAATGAAAAAAATTGCGCTCATAAATGGTTTGAAGCTCAGAATTGCTTTTGTCCAGAACATTGGGTACGGTTTTCTCCACCAGTGCACCATATTCTCACGGCTTTGCGTACGCCAAGTACGACCACTGTCAATAAAGGCATGCGAATTAACACACCAATAGAAAAAGAAACACATCAAGGGCGGCAACATGCCTAAGGTTTAATACACTGCAACATAAAAAACCGCACTTAGTGCAATGTATTAAACCTTACGTATATTGTCGCCCTTGATGTGCTTGTTTTTTATTTTATTTATTTATTTGCGAATACTGCAGGCCCTTCTCGGGCCCATGCAGGAGTGGATACAAGGCACAAAAAATTGCAATGGCAGATTCAACAAGGGAGACATGTATATGCACAAATGAATACACAATACAGTTTCATCATTACAGAAGCATCACGGTGAGAATGTTGGATCAAGGTGACTAACATGTTGTAAGAAAGATTCTACTGTGCTGCAGTTCACAACAGAGGATGGTAGTTTATTCCAGTAATGGATAGCTGAAGGAAACAAGGAATATTTCTGAACATTAATGTGGCTTATGGGTTGACGAAGTGCTTTCGTATTGTTAGTCCTTGAGGAGTGGTAGAATGATTCCTGAAGATATGTTTCTTTTTTTTATGTTGAAGTGTCCGTGATAAAGTAGGTACAAGAACCTGAGTCTTGATACCACTCTACGCTGAGCTAGGCTGTGTAGATCTGCTTTCATTAGTAGGTTAGAGATGCTGAAGTGCCTAGAATAGTTGGAGTATACAAAGCATACTGCAAGGTTCTGAATTCGTTCTAATCTGCCTATTAAATATTTCTGGTGGGGACTCCAAATAATATCAGCGTACTCTAAGGACGGTCTCACGAGGGTTTTGTATGCATCAAGTTTTACAGCAGGAGGAGCATTGCGTAATCTTCTTCTGAGGAAATACAACTTTCCCTGGGCCTTCTTGCATATGCTACTTACATGTTGTTACATGTTGTTACATGTATGCTACTTACATATTGCTGTGTAAAGTGTAAGTCTTTATGCTGTAGTCATGTGGTTTTTGTAATTTCCTGCGTTTGATCATTATTGTTTTGTAGCAGAAAATATAACGACCCAGGAGTCTAAAGCAGAGTACCCTGTCTGAGAATGGCGCCATTAGTCGCCTCAGTATTTGCGCGTAAGTATAAGCAGTGCATTCAAGCAAACTAATCGAAAGGCAATGCTGCTTAATAAAACAACAATCTTGCTATCCGGAAAAACTGGTTGTCGTGTCACCTATTAGCAAGCCCGAACAATATTTCACTGAACATAGCACGATGGTGACCACGTGGTTCAGCTTTTCACGCACCAAAAACGCTTAAGCTCCGGAGCATTTTCAGTCCAGTCTGTTAGCCATCGTACCCCGCGAACCACGAGGACAGCTTCAGCAGAGGCCGGCAGTTCGAAGCACCGTTTCATACATAGGAGGCAACTCTACCAAAGCTAGCACGCCTGTTCGCGCAGGCTTAGTCCACCCCTCCAAAAAATAGTTCGCGTACAAATTACGTGAACACAAGCACATTTCGTTGCGAAAAACATTAAGTCTCATGACTGGCACCTTCTGGACTTCGTTTTACCCTCTGCTGGAATTTCGTCCAGCTACTCATCGAGACTTGGAGAAGCACGAATAGCATGCGGCGATATGATACCCAGTTGGCAGGGCAAATCGCTAATACTCAATCCACGCATAAAAAAATAATTCACAATCAGTGAAAATTATAGCCAGATGGCCCGAACACTGAGCGCCTCACAGCTTCAGCCGTAATTCTCAGTACTACACCTTCGTTTTATACCGCTTTTTGTTTTCGTCCAAACACTCACTGTGGCTTCGAGAAGGACGAATGACACGTGGCGGAGTAATATGGCTTCGCAGACGAACTATTTCCGTAGCCTCCACTGCGTTGCCTGCTATGTAAGAAATGGAGTATATGTGTCTTTGATATTTCATTGTTTTGGTTAAAACAATTTTTACGGTGGGCGTTCAGAAGTATATTTTGACTCGTACTGGTGTAATCTGCGTTGTTGGAACTAAATTTGTCAGGTTTGCCAAGTACTTTACCAGGGTCGTAGCCAGCGGAAACTTTCGGTGTCAGAACATCCCCTGAAATTTCCTGAGCGCTTACTTATTTGTAGAAGGACGTTCTGGCGGGCTAGTTGGTTCATAATGAAGCGAATGAGTACAAACTGCACAAACAAGACGGGACGTAAGGCACACAAAACGGCAGAAAAAGCGCAAAGTACCCTAATTACGTCCCGTCTTATTCGCCCAGTTTGTACTCATTTACTTATTTGTGACCGTTATTTTCGTGTTTCAGTAATTATTCAGGAATGTTCCGGTACATTTGATTTTTCGGTTGTTTATTCCCGAAAATATTCACATACGCTGAGCAGGCTCTATAATAGGAAGCGGAAGTTATATTGCAGAAAAGGGACATTCTTCTTCGCCATCGCACGAAGCATGCCACTCTATTAAGGCGAATGCCTTTAATGGCTCATACTTGCGGCCGTGACCTTCTCCGGTCTCAGGTCATGTCACAACGATGATTCGATAAGAAAAAAGTCTTATGCACGGCGGGATTCGAACCACCATCCTTCCGTTCCGCAGCCCAGCGGGCTAACGACAACGCTGCTTCCTGCGAACGCATATGTAGTTCTCCTCGATGGGCAGGGACATTACTTTTCGTTATTTTTATAGTCCCACAGTAATTTTTGTCTAGTGTAAGGACACTGGAGAGAGTTTGCGGAAGGGCGTCGAATCAGACCGATGTCTCCCAAGCGCCCTCCAGTGTCTCCAGCATTTAAAATTCACAAACAATTGTGTACTTAATCAACATCTTCACCACTCATCATCGACACAAGCAGCAACACCGCGCTAAAGGCTTTCGCCTCATCGCACTTTAGGTCAACAAAGTTTCCTCCTCAATTTTTTAATTGTAGCGCGAGTCGCTTAGGGACGTTAAACCCCCATAAACCGAGAACAAAAGAAAAAGAGAATAACGTGGTCTAGCGGAGCGAACCAGAGTTATTTGCTCCACTTCGGGAACTTTCACGTGCAGTGATATCACACATACCTCAGGCGCTGGCTCACATATTGCTACGGAAAATTTATCAAGTTCACTTATTTCATCCGCAGACAAGTGATCCAGAGCAAACCAAATGAGCCCGGCATAACCGTGTACAAAAACTGGATGCAATTTTTTTTTCTCAATTGCTAATTTTGAAGAAACCAAATGCATTTTGCCTCACCCGTATAAATAAGAAACTATTTTTTACATTGCGCAGCAATGGACAATTGTCAAGAATGGTTAACTTGAGAGCATTCAAAAAATTTGTAGCTTTATTAGGCACTTGGAACTGAACACACTTAGAGACATTCCGATAAAACTAAAAGTAATTTCTGTTTTCTCCTTTCTCGGAATTTTCTTGGTAGCCACTGGTGGTAGCGTTTCTTGGAATTTTCGCCTTCCTTGAAATACATTCCCCATTCCATATTGGCGATGCACAGACAGTTCTCACGTGACGTCCCTGGATGCAGGCCAGGCTTGACTAGACAGGAAATGATCCTTTGTGTCTGTGTGCACTTGGGTGCCACAGCTTAAGCGCTAACGACCTTGTGACCAATTTTCCCCCTTCAGCACCACTAGCCCGAAGAATGAACTACCCAGGCTGGAAAGCCCCCAGTGAGTGCTTTGTCCACTGCTTCTTATCACCCCACCAGCAGGCATACAATAGGCTGTCTTGGAGATGGGAATTTACACTCAATCCTCAGTCCACAGTCTGCCTTTTCACATGACATCTTTGGCATGCGGCCAAGGCTTGACTAGACAGGAAATGATCCTTTGTGTGTGTGTGTGTGGGCTTGGGTGCGGCAGCTTAAGGGCTAACGACCTTGTGACCAATTTTCCCATTTCCGCACCACTAGCCCGAAGAATGAACTACCCAGAATGAACACCCCACCAGCAGGCATAGAATAGGCTGTCTTGGAGGCGGGAATTTCCACTCAATCCTTAGTCCACAGTCTCTTTTCACATGACATCTTTGGGTGCTGCGCAGGCTTGACTAGACAGGAAATGATCCTTTGTGTGTGTGCGCGCGCGCTTGGGTGCGGCAGCTTAAGCGCTAACGACCTTGTGACCAATTTTCCCCCTTCCGCACCACTAGCCCGAAGAATGAACTACCCAGGCCCCAAAGAACCCAGTGAGTGCTTTGTCCACTGCTTCTTAGCACCCCACCAGCAGGCATAGAATAGGCTGTCTTGGAGATGGGAATTTCCACTCAATCCTTAGTCCACAGTCTGTCTTTTCACATGACATCTTTGGGTGCAGGCCAGGCTTGACAAGACAGGAAATGATCCTTTGTCTGTGTGCCCGGGTGCGGCAGCTTAAGCGCTAACGACCCTGTGACCAATTTTCCCCCTTCCGCACCACTAGCCCGAAGAATGAACTACCCACACCCCAAATTACCCTGGCAAGCTTCGTTGTTTTTTAGTGCTGCTGATCCTTTATTTATTGAAGTAGTGAGTGGCAAGTAAAATGTGAGTGCCCCTTACAGCTAGCTAAAAAAAACCTCCTTCTAAAGGAATAATGGGGAACTTGGTCCGCTCCAGACACGAACTAATGACAAATCGTTAAGACCAACGATTTTTTTTTCCTACAGGGCAAGTTCGCTAAACGAATGACACGAGAACACGAATGCATGCACAAAAATAAATGTTTTTTTTTTGCCACATTGAAAGTTTACGCGAAGCACGTGCACGGCCCGGTTTCCCCTCCGGCGCTTTAGTCTTCACCCTTTACCTGTTCGGCAATCGTCATTTGCAAGCACCGCCGGCCTGTGCCCTATTGTTTCGACAAACCTGGGCATGAACTGAAACATAACTGTGTCGCGTTAAAGTATACAGTCTCTGTAAAGACCTTTCCCAATCGGCATGCATTCGCGAATGCGAAGCAACGAATGCATGGCGATGCAGTGCAACACTGCGCACTCAAGTGTGAAACAGATGAACGATGTGCGCAAAACATTCGACGAACCACATACACGGGAGAAACACAAGGACTGGCGCAACACTAACAACTATTTTATTCTTCTCACACCAACGCATAGATGTACATTTTGCCACACTTGCGCGAGCTAACAAAACATTCCAGTCATGATAGTTTACTGGCAACGATGCGTGCACGAAAACTTCAATTCGGCGGAGTAAAGTGATAAGGAAGTATCCCTAACACATCCTTCAGCCTTTTCCTTAATATGGAATGCTTCGAG
Organism: Amblyomma americanum; assembly: GCF_052857255.1. Classification (NCBI taxonomy): domain Eukaryota; kingdom Metazoa; phylum Arthropoda; class Arachnida; order Ixodida; family Ixodidae; genus Amblyomma; species Amblyomma americanum. The sequence goes on from NC_135504.1 coordinate 57,082,494, forward strand.
AGCCAGCCGCGCGTGTTCGTTTCTGCTCCTGCCCAGAATCGCCGTCTCTTCGAATCGTGGTGCACAATTGCTGCAGTTAATAATGTGTGACACAAGATGTGCACCTTTGTCACTTTTGTTCTTCACATTTAGCGCATGCTCCCTGAGTCGCTCATTTAGGCAGCGCCCTGTTTGCCCGATGTACATCTTTCCACACGAGAGTGCAAAAGCATACAGGACTCCGATGGAGCAAGGGACAAAGGTTGTCTCATGCCTGATTTGGCAGCCATGCTTTCCATCACCGCACTTGCGGGAGCACAGCTCAGAAAGATTGTCCGACGCAGAGAACACCAGAGGGATTCCATGCCTGCTAGCCACTCTCTTGAGTTGGTGGGAGGCCTTATGTATATAAGGCATCACCACAGGCCTGTAAGTTTCATATTCGGCCACCCTCTTTTTTGGCGCTCTGGTTTTATGTTTCTGGATCATGGCCTCAGCCACTGTCAAAGCGAAACAGGGTAACCTGCTGCCAAAAACCGGCGCACCTGATTATCAAAACTTGCTTGCAATTTATGCACACACGATTTTCTGAGTGCCGATTCTATACATGAAGTTGCTATGCCCTTTTCCACGACTTAAAAGCAAGACTTAAAAGGCAAGAGTTCCTTCTTTGCTCGTGGTAGGTATTCCCAGCAAGTATGGCGTTCACGGACCTCAAGCTGGATGTCTAAAAACTGCAAAACGTTCCTGTGGGGTAGCTCGTGGGTATAAGCAAGACCTTGTCCGTGTTGCTTAAAATCACATCAAACTTCATTAATCGCATCCTGGTAGGAAGACTCAGCCTTTAACACCACTAAAAAGTCGTCAACGTACCTAAAAACCTTTAAAATCTTCCCTGCTTTGAAAACATGGTCTAAAGAGCGGTCAATGCAAGCTAAAAATATATCACAGAGCACAGGAGCAACACACGAACCAATACAAATTCCATTCCGCTGTAGAAATGGTTGGTCATTAAAAACAATAAAAGTGTCCTTAACGTAGTATTCCAACACATTTAAAGCATTCCCCATGAAAGTCTAACGAACAAAATCTATTGAATAGTTTGCCGCGTTGCTGTAGTTTTATTATTGGGTTTATTTGTATCAAATTATGCTGCAATGTACTTTCTGTGAGTATTTTTTTGCTTTCCTGACACTATGTTCTCTGATTATGTTGTAACTCCACACCACTGTAATACAAAACAGGCGCTGTGGGTAATGTGATAAATAAATAAAAGAAAAGAAACCCGGCCAGCACATTTGTCAAGATGTGTGAAAATGTATCATGAGGAATCATCGCAAACTGAAACGATTTTTCAGCATTTCCAGAGAGTTCGCACCAACTTTTGTACAGATAAGCACATTAAAGCTGTAGCTTACATCCCTATTTTCCGTTCTGCTCTAGAAAGCAGAGGTGTGTAGTTTTGGCATGTAAACTCAGGAATAAAATAAGCCCTGTCAAATGCTTGTGCGTTTCATGAGGAACTTGAGAAGAATAGCTGCCAAAATAAACCATATTCTTCACAATTCACTCGTGACCGTGCTGTGAATACACAGCACACAGAATTTACGGACAAGCCGTTGTGGCACTTCGGTTTTCTACACAGAGGTACCAATTATGATGTGTCACATATTCCCAATTACAAATGCCCATGTGTTGCGAAAGGGTTTCAGTTGAAAGTTTCTTCAGTGTTTCCTGATTTTGACGCTGATGTTGAAGAGCTAGCTATACAAGCCGCGCAAAAAAAAAAAATGGAGGTTCCCTTCAGAGAATATGAAGCCAGGGTTCCCTTGCTTTTCGCCACTTGTTTCTTATCGTAACGAACACGCGCGCAGTAAACGCGGTAACTTTTGCTGATGTTTTGAGGAAAATAAAAATGAGTGCTTCTCAGAAAGTAGTATTTATGCAGCAGGGTGTTGAACTGGGTTAATTGATGTGACGTTAATGAGAATGCAGCGAGAGCACAGCGTCATGTGCTCCTCCGGTTTTTCGTCCCATTCATATAGGTCATTGTATGATTCTTTATTTGTTTGTTTAATTATACTGTCAGCCTATATCGAGCCATTACACGAGTGGATCAACAAAGTACAACACAAAATATACAAAAAATTGCTACGCTTCATGCAGGCAACCACGACTTTTGCAGCGTTCTCAGTGCTGTATATTTGAATTAGAGAACAAAAACCAGCGCCAAACCATGCAAACCACAAGACATCAATGAAGACGAGACACAAGCGCTCTTGGCTTCATTAAAATTTAGTTGTGAGTTAGCGCTTGTGTCTCGTCTTCGTTCATGTCTTGTGGTCTGCATGGTTTGGCGCTTGTTTTTGTTATCTAATTCAAGTGTTTACCAACTAGCCCAAAGAGGGGTATTAATGTAGTGTTAGTCCTGTATATTGTTGGCGTAAACGTGGAATGCTTTGCGAGGCATATACCATAGGTTGCTTCACGCGACGTCCTCAAACTGCAGCCTCAAATCAACAGGACTATCAAGAATTATGCAAAGATAGTGAACATCCGCCCCACTATAATTTGTCCATAAAAATTAATTAAATACTGAATACAGACAGTTAGCGTCGTTCCGATATAAGTGCACGTATGTTTCAAGTGTTACTTTGATAACTGCACGGAGGGCCCTTTGATGTTGGAGCATTTCCGACATCACGAAAGGTGAACGCATTTAGCAGCGTGGTCTCGATATGAAACACCCTTGGGACTAGCAAACAAGCGCTATGTTTGTTTGCAACGTCCCAAACCGACTCAGGCTGTGAGGGACGCCGTAGTCAAGGGCTCCGGAAATTTCGACCACCTGAGGTTCTTTAACGTGCACTGACGTCGCACAGTACAAGGGCCTCTAGAATTTCGCCTCCATCGAAATTCGAACCCGCGTCTTTCGGACCAGCAGCCGAGCGCCGTAACCACTCAGCCTCCGCGGCGGCCCCACAAGCGCTATGATCGTGTTATAGCGGAATAACAGGACCGTCGTTTCGATAAACGGTATTCGTGTTCGGTTAGCTTTAAACACGAATGCGCTGATTATATGTGTGCAAATACTGAGGCTTATAGCTCTCCCATTTCCGCCTAGAATACGTTGATTTAGACTTCTCGATCTTTATTTTTTTGTGTTACCAAAGAATGATTACCAAAATGCGCAAAAGGTCCATGCGCAAAAGGTCCCAAAGGTCCCATGCTGCCCGGTACATTTTTAGCAATTATAGTCCCCTCGCAAGTGCATCCCAGCTTAAATACCTTAATGACATACAGATACTTGAAATTCGTCGCTCCATTTCACTTCTGTGTTTATTCCATAAATATGTTCACACCCGTCCTTCGTTGTTACCTCTGGCATCACCTTTCCGCTCTTCGCAACGCTTACACAATCAACTCAGCTTCAACCGGATATATGGGAAGACCCTGTCGTTTAATTCCTCTGCATTACCTAGAGCAATAAAACTCTGGAATGATCTTCCTGACAACATAATCTCTTTCATTGATCCTGGTGAGTTTAAAAAACATCTATGCGTACATTTATTGCCATAGTGATGTTCGAAATGTACAACAGTTTCATTTGTTCTTAACGTTGTTTCGTGTCTGATGTTATTTTTACTCGGTTTTGTATAAATTTCGTGTTCCTTTCTTGTATTTGACTTGTACCGCGTTCTTGCACCGATATTATGGTTTTTTTTTTCCATCTGTATGTACATCTGTATTTGCCCCCCTCACCCAATGCTCTTCGGGGCCTGTGAGGTACTAATAAATAATAATAAAAAAATAATCCCTGCAGCAAAAAAGACCTAGGCGTGCTTAAATACATCTTGGGACTCTTGATGTGTTCGGTTGGTTATAATTTATAACATGCCTCATGGCACACTTCTCGAATAAAAAAAAACATGCAAAATTGCATATGGTCCCCGACAGTGGTCGGAATTTCCGTAAAGGCGTAGCAAGCTACTAGTTAGCGTAAGAGATATAATTTATGTTGCACGCTTTCCCTGGTTCGCCTGTGCACACCAGAAACAAAGCAATTGCAGCTTTCGTTTCTTTTCTTTTTTTGCTGTGTTTTTTTTTTTGCTGTGACTCATGGTCTATGGTGGAATTAGGGAACGCGACACAGAGGGTAGCGGGCGAAGGAAAAGAAAGAAAGCGAGCGCGGAGAGAGGTGTGTAAGCGGGCAACGAGAGAGGGTGGTTTAGAGGGCGTGCAAAGAACCATGAATCGGGTTTAGGCAGAGGGCGATACGGGTGCCCGACGTCACATCGGCCCCTCCCAGCACTTTCCCCGACGAGCCAATGAACGTGCGGCGTTTGCTTTAAATAGCGAGCCCGGACCAGCAAAAATCACTCCTCGTCGAGAAGTCTACTCCAGACGTTCATCATGAAGTTCCTGTCGGCCGCCGTTGTCTGCCTTTGCGTCTTGCTGCTCGCCTCACCGCAGCAGTCCGAGGCCAAGGCGATCCTCGCTAAGTTGGGCCTCATGGGGGCTCCGTTCGTGTGGGCCGGAAACGTCGCCAAGGACGCCGCGCAAACCCTGGTCGCCTACAAGCTGTCCCTGGCCACCAAGGCGCTCGCTATGATCACCGGCAACCGCTCCTTCAAGGCGACCATCGCCTACGATTCGCAGCTCGAGCGCTACGAGGAACCCCATGGCGCCGCCGGCGATCACCATCATGCCGACTGGTCTGAGCGGGTCGCGGCAATCACCGCAGCCCCTAGTCCTGTGAACGTCGAGAATGAGGTTAGTAGACTTTTTGTTTATGTCATCTAGGCAAAGGTCTCTCTCATCTCTTCAATTAACCCTTTATTAACTGTATCCCCGCAAACTTGTTAATCTCATCGGCTCACTAACTTTCAAGTCTACTGTTTCCCTTAAGGGCCATCGGTTATCTTCGCACTACACGCCTTGTCCAAGCGCATCATGAAGAACTTTTCCAATGGTGGCAATGTTTATATACTAGCATTTTGGTTCCTCAAGAGTTATAATGTCAATAAAAGCAACTTTTGTTTCCTCAGTAATTGTACAAGTTGAAACGCCTTTTGTCCTATTTGTTTGCACAGGTGAAGGTTGAATGGCTGCCCGGCGTTGCCAAGCCCGTGATCCGGCTGCCAAGTCTCCCGCCGCTTCCCAACGTTATTGTCCCAAAGGTGGTCGTGCCCAAGATTGTCGTGCCACCCGTTGTGGTCCCCGACTTGGTAAAGACCAAGGTTGCTCTGCTGAACAGGCTCGGCCACAAGTCCGCCTCCATGCTGGGAGGAGTCCCCAAGCACGCCAGCGGCTACATCCAGGGTGGATTCCGCGTGGGTCACGGCAACGGCGCCGCCGGCTCCCATTCCGGCGACGTGAAGTTGGGCTCCGGACAGCAGCAGGTCTTCGCTCCCGTTGCTCCCGCCGTCGGCACTCTCGCAGTAACTACCGGCACTCCCGCAGTCACTGCTGAAGTTGAAGACAAGACCACCACCGGCCAGAACACTTCCTCCAACGTCACACTGCATCGTCCCACCCGCTCCGTCGACCCTGGGGTAGTGGGCCGCTACTTCAACTTCATCGAAGCTTACGACGAGGGCCGCTGCGTAGCCCTCATGGTCTGCTCGATGGCCGCGGATCCACAGGAGTTCGGTGCCTACGGCCGCAAGGTGTTGCAGTTCTTCGAGCGCGTCAAGGAGTCGGATTCGTCGCCCGCGGCGCCTTACAAGAAGGCATCGATGGCTGGCCGCAGCGGCGACTCGTGCAAGTCGCGCTACTCTACCTGCCGGGTGAACCCCAAGTACCTGGCCGACCTCGGGGAGTCTTATGGCTTCTAAAGCGAGCGTCATCCCTTCAACCCGCTTCCCCGTGAACGGCTGTGTAAAATCTACATCTAGTCATGTAAATAGTGTACATAGTGCTAAAAATAAAACAATATTTACCGTACTACTGGTTACATGCTCTCTCAGTCCAAAGTGATCCACAGATTTTGCTTTGGACGCTGGTTACTGCAATGGTTTCGCTTGGGAAAGGGCAAAAAGGGAGGTTACTAGCACGACTGGGTTGTCTCGGCCAGCTTTCTTTGTGCAATAGGCACAGATTAGTAATAGGGATTCGGAGAAATTTTCAGTTACTTGTACATGGTGAAAGTAGGAGAAATGGAGGCAAAAGGAGAAATGGAGGCAGTTCTTAAACTTCGTAAACAGCAATGACCCCTCCGCCGGTCGGGCGCATCGAGGCAGAGACGCCCTTGTACAAGCAAGGTTAGAAATCAAACAACGTGGAGTAGGGAGGCTAGCTTTGGGAGCACATGGCAAAGAAGTTAGCAGTAAGCAGCATTTGAGGAGCGATTCAGAAAAATGGGGGGAAATCCGTGGGCTAATACCCCTGTCACACGGGACTTCTTCTCGGCCTTTGCCGTAAAGTTGTCTTACTGCACTAAAGGAGGAAAACCGAAAAGGATCGCTGCTACACGGCAAATCTAAAGGAGCTAGAACGCGGCCTCCGTGAATGCCAAAAGTCATCGCTGTGTGTGAAGCGGCGCTAGTAACATTATGAAATTAAAGCAGACGGTAGCACTTCAGCTAATAGTGCTTTCGTTTATGTTGGAAAAAGTAGCTATCACGATATAAACGAGCGTTCTGACGGTGAGAAAGGGATATTTTGAAACAGTTGTTTTTTTTTTTTTCATCGTTCTCGGTCCGACCACGGTAAGCGCACTTTTCCGTTCGGCTCCTCGTTGTGTTCAAGAAGCGTGCTTTGTTGCTTGTGCCTTTGTGCACACAAGCAAACTCAAAACACGCACACAACGAAGTGCAAACGAAGAAAAAACAGCAAAGCGAGATGCGCAAGCACGTGTGTGTCAATGCGGCTGCTGAAAA